>NW_026692907.1:10580000-11180000 GCF_021218885.2 Marmota monax | reverse complement strand
GAGTTAACAACTACCTTTGAAATCTTGGAAATTCTAAACCCTAATCTTTATTTTCCAAATAAAGGGTTCCAAATCTTCCAAATGAAGATATATCCTTTTTTTTTGAGTGGGGCATACTGGGCAGTACCCTAGAAGCTCTCAGTCACTGAACCACATCCTCAGCCCTTTTTTATGTTTTATTTTGAGACAGGGTCTTAATAAGTTGCTTAGGGTCTTGCTAATTGCTGAGGCTGGCCTGGAACTTGGGATCGTCCTGTCTCAGCTTCTTAAGTTGCTGGGATTACAGATGTGCGCCACCATAGCCAGCAAGATTTATTTTTAAATTGTGGTAGTGCCTTTGTAGTTTGCTCAGTTTGTTAGTAGCACTATATATTTCATAGGGCTTAAACATTCATTTTTTCTTTTTTTTGAGTATCATATGTTAAATATATAGGGCTGGTGTTGTGGCTCAGTGGTAGAGCGCTTGCCTAGCATGTGTGAGGCACTGGGTTCGATTCTCTGCACCACATAAAAATAAATAAAGCTCCAACAACATCTAATAAAATATTTAAAAATATATGTATAGAAGGAAAAAAGATGAATACGACCACTGCCTCTTTTTATAGAACATTACATGAAATGGACAAAATAACTGGGAAGAAAATACAAGTTAGATTTTGGTAAATGTTTGAAGAGTTTATGTAAGTGTGGTATTTTTGGCTATAGTCTACAATAAATTTGCATGATGATCTTGGTATTTGTGTTTTACCCTTAAAACTAGTTAAGAATTGGGTTAGTCAATATAGGAGGGAAACAGTATTCTAGGAAGCAGTTATTTGGAAAGGACCTGAAAGGTTGGAGAAGTAAATTAGATTCAGAATATGGACAACTATTAATTTGGGGCATTATTGGTTAAGTAAAAATAGAATATGTTCCATAAAATGCCATATTGAAAAAAGCTTTATATAAGTTGGCTCTAACTTTTTATCATACATCAGCATAACAAAAATGTTTTAATGTAATTATAATATTTAGGTAATTATATATTTCCTATAATATTTTAAATTTATAGGCATTAATATGCCGAGATTTTGATTGTTCTTTAAGTGAATCTTCAATGTACTTCCTCCTATTTAAATAAAAAAAAAATGTATAGAATGTATTTGCTTTTTTTGTTTTAGAACTGTGGCAGCCGAAGTTAGGAAACAGATCTCTGGACAGTACAGTGGTTCTCCCCAACTGCTGAAAAACCTCAACATTGTTGGCAATATATCCCATCACACCACAGTAAGTAGCATGTTTTACAGGTATATTACTGGCAAGATCATGCAAAAGTAGAGGAAAGATAAGAGCCAATAAATTAGTTTCTATCACTGGTCTCAAAATTTTACTTGATGCTTTTTTTTTGGCAGGCTGGCCTGCCTGTCTGCCTGCCTGCCTTTCTTTCTTCCTGTTTTCTTTTATTTTCTTTCTTTCTGCTGGGGATTGAACCCAGGGCCTTGTGCATACTAGGCAAGTATTCTACCACTGAGCTATGTCCTCAGTCCAGTAAATACTTTTAGTAGGCTTTGTGTATTTTTTTTTAATGGCTACTATAAAAAATTACCACAAACTGGATGGCTTAAAGTAATAGAAGATTATTCTCTCAGTATTGAAGGACAGAAGTCTGAAGTCTGTATCACTGGACTTTAATCAAGTTTTTCAGGGCTACACTTCCCTTCAGAAGTTCTAGAGAGAATCGTTTCCTTGTCTCTTTCAGATTCTGGAGGCTTCTGGCATTCTTTGAGTCTTATGTCTTTAAGGCTAGAATCTTCAAATTTTTCTCAGATCCATCTTCATTTGGCTTTTTTCACTGTTTATATGACCCAAATCTTCCTCTGTCTTACTATAAGAATACATATGATTCCATTGGGGGCCCACCCAGATAATCTGTATTTTACGGTCCTTAATCCATGTGCAGAGACTTTTAAATTTTTTTCATACAAAGTAGTATATACAGAGTCATGGTTTGGGATGAAGAGAATTTTTGTATCAATATTGTGTTCCAAACTACAGTATGGTCATGTTTTTACAAGAGCAATCAACAATAACAATAAATAAAATAAGAGGACTGTTTAGAAACTTAGCAATAAAAGCTCCAAAGATATAAAAAAAAGAATCCTTCCTATGAGTACTTTGAAAAGTGTAAAGTTTAACATGACTGTGAATTATTATTACTATTTTTATTTGAGAGTTATGGGCAAAGTCTAAGCAAGAAGGTTAAAGAGGGTATGACCAAAAGCATAAAAGGAGTGTAAGACCGATGTTTTCTGGTTTCCTTAGAGCCTCTGGCTGATCATCCTGTTGAAATTATAGAAGGAACTAGATTAAAGCATTTTATATTTAAAAAATGATTTTCCTTTGTGGGAAATTTTAAAATTCTTATTTTTACCTCTTCCTATCTGCCCACCTCTCATTCTCACCCTTCTTTATAAAGGTGCCCCTTACTGAAGCAGTGGATCCAGTGGATTTAGAAGATTACCTCATTACTCATCCTTTAGCTGTGGATTCTGGCCCTTTACGGGATTTAATTGAATTTCCTCCAGATGATATTGAAGTTGTTTATAGTCCCAGGGACTGTAGAACCCTTGTTTCAGCTGTACCTGAAGAAAGGTAAGAAGACACCTATTTGGGGTTTTAGTGTAATAGAAAAGGCTCTCTTTCATTATGTTATTTAGATTCTATTTCTTTTGGTAGTTCCACTTTCTATTTTAACAACAAGAAGGACAGCAACCAAATTTATCATTGCTTTCCTAACTAAATTACAAAAAATTTTTCTTTCTTAAAACAGTGAAATGGATCCTCATGTTAGAGATTGTATAAGAAGTTATACAGAAGACTGGGCCATTGTGATCAGAAAGTAAGTTGTGTGTTTATTATAATATATAAAAATATTGAGTAGGATTTATAAATGGATTAAGGTAGATTAATAATTACGAGGCTCGAGAATTCATAACAAAATAGTCAATGAAGAAAAAGAAAATATCTTGTATAAAGATACTTTTTCCTTTGGAATTTTATAATTACTTCTGTTTACTTTCCTCTATTTGGTTTGTGGGAATAGTATTTCTATATTATCATAAAACAATAATAATAATAATGGGGGTTGGGGATGTGGCTCAAGTGGTAGGGCGCTCGCCTGGCATTCGAGCGGTGCTGGGTTCGATCCTCAGCACGACATACAAATAAAATAAAGATGTTGTGTCCGCCGAAAACTGAAAAATAAATATTAAAAAATTCTCTCTCTCTCTCTTTTTAAAAAAATAATAATAATGATTTGTAAGTATAATTCTTTTATGAAATCACGAATAGATATTATTAATGAGTAATCTGTTTTTCTTAATAAGATTCCAATTTAGTGAAAGTTTCATAGTTAAGCTTAATGGCCAGTTTTCCAGATTTAGCTATTTGAAAGATCTCTGCTCTTTATAAACTATCCAAATACTTACAGGTCCTTGACATATACATCCACGCAGGTAAATGTTGGTGAAAAAATGCTTTATTTTACCACATAATTTATTTTTGTAAGGGACTGTGTTCAAAATACCAATTCAAGTTAAGAAACAAAACACAATTAATTTCCCCTTGCCAGTTTGCATAATGAAGCAAGGTCTTCATACTGAATCTTTTTAGCCCTGTTTTATTTTTAAAGCAGTTGTAATAACCAGTAGTAGAGAATTCTGTTATGGCATTATAGTTTTCACAGATTAAGGAATCTATACCAGAGAGTACTAGCAGAAGTGATGTATCCATTGCATATTTCATCATCATAGCTACTGTCTTATTTCTCTGGGCTTGATATTGTGTATCATTCTGGAGGATACTGGTGATATGCTTTTTAGTTTTAGTGTGACCTAATAAAAGCACTGTCTGCTACCCTTTATGTAGAAGAACTCTTTCTGTGAACTTAAAACATTGGTTAAAAATTCTAGTAGCCAAATTTTAGACATTACCAAAGAAAACACTTCCTCTGTCAGGTAATTCAAAAGTCTTTATTTGTTTGCATATATGTTGGGAACCTATAATCCAAAGTCTTAATAGGTTAGTTGTAAAATACATTGGTCTCAGAATCATGGCCTCTTCTAATCATAGTGTTGCTAAGGCTGGTTTAAATAAGAGGGTAAGGGAATTAACATTTATGAGGACTTATTATGTGTTGGGTATTTATTGGGCACTTTGTACTTTTCTCCTTTAAAGTTTCAATATATGAGATAGCTCAGGACAGAATGCTCCTTTTGAGCTCAAATGAAGGAAGTGAGAGTAAGTCCTATGGATAGCTGGGCGAAGTGTTTTTAGGCAGAGGGAAAAACCGCACATGAAAACCACATATTGGAAATGCCAGAAATATTCAAGGAAGAACAAAGAGGTCTTTGTGGCTGGAACAGAAAAAATGAGGGTGAGAATGCTAAGAAATGAGGTCAGAAAAATGGTGTTGTGTGGGGTCGGACGGGTAATCGTGTAGAGCCTCATCATAGCAACTGACTAGAGAACAAGATGATAAAGAAGAGTGTTGATTATGAGTCATTTGCAGCTCTCTTCAATTTCATACTATCCATTTTTTAAGACAGAATGAAAGACTGTTTTGATTTATCAAAGCACATTACATATACAACATCACAGATTGAAGTACTTGAAACATTTCATGAAAGATAAGATTCTCCTGCTGAATAAACCTTTCATATTATTATACTAAGTATCTTTATTTTAGTTCTTCCAGAGAAATGCTTTCTATTATTTTGTGGTTATACTGTGAACATCATGTAACTTCCCTTTTAATAGCTGTGGCAGCAAGGCATGATGTGAATCATATAAAATATGAATTTTTATTATTTCACAAATTAGTTGATAGCAGGAACCATACTATCTGCTGGTAATTATAATTGTTTTGTACCAATTTATGTATTTCCCCAAAACTTTGACTCTATGTAGTTTAGAATCATGAATAAAAATTATTTGTCAGTTCTTATTTGATATGCTTTGATATTGACAGGAAAGAAATTTACATTAATTTAAGAGTTATTCTGGAGCTGAGGTTGTGGCTCAGTGGTGGTGCGCTTGCCTAGCATGTGTGACGCACTGGGTTCGATTCTCAGCACCATATACAAATAAATAAAAAATAAAGGTCCATCAAAAACTAAGAAATATTAAAAAAGTTATTCTTAGCATGTGCTCTGTGCATATATAATTAATAAATAATATAGATATATAGAGGTGTGCAGATCTTGCTATTTTTCATTTTACAAGTTTGTAGCTTTAGTTCAAACTTTTTTCTACTTAATGATATATGGCAAAAACCTTATGAATAATTTCAGTGTTTCATATACACATGAAATACTTTTAAAGTTTATATTATTAATAATATAATGTATTTCTTCTTTCCCATTTTATTTTTTAACCTGGCTTCTCAGCTTTTTACTGACCAAGTCTTTAGACTAGAAATACAATTTAAATTGTACCCCTGCTCTTGGGTTGGATTAAAGGAACCTTGATTGGAAATTTTATTGAACTTCTGGTTAAATATTTAAATACTCAAAACTTTTAGAATAGATCTTTATGTGAAGAAATAATGAGAACATTTGGCTTATTACATGATGATGCTGAAAAAGTGAAAAATTTAAAAAATTTGATATTTATTTGTTTTATTTTGAATAGATACCATAAGCTGGGAACAGGATTTAATCCTAATACATTGGATAAACAGAAGGAAAGGCAAAAAGGTTTGCCAAAACAGGTCTTTGAATCTGATGAAGCTCCAGATGGCAATAACTACCAGGATGAACAAGTAATGATTTTATTCTTAAATAACTGTAAAAAATATTTTAAGATAACTTATTAATTAATATATTATATTTAACATTTCATATGACAGGATGATCTTAAAAGACGTTCAATGTCAATAGATGATACTCCAAGGGGTAGCTGGGCTTGCAGTATCTTTGACTTGAAAAATTCGCTTCCTGATGCATTGCTTCCTAATTTACTTGATCGAACTCCAAATGAAGAAATAGACCGCCAGAATGATGACCAAAGGAAATCAAACCGTCACAAAGAACTCTTTGGTTTGCATCCATCACCAGATGAGGTATAGATGTTTACATACAGAAGAAGAAAATGAGTATTAAAATAGACATTTTTGGAGTAGGATTTATAAGTAGAATTACAATAATGTAGAAAATAAAACCTAGAAACCCACATATGATTTTTATAAATGAAATATACTTTTAACTACTGAATTTGTGTGTGTGTGTGTGTGTGTGTGTTTAATGCTGGTGCTGGAAATTGAAACAAGGGTCTAGCACATGCAAGGCAGATGCTCTACCACTGAGCTACATATACCCGCAGTGGTGAAAATTTTCAATGAGTAATTTCTTTGAAACGAGCACATGATCCAAAGACTTCTGTTTATGGACAAAGAAGTTATTCTTTACTATGTTAAATTTTGAAGACTAAAAGTATTAGATTAGTAAAATAAGTTTTTAAAAAAATAAATTGCAAGGGGTTGAAATATGATAAAGATGTTATTTTTGTGTTG
This sequence comes from Marmota monax, assembly GCF_021218885.2. Lineage (NCBI taxonomy): Eukaryota > Metazoa > Chordata > Mammalia > Rodentia > Sciuridae > Marmota > Marmota monax. The sequence goes on along the minus strand of NW_026692907.1, from coordinate 11,173,450 downwards.
CATGTCAATTTATAGGAAGAACCAATAGAACGACTTAGTATTCCTGATGTACCCAAAGAACATTTTGGTCAAAGACTTCTTGTGAAATGTTTATCACTTAAGTGAGTATTAATTTCTTTTACTATATAGCTTTCTGGGGCAATATTTTGATATTTTGGCTACTAGTATAACAAAATCTTAGTAGATTTTATACAATTATGTATGTCCTTTTGAGAAGTATTGTCCTATACATAATTTTAAATGCTGTTCAGCCTTCATGCTTATATCTGAAGTTAAGCTTTAGAGCATTTTTGGTTCCGAGGTGAAGGTAACTCTTAGCCTTAGTTGTACAATTAGTCTTAAAATTGGAAAAACATTCACTGAAATATTATTTATTTGACACTGTTATTGATTGAGGAGTACAAAGACAAGCTATTTTTTTCATTAAAGAGTTAATTTTATATTTGTTACATGGTAGGCTTTGTGTTTTGAAGACTTGGAAGTATGTATATATGTGTGTGTATGTATTTGGAAATATATATATTTTTTACTTATTTAATTTATTCTAATTAGGAATTATATATTTTTAACTTTAAAAAATTTTGTGACTTCTGACATCGTTGAGGTGACATTTTATATTCATATTCTGCTTTACAAATATTTTATTTCATGCTGTCTTCAGAGTAATTCTGTAAGATATTATTTTCTTCATTTTACAAATGAGGAATTCTGGATTCAAAGGAATTAGCAGAACATTGGCATGATCAATATTGGGCAATCTGGAAAACAAACTTCATATTCTTTTCATTAAAACATATTCATATTATAAATTAAATGTGAGTTCTGACTTCAGGAAAAAAGTTTAAATTAATTCATAGAGATCTCTAAAAGCAGCAATTTATAGTGACAGACAGCTTTTGTGTGTAATTCTGGCAACTTTCTTTCCTTAAAATCTAAGTCTTCATATATTTAGTTAAATTATCCAGAAACCTGTAAGATTAAGTATGTTGAGTGTTTTGAATATCTGACGCCTAACTGTATCAAATTTATAATCTTTTTTTAACAGCTCTTCTGTAGTATACTTTGTGTATCACAAAATCTACCCTGTTAAGGTGTACAAATCAGTAGTGTATACTCATAGTATTGTGCAACTGTCACTATTGTCTAATTCTAGTATATATTCATCACCCCAAAGAAACTCCATACCTTTATTCATCAGCTTGGGCTGCTATATGAATACCATAAACTGGGTAGCTTATCCAGCAGAAATTTATTGTCACAGTTCTGGAGACTGGAATATCTACCTTATAGAATTACTCCGAAGACAGCATGAAATAAAATAAGAGAAAGCACTTTGTAAAGCAGAATATGAATGTAAGATGTCACCTTAATGATGTCAGAAGTCACATAACTTTTTTAAAGAAGGGGGTTGGTTTTCAGTGAGGCCTTGCTTTCTAGCTTGCATATAGCTGCCTTTTTTTTCCCCCTGTGTCTTCACATGCCTTTCTGTCCTTAATGGACAGAAAGAGAGGTCTCTGTTGTTTCTTTCTTTTATAAGGACACCAGTTCCATGGGATTAGTGTACAATCTTAGGATTTCATTTAATGTAAATTACTTCCTTTAAGGCCCTATCCTCACCTACAGTTACTTTGGTGTTAAGGCTTTAACATAAGTTCTAGGGAGATTAATAATGTCACCCCTGTGCCCTCTTCCCCTTAGCCTCTGACAGTCATTAAGTTGCTTTTTGTTTCTGTGAGTTCACCTATGTAGGTGATATTTCATGTAAATAGAAATATACAATATATGGCTTTTTGTGTATAGACTTTGTGTAAAGGTTTCTTCACATAGCATACTGTTTTTATGGTTCATCCATGTTGTAGCATGATCAGTAATTCATTCCTTTGTAGTGCTGAACAGTATTCTACTGCATGGATATACCTCATTTTGTTTATCTGTTCAACAGTTTGGAGGTGTTTCCACTTAAAAAAAAAAACAGCTTTATTGAGATACAATCCCCTATTAAGTAGTTTACCCAGTATTTGCTCAGTATACAGGGCACCAGTATATTCACCTCATTCATTAACTATACAAGTCAATGGGTTTTGTTATGTTCACAGGTCTGTGTAACTTATCACAAGAAACTTAAGAATACATTCATCACTCTGTGTTTGTGTGTGTGTGTTATTGTTGTATGTGACAAAAGTAAACTTGACCACTACCTCTCTCCATTTCCAAAAAGTTATTTACAGTTTGAGATTCTAAATATGAAAGGTAAACAGTAAACTTTCTAGAAAAACATATAAGGGTAGCTTCATGAAAGGAAGGAATTCTTTAATATGATGTAGAAAGCACAACCCTTGTTTTCATTGATACTTTTTACTTCATTAAAGCTGATTTTGTTCATCAAAAGGCACAAGAGTGAAGACAAGCCATAGAGAAGGGAAAAAATATTTCCATACACACTTTGGACAGTGTGCTGAGATTCAGAATACACAAAGAACTACTCATTGCTGAGGAGAAAGTTAAATAATAAATAGAAAAATGTATCAAATGAAGGTGTCTGGGCTGGCGTTGTAGTTCAGTGGTACAGTGCTTGCCTAGCATGTGTGAGGCACTAGATTCGATTCTCAACACCACATACAAATAAGTAAATAAAAATAAAAGGTCCATTGACAACTAAAAAAAATATTAAAAAAAAGAAAGTATCTGAATGGTCAGTAAATATGTGAAAAGACGTAGGAAAAAATCTAGTGCTGTACTACTTGCTTGCTGCAGTAACAGTATCAAGTGTAGAGGATGCAGAGTACATTTTATAGAGACTGACACACACATGGACAGGATCATCAGGTTTCCTTTTCTTTAATTTTTTTTTAAAAAAATTATTATTATTATTATTATTATTATTATTATTATTATTATTTTATAGTATTGAGATTGCTGAGCAACATCTCCAGTCCTTTTTATATTTTTATTTTGAGAGGGCATCTTGCAGAGTTGCTGAGGCTGACCTACTGGCACTAATCCTGCCTCCATCTCCTAAATAGCTGAGATTATAGGCATGTGCCCCCACATCTGCCTAAGGTCCCTTTGCTTTTAGTTTCTGGTTGAGTTTTACTAAACAGACATTAAGAGGAAGTTGGAGGGTGGAAGAGAGTAGATCATGTGAGGTATTAATTCCTCTTACTCTCTTCTTCTGAGTCACTTTGACTTGTTTCTTCCTTCTCCTCATAGTTTCTATGAAGAGCCCTGGATTCTACTATTTTTTTTTTTTTTTTGGTTACTTCTTCCATGTTCTTTTTCAGCCCTGAGTTTATGATGATTCCTACTGTTGCTAGCCCCAGGGAGTGGCACTCTGCATTGTTTTTCCCTAGATTTATCGAAACGTTTTTAAATGGCTCTGTATTAAACTCAGCCCTATGTGAATATGTTGTCTGTCTCCTATAAGGACCTCAACTGATACTCTTGTAATTCAAAAACAGTGTAATGCAGAGTTATTTCAACTTCAGCACTATTGACATTTTTGTCTAGATAGTTCTTTGTTGTCAGCATCAACTCTGTATAATGTAGACTGTTTAGTCACATACGTAGGCTTCTATTTGCTAAATGCCAGTAATAACTGCTGCTGTAGTTGTGATAATAAAAAATGTCTACAGCCATTGCCAGACGTCCCTTGATGTCAAATTTGTCCTTTGATGAGAACTATTGCTCTAGTTTAATTAATCTCACATCACATATTATTTCAATTAATAAGTATTTACTCAGTGTTTACTTTGTGTAGGCAATTGTTCTTGGAAATGAATTAAACATCTCAAGCATACAGTTAAAATAAATTTTGACATAGATATAAAATGGGAATTACTATACCAGCATTGAAAATAAGATTAATATTACTGACATGGAAATTTGCCTAAGTGAAGTAAGCCAATCCCCAAAAAACAAAGGCTGAATGTACTCTATGATAAGTGGGTAATGATCCATAATGGTAGGAGGGGCATGGGAAAAATGAATGAACTTTGGGCAAATGGGTGGGAAGGTTCGGGGGACGGGGGCAGGAAAGATGGTGGAATAAGATGGACACTATTACCCTAGGTATATGTATGACTGCACATATGGTGCAATGCTACATCATGTACAGCCATAGAAATGGAAAATTGTGCTGCAATTGTGTACAATGGATCAGAATGCATTCTGCTGTCATATATACCTCATTAAAATGAATTAATTTAAAAATGTTAGGTTAAAAAAATCAAACTACTAAATATTATGTATACTCTGACACTCTTTTTTAAGAAAGGTCTAGATGGATTAGGTACTAAACCACTAATTATGGCTCTTTCCACATTGTGGAATTTTGGATGCTTTTGTTTTATTCTGAATGTTTTTAAATATTTTTAAAGTGTTTTGTATTCAATACATGATTCATAACCTGAAAGAGAAACATTAGGTGTTTAGTTTTAAATCTTTTGAAAACTGAACATATATACTTATATTTTAATTTATATGTTTGTATGTAAACCAAATTACAGGTTAGAAAGTGATTATTGACACAAAATGGACATAACATACCATGAGGCTTTTAGGAAGTTTGAGATATTAAGGAGAATTACATAGAGTAAGTAATGATTGATTTAGGCTGTGAAAGACAAGTATGGAAAAGTGTATTTTAGGAAGAATGTGTAGTGTAGGCATAGGTACAAATATAGTAATGTGCAATGTATTAAGGTAATTTAGTTTTGGAATCAAAATTTCTCTGTAGCTATGTCTCCTATATGTATTTTAAAGTTATTTTATCCTTTTTCTTCATGAAGATTTGAGATTGAAATTGAACCCATTTTTGCAAGTTTGGCTTTATATGATGTCAAGGAAAAGAAAAAGGTAAGATTATATAAATTTGACTGTAGCCATAATCATAGGTTTCAAAAACCTATTTTTAAGTTTTTTTTAGAAGGTGAATAAAGTAAGTTTTAAAAAATTATTAACATGTGTCTTTTGAAAAAGGGAATAGAAACTTATCAAGACTACTTAAATATTTTCTTTAAACAAAATTTTTTTTTGTAGTTGTACATGGGCAGAATGCCTTTATATTATTTGTTTATTTTTATGTGGTGCTAAGGATTGAACTCCAGCTCCAGCCTGGGTCTCACTAATTCTTCAGACTGGCCTCAATCTTGCCATCTTCCTGCCTTAGCCATCCAAGCAACTGGGATTACAAGCATGCACACCATGCTCAGCAGCATTTCCTAATTTAGTATTATAAGCATAATATATAGTAGAAATCTTAAGAGCTGAGGCTCTGACGTCTTCTGTGAACATATGACATAATGATTTTTTAAGCAGAACTCTGCTCCAGTAACTTGTATCTCAATCAAAACTGCTGATACATTCTTCATGTTGTTTATAAAAACCCAGTTTGAAGTCATTCCTCTCAGTGATAATTTCCTTGGATGTTTTATTAGAGGTTATATTTTTAATCCAAAGAGTTTGTAGGAGGATTCTTTGGAATTATAGACTTTTTAAAATATTTATTCTATTTTCCCAAAATTTTCCATTTCTTTTCTTTGATTTAAAGTAAAGATTGGTCTCAATAACATAAGATAAACTGCAGGTTAGAGTATAATGTCCTGATTAATGTCTGAAATATTTTAAAACTCAGTATGTATGATTATTGTGAGTTTTTAAAAAACACACAGATTTTAAATTTTAATATGTGAATATATTTTTTAGATTTCAGAAAACTTTTATTTTGACCTTAATTCTGAGCAGATGAAAGGATTGTTACGTCCGCATGTACCACCTGCTGCCATCACCACTCTGGCACGATCAGCTATTTTTTCTATAACTTATCCCTCCCAAGATGTTTTTCTTGTAATAAAGGTAAGAATAATGTTAAATATATTTGTTTATTATATAATGTTTGTATACTTTTCTTTTTATCAATACTGCTAACTCTTTAAGGGCAGAGATTTGACTTTTACTTATTAGTTCTTTTCCCTTTTGATATTCTGTAACACAATGTGGATATACACTATAGGTGCTATCTTTCTTTTCTTTTTTTTGATACCAAACATTGAACCCCACTGAGTCACATCCCAGTTGCTTTTAAAATTTTATTTAGAGACGGGGTCTTGCTGAGTTGCTTAGGGCCTCTCTAATTTGCTGAGACTGGCTTTGAACTAGTGATCCTCTTGCCTCAGTCTGCTGAGCCGCTGGAATTACAGGCATGGGCCACTGTGCTTGGTTTATCTAGATTTTCTTGAATGTAGACCTCTATTAGGGTTCTCTGACAAATGGAACTGGATACATTTTAAGGAATTGTCTCATACCATCATGGGGGTTGATAAGATTGTGATTAATATGGCAGGTGGGCAAACTGAAAATTCAGGTAAAAGTTGAGTTGATTTTCAACTCAAAATGCATCAAAGATCTAGGAAATAGGCCAGAAACTATGCTATTTCTAGAAAAAACAAAACAAAACTAGGGCCAACACTACAGCATATAGGCACAGGCATTATTTTTCTCAGTAGGACCCCTTAAACCTCAGGAAATAATGTCAAGAATTTATAAATGGGATGCTGTCAAATTAAAAAGCTTCTGTGTAGCAAAGGAAACAATTAGGAATATAAAGAGAGAAACTATAGAATGGGAGAAAAATCTTAGCTAACTACTCTTCTGTCAGAGGATTGATATCCAGAATATATAAAAAACTCAAAAATTTTATACCAAAAAATCAAATAATCCAATAAATATATGAAGAAATGTTCAACATCATTAGCAGTTAAGGAAATGCAAATCAAAACTACACTGAGATTTCATGATTTGCAAATCAGAATGACAGTCATCAAGAATCCAAACAATAGCTGGATGCAGTGGCTCACGCCTATAATCTCAGCAACTCTGGAGGCTGAGGCAGAAGGATCATGGGTTTGAAGCCAGCCTCAGGAATTTAGCAAGACTGTAAGTGACCTAGTGAGACCCTGTCTCAAAATAAAAAATAAAATAAAAGGACTGGGAATGGGACTCAGTGATTAAGTGCTCCTGGGTTCAGTCCCTGGTACGTCCCCCCCCACCCCCCCCACCCCCAAAATCCAAACACTAATAAATGTTGGAGAGGATGTGGAGATAAAGAAACATTTCTACACTATTGGTGGGATTGTAAATTAGTATAGTCACTATGGGAATCAATGTGGAGGTTACTTAAAAGATTAGTCATGGAACCACCCTATGACCCAGCTATGCCACTCCTTGGTATTTATCCTAAAGAATTAAAGTCATTAGGGAGGAAAAGGGGAAATACTGGGGACTGAATTAGACAAAATTATATTCTATACCCTTATAATTATGTCAAAATGAATCCCAATGTATATAATTAAAAAGAATCAACAAAAAGGGGAAAAAAGAATTAAAGTCATCAAATTATAGTGATACCCACGCATACCCATGTATTTAAAAAATTTTTTTTTCCAGTTGTAGTTGGACACAATACCTTTGTTTAATTTATTTATTTTTATATGGTGCCTAGAATCAAACCCAGTGCCTCACACATGCTAGCGAGCACTGTACTGCTAAGCCACAACCCATCCCTCATACCCATGTTTATAGCATCACAATTCACAATAGCCAAACTATGGAACCAGCCTAGGTGTCCATCAGTGGATGCATGGATAAAGAAAATGTGGTGTGTATATACACAATGGAGTTTTATTCAGCCATAAAGAAGAATGAAATTATGTCATTTTCAGGAAAATGGATGCAACTTGAGACCATTCTGTTAAGTGAAATAAGCCAAACTCAGAAGGTCAGGGGTTGTAGGGAGGAAAAAAGGAAAGGAAAAGTGTGTGTGTGTGTGTGTGTGTGTGTGTGTGTGTCGGGGGTGGGCTCAGTTCTAGTGAAAATCAAAGGGAGATTAGAAGAGGAAAGGGATCAGTGGGTGAGGTGGGTGAAGAGTGATGGAGACATATTGGCTAAATTATATTGTTATATTGAGTGCATGTATGAATACATAGTAACAAATGCTATCATTATGTACAACTATAATGCACCAATTAAAACTGTGAAAAGAGAGGCAAAATGGAGTAGATTTGATTTTATAGTCTTGAGTCCAAAGTCCACAGGAAAGCATACTGGAAACTCAGGCAGGGTTTCCAGGTTTAAAGAGAATTTCTTATTTGGGAAAACTCTCTTTGCTTGCAAGCCCTTGAGCTGCTTAGATGAGACCACCCACACAATAAACTGCTTTACTTTCAGTCTCCTGCTTTAAATGTTAATCAACTTCTTAAAAAAAGCCTTCATAGCAACATTTAGATTGTGTTTGACCAAACAACTGAGCGTCATACCTTAGCCAAATTGGCACATAAAATTAACCATCACAAGAGCCATACTATAGTTTTGTCAGTTTCTAAATCATATTAATATTGAAAGCTAAATCATGTCAAGGAGCATTATGATTTGAGTGTCAGCTGATTAAGAAAAAGAGTTACAAATTCTGAAGTTACTAAGCTACTTAGCTTTGTGTAACTTAAAGAATAATTTACTTTAACTTGACCTTGACTTGAGAGTAGCCTAAAATATATTCCTTAATCACTTTATCTTTATTTATATAAAATTATCATAAAAAGGTAATGAATTTTATAATAAGGTTATGAAATGGATTTTCATGAAATGAATTCTTTTTACCCACAGGAATAATGTCCTAATTTGTGGGTATATTCCTATGAATTCAGGTTAAAATAAATTTTAGTTAAATGAACAGTACTGCAAGTAAAGATTTATATTATATAAAAAATATAATATATATAGTTATTTTACATGCTAAAAGTTAGCTGGTAATATAGAGATAGATAGTGGTTGAAATATTGGTTGCTGGAAAATGAGATTAGTGACAAGATTTGTTGTCATAGGAATGAATGGTTTACATAGGAATAAGAATAAAAAAATTGTATGTAAATGTGCAATATAAGGAAATAAGGACTTAAATCATTGTACATTCATGTGATGTAATACTATGTCCATTAAACCACAATTTTGAAGAACTTTTAATGTTACAGAAATGTATAATGAAATAATATTAATGAAAAATCAGTATGGTACAAATATAGAGTATAATCTTGTGTGTCTAAAGATTTTTCTCTAATTGCAAGAAAAAAAAACACCAAGTGAAATTATTATTTAAATTTTAAAGGAAATGTATTTAGGAGATTTTCTTTTTCATTTATGACTCATCAGGGTGTTTTTTGTTTCTTGAGAGAAATATTACCCTGGCATTTGTATTGGATGGTTACTGCTGTACAAGAACAAAGAGACAGTGCTCCAGTGGGTACCACAATAAACATTTGTACAGTTCATGGATCTGAGTTGTCTGCTGGTCAGCTAGGCTGTACTCTTTCCAGGTGGAAAGAATTAAAAAGAATTAAAGTCATTACACTGTAGTGATACCCATGCATCAATGTCTGTAGATTGGCTGAGAGTTTGATGATTTGGCTGGTGGTGTTTTTTGGATGTCTTCTTTTCCAGCAAGATATTCTGGCTAGACTCAGTTGCATAAGCACTTTTCAAGTCTTTGGTTACATGGGGCCTGCTGACATTCCATTGACCAAAAGCAGGTCACATAACAACATGAGCTCGAGGAATTGGGATATATACTTGGTCTCATTATAAGGAGAAACTGCAGTGTCATATAGCAAAAGGAAGGAAAAAAGGGTGAAGAATTGGGACTATTAGTGGAGTTTGTTTCTGTCTAGGATATTGAGGTTTGGGTCAGCCAGAATTATTGGCCCCTTGCTTATTTTTATGTTCCTTAGTACAGTTATTTTCTGACAAATATGTGAAGGGATTACACCACTATGTTTGGGTTTTTTTTCTTATGTACACTTTCCATTTTGGTGAACAAAAAAATATAAAACATATTGAAAGAAAACCACAAATAGACAAACAAAAACTTGGATTACAGTAAGGAAATTTTCATAATGTTCACTTAAAATTATTTAATTAACTAACTAATTATTTAAATAACTAATTAATTAATTATTTGAAGACATAATTATAGAAGTTATAAATATATAACTTAATTAATTATCTCCAAATGAATACACTTTGTGACCAGCCAGCCAGGTTTAGAAATAAAACATTGGCAGAATCTCAGGAACCATCCTGTGACCTATTCTATTTACTGCTTCCTCCTTTTTCCAAAGCTTGAGGACTGTTATTAATGGGACCAAAATGTGATTAGTCCATGTTGTTGTATGCAACAGTTTTAAAATTAATTTTTATTACTTTGTAATATTTTATGGTCTATATATATCACAATGTATCCATTTTATTGGTGATGGTCATTTTGGATCATTTAAGTTTTTGTCTTCTATTGGTGAGTCTGTGAATATTTTCAGTCTATGAAAATAGATAGTTTTACTAATTTCTAATTAGAGTCATAGGATGTTTGTATATCAGCTTTGGTAGATGCTGCCAAACAAGTTTCCAAAGTCTCTTTGATAATTATGTTCCTACCAACAATGAATATGAGTTTGAGTTATTTAACTTGATATTTATCAATTTTAATTGAAATACAAAGTACATTGAGCCCTGAATAGTATACATATTTGAGGTAAATAGTATGATGATTCTTACACATGTATTCATCAGTATAATCGCTGTTGAGCCTAAGTTATGTACCGTCATCATCCTGGAGGGTTCTCTTGTTTCTTTCTAGTGAGTAGCCCGTACTTCCAACAGATAACTTGTATTTTGACTTCTTTCACTGTCATTTAGCTTTTCCTTTTATTCTTCTACATGATTTTTGGTACAAATATGTTGCATTTCTATTGGGAATATTGTTATGTTACTTGAACATCATGTATTTATATCTTCAGTTTTATTAGAAAACAGCTAGTTTCCTAGCATGGTTTGTTCAAAGTATAGTCCCATCAGCAGTGTTTCAGAATTTTAGTTGCTCCAATTCCTTCTTATTACATGCTGTAATCAGACTGTGCTATTGTATTTACAAGTTTTTATTTTTTTTAACCTGAAAAATTCTATTGGGGGAAAGGGAGACATTTTAGAGCAATATGGTAAGTAGTAACTATTATATTAGCCACTTGTGAGTTGTAATTTTTAAATTGGGATTTTGCATATTGATATATTAACTGGAAATAAATTAATGACTGACTGCTTTTAAAAACATTTTTAATTGTGGAAAATTACACATAACATAAAATTTATCATGTTAACAATTTTTTAGTATGTGGGTCAGTATTAACTGTTTTCACATTGTTGTGAAACCATCTCTAGAAGTTTTTTGTTGTGCAAAAGTGAAACTCTATACTCACTAAATGACTCCCTGTTAGATGCTCTTCCCCAGCCCCTGCCAACCTTATTTTACTTTCTGTTTTTATGAATTTGACTACTCTAGCTACCTCTTATAAGTGGAATCATGCAGTATTTGTCTTTTTTGTGACTGGCTTATTTCTCTTAACATGATGTTTTCAAGGTTCCTGTAGGTTGTAATGTATGTTAGGATTTCCTTCCTTTTTGAATAATTTTTCATTGTAAATGTATATGAAAAAAAAAATATATTACATTCTAATCCATTCTCCACTTTGATAGACACTTTGCTTCTTCTGTATGGCTATAGTGACTAACGCCTTTATGAATATTGATATATAATTATCTGTTTGAGGCCTTTCAATTCTTTTGAATCTGTACCTGGAAATAAAATTACTTTATAAATTCTATTTTTAATTTTTTGAGGAAACTCCATACTCTTTTTCATAGTGACTTTACCATTTTACATTCCTGCTAATAGTGCATAAGTGTTTCACTTTCTTCTCATCCTCACTCACACTTATTTTCTGTTGTTAGCTACCATCCTGATGGATGTGAGATGATAATTTCATTGTGATTTGCATCTCTCTAATGTGTGATGTTGAGCATATTTCCACATGTTTGTTGGCCATTTGTGTAAATTCTTTGGAAAAATATCTATTCAAGTCCTTTGCCTGTAGGTTAATCAAGTTTTTGTTGTTGAATTGTAGGAGTTTTTTTTATATATATATTGTTGAAATTAACTTCATGTCAGATGTACGCTGTGCAGATATTTTCTCTCATTTTGTACATTGCCTTTTTGTTCTGTTTATTTTGTCCTTTGATATAGTAAATGTAAGTTTCAGTGTTGTCCAATTTATCTACCTACTTGTATTGTTTGTGCTTTTTGTGTCATATTTTAAGAAATCATTTGCAAGTCCAGGGTTATGAAGTTTCCCCCTATGTTTTATTATAGGGACTTTATGGCTTAAAGTCCTTTTTTTTTGCTACCAGGGATTGAACCCAGAGTTCAATCCAGTCATTTTTTTTAAGGGCTGAGCCATACCCCCAGCCTTTTTTAAGTTTTTATTTTAAGACAGAGTCTTGGTAAGTTGCTGAGGCTGGCTTTGAAGTTGCAGTTCTCCTTCCTTAGCCTTCCAAGCCACTGGGATTATAGATGTGCGCCATCATGCCTGGCATGATTTTAAGTCTGATTTAAGTCTTTGATCCATTTGACTTAATTTTTTGTTATTGCTTTTGTACTACTTGATAGAAACTCCTTAAGTAGAAGAGAATTTGTTTTATCTATATAGGTGTAAGTGAAAGGGTGGGGTTGTTAAATACCCAGTACGTTATTGAGAAAATATATTGTACAAATATATCAACTCATTTTCTACTATGAAAAACAGGTTTCCTTCAAAATGCCCATAACTGTGTCAGGGTAAATTCCACACTGTTTCTTTTATGAGGCCATATAGTATCTGGCAACTGACAAAACTTACTGAATTCATTACACTTTATTTTCTATTACACTAAGTTTTCAAAAGCACATTCACTCCCCATTCATATAGAGTGTGACATGTATATATCCATTTTATTGAGGTATTTTTCTCTAACTTGCTTTATATGACAAAGTCATTGCGGATTTTCTTTTTTTGTTGTTAGTTTTATATTAGTACATAATAACAGTGGGATTCATTGTGATGTATTTGTACATGCACATAGCATAATTTGGCATTTTGACTTAATTTTGGTGTAAGGTAATCATGGCGTAAGGTAAGGGTTGTTTTATTCTTTGCATTTGGATATCCAGCTTTCCACAATATTTGTTGAAAAAAATTATCTTTTTTTCTGTTGAGTGGTCTTGGCACTGTTATCTAAAATCATTTGACCATATATATGAAGTTTATATCTGAACTTTATTTTATTTCATTGTCTGTATGTCTGTCTTTATTCTAGTACCATACTGTTTTGATTACTCTAGTTTTGCAATAAATTTTCACATCTGGAAATGTGAGACCTTCAACTTTTTTTTTAAATTTTTCACTTGAGGGTGTTTTTTTTTTTTATGATTCGGATCCTTTTGAGATTCTTTCTGAATATTAAGATGGGTTTTTCTATTTCTGCAAAAAATCTCATTGGAATTTTGATAGAGATTTAATTAATAATAGATTACTTTGGATATTATTGGCATCCTAATGTTATTAAGTCTTTCAGTGCATGGACATGGGATATCTTTCCATTTATTTGTGTCTACTTTCATTTAACTATGTAAATATTTTAGTTTCTTTTTTATGTTTACTCCTAAATATTTTATTCTTTTTAATGTTGTTATAAATGTAATTGTTTTCTTAATTTTCTTTTGCAATTCCTCATTGTTAATGTGTCATTTTGGCAACCTGCAATTTGTTGGATTTACTTATTAGTTTTGATAGTTTTTTTTTTTTTTTTTTTTTGTGGGAGGTGGAATCTGTGAGAGTTTGGTACAGAAAAGATTATGTCAGGGCTGGGGCTGTGGCTTAGCGGTAGCATACTTGCCTGGCATGTGTGAGGCACTGGGTTTGATTCTTGGCATTGCATATAAATAAATAAATACAATAAAGGTCCATCTACAACTAAAAATATATTTTAAAAAAAGATCATGTCATCTGCAAAGATCATTTTAATTTTTACTTTCCAGTTCAGATACCTTTTATTCATTTTCTTAACTAATTGCTCTGGCTTTGACTTTCAGCATTATGTTGAGTAGAACAGGCAAGCCATGGACATATTTGTTTTGTTCTTGGGTTTAGAGGAAAAGCTTTCAGTCTTTCACCATTGGTTACAATGTTAGTTGTGAGTTTTTCATATACTGCCTTTATTATGTTGAGGTTCTTTCCTTGTATTCCTAGTTTGTTGAATGTTTCTATCAGGAAAGGATGTTAACTTTTATCTACTTTTCTGTATCTGCTTTTTATCTGCTTTTTCTGTATTAATTGAAATGATCATATTTATTTTCTGCCTTCATTTTGTTAATGCATTGATTTTTTTTGTATATTGAACCATCCTTGCATTTTTTGGACTTTTTTTTTTTAAAGCTTAATTAATCTTTACATTTTCCCTTTTACAGCTAGAAAAAGTCCTACAGCAAGGAGACATTGGAGAGTGTGCAGAACCATATATGATTTTCAAAGAAGCAGATGCCACCAAGGTAGAATGACATTTCCCCTTCACATTATTACTGTTGTTAATTTGGGACAGTAAATACAAAGTATATTAAAGAATTTCACTATTATGTCATTTTTGTTGTTGTTGTTATCCTACTTCCTTTTTTCCTTTTTTGGGGATCACGGTGACTGGGAATTTAATCCAGGGGTGCTTACCCACTGAGCTATATTCCCAGCCCTTTTTATTTACTTTTTAAAATTTTGAGACAGGGCCTCGCTAAGTTGCTAAAGCTGGTCTCAAACTTGCTGTTTCCTGCCTCATCCTTTCAAGTTGCTGGGATTTCAGGTGTGTGCCACTACTCCCAGTTCTTCCTTTTTATTTCCCTTTATTTCTCTTTCCATCTCTTTCCAGCCCTAATTTCTAAGGTAAGATACTGTCTATCCTATATCCTATAGGAAAAGAGTGTGTTAGGGAGGTTTTCAGTCAGACCATTGGTTAGCTCTTGCAGGCCACCTTAATATTTGTTTCAGGGGATATCTTTGTAGAAAGAATTGAGATTGTTGAGTGGTTAAGATAATGCATTGTTACTTGATCTCTGAAAAGTATAAATTGCCTTTCTTATCTTTGTTGAAAATTTAAAACTCTTAACCTACCCCTTTATATAGTATTAAATAACATCTAATTGATTTCTTTCAAGCTTAATAATGTTTGAAGTTCTTTTTTGCAGAATAAGGAAAAATTGGAGAAGCTGAAAAGTCAGGCTGATCAGTTTTGCCAAAGACTCGGGAAATATCGCATGCCTTTTGCTTGGACTGCCATTCATTTGATGAATATTGTTAGCAGTGCTGGGAGTTTAGAAAGAGATTCTACAGAAGTAGAAATCAGTACTGGAGGTAAGCATGTTTTATATAAAATATTTCTAAATGTATAATTATTTTTTCTTATATAGTCTTATTTATATACTGCACAGTGTGGCATAGAAATAATTTTTTTCTTCTTTTTCATTTAACACTTTTATTGAAGTATAATTTGAATATCATACAATTCACCTATTTAAAGAGTATAATACAGTGGTTTTTGTTATATTCACAGTGTTCTGCAACCATCACCACAATCTAATTTTGAAACACTTTTGTACCCATTAGCAGGTACTCCTCATTCTCCTCTAATTCCCAAACCCAGCTGTAAATAACCACTAATACACTTTCTGTCTTTAAGGATTTTCCTATGCCAGGCATTTCATACACAAGCAGTTTTACAATATGAGTTCTTTTGTGGCTAGCTTCTTTTACTTAGCGTGTTTTCATAAGGTTCATCCCATTTGTAGCATGTATCACTGCCTTTTTTTTATTGCCATGATAATTCATTGTATTAATGTACTATATTTGGCTTATCTGTTTATCATTTGATGGCCATATGGGTTGTTTCCACTTTTTGATTATTTTGAATAAATGCTGTAATGACCATTCATATATAAGCTTTTGTGTGGACATATATTTTTATTTCTCTTAAATATATAGCTAGTTGTATGATAATTCTGTTTAACCTTTTGGGGATTTATCATATTATTTTCCAATGTGACTTCACTTTCAAACATCTTGCTATCAATTTATGAAAGTTCCAATTTTTCCAAAATCTTTGCCAGTACTTAGTTATCTGTTCTTTGATTATAACCAACCAGCCAAGCTCAGGTGAAGTGTTATCTCATCATGGTTTAGATTTGCCTTTCCCTGATAACTAATGATACTAAGCATCATTTTGTGTGTATTGGCTTTTTGTGTGTCTTCTTTGAAGATTATAGATTATTATCCTTTGTCCATTTTTTAATGGCTTTGTTGTCTTTTTGTTATTTAATTAATGCCTTATTTTTAAATGTGATTTTTATCTTCTTGTCTTTGAGTTGTTAGAGTTCTTTACATGTACTGGATACAAATCCCATATCTAATGTATGATTTGAAAATATTTTCTCTTATTTTGGATTCTCTTTTCTTGGTGGTATTATTTACAGTACAGAAGTTTTGAATTTTGGTGAAGTCCAGTTTTTCTATTTATTTTTGTCACTGTGATTTTGGTGTTGTGTCTAAGAAACTGATACCTAACCCAAGATTAAGACAATTTACTGTTAGGTTTTATTATAACATTTTTGTAGTTTTAGCTCTTACATTTAGGGTTATGATCAGTTTTAAGTTAAAATTTATATACAATACAAGATCAGGGTCCAACTTTATTATTTTTTTATTTGTCCATACACCATTTGTTGAAAAGGCTATTAAAATAACCCATTGAATAGTCTTAGCATGCTTGTCAAAAATCTATTGATTATAGATTGTAGGTTTATTTCTGGGCTCTTAATTCCATTCCACTGATCTAGATGTCTAACCTTATTCCAATACTATACTGTTTTACTTTAGCTTTTAGCAAATTATGAAATTGAGAAAACTGGGCCTCTAACTTTGTTAGCTTTTCTCAAGATTATTTTGGCTATTTTGGATTCCTTGTATTTTTATATGAAAGTTTGGATTAGTTGTCAATTTCTGTAGAAAGACTGCTAGAATTTTGATAGGGTTTGCATTGAATCTATAGATCAATTTATAAATTATTGTCATCTTAATGATATTAAGTCTTTGACTCCAAGAACATGGGATGTTTTCCCCCATTTATTTAAATCTGTTAGTTTTTTTTTAGCAATGTTGTGTAGTTTTCAGTATATCTTTTGCCCTTATTACATTTATACCCAAGTATTTTATTGCATTTTGATACTATTTTAAATGGAATTATCATCTTGATTTAGATTTCAGAATGACCATTTTTAGTGTATAAAAACATACTTGACTTTTGCACATTGATCTTGTACTGTGAAACATTTTTTAAATTTGTTAATTCTAATTGTTATTGTTTGTTTTCTCTAGATTCCTTGGGATTTTCTATATATAAAATTAAGACATTTGAAAATAAAAATAGGTTTACTTTTCTAATCTGTATGCATTTTAAAATTTTTCTTTTCTAATTGTCTTAACTAGAATCTCCAAACAAAGATAAGTAGAAGTGGCAAGAGTGGATATCCTTGTTTCACTCCTGATCTTAGGATGTATTCATTCTGTCTTTTACAAACATCAAGCACTGTGTTTGCTATAGGATTTTCTTTTCACTCTCTCTCTCTCTCCCTCTCCCTCTCCTTTTCTCTCTCCCTCTCCCTCTTCTTTCTCTTCTCCCTCCTTTGGTGATGGGGATTGATCCCAGGATAAGCATATGCTCTATCACTTAGCTAAATACCAGACTGTAGTAGGATTTTGGCAGATGTGCTTTAGTCGGTTGAGGAAGTTCCCTTTTATTCCTAATTTTTTTTTTTAGTGCTTTTATCATGAAAGATGATTGAATTTTATCTAATGTTTTTTTCTGCCTCTTGAAATGATTTTTATGTTTTGCCCTGTTGCATTGATTGATTATTTTTTGGATGTTAAATTAACTTTAAATTCCTGGGAAAGTCCTGTTTGGTCATGGCATATAATCTTTTCCATGTGTTTGCTAGTTATTGTGTTCAGGCATTTTGCATCTTTATTCATATGGTTTACTTTGTAGGTGTGTAGTTTTTCTTTCTTGTGATACCTCTGTCTGGTTTTGGTGTCAGGGTAATACTGGCCTGATAGAATGGAGTAGGAAGTGTTCCTTCTGTGTTTTGGAAGAGTTCTTGGATGATTGTTATTAGTTCTTTTAAAGATTGGAAGAATTCCAGTAAAGCTTTCTTGACCTGGTCTTTTCTTGTGGTAAGTTCTTCTATACTAATTAGACCTCTTCACTTGTTTTAGTTTTCTCTTTTATCTTGAGTCAGATTTATTAGTACCTTGTATCTTTCTGGAAATTTGTACATTTCATGTAAGTTTGAATTATTATCTAAGTATTGGCCTATACTTGTTTATAATATTGATATATATATTTCTTTTAACCTGTAGATTCAGTAGTAATACTGCTCTTCAATTTATGACATTAGTATAGTAAGCTTTTCCATTTTTCTTCATTAATTTAGCTGAAGGTTTGTGAATGTTTTCTTTTTGAAGAAATAATTTTTGGTTTTATTGATTTTTCTCTGTTGTTTTCTCTAGTTTCTATTTCATCAGTTTCTACTCCGATATTGTCTTTTCTGTATCCAGCTCTCTTTGGTCTTAGTTTCTCTTTGCTAGTTCCTTGAAGTATGAGATTATGTTACTGATTTGAAATATTTCTTTTTAATATAGGCATTTTTTAGCTATACATTTTCCTCTGAGCACTGCTTTCAGTATTCCACTTGTTTCATTTTTATTTTCATACATCTTACTTTATAATTTCCTGTGTATAATCCCTTCTTTTCCCATTGGCTATTCCCAAGTGCTATTTCACTTCCAATTGTGAATTCTTCACATTTTTTACTATTGATTTATAATTTAATTCCACTGTTTTTAAAAATATTTTTTTTTAGTTGCAGATGGACATAATACCTATATTTTCTTTCTTTATTTTTATGTTGTGCTGAGGATTGAACTTAAGAGCCTCACATATGCTAGGCAAGTGCTCTGTTACTGAGCTATAACCCGAGCCCCAAACTCCACTGTTTTTGGAGGACATATTTTTCATGATTTTGATTCTTTTGGATTTATTGTATCTTATCTTATGTCTTATTATATGGACTGTTTTGGAGAATGTTTTATAAGTGCTTAAAGAATATGTAATTCTCTCTTACTTAGTAAAGTCTAAAATAAATGTCTCTTTGGTCCAGTTTGTTTATAGTTTTGTTCATATATTCTGTTTCATCATTGATCTTCAATTTGGTTGTTCTGTTTGTTTTAAATAGTAGAATTATCTTATATACACGGATCTTTTGCACCACAAGGAAAAAGAATTACCTCGTGAAGTTTTTATCTTTCAGTTCTGTTTCAAATTCAAATGCTAAGACTGTATTACCATTATAGGTGACTAAAATTTCCATTTTGGCAAATATGTCATATAAATGAGTAGCTAGCTCCTCCATAGCTGCTTTTTGTAGTATATCTTTGATCATACACATAGCTCCTTGTGTGTTATAGTCTTTTAAAAAGAGAGCCAAAAGATTCAAGAGATTTCTTCCTAATCTCTCTAATATGCTACAATTTTCAATTTTAGTGTATTAGTGGATTCTTCCCTAGGTTTGAAAGCTGCTTTAAATTTAAAATTTTATGAAAATGATTGTCTTATTTTATTTCCCCTTGGTAGAACGAAAAGGGTCCTGGTCAGAAAGGAGGAATTCTAGTATTGTTGGCAGACGATCACTTGAAAGGACAACAAGTGGAGATGATTCTTGCAACTTGACCAGCTTTCGACCTGCTACTCTTACAGTGACCAATTTTTTTAAGCAGGTATTGTTCTGTCATGTAGGAGTTCTGGGAAGATGTTTGTATATAAATTTCTTTTAGTTTTAGTTCAGGAAAGTAATAATTGTACCATACATGTACATTCTGTGATTCTTAGAATCATGTGTGATTCTTAGAATCATGTGTGATTCTAAGAACTTTTTAAATTTTTTTAAAAATACATGACAGCAGTGGAATGCATTACAATCCTTATTACACATAAAAGCACAATTTTTTAGTATTAGAACTTTTATTTATTTATTTATTTTTAATGGTGGTAGTGTGGATTTAACCCAGGGCCTTGAACATGTTAGGCAAGTGCCCTACCTCTGAGCCATATTCCCAGCCTAACTTTAAAGAAAGAATAAAAATTTAAAAAATAATAAGAGTAAAAGCTATAAGAATAAGAAACAATTTATATTCTATTGTTTTATTATTATAGTTATATAAAATTGACTTTAACATTATTAATGCATCAAAATTAATCTTTCATACCTATATCTTATTTCTCATTTGTAATGTATAACTTATCTTAAGCATTGATGATTTATGAATTTCCTTAGAGTGAATGTGTACTTTTCTTTGTCTTCCCCACCCCAATTTTTCTGACCTAGACTACCATAATCTACAGTATGTGGAATAAAACATTTAGACCTGTATAGTTCATTTCTGTGCTAAATTGTAGTCAGTGTTTTAAGAGATGGATTTATATATCCAAGAGTGTTTTTTCTTTAAGGACATTTTCTTTGAAAGCTGTTCCTTCCACTTCAAATCAAATCAGTATTTTTCACAAGCCAATCATGACCCATTAGTGGTATTGGAAACCAGTTTAGAAGTTAATACCCAGCAGAAAAAATAATAGTGTGTTGTGCTTCCTGTGGTTAAATATTGCTTAGGGAGCCATTTTGTGTATATGAGTATTTTGGGTTTTGATGTAAAATGGATTATTATATTGCAATCAAGATCAACAAATTTTGAAAGTTTTTGTCCTAAGTGAGAAGATGAATGGATTCATCTATGAATAGAGAGGAAACTTAGATTGAAGGAAAATGCTAAGAATTATCTCAGACTTCTTCATTTTGAGGTGTTATTTTAAGGAATTCTCTAATTATAATTTGAGAGGACAAGGTCAGAATGTTCATTGAATTGACAGCAATCTACTTGAAGCTCCCTTCTCTGAAACAGGTCAGTGGTATTCATAGGTGACTCCTGTGAGACATTCTAATGGATAAAAAGCAAATGATAAAGTGGTAAGGGTCTTTTTATTATGGACAGTTATAAAAGAAAGCATCCAGAGAAGGCTATAACAGTGTTACCTGAATGAAATGATAGGACAAATACAGGTGGAAACCAGGGCAGTAGATTAATCTGAAACAATAACACAATCTTGGAGATATGATGCTTCTTTCGGTTTCTATTTCAGCTGCTGTGTCACTTCTGCTACTGTTTACATAGCTTTCTTTTTATTTCATCAACCTTCTATATCCTTGAACTGGTGCAGTAAACCAGAATCAATAAGCCATCTACCCCTCTCCTGTTTAGCCAACAGTTATATTTGGAGCATTCATCATGTAACAGACACTATTTTTAAAAATTAAATTTGATTTATTTTAAAATTTGTATATAAAAACAAAAATTATACATATTAATGGGGATAATATGGTATTTCATTATATGTATACAGTGTAATATCTTTAAATGAGGTTAAAAGATTTCTCTCCTCAAACATTTATCTTTTCTTTATTGTGAAAACTTACAATATATACTTCTTTTTGAAATTTGATGTTCATTATTGTTATCTATAATCACCCCACTGAGCAATATAGCACACTGGTAGACACTTGTTTTAAATACTGGTAACTGGAAATTAGCACTAAGTACTTCTGAAAACTTAAATGATTACTAGAAGTGTAGAGCAATAAAAAGGAAAGCATTTGCAATTTGTTTTCTGAAATTCTGTACTAAATCTATTTAGCCATGAGCATGTGCTATTTATTTATAAGTATTTTTATTTTTATTATTATTATTTTTTTTAAAGAGAGAGTGAGAGAGAGAGAGAGAATTTTTTAATATTTATTTTTTAGTTCTCGGCGGACACAACATCTTTGTTTTTGTATGTGGTGCTGAGGATCGAACCCGGGCCGCACGCATGTCAGGGGAGCGCGCTACCGCTTGAGCCACATCCCCAGCCCCTATAAGTATTTTTAAATAGCTAGAAAATTATACATTACACAAATGCAAATTAAGTAAAAAGCAGAGATACAGTTTTAGCAAAGTAGAATTCAAGACATAAATTTCCCTTAAATGAGACACAGTAAGCAGTTTTTCCCCTATTTTATGAGAGATTACTATCTACAGTTGGGATGATTTAGTTATCAAGAGTGTTTATATATAAAATGTTTCAAGCCAAAAATTATTAGAAGTATATTAAGATTTTAAAACAAAGTCAAACTCACACATTTGCTTTAGAGACATTATTCTATACATTGACAGCTTCATGAGTTATTTGTAGTCTCAGGATTACAGAACAGTAAACAAGCAATGATGAGGGGGCAAGTGTCAGCTAGACTACTCCAGCAAACTAGTGTTTGAAGGTTGGCTGGTATCAGCTGATCTAGCCTGACTTCTGCTGGTTATACTGAAATGACTCAGCTTTGTTCCATGGCTCTGAATGTCTGCTCTTATCTTCTAGCAGGTTAGCTTGGTCAGGTTCTCATAGCAGTGCCAGAAATTCAAGAGAGAGAGAGGGCAAGCTAAATTGTGCAAATGCTTTCTAGTTTCTTTTGCACATATTTACTTACTGGCCAAAGGAAGGCACATGACCAAATCTAGAGGTGGGAATTATGGCACAACCAGCTAAAGGCACAGAAATAGGACATAAATGGTAGAGGCCAGTAATATAATTTTATAGGTTAAGTAAATGGAAGTAATTTAGTCTAGAGATAATCTGAATGTATTATGAATAAGGACTATATTAATTCTGTAGTCAAAAGGAGAGGATTTATTCTTTCAGTAACTATTTTTTAGTAAATGAACCTTTATCTTAGGTAACTGAAAAAACTTTATATATAGTCAAATTCTCCAACCATAACCCAAATAAGAGTAAAAACTGTTTAAAGGTACCAACAAAAAAATCTATAACCACTTAGAAATTAAAAATCACTTCCCAAATAATGAGATAAAAGAAGATCTATTCTGTTCCCAGTTAGAATATAATAATGAACAAATGAAAAATGTCTCTAGGGAAGCTCACAGTAACAAAGTAGTCTTACATAAAATACAGGACAACATACAAATAAGCATATATACAAATAAGAAAATGAAATGTCAAAAGCAGGTGGTTTGGATTAAATACTGACTCTTAGTAAAGGAAAAAAAATCAACCTCGAACTATTTTAATTATAAGAAAAAAAGAAAATATTAACATTAAATTGAAAATTTCATATTATTCAGATTTTTGCCCACTTTTTGTCTCGGATTGAGATAATTTTGGAAGATTTTTTTTTTCTCATAGTCTTAGTATCAGGATAGTTATGCTTTTCCTTAACAGCAGTTTTATTGTTGTTTTTCTTTTATAAAAAACTTTAACCAATCTGTAGATTTTGCACTTGAGAAATTAGGTAATATAAAGTTGAAAAGACAAATATGAACTCAAGTATAACAAATTTATAAGACTTGTAGATTTTTGCATTTTACATTACATTGCTTATTGATTCTGTTTTATATCTATATTCCTTTTTTTCTTTTCACCTACCTCTAACTTGTATTTGTTTTCTATATTTTATAGTGTTCTCTAGTACTATATAGGTGTAGATAATGGACTATAAGTAAATAAGAAAGATAATGCTATCATAAATCTCAGTAAAATTTGAAAGACCAACAGAAAAGAGAATAAGTTGAGATATTTATACTTATTAATTGAATTTTTCATTCTGACAGCATTATAGAAGAATTTCATGCTAATTAGCAAGCAGTATAAATGTATTTCTGTCTACTATATTTGTTTTACCACGTACTTCTATTTCTATCATTTAAATCAGGAAGGAGACCGTTTAAGTGATGAAGATCTGTATAAATTCCTTGCTGATATGAGAAGGCCATCTTCTGTCTTACGGCGACTGAGACCTATTACAGGTATTTTCAAATATTTGAGTATGTTTGGTTACGACTGTTGTCATCACTAATATATTAGTTACAGTTATGCATTCCTTATTTTCGCTTATTTGGCCCATACATATTTCTATGCTCAGTAATTGTCAATCTTCTTCACCTTATCAACTATAATGTGTTCTAATGATTTATATGTAGGATTTAGCACCTTTGATAATTTGAGTTCTAAAATGAAAATGATGAGTAATATTCTGGCTTAAAATTATTTTCTAGAGGGAAAAATGTGCACATGGAATGCTAAATATTCAGAACAAACCATTCCAGAGTAAAGCTGTTTTGAAATCTACTAAGCCAAAATAAATCATTTAGCCTTGAACTGTTGGCTTATCACTGTACGTTTTTTTTTTTAATTCTTATTGATTTCTTCCATTCATTATTCAGAAAGCATTTGTTAAGTTATATGCATGTATTCAGGTATTAATAATTTCCAAGTTCGAGACTCAATAAAATAAAATGATTTAAAGTCTGAGATGATAGTAATTTGACTTCTGTAGTATTCTTCCCAGACTTTCTGCAAAATAGGATCTCAGTTCTTCCCAAATCATTTTTATCATTATTATAGTCAGCTTTCTATAATTGTGACAGATTATTTGAGAAAAATGAACTTAAAAAGGAGGAAAGATTTATTTTGGCTTTTAGTTTCAGAGGTTTTGGTCCATAGTTGATTGGCTTTGTTGCTTTTGGACCTGTTGTGAGGCAGTGCATTATGGCGGGAAACATGTGGTAGAGCAAATCTACTTACTTCATGGCAAGTATAAAGCAAAACCAGAGAAAGTGGCTGGGTCTCAGTATCTTCTTAAGGGTCCCACCCACAGTGACCTAACTTCTTTCACTAAGCGCCACCTCCTAAAGGTTCCACCAATCCCAATAATACCACATGTGGCTATCAACCCTTTAACACAAGAGCCTTTGGGGGACAGTTCAGATCTAAAATATGCCAGTCATTGAATTTTTATTTATTATGATTACATTGTTCTTACATTTTTATATGTAGCTCAGCTGAAGATAGACATTTCTCCTGCACCCGAAAATCCTCATTATTGCCTAACCCCAGAGCTGCTTCAAGTGAAGCTTTATCCCGACAGTAGAGTCAGACCTACCAGAGAAATTTTGGAGTTTCCTGCAAGGGATGTCTATGTTCCAAACACTACTTACAGGTAAGAGATTTTTGGAGACTGCTGAGATAAGGTATTATATATTCTAAAGTATTATATTATATATACTAAAGTAAAGCTAGAAAGAAACTGTCCTAGAAACTTTATAGCTTTGTTACTTATTCCATCTCTCACTGTGATGGAATGTTTTTATATAATGGTTAATAGCTGTTGTGTATTAAGTTGTTACTGTGTACCAGGTAAATTACCTTACATGAATTATCTTATTTAATCCTCATACTTTGTGTATGAGGATTAAATAAGATAATTCATTTTAGAGGTGAATAAACCAAGGGATAGAGGGTTTAAAAATATTGCTGAGCACCATACTTTAGTACAGTGGTGGCTGGCATTTGATACCTGGGCTGTTAGGTTAAAACATTTGAACTCCTAACTCATATATTTTCTCAAATGTTTATTATATAACTAATATTATACATGAACCAAATTTACATACTTACATTATTTTCTAACAGTTAGTAAAAAATATGGGTTAGGTGTATTCTACCTAGAGAATACTAGGTACATAGTTGTTGGATATAACTTCTTAGGCAGAATGCTACACAATGTGAGGAGTGTCATTTCCTGATGAATGATGCTCTTTTTGTTTGTGAATTCTGAGATCATGACTCTGTTATTGAGATATCCAACAGGGCAGCTCAGATATGATATTCTGAAACAGAACTTTGAGTTTTCATGCAAGACTTCCCCATCCTAATATATTTTACTACCAGTTACCAAATTCCCGAAGAAAAAAATTTTGAAATCACAGTTTCTCTCTTTTCCTTACCCCAGCATTTATTCAGCCAAGTTATTATAGGCTTTACTTTCAAAATATATCCTGAATCCAATGCTTCTTATCACTTCCACCTTTTAAAAATTTTAGTCTAAGGCACCAGTAGAACAGCACTATCAGGTAGAAATACAATGGGAACCACATTTGTAATTTAAGATTCTATAGTTGCTACATTAAAAAAAGAATCAAGTGAAATTAATTTTAATTATGTTGTTTAACTTAGTGTATAAAAAATATTATTGCTTTCACTTCAACATGTAATAAATGTAAAAAGTTGGTATTTTACTTTTCTCTCCTAGTAAAATTTTTGAAATCCAGTGTATATTTTATTATTAAAGCACACTTCAGTTCAAATGATCCACATTTCAAATGTTTAGTAGCCACTTGGGACTGGAAGCTACCATATTGAATAGCTATTTTTTTTCTATCCCCAACTCAGTCACTTCTCAGTATTACAGCTGAAGAGATCTTTAAAGGTTATAAGTTTATTCATTTCTCTGTCTGAAACTCTCAAGTGACTTCCATTAAAAGCAAACAGGATTTTTTTTAAAAAAATAATAGTCTATAAGACTTCTTGATCTGGCTCCTTTCTCTAATTTCACTTTGCTTTACTCCCTTCATTTTACCTCAGTGGCCTTTCTGTTCATCCTTGAACAAACAATTCCATTCTGCCTAAGGTTTTTCCATTTGCTTTTGCTCTGCCATTTTTGTTTTCTTCATATTTTCACATGACTTGTTTCCTTATCAGTCATGCATTTGCTTATATGTCACTTTCTAGAGAGGCTTTTCCTTATTATCCTAACTAAAAAGATCCAGTGTTTTCCTCCTCTGGCTCTTTACCCTATTTATATTTTCATTATCTGGGGTTATAACGTATAATTAAATGATCTTTTTTTGTTTTGTTTTGTTTTTCTCACTTGAGTGTAATACTGAAAAGGGCAGGGTCTGTTTTGTCTCATTTACCACAATATTTCAGAGTCTAGAATAGTTTTCTACCTCATAGAAAGTATACAATAAATGTTTATTCTATCAATTAAAAATATTAGAAACTGTAGAGTGGTAGAAGAATGTGGTTTAAAAATTATACATGGGCTGGGGATGTGGCTCAAGCGGTAGCGCGCTCGCCTGGCGTGCGTGCGGCCCGGGTTCGATCCTCAGCACCACATACAAACAAAGATGTTGTGTCCTCCGAAAACTAAAAAATAAATATTAAAAAATTATAAAAAAAATAAAAAAAAATTATACAGATGTAACTGTTTATTATTTGGATGACAACGTTATGGGTCAGCTAGCACCCCTCCAGGGTAGTTTCTTGCTCAGGAGGTGATGAGCCAGCTAAGTAAAAGAAAGTCTGAAATATTTAGTAAAGAAATAAGAGCCAGAGCCAGAAATTAGGTTCAAAAAAGGGGAGCTCCTGATAGGTCCTCCAGTCTACATAGGAGCTGGAACGACTAGAAAAATGGTTCCTGTCCTTCATTTAAGGGAGACTACATCAAAGGCAGGGATAAGGTTTCAGCAAGAGGATTCTTGATTCTTGGTGTGGCAGGGGACTTGCAGCAAACATGTTGACTGGCATCTTGGCAAGCCACCCATCTCTGGTCCTGTGCGGAACCTGTGGCAGAGCTATATAGAAAGTCACATGTACTAGGCAGTCTCAACCATCAGGGATGCCGGCTGCTGCTGGGAGTTCCCGGATAGCAGACTTTCCTACCAATGGTTTCTGTATCAACTGGGTTCACGCACATTTCACAGGTTGCTTCCAGCAACTTAGGGATAATTACTTTATTGGCCACTGTTTTCATTTTAATAAAATGTGAGATAATAATACCTGTTTTCTTTTGGATGAGTGCAAAGCACAAAACTTTCCATGTAATTGATAATGTGAGTTAAATTCCTGGGGCTTGCAACCTAAACAAGAAGATACGATAAAGAGAAAAAAAATTGTGTGCATATGTGTATGTGTGTGTACTTATTTATGTAGCTATAAAAAGAAGCAAAGTAGGGGTTCCGGTTGTGGCTCAGTTATAGAGCACTAGATTTAGCATGTGTGAGGCACTGGGTTTGGTCCTCAGCACCACATTAAAAAATAAATAAATAAAAGTTATTGTTTCCATCTACAACTAAAAAAAAGTTAAAAAAAGAAACAAAATAGAACAAACTATTTGACAAGTTGTGTACATGCCTATTTACAAGGACATGGAATTAGAATAATTTTATAATTAGAAGAATTATATAATCTCTTAGAGGAGATGAAAAGTAAACACACCAAAAGATTTTAATGGTTTTATAAATTATAAGTTACTATGGTTTTGTTTTGAGTTTATACAGAATGTATAAGTGTGTCTTAGTAGCTATTTAAGATAACTTGTTTATTTGGATTTGCTGTTGGTTTTTTTGGTAAATGCTTTCTCATTTGAAATAGTATTGGTAAGACTAGTTGGTAGTTTATAAACTAGAATTAGTTTCTATTCTTAGAGTAAACTTTTCTGGCAAAGGAATGAATCATAACATATTAGTTGGGAATGATCTTGAGAGATTGTTGACAATATCTTGGGTCATTTAGTTTGGACTGTCTAATTACTCTATTAATTCTAGAGTTAATACAATTCCACATTATTATTAAAAATATATTCTAGGCAAAAAGCTTTTTAAAAAACAATTCATTATGTATAAGTAAGAATTTTTCTTCTCTCATGAGTGAACAGTTTATTCCCAGAGAAGACAGAATTAGCTAAGCTCATCAGGAAGATTGGACATTCCTATTTAATATGTATTGAATATGAATACTGTTTTTTTAGGTGAATTTATTTTTTCATTCTTTTTAGATATGTATGACAGTAGAGTATATTTTGAAATATACATACATGAAGTATAATTTATTCTATTTAAAATCACATTCTTGTGGTTGTACATGATATGGCGATTCATTGTTGAGGTTAACCCAGGAGGACCTAGTCTTTTTAAATCCTTTACCATGGTAAACGAGGATATATAGACATGTAGTCATTTCTAGCAATCAGGAAATAAATGACATATTTCTTGTTGAGCCAAACAAGTGAGGTTTACATCAAATGATTCCTTTATCAATGAAATGTTATCACAGTATCATAGAAGAGGTAGCAATGGGACTGTTACCTTATCACAACCAAACAATAAGCCCTTTCTTACTGGCAGGAAAAAAAAATCTTTATGGAATATCTTAAATCATCTGAAAGTTAGATAGTAGATCCTGTGCAGTGTTACTTGTGTGCTAAATTGTTACTTGGCCAACATTCTTGCATTTGAGTTGTAACAGATCAAGGTACATCTAATTGAGCAAATGCTTATGTGTTTTATTGACATCCAGTTTTTTAAGAGATGTGTCCACAGAGCACATGATATTCTTGGCAGGATTTTTTAGTTAGTCTCTTTCCCAACAATAGCCTAGGTGTAATTAAACCTGCTGAACTTTTGTTATTCTATCCAGTTTTTTTTTTTTTTTTGGAGGAGACTATGGCTAGAAATATTACCAAGATTATAAGAATAAAGTGGTACAGACGTCATAACTATTACTGTGAGAAACTAAATGAAAAGATGTGGTAGATGATGTTCTTGACCTTCACAGGAGTATCTCTTAATAAACTTTAGTAAATCTGTTTTTTGTGAACTAACTGGAACATAGTTTAAACTTTTTGTTGTATAAAATTCCAAATATAGGGCTGGGGCTGTGCCTTAGTGGTGGAGTGCTTGCATCTTGTGAGGCACTGGTTTCGATTCTCAGCACCACGTATAAATAAATGAATAAAATAAAGGTCCATCAACAACTAAAATAAATAAATAGGTAAATAAGTAAGTAAATAAGTAAAAAATAGAAATTCCAAATATATACAAATAATGAGAAAAGTGTAGTTAATTACTGTTAGCATTGTTATTCTTTTTTTGGTACCAGGGTTTGAACCCAGGGGTATTTAACCATTGACACACATCTCTAGACCTTTTTTTTAAAAAAAGAAAAAAAATTATTGTAGATGGACACAATACCTTTCTTTAAGTTTATTTTTATATGGTGCTGAGAATCAAACCCAATGCCTCACATGTGGTAGACAGGTGTTCTACCACTGAGACACAACCCAGCCCTCCCTCGACCTTTTTGAAACAGGGCTGGCTTTAAACTTGTGGTCATCCTGCCTCAGCTTCCCAAGTCGCTGGGATTACAGGCGTGTGCTACTGTGCCTGTGCCCGACTTGTCATTCTTGTTTCATCTGTAACTTATCCTTTTCTCTCTCTCCAGTCAGACTTGAAAGAAATGCACCCATCATAGCATTTCAATTGTTAAGTCCTGCAATATGTATCTAACAGATACTTTTTAAAAATTAGCCATAATAACAAATGAAATGCTTTATGATCTCTTTATGGATTTATTATTCTCAGTTTTTTTCTGAAGAGTTTAATGAGCTTATTATAGACTGATTGAACTTTTTAACCTAAAATTTTGTTTCTAGAACTAGCTTGACGGGTCAGAGTGAGTAAATACCTGAAATACCTGTTCTCTCCATTGTGACATGAGAACCATGTGATTCATGTTTCTGAAACTAGGTTATTATACCATGTTAGGTCTTTCATTGGAGCCCATTTAATAATTTATTTATTTATTTCTGTGAATCTTGTGATCTTCATTTTTGGAATAAAGTTTTTAAGTGCATAAAATAAAATTCATAGGATAATAAAAGAAATAAATTATGTTGAGTTAATATCAAAATATTAAAATTGTGATCTTTCTTTATTAGTGAATTAAATAATAAGATATAGCCTGAGATGTAAAAACTATTTTCTAAATATATTACAACAACATTTTGAGATATTTGTAATAGTTTTGATATAAAAATGTGTGATTTTTATTCATGATAAAGTCTTATATACTGCTAAATACTGCTGAGGTTATTAGTTTCTTACATTCTTAATTTAAGGAAGTGCAAACTTCATCTGATTGTTACTGAAAATTAAGGAACTTTTTTTCCCCATTTAAATGTATAGTTCCCTGTTTTAGAGGATATTGGTTTTTGTTTTTACTTTTAATGTTCATTGATGTCTCATACTAATGTCACACTTGCTATTTTGATTTTGCCCTAGATATAACACTCTTTTATCTAATTGGTTCTAGTTTAACTAGAGAAACTCTTGAGTTGAGAGCTCTTTCCTAACATTTTAACATGACCACTCAGGAGTTTTTAGGGGCTTGCCTTTGAAGGTATATCGAAGATGTTAGAGTCCCAGAGGAAAGAAGTAAAGTTCCAGAAACAGCAGACTGTGAAAAGAACAGTTTTGTTCAGCTTTCTTAAGAATTAAGAGTATTTTAAATATCATTTCCATGAAGGAATGTGGTGATATCTAAGACCCAGTTTTTAAAAATATATACATATGTTTAAAACATAATAGTTCATAATTATTAAAATACAGTATTAGAATTGATTAAAACTACATGAAATAGATTTGGCAGGTCATCATTATTATTATGTTCTAGATGTACAAACTGAGACTAGTGTTTATTTGAAGATTAATAGCGGAGACCTTACATCTTTAAGATTGTAGTTTATTGCTCTTTCAAATAAACCTTATTATTTTGTTAGCTATTTTATTGTTCTTATGGCTAAACACATTTAAGCTTTAGAAAAACTTCTGTTATTTTAGAAGGACTCCTTAATTACATTTTGTACTTTCTAAAATGTTATTGACACCTCATCTAACAAAGGTTTATTATGGGAGATTATTAGTTCTACTTTCATGACCTTGAACTGCACATTTTGCACCAATTGAGTAATTTTGCCCTAGTTGATTTGTGCTGAGAATACTTTGGACTTTGTTAAAAGTGCCAGTTGATCCCTTTCTTTGCATTTTTGAAAGCTGCAGTATTGGATAATCACCCAGTAGTATGTGCATAAATGCAATGCTGTGGTTATTAGTGATGGGAAAATACAAAAGGAAATTTAAGTATCTATAACAGAAGGGAGAATATATGATTATACAAATTTGGAATACAGGATTTTTTTGTTTTTGTTTTTGGTACTTGGGATTAAACCCAGAGGCACTTAGTCACTGAGCCACTTCCCCAGCGCTTTTTTATATTTTAGTTAGAGACAGGGTCTTGTTGAGTTGCTTAGTGCCTTGCTAAATTGTTGAGGCTGACTTCGAACTCTCAATTCTCCTGCCTTAGCCCTAAGCCATTGAGATGGGATAGGTTTTGTAAAAGAGACATTTAATAAATGTTGCTTAATGAATATATTTTTGAAGAATGAATGAGTTAATTGACTACCATGAGTTATGTTATTGGAAAGAAGAGACATATGCATGAAAACGTGTTGATTGTAGGATGGAAAAGAATATAAATGGATTGTAAAAGGTGACCCTGAAATGAGAAATGTGTGTACTTGAGAAAAAAAAGTTTTTATCAGATTAAGAGACATTTCCAAAAAAGGTTGTATTCGACTTGGTGGCTTACGGTATACATTATTTACAAAGTTAAGTGAAAAATCCTGGGAGCTTAGTAGAAATATTAATGGATATAAAGAAGTTAGGGAGGAAAGTGTTAAGTGTACAAAGGAAGAGAGAAAGGGTTGAAGGGGATCACAGAGACAGTAAGTGGCTGGTGAGTTTATTTGATATGTTGAATTTGAGAAGACTATAGAAGATGGATCCAGGTAAAGGATAACGGAGTATATAGTGATATTCTGGAAGCAAAATGAAGGTTAAAATAACAAAAAGGGATTGGGGATATAGCTCAGTTGGTAGAGTGCTTGCCTAGCATGCACAAGGCCCTGGGATCAATGTCTAGCACCACCCCCACCACAAAATAATAATAATAACAAAAAAGAGGATATTGATATTAGTAAGTTCTAGAGATATCAAAGGGAAAGTAGGCTGAGAAGACCCATTAGGTTAGATAGCTGTTTGTGGTGAAATGCAAACCTTTTTGGCAAAGTAGTGAGGACAAAAGGACATCATTTTATGAACTGTAATGAAGAAACTCTTTCTCTACCATAATTATTTCTCAATCTGAGCTTTCTATGGATAAAAATCCAATCTAGTATTCCTAAAAGGAGCAAAGTGAAGCATACTGTATGAGAATTAAAAAAAAAAAAAAAGGAAAACTGAGGAAAAGCAACTGGCATATTATATAATGCTTATTTTGCATTTGATAGCTTTGCATTTTGGTGGTGGTGAGGGAGCCATTTTGGTATCTGGCTCTAAAAACAATATAAATGTTGATAGTTTGGGCTGCAGTTCTGAAAATTATAGCCTGTGTTTTCCTTTACTCTTTTGTGTTCTTTGGAGGGAACTATTTATGTAGGATTCACATAGATATACCTTTTTTACTAAGTAACATAAAATATGACATTTATTTAATAATTTAATATATACAATGCTGAATATTGCCTGTGCTAAGTCACCATATAACTTAGGTACCATCTCCTTTAAAAACTGTATTTAATTTAAAATTTTACTTCTCCTTGGTAGTTTTTTTTTTTTTTTTAAAACACTTATTTAAAAAAATACTGGCAATTTGATGTTATGATCAAAAAATGTATCTAATAATCTGTGGTGATTTAGATTTTAAATTATTTAAGTTAGAAATGTCTTAGTCCTATGTTTATTATAATGTCAATTAAAAAACTACAAGAATTTAAATTTCTAAATTTAGGGACTGAGTCTTTATTAAAATTTAAACATACATACATGATTGTCATGCTATTTTAACATTCCATAATGTGTTATGATTGTCAGTTCAGCTTAAAATCTACACAAACATGTTAGACTCATAGCATGTCCAGGGGGAATACATTATTATTATAGTTTAACTTAATGCCTCAAAGGCATTCATTCTTATTGTGTTCTGACAAAATCCATTTAAAATTATTGGTTTTCACAGTATTAAGTGTTAAAATATATGAAATACATACAATATAGATAAGCTAACAAATATGTTAAGGTACAATGATACCTGATGTTAAAGTCAATGTGACTTAGTAATCATTATCTACTGCATTTGTAAAAGACATTGAGCCTGTTTGAGTGCAATTTTTCATCTTGGTTAAGTAAACCATATCAGACATTTATTTCAAGTTATTTTGTAGCAAAATAAAGCATCAGACTTATCATTTATATTACAGGTTTCCACATGTACTATGACTGAATTTTAAAATTAACCGTCATATTTAAGAACTCTTGTTAGTCTGTTGTATTTATTCATGTTTAGAATTTTAACAAGAAAACTGTCTTTTTTTTTTTTTACGTTGGGGAAATTGTGAAATTAGCCTGTGACTTTTATAATTAATTTAAAAATGCTATTTAAAAATTCATCCATTATTTATGATTTAGATTTGACCATCTAAGTTTTATTCCCACATCACAAAATATATGAACAAACAGTATCATAAGAATTTTGGTTGAGAAAAGTGTTATTCTTTGAGTGATGTGATGATGTTTAATTTAAATTGATAGTGACTTTAAAATGAAAATTTCTCAAGGCTTCCATTAAGAATTTAATACCAGATTATTAAACCACAGTAACTTGGGATGAGTTTAATGTTTAATTTATTGGCTTTTTGATTTGCTTCAGTTCATTCAAAGCTTTCTGAATCTACTGGATGGATTAACATTTTGGTTGATTTAATAGAGTATAACCTTCCATTTTGAGACCTCCAGCATATTCCTCTTCTCTTCTCTGGCTTAGATTTTGCTCTTGGTTTATTATATTTTCCATTTAGGTTGTTTTCTCCACATACATCATGCCACCACCAGCCTCCTAAAGAAGATAGATATGCAATTTAATGGATACAAACACATATATACTGGTATTCTATTTCTCCATATATAGATCTTCATTTCTGTTAACATTACAGTGTTGTAGATGCATGTATTCTGATTTTAAATAATCTGTATAACTTTTATTATAATACCAGAAAGAGAATATCTAAACCTCCTAAGATATTAGAGGTAAACTACCTAGTTGAACTAGAATTAATATTTTTGGGGGGTAATGGTTTAGATTTGAAAGAGTTGTGACATTATGAATAATAGCTAAAACCATAGGAAGATATTTTGTAGACGTAAAAATTAAGTATTGATATAAAAAAATGATACCTGAATACATTTCTGGACAGTTGGAGTGTCCTTTTGCTTTGTGATCCCACGTAGAAAATGTCAAATCCCTGTGTTCTGGGAGTGACTTGGGGACATTTCCAGCAATCTCAACTAGATGTAGTGTGTAGTTGGTTTCATGATTTCCCAAGTGAAAAGAATACTCAATATAATGCTTGTTGTCTTTCCAGTCTTCTAGCTCAAATTGTAAAATGTAATTAGATGTTTTCACTATGGAATATATTTTCTCTAGGCCCAACCAAAATTCTCCTGAAAAAGAAGAGTTTTAAAAATCTGTGAATTGTTAGCTGTAGATTAGGCCTCAACTGCTGTAAGTGAATAAGTGATTTTAGTGCTGAATGTCTTTTTTCTAGAGTCTTTCAAAGTATTTCTTTTAAAAACAATTTTATCAAAGATAGTTTATACACTAAGCATGTTAAAATATTAATAGATCTGCTTCAAGTCTGATTATCCTTTTTTTCTAAAATGGATATTGCCAGATGTTTCACATCTGACACATATGACACTATTCCATAATAGTCTTAATATTTTTTAGGGTTGGTCATTGGTAGAGTAATATCTTATGTCTAAATTGTTCCACCAGCTTTACTGTCAGCTCTTTATTAATGCCTACATAGTCAAGAGGCTTGTTAAGTATTCTTGGACTTGGATAATATGATGGTGCCATTTTTATCATATATAAACTGGGCCTGTAGTATTTGCTTGATAAATGTTTTCTTCATAGAAAAGAAGAATATACCCTGCCTCTTTTGGTGGTACCAGAGACTGAACACAGGGCCTCATACATCTTTTCTCTGTAATGAAAAATATATTTTTGTTTGGAATTTAAAATGTAGCACAACTATTAATAGATTATTTTTTATCACAGTCTTTATGAAATTATTTAATTTAAAAAGTCCATGTTTCCTTACTGATATTGTTAGAAAGCTTCATTTAAGCATTGTAAATACTACTACAAATGGCTTACTTTCTCATCAGAAATAAATAAGCATTCTGGACTTAACCATCAGTCTTTACATTTGGGTTACACTCACTCTTTGAAGAGTTGGAGCTACAAAACTTATCATTGAATATACCTTCTAACTAAGGATTTAATTGGCACTTTGAATATAAAACATTTTAAATGGTCAAATAGTAGTGAATATTTTAAAATTTGATATAATAATATTTGTTTTCTACTTTGTTTTCTTTTCTTTTCCTCTTCTTTTTCCTTTTTGGTACCGGGGATTAAATTCAGGGGTACTCAACCACTGAGCCACATCCCCAGCTCTTTTTTGTGTTTTATTTAGAGACAGGGTCTATACTGAGTTGCTTAGGACCTTGCTAAGGCTTTGAACTTGGTGATTCTTTTGAATCAGCCTCCCAAACTATTGGGATTACAGGTGTGCGCCACCACGCCTGGCTTGTTTTCCAGTTTATAAGTGGGCACTTATATATGATTCATAGACTTTATAATGTACTTTTAGGATTTTTAATGTCTGTTACTTTTGCTTATTTTATATTGTTATGTGATCAAAATAGAATAAATGTTGAGTTAACTAAATCAATTTAAATCATATTCCATACTATATATTTATAATATTTAAATAATTAGAATTTTAAAATTCATACTGAATATCTGACAGTTTCCTGTCCCCTTGTTTATTTTATTAACATGATGTTTTATAGTGCTGGGGATCACACCCAGGACCTCATGATGTTAGGCATATACTCTTCCATTGAGCTAGTCCTCCAGTCCTCTTCTAACTTTTAATTAATTAATAGTTAAAATGTTAATGAAGAATATAATAACTAGTGCTAGGAATAGTTATCTTTGCAGCTCATTTATAAGCACCACTTATCAAAGCACTTAGCACTTAATCAAATTTTTCTTGAATAATTACAATTATGAAATTATAAGCCATCAAATTAAGTTGTGATAAGAATAATTAAGAACAGACATGTAATTGTGATAATGCTAATTCAAATAATGACAGTTATAATAAATATAATTAGTAACAAATGTGTAATTATTTGTTAATAAGTTTTATGAAGACTGCAACAGTTACTTTTCATTGCTGTATTTTCAGTGCCTAGTCTGTAATAGGTTCTTTTTTTAAAAAAATATTTTTATTTTAGTTGTAGTTAGACACAATACCTTTATTTATTTATTTTTATGTGGTGCTAAGGATTGAACCCAGGGCCTCACAACCCAAGCCCCTATAATAGGTTTTTAAAAAATATTTCTAAATTAACAAGTGAATGAATGATTGAATGAAATCATCTTACCATCAAGTCTCCCAAAACCATTTCTGTAGTTCTCCCATGTTTCATTGAAGTTTTGTGATCCATCTATTCGGTGTTGAATTAAGGTCCATGGATTACCTATATATAATGAATGAAATTGTATATGTTTAGTAGATTGATGTTGACGATATAAAAATATCTTTTGAGTTTGGTTTTAATTGGTGACTTTGTAAGTTAATGTGGTAACATATGGTAAGTGTATGGTGATATACTTCATATTATTTATTATGGTCCCAAACAGTTAAGGGAAGAACAACTAATGAATTTTTTCTTGGTAAATTTATTGACAGTAGTCACTTCAGATTCTTTTAAAGAGGAAATGGAGAATATTGAATAAATACATGAATAAATAAACAAGTATAAGTAATATATAGTTGTATTATACATATTTAACACAAATAGAACAGGCTTAGTCTTTCTAATAGATAATGAATAACTTGAACTGTCTATTACTGTCCATTTTCTCCTTAGGCAGGTTTTACCTGATTTAACTTCACAGTAGACGTCAAAAGCTTGTGAGTTGCTTGGTTTAATGGTATATATGCCACTTGTACGTTCACCTCTTTTATAAATGGCAGAACAATCAGCAGGAATGCCTAGAATCAACAAAATGTTATCATAGAAGATTTAGTAAGAAGAATATCTTTGGAACTTGAGGTTTTACTTGCAATTTCATGGAATTGTAGTGACTACAATTTGTTTCAGGAATATGAATGCTAAGGCATTTTTCCATATGGCTATATTATCCAAGGAATATAAAAATAGTATTACCAACCTGAATTATTTCTTTTTAAAAATATTTTTATTAGCTGTTGATGGACCTTTATTTTATTTATTTATATATGGTGCTGAGACTCGAACTCAGTGCCTCACACATGCTAGGCAAGCACTCTGCTACTGAGTTGTGACTCCAGCTCCCCAACCTGAATTATTTCTAAAGAAACATGACAAAATGAGAATTTTGAGCAAATATCATCATCATCATCATCATCATCAGACATGGTATGAATATTAGGTGGCAGAAATGCGCTTGAAACTAAGTACAGAAACTTAGTACCTGCTTGGTCAATAGCAGATAGTTAGTTAGCAGATATATGTGGAGTAAACTTACAAGGAGAAAACTAGCAATGTAGACCTTTTTTTTCTAAGTGAGTTACATAAAAAAGTGAATGTTATGAGAATATATTGTTTTGAGACTGGTGTAGTGGCACATGCCTATAATTTATGTTACTGAGGAAGCTGAGGCTGGACGATTGTGAGTTTGAGCCCAGCCTGGACAATTTAGCAAGACCCGATCTCAAAACAAAGTAAAACACCATATTGAGGAGTAAATCATAAATGTATCATTTTGTTGAAGTTTGGGTGGGAATGGAAACTTTGTTCCCTGCAACTTTTGTTTTTCTTATGAAAATTTTCAAGAAAAAGAAAAGTGAAAAGAATTATTGAGGAAAACACCATAGTCTTGTTTGTATTCAACCATTGGTAACATCATACCATGTATGCTTCACACACAGACACACACACACACACACACACACACACACACACAATCACAAATGAACCATGTATTTTGTTTGTGCTGTTTGAAAGTAGTTTTCGAACATCATGACTCAAACCCATAAATATTTCAGCATGCATTTCTTAAATGCGAAGTTGAAGTTGTTGTTTTCATAATTGTAATACCATAATCACATCTAAGATAATCATGCCATATTATCTAATATCAAGTTCATATTTATAGCTTGCTTATTGTCCTAAGAATTCCTTTTATAGTGTTAGAAAAACCCAGGAGCCAGTTTAAATTGGTGTTTTGTATTTGGAGGATATGCCTTCTACTGTTAGTATAGATCTGAGTATAAGGATTCTGATGATAATGGTTTCAAGAAGAAAACCCATCAAATGATCTTACCATCTTGTTCTGTATTTTTTGTTTCATTCAGCTGCAGAGGGGGAGTAGTTCTTGGTGCTCTTGATTTGGAAGAAAGTGAATTTTCTGTGGGTTCTTGAATTCCAGTCCTTCTGAGCTGATAAAAGAATATAAATCTACTTTTAAAAATTGATACTGAATATATAATTAGGATAAATCTGAACTAAGGATATCAAAAGTATAATTTCTTTGTATCTTTCAGTTCACAATATTATGGCAAAACAAAAAACTGAGAAAATAACAACAAGCCCCAGGCATGCATAAAAAAGAAAACAAACAAAAACAGGAAGGCCAGAAGTTTTGCTTAAAATATTTTGTATATTCTCTTTATTTATATGAAAGATATACTTAATATTCTATTCATAAAAACAGGCAGATTTTAAATTTAATCACTCAGGGTTGTAGGTCTAATTGAGTCTCAGATTTGTCAGAAAGACATAACACATAATTTGAACAAGGCTACATAACACTGCTTTCTGGGTAGTTTTGTGTTTTTTTGTTTTGGTACTGGGGATTGAACCCAGGGATGCTGAACCAGTGAGCAACATTCTCAGACCTTTTCTTTCTTTCTTTCTTTCTTTTTTTTTTTTTTTTTAATTTGTATAAAGACAGGGTCTCACTAAGTTGCTTAGGGCCTCACCAAGTTGCTGAGGCTGGCTTTGAACTTGTGATCCTCCTGTCTCAGCTGCTGGGATTACAGGCATGCACCATTGCACCCAGCTCTGGATAGTTTTTTTTTTTTCTTTTTTTAAAATTATAGATGGACATAATACCTTCCTTCAAATTTATTTTTATGTGGTGCTGACGATCGAACCCAGTGCCTCACACGTGCTAGGCAGATGCTCTACCATTGAGCCACAACCCCAGCCCCTCTGGATAGTTTTTAACCTGTAAATACATCTGTAGAAATTGGCAGACCTTTGAATGTATTTCAATATACTATTTTATTTAAAGCCTGGGTTTGCAATTGATTGCTTTTCTTATTGATGATGAGAAAAGCAGAATATGATATTTAGCATTATTATTATTTTTTCTTTTTAAAATACTTTTTTTAGTTATAGCTGGACACAATACCTTTATTTTTTATTTATTCATGTGTTGCTGAGGATCGAACCCAGTGCCTCACACACATGCCTACCACTGAGCCACAACCCCAGTCCCAATATTTAGCATTATTATTATTTGCATGTGGTGGGGTGGGGAGCAGTGCTGGGATCTAGCCCAGAGCCCTTTCACATGCTAGGCAAATACTCTACCACTGATTTGCATCCCTAGCCCTCCTGTTAATTTTTTTAATACTGGCATAAATGGCATTTCCTAGAACTTAATTTGTAAGAATCTGTTATAAAATTCAGTTACTGGATGTTAGTCTTTTCTTTTGAGTAAAGTGATCTTGAAGTCACTTAACTTTTTTGAATTTTGATTTTATAATTTAAATTTGAGAAGTTAGATGATCAGGGACTTCTTCCAACCAGAAATTTGCTTTGATTTCTTTATACAGAATTTCCCTTTATCCATGAAATCCATTATCTTATCTTCTAGGACCTCCCAATGAATGCCTGAAATGGCAGATAATGACAAACCCTCTGTATACAATTTTTTCCCTGTATGTACATGCCTGTGACAAATTTTAACTTATAAATTAGGTATAGTAGGATATTAATAACAATAACTAAGAATAATATAATAAAAGTTAGTTAAAGTGGCCTTTCTTTTAAAAGAATCAAGACAAATATTAATATTTATTATTTTTGGTCTGTAGTTTACTAAGGGATGGGGAGGACACTACTGTGTATTTAATGTAAAAATAGAATATATATTGTAATGGTGCCATTTCACTTTTGTGAGTGGATGCATTGAATAATAATAAAAATATATAATAAAAAAGAATTTAGAAAGTAATATTTAATATAAAGGAAATTATGGAAATTAAAAGTAGTTGGCAAATTTTTTTTTTTGAAAATTAGTATTACCTACTAAAATGATGTTTGTTTAGTTGAAATCCATGGTGATACTTGTTTTATAAACTTGGGGAATATTTTCTTACCAGTTTCTCTGTTTTTTTTTTTTAACTCAATGCATGGCTTTTAAATATTACTAATTAATGTTTTTGTACTGTTCTCCTTTGTATTAGAATGCTTAGATTGTGGACATACCATTTAAATATTGACTTACCTGATTTTCTATTTCTTTTATTTGACTGTGCTGTTGGTTTAATTGTTTATATTGCTCTTCCACAGTCTGGAGAAGGTCTTTGATGCTATTATCTTGCTGTTCTACAAAAGTCTGGACATAGTTTGTAATTTAGTTAAAATTTTCTTTCTTTTTTTTTTTGTTAAAAGTTTTTATTAAACTATCACCGTTTGTTTTTTTTTAAACTACCAGTGGGTTAGAAAAATGAATAGAGGTGATCATTTTCCCTTGTATGCTTTTTGAAAATAATACATAATTTTGTTCTTACATTAAAAAGTGTCATCTCTAAAATGTGATTTTCTGAACTTTACTTCAATTAAAAGAAATACCCTACACACAATATTTTAATAATAGTAAATCTACCATAGACTGTATTACATGTATCTACTTTGGAATACTGAAAAATAGTTTTTATATTTAAATTTCTTCAATTTTTTTTACTTATATCCAGTTATTTGCCAATAGTATAACAATCTGGTGTTCTAAATTTTATTACTTAATTCACTTGTAATTTTCATATGAAATGTAAAGTTTAGTTTTCATATATAATAGTAGGGAAGCAGAAACCAACTTTAACTTATGATGGGAAAATTTATTTTCTATGTGTTATATTTCCTAAAAAAAATAAAGTATTTCAACAATGCAACAAAGTATTTCAAATAGTATGTCTTAGAATTATTTTAAAACTCCACACTAAGAAATCATGAACTGTTGTTGGTTTCTACTTACCTTAAGTGAAGTTACTTCTGGATGTTCCTGAATTTCAGGTTGATTTTGAATTAAATTAGTTAATTGTTCCTCCAAATATCTCACTTTGTGCTGTAGTAGAATTTTTTCTTCTAGGAGGCTTTCAAGTTTTGAGTTGAGTTCAAGTGACATATTTTTTACCTCTTCATTTTTCACTTGTAATTTGGATGTAGTTCTTCTTAATTCCTTTTCTTCTTCTTTGATTTCATTAGTTTGCAGTGATAGATCATAAAAAGATTGATCAAATATGTTTAGTTTTTGAAATATGTCATTAATTTGGCCCTTAGTCTTATGGACAAAATCTTTAAGACCATGTCCCAACTGAAGGAGGCCATTCGCTAAAATTTTTACATCATCTAGCATAGCAAATCTTGATTTTGGTTCTGAAGATATAGAATCAAATGATGAATTGTCTTGATCAATTCTGGAAGAAATAACTAGAGGAACTATAAAAAGAAAGAGCTTAATTTTATACATTTTTATCCCAATTATTCAATTTTAAGCAATTTGAAACTATTTTTCTCCCATAAGCATACCTAGACTTCTTTATATATACCACTATTTGCCATATAAACAGTAAGGTTGGCAAGGGAATATAGTTAATCGTTAAGCTCTGTTAACTTGCACGAATGTAACCTTTCACATTGAGTTATATCAATATTAAGTAAAATCAAGGAAATGAGCAACTAACTTAATAAGTAATTTGAAATTATTTGTTGTATTGTAAACTGTGCTTTGAGTGTTAAGGGGTTGACTTTTTTTTTTAAAGCTTATATTAGTATTTTATGATTTTAAAAATTTTTAAAAAACTTGTTTTTACAGGTAATTTATCCTCAAAATTGAGGCAAAATTAATGAGTTAAGTATGCATTTTCCAAATTGTATTTTAATTCTTACAGAAGCAATCATGTATCCCCAAAATGCTTTCTCTGGAAGCCGTCCTCATTTCCTTCAGGTGGTGTCATGGTGCCCCATGCTGTGTTTATGAATAAGCTAACACATAATTGTGTATTCTCTTATTTGTTACTATAATTATTTTTAATATGTCTTTTTGCTTCACATATGTCTTAATCATCTTTGTATATTTGACAAATCTCATACATAATAAATGTCAATAAAGGTACTTCTCTTCCTTTCCCCATTATATTCTATATCTCTGTGTGCTAGACTCTTTTCTACATATCTACTGAAGTACCTACCAATAAATATGTATGGTCTTCTAAAGTCGAACTAGAATTAATTCTTAAATTCTTCCAAAGTCAGAAACAATTTTCCCATCAGAAATTCTTCTCAGGTTTTCTGTGGTGAGCTTAGCAACAATTTTCATAATATAAATTTAACCAAAACAAAAGACTAATAATAGGTCTAAAAATAAATGTTCCACTGTTCTAAGTTAGTGTTAAAAGAAAAAATATTAAATGCTAAATTGTAAGTTATTTCTTAATTTATTTTCTTTATTTCTTTATTTAAAGGCAGAATCTAATCTTTGCTTGAACTTGTGCCTGTTTATTGAGTGTTCATATTAAGTGCTTTTTGAGAAAATAAATTTATAGATTAAATTTACTAAGAATATGGATTCTAAAATCAGACTATGGTCTCAGTTCAAAAGCCAGCTGTAGATGTCTGGGCTTTGACAAATTATTTAATGTCCCCATACCTTAGTATTTTCTTCTGTAAAGTTGGGGTAATTATAGTATGTAATTCACAGAGTTATGAGAATTTTTTTTTAAGTATGGAGTATTTCAAACAGTGTCTGGCAAATAAGAAGAACTTAGCCATGTTAGTATTAATAAGTCACATGAAATTTTTAGCTGGTGTATGTTGGTGTATATATAATCAACTATCTAATTAAAAGAAAAATTTCATAAAGTTAATACCTTTTTAACAAAGAGAAAAATATTGACAAAATGAATTTCAGTTTAAATTTTAAGTTGCCAAGCATTTTTTTATAAAATGAACCATTCTCAAAATTCTCTTCTTAGAAATGCCTCTACCTGCTGAAAAATAGAGGCCTTTTCTTTTGATGATTTAGTATTAAGAGATTAGATATATTAGATACTAAATATACCAAGTGATTAAAGAGTGTGATTCTGAAGCAGGACTCCTTAAATTAGAATACTAGCTCTGTTATTTTTCAGCTTTGTTACTCTTGGTCAAATTAATTAGCATCTCTGTTTTTTTTTTTTAATCTGTTGAGTAAAGATAATACCTACTTTATAGGGTTGTATAAAGATTAAGAATATTTTCAAAGCACTTAACATTGCCTGCTGAGTAATAATCACTATACATTATTATATATTAACTAACTTGTAATTAGAAACAATCAATGCAGATATACTAATACTATAGTTTTTTATTGGTGAAAATGATCTAATCCTGTAGTAAGGTCATGTAAATTTGGGAAATTTTGCTAGAATCTAAATTTTCTGAATTTTGGTCTCTTGAACCTTGATAAGGAAATTTGATTAGCCTGTGTATATTTTTTTCTTAAATTCCCAATAAGGAATCATATAATATTTGTAGCAGAAATAAAAAAAAGTAAAATTTTCTCCTTCTTTAAATGGAAAATTAGTTATTATTATTGATCATAAAGGACATATTTTGGAATTTTTCTTAACTA
The DNA here is from genome assembly GCF_021218885.2 of Marmota monax. NCBI lineage: Eukaryota > Metazoa > Chordata > Mammalia > Rodentia > Sciuridae > Marmota > Marmota monax. The sequence continues at coordinate 11,128,645 of NW_026692907.1, read as the reverse complement.
ACCTGCCAGTTTTTGTGACTTAGAACTATAGACCCTGATATTTTTATTCACTTCTACTGTAAACCTTTTATTTGCCAGATCTGTATCTGATTTTAATTTTTATCCTTAGAAGCTCTTCAGTATAATGCTCATCAAATAAAAAGGGTGTATGGAGAAATTTTATTCCATAGTTAGACTTTTCTAGTATTAACACTTTCTGTACTATTTATGCAATTCCTCACATGGAGAGATAAGTAGTGGTTATGCATTCTTGATTTATGATACATTGTTTTTAAATAGAAATATCTGGATTTTTTTTTCTGATAGTTGCTTGACTTAAATTATTGAGTGTAATTAAAGTGAGTAATTTGCCTAATTACAAGCTACAGAAGCATTTCAAAAATGGAAAAATGTAAAGAAAATAGTAACTTTATAAATGATATTATACCTATCTCTCAGTGTCTTCTGCCTGACTACACATTGTTAAAGGCAGAATCTAATCTTTGCTTGAACTTGTGCCTATTTAAATAGAACCTTGATGAAATATGACCAGTAATTTATAAAAATAAAAAAATTCTGTCAAAGAAAATAAAATACTATTAAGCAAAGTTAGATCCTGATTTAAGGATTTGTAGTTTCTAATCAGTGTACAAAATTTCCTAGGTACATAGAATTTTAGGACGTTTAGCAGCCTAAATTGTTTAACTTCCAAGCAAAGCAAAGTCCTTTTGCTTTTCCAGGTTATGCAATCTTATGGAGGTGGACTCCAAATAAAATACAAGATAGTTTGTGTTTTTTTATACATTGTATTTCTTCAGTTTCTTCATCTTTAGTCATGTCAGTTTGATTTTGAATTAGAGGAGTAGAACAACCCTTATACATGATTTTTTTCCTTACGTTTCAATTTTTCACAGTCGCCTGTGGTGCAGAAATGTTAAAGGAAAAATTCCAGAAATCACCAAGTCATTACTTTAAAGTGTACACCATTCTTAGTAGTAGCATGATGAAATCTGGTGCTGGCTTACTGCATCCCATCAGGATGTGAATCATCCCTTTGTGCACACTGTTTGCTGTATGTGCTACCTCAGCTGTCTTAGTTTATTATATCCACTGTTGTGGTATCTATCCCAGAGCATGTGTTTACATAACCCTTATTTTACTTAATGACAGCCCTGAAGCACAAGGGTAGTGATGCTGGAAATAAGTGAACAGATAATTAAAGTTTAACTTATATAATTGGGGATCATCTATAGTTAAAAATTTTTGGTAGCCACGTAAATAAAAAACTAAAGAAACAGGTTAATTTTAATAACATATTTTAGTTAATCCAATACATTAAAAAATGATCATTGCAACATGTGATCAGTGTAGAAGTATTAATTAGGGGGGCTGGGGATGTGGCTCAAGTGGTAGCGCCCTCGCCTGGCATGCATGCGGCCTGGGTTCGATCCTCAGCACCACATACAAAGATGTTGTGTCTGCCGAAAACTAAAAAAAATAAATAAAAATTCTCTCTCTCTCTCTCTCTCTCTCTCTCTCTCTCTCTCTCTCTCTCTTTAAAAAAAGTATTAATTAGGTATTTCAAAATTTTTATACTGTGTGTTCAAAATTTGTGGTGTATTTTGTATTTACAGTGTAGTATCTCAGAGCCAGTTACATATGAAGTAATCAGTTTTCTCAGTAGACTTTCTTATTAGTGTAGATCCAAAAGTTATTAGTGTAGATCCAGAAGTTTGAGGGAGTAATTTAATTTATCTTACTGTTTTTATGTTCACTATTAATAAATGTTAATTTTTAATTATTTTTTGTAGTGCAGGGGATTGAACTGAGGGACTTGTACATGCTAGGCAAGCACTCTACCACTAAACCACACCTCCAGCCCAGTTTTTGTTTTTTTAAATGCTGGAAGTACTAATTGTGAAAACTCAAAAGATATTTTAGAAATGTATAAAAAATTAAAATCCTGACTCTTCACTACTAATGTTTTGTGTTTTAAAAACACAAATGGGATCTTACATATAACTTATTTCATATATGTGTATATGTATTTATAAAAATTCAAGACCTAAATATTTAAAATCTATTTCCATATGGGTGCCTTAAGGTATACTGTGCTCTTTTTAATGGCGACACAATCTTTTATTATATGGATGTATTTAACCTTAATCACCTTCTCCATGAATGATGATTTGAATTATTTCTGATTTTATAATTATAAGTAGTATATATAGAAAATATGTCTTTATGTAGGTGGACAAATATTTTCACATAGGCTATAGATGTTGACTTTTAAATATAATTGCTTTTGTCAGATTGTCCTCAATGAACCTACCAATTTACATCACTGCCAGGAAAATATGAGTTTCTTTTTTCCATAAACTGTTATCAATGCTTTGAGTGAAAAAAAAAAAAAAGTTGATAAATCTAATAGGCAAATATAAATCTAGATTTTTTTTGGCCACATTTTCTTCTCTTTTTGAATTAGTTGAATATGTACATAAATATTTCCCCACCCTGCCCTCCTTTTAAAAATTTGCCTCTTTCAAACTAATTTTAATAACCACATATTATGGATGCTCACACTCTTTGTCTTATGTATAACAAATAGTTTTTTTTTTTTCAAATTGTCATTTTTCTTCTATTTGTGTTTATGGTATCACTTTCTATATAGAAGCTTTAAATTTTAAGTTTCATGATATTTTATTAACTTTTAAAGTACAATTTAAAATCCAGAATGTACAGTAACAATAATCACAGGTCTGCATGGGTTAACAAAAAATCAAAGGATAGCCTTAAATCTCTAATACATTTATCAAATAGTGTTAATAATCAGAAATTGACTTAGTTAAGGCAAACAGATATAAGACAGGTCTTCAAATGACAGTGTGGCCCTTGTATGTCAGATGCAATGTATATTGGTTGTCCTGCCAGTAAACTTATGTAAACTTTCATTTTATAGACTTTTACATAATACTTAGACAAGACTTACATAAATAGTTCTCAAATGCATACTTATACCTAGTCACATATATTTTGGGTGTCAACAATATTGTTATAACTTAAATAACAGTTGTTGTTTAACCAGTCACAAAGTAATCATTTAAGACTTTAAAACAGGTACAAACCCTAATTCCTTCAAGACTTTGTTTCCCCAAATAATAAAACCTAACAAATACAATAAAATTATCGATATATAAGAGCAGATCAGGTTTTCAGACTTTGCATCATATCAGTACATCAAAGTTCAAATAACTTTGTGCTAATTATGGCCAATTTAATTACAAACATAAACTTTTTGAGATCTACCTTCAATAAACCTTCTGTGACTTACTTAGACATTCACAGATTTACGTCCTTAGTTTTATCCTCTTTCATCTTAGATTTTAGCCCAAGAATATTACTTTACCAGACAAAATACTTTTTCATCAAGAAACATTTTTCCCCTTTAATTTTCCATACTAAAATATTTCCGTACCTACAAATTTCTTTTATATAATTTTTAGTTTCAGACCCTTCCTTTTTAAAAATTTTTTAGTTTGAATATCCATATGTATTTTCACATATATATTCTGTATAAGCTCATATGTTTATATATATGTGTATATATATATGTACCCTAATGACAACCAAAATCCTACCCATAAATTTTCATATATATTCAGTTATATAATCATATCCTGTGTCTTACCAAAATTGTAAACATCCATCTCAAAAGAATAATAACTATATATAAATCCATATCCATTTAAATATTTTAATATATGCTTTTATATATATATTCATATTTGTATTCACATATATGGATAAAAATGTTCAAACCCAGTATTATCGTGTTGTGCTCTATTTGCTTCTTGAAAAGAGTTTGTTTGATGTACGTAGATGCTCCATTGTTTGAGGCATAAATATTTATGATTGTTATATCTTGTTGATGTTTAATAATTCCCTTAAGCAGTGTGAAATGTCCTTCTTTGTCCCTTCTGACTATCTTTGGCTTGAAGTCCACTTTATGTGATATGAGGATTGAAACCCCTGCTTGTTTATGTGAGTGTTGTGTGTTTTCCCATCCTTTCACCTTCAGTTTCTGGGTTTTTACCTATGAGGTGAGTCTCTTGCAGACAGCATATTTTTGGGTCTTATTTTTTAATCCAATCTGTCAGTGTCTGACAGATTGGAGTTAAGGCCAATCTGAGTTAAGGTCATTAGCATTCAAGGTTATTATTGAGATATGATTTGTATTCCTGGTCATTTTGGTTTGTTTCTAGTTTTTAATTTGAATTAGTTTCTCCTTTGATTGACTATTCCTTTAGGTTAGTTTCTCCCTTTGCTGGTTTTCACTTTTTTTTTCTTTTTCATTTCATCCTATGGAATATTTTGTGGAGAATATTCTGAAGTGCAGGGTTTCTTGTTGTGAATTCTTTTAATTTTTGTTTATCATGGAAGGTTTTAATTTCATCTTCAAATCTGAAGCTTAATTTTGCTGGATATAGGATCCTTGGTTAGCATCTATTTTCTTTTAGAGCTTGGTATATGTTGTTCCAGGACCTCCTAGCTTTGAGGGTCTGGGTTGAGAAATCAGATGTGGTTTGTATTTGTTTCCCCTAATATGTAATTTGATGATCTTCTCTTGCAACCTTTAAAATTCTGTCCATATTCTATATGCTAGATATTTTCATTATGATGTGCCTTGATGTGGGTCTGTTGCAATTTTGCACATTTCAGGTCTTGTAAAACTCTTGTATTTGATTTTCCATTTTATTCTTTAGATTTGGGAAATTTTCTGATATTATTTCATTGAAAAGATTGTGTATTCCTTTGGTTTGTATCTCTGTGTCTTCATCTATTCTGATAAATCTTAAATTTGGTCTTTTCATGTTATCCCATAATTCTTGGAAGTTCTGTTCATGATTTCTTAACATCTTCTCTCTCTGGTCAACTCTATTTTCCAGATTATATATTTGGTCCTCATTGCCTGAGGTTCTGTATTCCCAGTGGTCTAGTTTATTGGTGATGCTTTCTATTGCATTTTTAAAAATATTTATTTTTTAGTTGTAGTTGGACACAGTACCTTTATTTTAATATGGTGCTGAGGATCAAACCTAGGGCCTCGCATGTGCTAGGCGAGCACTCTACTGCTGAGCCACAACCCCCGCCCCACTATTGAATTTTTAATTTGGTTTATTGTTTCCTTCATTTCAAGGATTTCTATTTGTTTCAGAATCTCTCTGTCTACTGAAGTGACCTTTTGCTGTCTGTATTTGCTTTCTTACATCATCCTGTACTTTGCAGATTAGTTAACCATGTACATTCTAAACTTCTTCTCTGACATTTTTTTCCACTGTGGTGTCGATGGATTCTGTTATTGGAGTATCTTAGTTTGCTTTGGGTAATTTGTTCCCTTGCTTTTTCATGTTTTTTTTTTTTTTTTTTTGTCTACCCATCAAACAGTGTGGATCTGAGGCAGTAGAATTTCTACCCTGTGGACTTATAGTACCCCTGAAGGTTCCCAGTATCTCACTGTTTAGGTGAAGACAAATAATAACAACAACCAATGCAAACAATTTACAGCATTAGTTCCTACTTATGATGTCTACAGTGTTCATTATCATATGATAATGAAACGATATGATCAGTTATTGCCTATAATAAAACAGCAAGTTTGTAAAAGGGTTTACATTTTCAGATGGTGGACAGGGAGAGAACAGAAATGATATAGGATGTGATGATTATAAGGGAGGTGGAGAGAAGACAGAAGTAAAAGATTAAAGAAAGAATGAAAGAGAGAACAGTAGTTTGGCCATTAGTAGAAGAGAGAAGGGAAACAGGAGAAAAAAATATATAAAGCAAAAATTTTTTAAAATTAAAAATAAAAATGAAAGAATATAAAACAGAACTAAAACATACTAACCAAACATCCTAGTTCACAAAAAAACGAATCCATGTCTAATAACTGGCTTCAGAAATGCTAGCGATGAGAAGCAAAAAAAAGTTGGGCGGGGGGAACTGTATAAGTGTCCATGTACCATTAAGGTCACAGTTAAACAGTGAAAAAGAATTGAAAAAACTGGATGAAAAATTAAAAAATTCTTTCTGTTGGAGTTCAAAATATTCTCAACATTTTTAGGTGGGGTTGCTTGGTGTGTAATGTTCCACTATGTGGATTACTGTATCAGAGAGGTAATTCTGTAGGTGGAGTTCCTAGAGGCAGGGTTTAGGTTTAGTTGGGCTCCAGGCTCTTTGTTGAATGCTTATTGGTCTGGAGATGTTAAATCAGCACACCTTCAGTGCCCAGTATTTGCTCGTCCATGCTGGAAGAATTACCCCTGGGATCTCCCCTGTGTTCCACTCATGTGATGGGATAGCCAATTCTTAATCCCCTACGTCACTTGTAAACCCCATGTTTCCTGGTCTTGGGTTCAGTCTCCAAACAAACTCTGGTCCAAAAGTGTCTCTTCCAGCTGGTCCTGCAAGCAGTCGGATTGGAGGGGGAGTGTAGAGCCAGGTGTGTTTCCACAACCCATTGTATCCTGTGTAAACCTCTCTACATGTTTGATTTTCTTTTGGTCACTTAAGCACACTCTGTGCCATGCAGTGTGTGTTTACTGGGCCTGTATTTTGGGCCAAACTTGGGTTTGTTAGGAATTTGTTCCCTCAGTTGCCATCCTCCACACTGCAGGTGCAAAATGGTTCCTTCTTTGTCCTCCACACGCTGTCTGGAGAGATGGTGACTTCTTTTCCCACACACAGATATTGTGCAGCGAGTAGTCTTTCAGGTTTGTTGGGCAGTGTCTTTGATCTCTAAATGCTCCATACCTAGACACTCTTCGGACTTCAAAAAATGCAGGTTCCTTTAATTCCCTTACTCCTCTACATAATGCTCATGGAGGGACCACTCTGGCTGGAGCTTCTGGATGAGCTGTGGCAATGGCTGTACTGCTGGGGATTTTTTCCTTATTTTATTATGTCCAATGTCCTGTGTCCCTGGTCTGCTTTGAATGTCCAGTTTTAGGTTCCAGTAAAGTTTCCCCTGCCCTTTTTATGTTCACCCACCTTGTGGAGAAGCTGCCTATCGGCTTTCTTAGTTTCATCCTGTATTCTGCCATCTTGGATATCTCCTGTTTTATGCTTTTTGTGGCTGTGTGAAGAAATGGCTTTCTTGCCTATAACATCTGGTTTCTGTAAAGCTCTTCTACTGCTTTATGATTTTATTATTTAAGCCTTTGATTAATTTGGAATTTATTGCAATAGGGAATGCAATATAAATTTGTCTCTTCTCCCCTAAGTGTCTAGTTATCTATCTTTAACATTTTTCTTTAATCTGCCTTATCCTTGCTGATTTGAAATTACTTTGATGGAATATTTTGAAATACAGAGTGAAGATTTACTGGTTCATTTGGGAATTTATTAGTAGTGTTCTTAGTCAAAGGGAAAATAATCTGGATTCAATCGCATGCCTTCTTCAGATAAGTTGAGTTTAAAATTGCATTGCTTATAGTGAAAATCAAACATAGTTTATAGATAATGTTCAGTTCATTTCTATTTATGCTGGAATTTAAATTCCTAGAAATATTAAATCACTAAATTTCATGTGCATTCTCTACTATTCATTCACTCATTTATCAGTAAATATGAAGTATCATTTTGGACATTGGGAATATAGCAGTTAAATAGATATACAAGGTCTTTCCCTCATGGAGTTTGGGCTCTATTACAGAAGTTATGTTTTTAAAATGAAGTAATACATAAATGAACAAGATTATTACAGATTATGTAATCAAATTACAGGAGCATGGCTGGTATATTTTACTTTTCTGTGTGTTTTACATGTCTGTTTTATCTTGAAACTTACTCATTGAAATTTGTGGGCGGATTATTTAATCCTCAGGTGGGCTTTAGTGGCATTCTTTGTTCACAGTGCTTATTATACTACATTATATTTATCTGCTTTTTCTGATTTTCCTTTTGGGCGATGAATTCTTTGAGGTCAAGGATTTCATCTTTTACTCTGTATTGTCACTACCTAGCACACTTTGGAAACTAAGTACATGTTTGTTACAAGGAATTATAGACATAATGAATGTTGAGACATTATTATATACTTTGGATACTGTTCTTTCACCATCTTGGGAATCTTACTTTCTTGTTCTATTATCTTGGGAATCTTACTTTCTTGTTCTAATATTTGCAAACTCTGTCTCAATTGAATTCTTTTCATTAGAATTTAATCAAGCTCTAAATTTTCCAACCTTAAAAGACTTCAAGAAGCGCCCATTTTCTGTACATAGTTATTGAATTATCTCTTTCTCCTTCTGAGCAACACTTTTAAGAATTTTACTGACTTATTTAATTTGCTTACCTCTCCTGCTTACTCTAACTGAACCTACTTTTATCTGTTTTCAATGTGAGATTATGAATGATTTTCATGTTGCTAAATCCCATGGATGTTTTTCAGTTTTTATCTCATTTGGCCCCTGAGTAGCATTTGTTTTTTGTTTTAGGTTTTTTGATACTGGGGATTGAACTGAGGGGAGCTTTACTACTGAGCCAAAACCCCAGCACCCACTCCCCCCCCCCCCCCCCCCCGCCTGTTTTGGGGACAAGATCTCACTAAGTTACTTAGGGCCTCTCTAAAGTTGCTGAGGCTAACCTTGAAATCATAATCTTCCTGCCTCAGCTTCCTGAGTCGCTGGCATTACAGGTATGCACCACCATGCCTGGCCTCTGAATAGCATTTGATATTACCTGTTTTGTTATTCTTTTCTTTCTTTGGTTTCTACATCATTTGGTTTCCCTTCTAGACTGTGGCTACCATGTCCATGTTTTTGTCAGGCTTAACCCTGTCTGACCACAGAACTTTGGAATACACAAATTAAGTGACGTCTTCGAAAATGATTCTTGGCATAGGAAAGATTGTAGATGCAATATAAAAAATATTAAGTACAGGGCTGGGGTTGTGGCTCAGTGGTAAAGCACTTGCCTCGCATGTGTGAGGTACTGGGTTAGATTCTCAGCACCACATAAAAAATAAATAAAATGAAGGCATTGTGTCCATCTATAACTAATAAAAATATTTAAAAAACAATTAAGTACATACTTTATAGTCCTGATTTGAATTGATAAAATAAATATGGACTCAGAAATTATTTAATGTTAAAAACATTTTTCTTCTTTTTGTATTTAAATGTCCTAAAAATAAAAATGACTAAACCACAATGAATGCTTCAAGTGGTTTGAAAAAAATGTTTATTACTTAAAAGAACCACAGTTTCTTAGAGAAATGACAGATTCCAGGTCAATGAAGAAAATGTACAAGAAGAACCTGGATTGTCTTATCATTAGAAAGAGCAAGAAGTTCTCAAAGATCACTATAACTAAGTCTACAATCAGTTTCAGTTGTTTTTTATTTGCCAAAGGTGGGACACTTTGAATATTCATAAGGATAATAACTGGAATGTATTGAAGCCCATTAAGAAAACTTAATCTATAAGTAAATAAAGGTTGCTTTTTTTTTTTGTTAAGAGTGATTGATCCCTTTTAGAGGGTTATAGTATACCCACTTACTGCTTTGAAAACTGGAAAATAATGGAAAAGAATCAAACATTTATTCATGACTGTCATATAATGGCTCTCAGGCAAAGCAAATAGTAAGTGAGGGAAAGTGCCCTTTACAGAGGTGTCCCAGCTGTTAAATAAAGAAGGAATGATAAAATTACCTTTTAGCAACCCTTAGTGGATTAATGGATTTAGGCATTGATCATCACTGTTCACTAATTGCACACAAAAAAAGAACCAAGCATTTCTTTCTGGTAGAAAAAAGCATGATATCCTTTATGAAGTAATCTTGCTAAAAAAATTAAATCTAAATAAGACCAAGGCTTTAGATTTAATTAAGAATATGGTAAATAACAATAAAGGGATGCAGTCATTAAAATCTATGTTCTGGAGAAAAAAATGACACAAACCAATATGCTTTATTCAGAGAGGTTAGTACTTATTTTTTCCTCCTATAGCTTCTGAATACCTCTCTCATAACACTAATTTTTTGAAATAGTCTGTTTATAGGCAGTTTTGTCCCATTGGGCTGTATGTTCCTCAAAACTAGGGAATGGCCTCTTAATCTTACTTTACTTTACTAGTGCCCAATTATTATGTATGACATTTGTTGGGAAGTCAGATTTTCCGTGTACAGATTTTATTTGATGACTTTAGTTTTTAGTCATAATCATCTTTGTGTGTGTGTATGGTGGTGGTGGTGGGGAGTGCTGGGGATTGAATTCATGGCCTTGTACATGGTGAGGTTCTACCAACTGAGCTATATCCTCAGCCCCTCATGATCATTTTTGATCTCTAGATTTTTTTGATTAGCAGACTGACCAGTCATAATATTTTCATATTTGCCTTTTACACTTCACGGGGCTAGCGTGTCATTGCCCAGGAGGATATAAGCCAACCTAAAACTAAAAGTCTCAAATAATTAGTGAATAACAAAACAAGAATAGTCAGAAATATATTTACAATAGTGAAGCCCCTGATATGTCTAGTCGACATGGGTGCTGGAACTAGACAAAGAAAAGATGGTTCCAGTGGTTTATTTAAGGGAGTACATCAAAGGGAGGGATAAGGTTTCAAGGGCGGAGTTTTGCTTCATGATGTCTTGCAGTCAGCAGGTTAATTGATCTTGGCAGGTCATACCCATCTCAGATGATGTGAGGGCCACTGTAGAGCAGGATAGAAATTCATTGTCCCTGGGCAGTTGACCAGAGAAAATGTCCACTGGCCATTCCCAGACACCAGATGTTTCTCCAACTAGGCTCCATGTGTGGTGACTCACATGTAACCCATGGACAGCTCTTGACGTAGACTTTTGACTGTTTTGAGTACAACTGACTCTTCTTAATCTTTAGTACTTCTAGAGTGTATGCTCCTTGTCAAAGGCAGTTCCATCCTCCATCATTAAAATTGCTTTATTGCCTTTTTAATTGCAAAGGTCATGTATTTTCACTGTAATAATTTAAATAAAATGGAAAAGTATAAAAAATAAACTTAGGCCATCACTGTTAACTAAAAAGAAACTAAAGTCATCATTATTATTTATTTAGAAATAATTTTATTCATTTTCTCTTTCTTCCTTTCCCTCCCCTGCCACATCACACACAGATGCCCACAGAGAATTTTCCATAAATACAGTAATGTCACTATATATCCTACTTTGGGATCTCCATCACAATAGGTATTTCTTTCCACATTGATTAATACTGGTACATATCATCATTCTGGAGACTCCATAGTATACCTTCTTATTGATTTATCTTAGCTTAATCAGCCAGTTCAGTACAAATTGAGGATCCTTTATCTGAAATGCTTATCATCAGAAGTATTTCAGATTTTAATTTTTAAAAAAATTTTGGAATATTTACATGTACATAATGAAATATGTTAGGGGATGGAACCCAAGTCTAAACATGAAATTCATCTATGTTTAATACATACCTTATACACATAGCCAGAAGGTAATTTTATATAATATTTTACATAATTTTATGCATGAAACAAATTTTTGTACATTGAACCATCAGACTTATGGCATCATGTCAGTGCTCAAAAGTATCAGATCTGGATTTTGGATTTTTAGATTAGGGATGTTTAATATACTAATAAACATTATGTTTCAATATAATTATTTATAATTATGAAAAATGTTATAATGAATTACTTTCAAGGTACCCCTTTATACACGTGCATAGTTTGGGATAGAGGTGGGTTCATTGAGTCAAAGATCCATTTAAAATTTCTATATTGCCCTACCACCCTCCAGAAAATTTAGACCTATATTCATTGCCCCAGCAGTTGATTAGTAGGGTTTTATTATTCTTGAAGTCTTATTTTTTAGCTCTTAACACTAGTCTTCAGGTAAAGTAACTCACTCTCTCTCTCTCTTTTTTTTTTTTAAGCTTAGCTCTTTCTTTTAGTATCTTGAATTATTTCTCTACTTTATGTTGACAGCAGTAGGTACTATTAAAATGCATAGTCATGAACAGGACAAGAAGTCAAATAAATGCAGTGTAGAATACAATTGCCTCAGTAATTACCTAATTCTGTTATACCCACTATATTATAATATATTTTTAACAATACTGTGAAATATCATACCTCTTAAATCCTTAATCACATTTCTACAAAAACTGTATTTATAAATTCCATCCTACTTATATTTGCTTAGAGGTACTCAGGTAATATTATAATAGTCTTGTCTTAATAAAGTGTTAGTCCCTTCTCATTTATTTCCCAAAAGCCTCTTGTAGATGAAAGATAATGAGTTTTGAAGTCTGACTGACTTGTACTCTAATTCCGGCTTTTTCACTTACCTAATTTTGTGTAAAAATTGGTTAACCTGGGTTTCAATTAATCTGCAAAATCAGGATATATTTGAATGTTGTGGATTTGAATGATTGCTCTAAGGATCAAGTAAAATATACATGAAATTTTTTAGCCCAGTGGCTTACAAATATTAATAATTTAGTATTTTCATGTTTCTTTTGTGATTCATAGTGTTTTTAGTTATGTATTCACTATCATTTATAACGTTGCTTTCACAGAAATCTTCTCTACATATATCCTCAGAGTCTTAATTTTGCCAATCGTCAAGGTTCTGCCAGAAATATAACAGTGAAAGTCCAGTTTATGTATGGGGAAGATTCAAGCAATGCCATGCCGGTAAGAAATGTTCTTTACTGTTTCTATTATTCATAAATGATTCAAGTAGATGTTTTGGTATCACTTGGTTGGCAGTTCCAAAATGGAGATTAATATGATATTATAAACCAGCTTTCTAGTTGCATCACTTTCTATACAGACAGTAATGCATTTATTTAAAGTCTAACTTATTTTTTGAGGACTTGAATATGCTAGGCACTCCCAGAGATACAAAGATGAATAAGGTTTGTAATCTAGAGAATATAAAACAAATACATAAAAATAGTGGCTTTTCAAAGAGGCTCAGATTTGTATCACTGAGGGCACTCTATCAAAATACAGACAGCTTTACTTCTGGCCTTTGTGGTTCTGATTTTCCTCAACCCCCTTTAGAGTGAAAGGCCAGGTAAAGGAGGGGGAGGTGATGTGGTATATAATGTTGTATTATAGTTTGAAAACGCGTCCCAGGAATTCTAATATATATAACTCTTTCTGCCTTGGTTGAGAAACACTGGTATTACTTCTGTCTTGACTGCATATTAGATTCATCTAGGGAACTTTTAAAAATATACTGGCAACCAGGCTGAATCTCACTTGAATTGAATCATAGTCTAGGCATCTGAACCAGTCAGTTATCAATATTTTAAAATCTCCTCAAGGTGTACATTTTGCAGCCAATATTGACAATTTTTGCTAATCATTGGAAAATTGGTATAGGGATTCCAAAGATTAGGTGTTCAGAGATGGGAGAGAATGCCTTACTGAGGTAACAAGCACAAGAAAGGTAATTCTGTATTAAAACCAAAGGCCTTGATGATGTTAATGGCAGTGGGTCTGGAGAGTGGGGAAGGAAAGCAGTTCTAGGATTGTCTCTGACCGTGCCAAGTACAGGAGTTGCCAGTGAGCCAGAGCAGTGCGAGCTAAGCCAGAAATAGTAGACAGAGGCCAGACTGGAAAGTTTCTTGACTGCCAAAATTGTCACTTAGTATTTGGGGAACACTAATGGATGCAAGTTCTATGACAGTAGATTTTTGGCTCAACTGAACTTGGTAACACGGAATAGAAGTCAGCTATGACTATAGATTAATGTTCACCCTCTGAGAAGCAAAAAAATGAAATGCATAGCTGAGAATGGGTGCATTGTTAAGAATTTTATTTTATCCTGCCCTGTCTGTCTTTTAATCAGGTTCTTTTGAGTCTCCACTTAGTAGGAAAGATACATTTTCTTCTTCCCTAGTCCCTTTTTTATCAGCATTTTTATATGACCTTGACAGCAGTGAGCATAAATTATTCATCTTTGTATTCTCCCATGGCAGCTATTTCAGATCATTGCATATAATACATGCTGGATAAATATTTGTTGACTAAATGTAGAATTTATTTTTGAGGTTTGAAATTATCATTTTACGTACTTTATTAGCTCTCCATTTCCACTGAAGAAATGAAAGTACTATCATAACTGATGAAAAGATACTAGACTGTGAAAATAATTGCTTCATCAGCCTATATGTAAATTGCTGTATGAATTTGAGTTCATAAGTAATGTAGATTATGTACAATAAACTGTTTTTATTGTTTGCCTAACAAATTCTTCTTGTTTTAGCCTTTTCTACAGAGCCCCTACTGTACCCCACCTATATTGGCAGTTAGACCCTCCCTCTCTGGTGCTACCATAGCATCTTCTCCCTTTCACAGGCTGTATCACTCTGATTATATGTTTATTTCTTCATCTCACCCATTACATTGTGAGCTCCTTGAAAGCAGGGGCCATGTCTTCATGTCTTACTCATATCTGTATAATAATGCCTACCATAATGATTGGTAAATAATTGATGCTCAGGCCATGTTACTGAATGATTAAAAATACACGTTCAGTGGTCAAAAAAAAAAAGAACACCTTCCACTTTATGTCATTTTTGTTACAAAGATAAGTTATTTTGTGAAAAGTGATAGCCTCTCTGAGGAATAAAAGATACTGCATTTGTTTTACTTGTGTGTTATTAATCATCTGAAATATAATGCTTTTGTATTTATGTGAGTAACTGGCTTGAAAGAGTATATACACATGAGTATGTGCTTGCTTATTTTTTTTTAAATAAGGACTATTCAAATAGATCCTCAGAAATATTATGATTATATAATATCAGTATTTTAAAATTATAAACATCACAGTTCTTTCTTTGGAACATTTTATAAAAACATACTAAGGTATTTCATTAATAAAGCTTAACTAGGAGAATCATAGTTGTTTTATTTTTATATACCCGTAAAATTAAAGGATCTGCTTAAAATGTTACAAAAAGAAGCAGGAATACTTACTCATATGCGCTTTTAATAAAGGGTGATAGCCAGTTAATCCTTTTACATAGGAATGGACGTAGAACTGTTTTACTGTTTGTGTTGATGGAAGTATACTGATGTGTCCACATTCCTTTTCATGCATATGAAAGTTGGCTAGCCAGACTTAAGAGTTTTAATCTATGGCTAGGTAACATTGCATGTCTAATTGTCTCTCATAGAAATAATAGCTGTAACCTTGATATCATTAAGCCATTTCTGTTATCAGCTGCCCTAATTAACCACACAGTATTCCTGTTAGAATTCAAGAGGCAGATATATAAGGCTGAATTATTTTCTCTCTGAACTTTCTCCAGAAGTAATACTGTATTTTTTTTAATGTGGTGTGTGTTTTTTTTTTTAACGTATATGTGAGAATATAAGAACAGAGCTTCTCCATTGTATAGTAGCTTGCAGGGTATACTAGAAGCAAAGGATACATAACTTGAGCTAATAATGGGATTTTTATATCATTTATAAATATTTATATATGACTTTCAGAATGACTCTGCTGTTTTAGTGAAAAAGCCATCAATTTGTATAGTAGATCTATGCCTCCATTCTAGAATCATATTTCTTATATAAATTCCAAATAATATGCTACATTCAGTTTAATAATGAAGTTTTCACTTTCTTTAAGAGGAAACAAATGTACCTTATTGCTCAGAAGACAGAAGTATGATTGATAGAAACTTTTTGAATGTTTGAATGTCAGATGGGTCTATCATCGAACAGAAATTTATAGTTAAGCAATTAAGCTTAATGAACGCCAGTAGGCACATTGTTCTTCATTGGGCCAATTTTGCCCAATTTTCTCAAAGTTATTAAATCAGACAAATTCTTACATAGATATGAAACATCTAGCATTTATTACAACAAAGTTTCAACATGCTGTTATTTGTTACAGGTAATCTTTGGTAAATCTAGCTGTTCAGAATTTTCAAAGGAAGCCTATACAGCCGTAGTATATCATAACAGGTACTGAATTAAAATATTTCTTTCAAAGTTACTCACTTCTCAGTGGCATTGTTAGCACTCACATTAGTGTGTTTACCAAATGCTGTGCTGCGCTGACTGCCAAATTTAAGGCTGACATCAAAGTTATGATTTTCGTCTGTAAATGCACAGCCATTCTCCAGAGACATCTCAAATATAAGACTTTGTACAAAAACCGTCTTTTCTATCTAATTATCTGATCCTTGCATTTTTACAATACTATTATTGTCATTATGGTCTCTGATCCTTTGATCTATTCCTGTTGTTTTCCCCTACCACTTTCTAGTTTTTATTTAACTCTTCACTAAGCTTAAGCCCACTATAAAATTGTTGGTATTCTCAACATGCAATAATCCTTTGATATAATAACTTTCCATTTTACTTCCTTGGGAAATTGCTAATTTTGGTTAACCTTAATTTCTGCTTTCTTTTGGGGGGATTATTGAATGCTGTTGGAAAAAAATCACAAAATTGCACAAATCAAGGATATTGCAAATTGATGTTATTGTGTCATGTGATAGAGCTATATTAATTTATTTTATCTTCTTTTGAATCATTGTTTTTTCATAATTTTATTGTCACTGTTTTTGTTTTTTTATTTTAACCTCTCTCACATAAGAGTAGCTGCAGGAGTTTCCTCTAGGTCCTCCTTTTCTTTTTGCTTTACTCTCTGTGTTCCTCTTATTATGTTCATGAAAACCATCCAACTCGAGATTCATAACTTCTCTACTTTTCATCTCCAATTATTACCATGCACTTCTGCCTTTCCTTATATTTCAAAAGTAGTAATGGCCTACTTCCTGCTCAATGTGAATTGTTCCACCTCTGTTCTCTAACACTGGTCATCCAGCCTCTTCCAGAATAGTTCCAATCAGTTATTCCTTCTCTTGGATCATCAGTGTTTGTTTTATTGTCTTTGGCTCTTATTCCCAAATATGTTTCCCTGACTGAAAACAGTAACAACACATCTTTCTTTAGTGTGGTTGTATAATATGTGTTTTCTTTGCTCTCCTTACAACTTTTTTTTCTCTCTCACTTTTATTTTATGGCTATTTGCCAGTTTTCTTCTACTTCTTAAAACATTCTTTTTCTTTTTCCTTTTGGTAATAATAATTCTTTATCCCATATGTATAGGCACTCTACACAAAACACTAAGGCTTTGTTCTTAACTCTTTTTCTCTGTATATTCTCTTCCTCAATAATTTCATTTGTTTATCTCTGAGTTACATTCAATGAAAATACTTCTAATTTAATGTTTATATGGATTGTTTCCACCTCTTTATTTTTAGTACTAACCCTCCTTCTGAGGCGCATGTATGTATTTTTATTAACCTACTGGAAATATTCATTTCAAAAGGTGCTCTGCTGCCTTTTTAGTTGCTATGTATCTGTCCCTGATTCCATCTCTAATGTTATGTTTTTGTTCATGGTACCACCATTTTTCCAGTTGGTCCAGCTCAAAATTTAAAACAGCTTTGCCTTCCTTCTTTTATTCCCTAATAGCCAATGCTCTCTAGGTCTTGATGATCTTTCTGCTTCCTTAGCAGATGTCTTGTGTTGTCCTGTTTCTGGTCCTCTCTTGGATCTTCTCTTCTGTTATGGTGACAATTCCTTGTGTTTATTGAACTCCTACTCATTCTGTATTGCCTATCTCAAATAACATCTCCTCAATGGTAGGTAATCCCCTGATCTCACACTTGAAGTAATCTGTTCTTCCCTGTTCTTAAAGTGCTTAACCCTGCATACTCTATACCAGGAGTTGGCAAACATTTTCTTCTTTCTTCCTTTTCTGTTTCCCCAGTGCTGGGGATTGAACTGGGTAAAGGACTTTACTTATGCTGGGCAAGTATTCTACCACTAAGCTGCATCCCCAGGTCATAAATAGTATATGTTTTAGGTCTGGGCCCATAAGCCCTCTCCTGCACCCATTGAACTCTGCCACTGTAGCACAAAAGCAACCATAGACACTAAAGTTGCAAATAAATCAATGTGACTATGTTCCAAAGCTTTATTTATGGACACTGAAATTTGAATTTCATATAACTTTCAGGTGTCATGAAATATATTATCTTTTGATTTTTTTTTAACCATTTAAAAACGTAAAAACCATTCTTAATTTGCAGGCTGTATATAACTAAGCAGGGGACTGGATTTGGCCCTTGAACCACGGTTTGCCAACCCCTGTTTTATAGCATAGCTATTGATATCTGGGTCTTATTTATATTCCTACTAAATTAAACACTTTTTGAGGGTAATTGTTTGTTTATATTTATCTTTAAGACCACCGCAGAAGTAACAGTGTTTAGCCTAAAGTCAGACAAATTAAACCTACCCATTGAATGAGTAATTCTTGTAGATAACTTAATTTTTCACAGAAGCCTTCATGTAATATGAATTCAGGAAAAAATGAACCATAACACTCAATTCTAGGAAAGATACTGATAAAGAAGGTAGTAATTTTTTAAAATTTCTGTTTCGTCTAGGTTGTTGTTGTTGTTGTTATTATTATTATTATTATTATTATTATTTTGCTCTCAGCATTAGTGGAATTAAAATGGCAGTACCGTCTGACATTGCTCATAAATTCAACTTTTTCATAATTCAGTGATAATTGGTGAGATTAATAATAGGATTTATAGCCCTTTTTTCCCCCTCCAAAGTCATTAAGTTCTCAGATGGCTAGCATCATCAGCTCTTTCTTATTAGTATTATTTAAAGCCTAGATCCTCTTAGTATTTTTGTGGCCAAATCCATACCTATTAACTTGTTTTTGAGGCTTATATGAGAGGGAAGGATGTTTGACTAATTAGCCTATGAGAAAAAAAAACACAAAACTATAATTGGTGGGACAGCCTTTATTTTAAAGATGGGTGGAGATGTATGGTTTAGTTGCATTTTCATAAATATAAATTTTAGTATGGAAGGTTGGGATGCTAAGGTTCTATCCCTTTTAAATGGATATCATGAATAACAATCATGCTTTCCTTTAAAAATGCCCCATCTCTGTGGATATTGAGACAAAATATAATGAAACATGTTTGATGAAACATGATATTTATTGTATTCTTTTAGTATGTAGGAGCACTTCTAAACTGTGGGACAAACTTAATTTTTGAACATTCCCTGATTTTATCTTTTTGTTCTTGCTGTTGTTTTTATTTAGGTCAATTCTAGTCCATGTTTTGGTAATATTTTTATTTTGTTAACAGTAGAATAATTGATATAAGACATTCCACAGAGAGTTTATCTTCATATTAGGGTATCTTTAGAGATATCTTTTTCTTTCTTTCTTTTTTTTAAGATGATACAAATTAGCCTTAATATAAAACGGTACTCCTACAAAAGAAAAAAAATGTTTTTCTATGGAATGGTTTTAAAATACACATTTATAAAGCTCATATTATTTTTTCTCTGTGTGTCAGAATAGATTCGTAAATATAGAAAGCTCTATGTAAATCTCTTTTTACATACAGATTCCAATGCAGTATAGGTCTCAGTATCAAGGTGGTAATAATTAATGAATTTTTGAGCAGTAGGATTACTCACCCACTAATAAAAATGGGATGAGAAATTTCAGAAATAGTGATAGCTCTCTCATCTAGAAATAGAATTTGATCATTTGGAGTTTGGAAATAAAGAAAAATATTTTGGATTAGAGGAAAAATAAAGCATGAATAATAAAATTAATTTAAAAATTGCTAAAATATACAAATGCAATAATTATTTTGGGCAAATTACTGATTACTGATTTTCGTTTTTATTTTTTTGTATGAAGGTCTCCTGATTTTCATGAAGAAGTCAAGGTTAAACTTCCTGCTACTTTAACTGATCATCATCACTTGCTTTTTACTTTCTATCATGTTAGTTGTCAACAGAAACAGAATACTCCTCTTGAAACCCCAGTTGGATATACAGTAAGTCCTTTTTATTAAATATTTAGCTCTTAAAATACTTATGATACTTAAGATAATAATTGATGTTTCTTATTATTTGAATATTACCTGATTCCATACAGTTATAAGTTGCATTTGTAAGACAATCATCATAACAAGATAATACTCATTAGTGCGATAAATGAATCAATAAATTGATTAACTTGCATAAACATATAGATGTTGATCCTGAACATTGAGTGTTTACCCAACAGTGCAATATAAGGAGAGAATGGTTTGAATGTAAAATTAATAAAATAAACTCTTACAAAAGAAATTAAAACTCTTGAATAATTTTCAGAAATCTTTGAAATACAAGGTAAAACTCAGATCATGTGCTATAATATAATTTTGTCAGAAAAATCATGTTTCCACCCAGAAGAGGAAACCAACATTTGATTTATTATTTTTGTTTCTTGCATTGGTGACATGAATTTTGTGAATTGTAAGAAAATAAATTTGCATTTATACTTTTAGTTTGGTTATCAGCATTCATAGGCTGATTAATCTTTCATTATTCACTTTGAAACTTATCACAGTTTTAAAATTGATTCACTTCATATCCTTTTTTAGGGATTAACTTTTCCTTAGGTAAATAAGAACCCCCTATATTATACATTGAATGGTTAGTAGTAATGTTTTGAGGATCCTCCTTGATAAAATGTCATTAGATTTGTCTAGTAGCAGATAACTGTATTTATTGCCTTTAGAGAAATTATGAAAACATGTGATTATTACTTATATAATTAAACTGCCTTATGTTTGGTAATAAGAGATAAATTTAACTAATACCAAGTTCTTAGGACAGTAATTATTTTTATAACAAACACATTTAAATTGTTTACTTTTCATTTAAAAGTGGATACCAATGCTTCAGAATGGACGGTTGAAGACTGGCCAGTTTTGCCTACCAGTCTCACTAGAAAAACCACCACAGGCTTATTCTGTACTATCTCCTGAGGTCAGTATCTCTCATATTGTAATTCTTCAAATCGAATGTAATGGCTTATTCATTATAAAAATGTTTTCACCAAACAAAACCTTGCTATTTCTTCTATCTGTAAGTATATAGATAAGGAAGTAATATTATTTCCCTTACATGAAGATTCTTCTTATGAAACTTAGAAGCTTTAATCCTTTTTTTAAATTAAAATAAGTATATTCATTTTAAAGCCAAAATTATATATGAAATGTAAATTCAAAGAAAAAATAAGTTTGCAAGATTTTCGTATTGTAATATGAGAAGCTTCTTTAAATAAATGAATGCTTTTTTTTTTTTTTTTTTTTCCTTGGAACCAGGGATTGAATCCAGGGGTGCTTAACCACTGAACTATATCCCTAGCCTTTTCTTCCTTCCTTTTTCATTTCTTTTTTTCTGAGACAGGATCTCACCAAGTTTCTTAGAGCCTCACTAAATTGCTGAGGCTGGCTTTGAACTCATGGGCCTCCTACCCCGGCTTCCCAAGCAACTGGGATTATAGAGGTGCGACACCATACATAGCTGAATGTTCCTTTCAATAGAGTTTTAGATTTCACTAAAAGACTAGAGGAAAGAAAACAGATTTGAATTAATTTTTAGTATCTTTTTGAAAATGAGGATCAAGTAAGTGAAAATAAAGTAGGTATCAACATGCAATACAAGAAATATTAGCAGCTTTGATGAATGGCATTATTGACTTAAAAGACTTTAAATAAAAACACTGGGAAACTCTTACGAATCAGCAGCCACTGTTCAAAAACCAAAGTGGCTTGTGAGACAACTTTTCCATGATGATTACCAGTTTCTCTAAATCACATTGACTAACTGGTTGTAAACATTAATATGAACTCTGCCTTTTGTATATTCTTCTGATGGCATTCGTTTTCAAAATACAACTAAAAAAGGGCATGGTGGCTCACACCTTTAATCGCAGCTATGTGGGAGGCGGAGACCAGAGAACTGCAAATTTGAAGGCATCTCGGAAAATTTAGTAAGACCCTGTCTTAAAATTAAAAGGGCTAGAGATGTAGCTTAGTGGTAGAGCACTTGCCTAGTGTGTGAAAGATCCTAGGTTTGGTCCCCAGTATGGCAGAAAGAAAAATAGAAAGAAAAAAAAAGCATTTATAAACAATTTGAATTTTTATTTAAAAAAGAAAAGCAATACAACTATTGCTCTGATCTCTGTTTTCAACATTCTCTGTCACTCATTCAGCCCTCACCACATATCACCCAGCCTTTGCTGTTTGTTCCTCAGACACACAAAGTTCATTCCCATCTTAGGCCATTGCAGTCCCCTGTGTTTGCATTGTTCTGTCACAAGGCCTACTTGTCATTTCATTCAGACAACCATTTAAATGTCTTGTCTCCAGAGAAGTCATCCATGATTATTCTGTCTTAAATAGCAAAGTCTACTACTTCACCTCTTCTTTTAAAATTTCTCCTCATATCATTTGTCATTGACTTCACATTTGAAATTTCTTTAGTGAAGCCTTTTTTTTTTTTCTTGAAAAGAATGGTATTATTCATTTATTACAGTGATTCTCAAACTTGTCTGTATACCACAATCCTTTGAGGAGTTCCTTTTTTAAAAAAATTATTGGCTCTTAATAGAAATACATGAAAAAAATAGAAATACATGAAAATATGATTCATTTTGACATAATTATAAAAACATGGAATATAATTTTTTCTAATTCAGTTCCCAGTACTTCTCCTTTCCCTCCCATCCTTCATCTCCCTGTTCCCTTCCCCCTACTCTACGGATCTTTCTGCTATGTACTTATATATTTTTATTGATTAGTTTCTTGTGGATGCACATGATGATGAGATTCACTGTGGTATATTCATGTATTTATATACATAGGAAAGTTAAGTTAGAATCACTCCACTGCCTTTCCCTATCCCATTCTCGCTCCCTTGTCTTCATTCCCCTTTGTCTACTCTACTGATCTTACATTCTTTTTTTTTTTTTTTAATTCCCCTCCCTTTGTTTTGAATTAGCTTTCTCATATCAGAAAACATTCGACCTTTCACTTCTGGGGACTGGCTAATTTCACTTAGTATGATAATCTCCAGTTACATCCATTTACTGGCATATGCCATAAAGTTATTCTTCTTTATGGCTAATACTCCATTGTGTATATATACCACATTTTCTGTATTCATTCATTTGTTGAAGGGCACCTAGGTTGGCTACGTAGCTTAGCTATTGTGGATTGTGCTGCTGTAAACATTGATGTGGCTGTGTTACTATAATGTGCTACTTTTAAATCTTTTGAATTTATACTGAGGAGTGGGATAACTGGGTCTTTTGGTGGTTCCATTCCTAGTTTTCTAAAGAATCTCCACACTGGTTTTCAGAGTGATTGCACTAATTTGCAGTCCTACCAACAATGTATGAGTAAACCCACACATCCTTACTAACATTTATTATTACTTGTATTCTTGCCATTCTGACCTGAGTGAAATGAAATCTCAAAAGTAGTTTTAATTTGCATTTCTCTAGTTGCTAGAGATGTTGAAAAATTTTTTCATATATTTGGTGACCATTTATATTTCTTCTTTTGAGAAATATCTGTTTATTTCCTTTGCCCATATATTGATTGGGTTATTTGGTTTTTTTGGTGTTCAGTTTTTTGAGTTCTTTGTATAACTTGCATATTAATATCCTATCTGGGAGCAGGTGGCAAAGATTGTCTCCCATTCTGTAGGTTCTCTCTTCATGCTCTTGTTTCCTTTGCTGTGGAGAAGCCTTTTAGTTTGATGACTGATTTTTTTCATTTTACTTCTTGCACTTCTAAAGGAGTCTTTAGAAGTCAGTTCCTGAGCTGACCTGTTGGAGTGTTGGGCCTGCATTTTATTCTAGTAGTTACAGAGTTTCTAGTCTAATTCCCAAGTCTTTGAGTTGATTGTTGTGCAGGTTGAGAGATAGGGTTAATTTTCATTCTAGTACATATGGATTTCCAATTTCCCCAGAACCATTTGTTAAGAGGCTCTCTTTTCTCCAATGTATGTTTTTGAAACCTTTGTTTAGTAGCAGATAACTGTATTTATGTGGGTTTGTCTCTGTGTCTTCTGTAGGTCTTCATGCCTGTCTTGGTGCCAGTACCATGCTTCTTTTGTTATTATAGCTCTGTAGGATAATTTGAGGTCTGGTATTATGATGCCTACTGCTTCGCTTTTCTTGATAAGAATTGCTTTGGCTATTGTGAGTCTTTTATTTTTCCAAATGAGTTTCATAACTGCTTTATGTGACATTCTGTGAAGAATGTCATTGGCATTTTGGTGGGAATTGCATTATAAGTTTATAGAGCTTTTTGTAGTATGGCCATTTTGACAGTATAATTTCTGCCTGTCCAAGAACATGGGAGGTTTTTCCATCTTCTAAGGTCTAGTGAAGGCTTTTTGATATGGCTTGGTTACATAAAAATGTGGTCTTTTATCAGATATAGTATATTTCAAAGGAAATTTTTCAAAAGAAAATATGCTTTTGTGGAATTTTTAGATTTGTTTTTACTTAGTTGATTTGCAAATGCAAGGTTAGTTTCTAAAGTTAATTCTGATGAGATCTCAATGTAAATGAGGAACATGTTATTAGAAAATAGAGAAAAGATAATCCTTGTTGTATGGTAGCATAGAACTTAGCTGAACTATGTTCTCTTGTTTTATGAAACATAAAACTTGCATATGATGAAACTGGATATTTGGCTGAAGAGCTTTCTAAAGGAAAGTGATGTTGAAGGAGCAGCATGATTCCTCCAGACTGGAGGAAATGTGAAAGCAGAGAAATTAATTGGAAAAGGAATTGTTAAACCCAAAGGCAATTTATAAAAATCTTAGCCTATTTGTTTTATTAAAATTGAGAAAGCATGTTTTGATGATAATACCAAGGCTCTTTATCATGTGATAAAGAGTTTATAGGATAATATAAGCAGATACACTGACAGTTTGAACTAAAGGATATGATGTTGCATGAAATGAAGGAAGACTCTTGGGCTTCCTGGGTTTGACAGGAGAGGAAATAAAACTATTTGCCTGTAAATGTACTGTTCTTCAAGAAGAGGAAAGTGGAATATTTTGCCAAGGATGTTCTGTACTGCAGCCTTTCTAGTTGTAAATTCTGTTAACTTTCGTGGTTTATCATGGAAGGTTTTTATTTCATCATCAAATCTAAAGCTTAATTTTACTAGAATAAAATTCTTGGCATCCATTTTCTTTCGGAGCTTGGTATATGTTGTTCCGTGATCTCCTGCTGAGATACAAATTGATCTCCCTCTATATGTGATCTGATTCCTCTCTCTTGCGGCTTTTAAGATTCTATTCTTATTCTGTATGCTGCACATTTTCATTATAAAAAAATTGAAAGCATTTGCTTTAAAAACTGGAATAAGACAGGGATGCCCTCTTTCACCACTTCTATTTAACATAGTTCTTGAAACACTGGCTAGAGCAATTAGAGAGTTGAGAGAAATTCTTTAATTTCTATATATACCTATACAGATAGGTAAAGAATAACTCAAATTGGCACTATTTGCCAACGATATGATTCTATACCTAGAAAACCAAAAAAATTCCACCAGAAAACTTCTAGAACTAGTAAATGAAATCAGCAAAGTAACAGGATACAAAAATCAACACCCATAAATTAAAGGCATTTCTGTGTATCAGTGACAAATTCTCTAAAATGGAAACATGGAAAACTATACCATTTATAATAGCATCCAAAAAAAAAACCTTGGGGATCAACTTAATGAAAGAGGCGAAAGAACTCTATAACAAAAACTACAGAACGATAAAGAAAGAAATTAGAAGATGGAAATATCTCTCTTGTTCTTAAAAAGAATTAATATTATAAAAATGACCAAACTATCAAAAGCACTATACAGAGTTAATGAAATTACAATCAAATTCCCAATGACATTCCAGATAGAAATAGAAAAGGTAGTCATGAAATTCATCTGGAAAAATAAGAGACCCAGAATAGCTAAAGCAATCCTTAGCAAGAAGAGTGAAGTAGATGGCATTACTATACTAGACCTTAAACTATACTATAGAGCAATAGTAACAAAAACAACAGGGTATTGGCACCAAAATAGTGGTTCAGATAGAGTACACAGAGACAAACCCACATAACTATGTTTATCTTATGTTTTACAAAGGCACCAAAAACAAACATTGGAGAAAAGATAATCTCTTCAACAAATGGAGCTGGGAAAATTGGAAATCCATATGCAATAAAATGAAATTAAACCCCTATCTCTCACAATGCATAAAACTCAACTCAAAATGGACCAAGGACCTAGGAATTAAACCAGAGACACTACATCTATTAGAAGAAAAAGTAGGCCCAAATCTCCATGATGTCAGATTAGGCCCCAACTTCCTTAATAAGACTCGTATAGCACAAAAATTAATATTAAGAATCAATAAATGGGATGGATTCAAATTAAAAAGCTTCTTTCAGCAAAAGAAACAATCAATGAGATGAATAAAGAGCCTACTAATTGGGAACAAAATTCTTACCACATACACGTCAGATAGGCCACTAATCTCTAGGGTATAAAAAGAACTCAAAAAGCTAAGCACCAAAAAAACAAATAACCCAATCAGTAAATGGGCTAAGGAACTGAACAGACACTTCTCAGAAGAAGATATACAATCAATCAACAAATATATGAAAAAATGTTCAACATCTCTAGCAATTAGAGAAATGCAAGTCAAAACTAAGATTTCATCTCACTCCAGTCAGAATGGCAGCTATTAAGAATAAAAACAACAATAAGTGTTGGTGAGGATGAGGGGAAAAAGGCATACTCAGACATTACTAGTGGAGCTGCAAATTGGTGCAGCCAATATGAAAAGCAGTATGGAGATTCCTTGGAAAACTTGGAATGGAACCACCATTTGACCCAGCTATCCCACTCCTCAGTCTATACCCAAAGGACCTAAAAATAGCATACTACAGGGACACAGCCAAATATTATGTTTATAGCAGCACAATTTACAATAGCTAAACTGTGGAACCAACCTAGATGCCCTTTAGTAGATGAATGGATAAAGAAAATGTGGTATATATACACAATGGAACATTATTCAGCATTGAAAGAGAATAAAATCATGGCATTTACAGGTAAATGGATGTAGCTGGAGAATATAATGCCAAGTGAAATTAGCCAATCCCAAAAAAAACAAATGCTGAGTGATTTCTTTGATTTAAGGATGCTGATTCATAATATGTTGTCGGGGTGGGGGTGATGGGAAGATTAAATGAACTCTAGATAGGGCAAAGGGGAAATAGGAGGGAGTGGAACGAAGGGGGCACAAGGGTAAGAAAGATAGTGGAATGTGATGGTCATCATTACCCTAAGTACACGTATGAAGACATGAAGGATATGACTATTTTGTGTACAATCAGAGATATGAAAAATTGTGATCTGTATGTGTAATATGAATTTTAATGCATTCTGTTGTCACATATAACAAATTAAAATTAAAAAAAGAAAAAATTAAAAAAAAGAAGAGGAAAGTGATCCCAATAGTGCCTCAGAGATTACCAGTGTCACTGCCCTGGTTTCAGTAATCCAACAGCCTCTGCCTAAAGCTTAGGGCAAAGTGTTGGGGACCAGTTTCCCTGCTGGCTGTGCCAGGAATGGATCCATCCTGGAGCAAAAGAAGTGATGCTGCTGTCCCAATGAGCCTTGAGAGCAGATCATCAATCCAAAGAATACTCTTTAGAGATACCAGAAATAAACCCAAACATATAGTATATGAATTTTTGACAAGGAAACCAGGAAGACACATGGGGAAAGGATAGTCTCTTCAATAATGATACTGGAAAAACTGTATTTCCACATGCAAAAGAAGGAAATTGGAACTTTATCTTACTGCATACCTGCAACTCAATTCCAAATGAATAAAAGACCAAAATTTAAGATCTGAAATCTTAAAATTCCTGGAAGAGACGCATGGGTGAAAAGTTCCTTGGCATTTACCATGGCAGTATTTTGGATATCAATAAACAAAATCTCAAGCTATAAAAGCAAAAATAAAAATAAATAATAAAAAAATTTTTAAATTAAAATGAGATTATATTGAACTGAAAAGCTTCTACATAGCAAACAAAACAGTCAACTGAGTGAAATGACAAAACAAAAATGAAGTGGCAACCTAAGGCTTG
The DNA here is from genome assembly GCF_021218885.2 of Marmota monax. Taxonomy (NCBI): domain Eukaryota; kingdom Metazoa; phylum Chordata; class Mammalia; order Rodentia; family Sciuridae; genus Marmota; species Marmota monax. The sequence goes on along the minus strand of NW_026692907.1, from coordinate 11,100,555 downwards.
GGAGAAAATAATTGTAACTCCTATATATTTGATTATAATTGTAAATCATCTATTAGGTGTTAATACGTAAAATTTTAAAAGAACTCCTACAACTCAATATTAGAAAAATAACCTTATTAAAAACTGGGAAAAGGATTTAGTAGATATTTTTCAAATAAAAAAAATCACCATCAGGGATATGAAAATAGGCGTAACATCATTAATTGTTTGGGAAATGCAAGTCTGTACTGCTATTAATATCATCTCATATCCATTAGGATTGATATTTTCAAAAAAGACTAGATGTAATAAATGTTGGCAGAGTTGAAGAGGCAAAGGTACTTTTGTACACTCTTGGTGGAAATAAAGATTAGTACAGCCCTTGCAGACAACAATATGGTGGTTCCTAAAGAAACTAAAAGTTGGAACTGCCATGACTCACCAATCCCTCTTCTGGGCATATGTACAAGGAAATGAATTTACTATCTTGTAAAGATCTGCACTCCTGTGTTCATTGCAACATTATTTATAATGGCCAAAATATGGAAAAAAACCTATGGAAAAAAAACCTAAGTGTCCATCAGTGGATGAATGGATAAAGATATTGTTGTATATATTCAATGTAATACTATTCAACCTTAAAAAGGAGATCCTGCCATTTGCTACAATATGGATGAGTCTGAAGGACATTATGCTAAAAGAAATAAGCCAGGTCAGAATAAAAATTATTATTCATCTCACTTCATGAGGTCTATAGTTAATAAAGATAAAGCCATACTAAATTTGAGATTCTTGATAAATGAGTAAGTTGTAGCAAAACAAAACAAAAAATGGTAAGTTGATGAATATTAATCTGCTTTACTACAGTAGCCATTTTATTATGTTTATGTATCCCATAATATGTTGTATACCTTAAACATACACAATAAAATTTCTTTAAAACAACAGCAATACAGAATATTATTCTTGAGCCTTGGAAGCATTGTTAGGTTTTAGATTTGCTTGGGACATGTCACTCCTTCCTCCTTTCCTGTTTCTTTCATTTGAAATAGTAATGCCTATCCATACTTGTCCTACCATTGTATTTTGGAAACTCCTGACTTGTCTGGTTTCACAGGTTCATAGCTAGAGAGGAATTTTGCCTTAGGATGAATTGTATTTCCATTTTCACCCATATTTGACTTATATGATATTTAGATGAGACTTTAAACTTTAAACTTTAGCCTTGATGCTGGAATGAGGTAAATGTCCATGGTTGTTGGAAATAATGAATCTATCTCGTATTCCAGAGGATAATTTGGAGAGGACCAGGACAGAGTGCTATGTACTGAGTTTTGTCCCCGCAGAATTCATGTGGTAAAGATTTAACCCCCCAATGTGATAGTATTGGAGATGGAGCCTTTGGGAGATAATTAGGTTCAGGTGACGTCATAAGGGTAGGGCCCCTGATAAGATTAGTAGTCTAGTTAGAAGAGATATAGAGAACTTGACAACTTCCCTGATACCTGCTGGCACCAGTGTGAGGACATAAACAACAAAGTAGCTACCTGCAACCCATGAAAGATCTCTCACCAGAAACTGATCATGCTGACATCTGATCTTGGATATCCAGTCTTCTGAACTATGAGAAAATACATTTCTGTTGTTTGAGCCACCCAATCAATGGTAATTTGTTATGGTATTTGTTAAGACAGTCTTTGTATTGCATCTTTATCTTCTGTAAAAATGGGAAGAATAATTAATACCTATAATAATGAATTATATTGATAAGTGAATGATGGAGAACATTTAGAATGGTGACAGTTAAATGAAAAGTGCTTTAGATGTTTTGCTACTATTATGTCATTGCTATCGCCACTGCTCGTTACAGTAGTTCAAGGTAGCAGTTTTATTTTTAAACCGTCAGATTTACCCAGAAGGTTTCTTGTAACTCTAGTTGTGAACCTTACCCCCAGTTTCTGATGTAGTAGGTATAGGTTGGAACTTGAGTATTTACATTCCTAATAGTGTGCCCAGATGACATTTATGCTGCTGATTCCTTGACCAGACTTTGCAAATTGTTTTTAAAGAAGTATATATGTACATTTTACTTACGTCTTGTTTTTTAAAGCTGAAAACAAGTGTTTTGGGTTGAAAGAGCTAATATTGTTTCTTGCTTTGAGAGGTTTCAACTTGTTCTAGCATCTTTGTTTTTCACAAATGTTTCACTTTGTAATTGGCTTCAGTAGAGAGATTGAATATCTTACTTAGTGATAGAATTTGTAATGGGAAACTGACTTCATTTGGTTTTCTTTATACATATAAAAAGATAAACCATGAGAAAGAAATCCCTCTTTTTTGCTGTTCATTTTTTTTTCATTCATTTCAAGGTTATTTGTAATTGCTTGTTGAATCATTTTTTTTTTTTTAATGGTAGCTACTTTTAAACTCTTGCCAGATCTATTCAACATCTATGTTACCTTATTATCAGTGTCTGATGATTGTCTTTTCTCATTTAGGTCAAGATTTTCCTAGCCTTGGTATGATGCATAATTTTCAGTTATATCATGGATATTTTGGGTATTATGAGACTCTAAATTTTGTTTAAATATTTTGTCTTAATAGCAGGAAAGGGAGAAACTAGTACCAGGAAAGATGAAGTCCAAATTTCACAAAGTGTCTACTTTCACTCCCTGGGATTTGTTGGTTGGGGGCATCAATGTGAGGTGGAGATGGGATTGCAACCTCCTTGCTAGACCTCTACTGACAACTCCCTTTTGGGGGGTGTGTGTGGCGGGGTGCCTTATTACTGTTCTCTGCTTGTGTCCACTGATACCAGGGTTAATTGGCGAATTGTTATCATCAGAAGGGAATGGGCTACCATCTGTGTCTTCTAAATACCACCTAAGTATGGTTGGTTTGGGTACCTCATTATAGCTAACTTTTAGCCTGGGCCCCTCCCTCAGTCCAGGGAAATGAGAGTGGACCAAGATTTGTTCCCTTATGATTGTCTGGAGTATTGCTGGCTTTAGCTATAAGGAAAATGTTTTTCTTGGGGCATTGCTTGTCTGTGTCTTTTGGCACTTTTGGATTGCCATTCTCTCTAGCACCCAGTTCTGGATATGTAAAGCAAAAATAAAACCCATGAAATACTGCCTTATAGTTTCTTGTATCCTTAGGTCTCCAGTTCATCTTCATTCTCATCTGCACTTTTCAGTCTTTCCATTGATTTTATATACCGTGTTCCAGGAGTTTTAGCAGCACTTAGCAGGAGGAATTGAGAGAATATATTTATTTGCTTTTAAAAATGATTTTTATGAAATAATTTTGATACTACTAGCAATACATCAGGAAAAAACCCCTATAATCCTTAGGACAAGAGTTTCTTTGCTTGTGAATGTTTTAAAGCCCAGTGAAAACACAATAGGAATACTGAAAATAAAAGGGAATGCTATAAGCCATTAAAATTACATCGTCTATGTGAATTTATTGGTGTAAGTTAGATTCATAATGAATAGTATGTGAGAAATAGTTTTTAAAATAATAATGTTTGATATTAACTATGAAAGGTTTATGTGTAAAGATGAAGACTTGGAATGATATTAAGGGGTATCTCTGGAAAGGTAGAAATTTGGGGCATTTCTGTTTTTGCTCCTGAGCCCTTTAATTTTTTGTAAAATTATTAATTTTGTAATAATGAAATTTAAGTATTTAATTGATTTACAGTGATTAAAATATATTTCCACAGTACTTTTTTCTAATTGAATTGTTCTAATTTTTTTGTTTGTTTACTGAACTGATAACCTACTTTTAAAGCATCTGTGATATGATCTTTCAGGTTCCTCTACCTGGCATGAAATGGGTAGATAATCACAAAGGTGTGTTTAATGTTGAAGTTGTTGCTGTTTCATCTATCCACACACAAGTAAGTGAATTTTAATAACTATTTGATTAACTTTTATTCAACTAATTAAGAATTATCTCAAACTATGTCAGTTTTGTTATCTGCCATCAGAGTTATAGGAATGTATGTCAGTTAAAAATATTTAGAAGTTGTTTTGTTTTTTAAAGGAATAAGCAGAAAGTCATTGACTGTTAATAAAAGCAAACATTTTGCTTAACAATTGTCATTGACTTTATTTTGAACACTTAAGTGTCTTTTTTCTAAGTTTCTGGTAAATGATAGAGTTTTAGAGTTGAAAAACTATCGTCCAACTTACTTTATTTTTCATAGGTTAATTATTTCAAATGGAAATAGTTTTTAAAAGTCATTTACTCCAAATCTACACTTTCTGGAACACACCAACTTCTTCTCTAAGATTTTATACCTTGATCTTTGACTAGAATGCTTTTCTTCCTAATATTCATTTGACTTCTCAGAGTTTTTTTTTTTTACTTCAAAAAGACTACATTCTTTGTCAACTCATTTAGACATAGCAAGCCCATCACTCTGTGTCAGCTGACCATGTGTTTTCTACTGAGTACATGTATGTATGTGTCTCTGGCATTTTCACGCTCTTGAATTCTCTCGTGTATCCCCTCCCACACACATATTTATTGTGTTTCCTCCATATATGGCAAGTAAGCTCCATGAGGTCAGCTATATTACCTGTCAAGAGGTTTCCATTTAGCCAGGCACAGTGGCACTCACCTGTAATCCCACTGGCTCAAGAGGCTGAGATCACAAGAGGCAGAAAAAGTGAGGCACTAAGCAACTCAGTGAGACTTTGTCTCTAAATAAAATGTGGGATGTGGCTCAGTGGCCGTTGAGATACCCTCTCCCTCAAAAAAGAGTTTTTTATTTAAGAAATAGGGGAAATGGGAAAATATCATAATAAAATTAATACTATGGAAATTAGTATTGTGGTACTAATGGTATGGATAATTTGGCTAAATCCTTTCAAGTAGGAGGACAAAGTTGTCTGTTCTGCTAAGGACTGAGATGTTGCATTGGTAAGTAGAATTTACCATACTGAGAAAAGGAGAATGGCAACTCAGGTGAGCAGATAACAAGTGCAAAGTGATAGTAAGTAGTCTATGTTTAAGGACCAGCAAGTAATCTGGTATAAATGCAATTTAAAATGCATAGGAAATCATAATAGATGAGTATAGAAGCCCAGGTTGATAACAGATTAGGAAGAACCTTAAATATCATAGAGTTTAGAGTCTAGGTAGATAGTAATTTCTAACCTAACAGAGAGTACAAGTAGAGTAAACTTGGAGCATATAAAAGTAGAGCATATGAAAAGAGAGCAATTGAGACTCCATATCATGTACCGCCACAAGAATGGGATCCTAATTAGAATAAATTATACTCCATGTATGTATAGTATGTCAAAATATACTGTCATGGATATTTAAAAAGAACAAAAAAATTTAAAAAAAGAAAGGAGAGCAGTTATAGAGCTAATATGACTTTACTTTTGAACTTGTTAGTTTGAAGTATCTGTGCACTTCAGATGGAAATGTCCTAAAGGTAGTTGTAATTATTTGGGAGTTTGGGGTTGAAGGTGATAGAACAAATGTGATAGGTGAAATTAAATTGGTGAATGTGATTTTCTAGGGAGAAAAGGTAGAGTGAGAAGAGGTGAGTGTTTAAAATAGAATTCAGGGGTTTGCCAACCTATAAAGGCAAGGGATGTTTAGAGGGCTTCCCCAAACCACCTTAGGTTCAGTGATTTGCTAGGAGGACTTGCAGGGTAAGTCATATAGTAATACTCATAACTGATTTATTTTAAAGAAATGATGGACATAGTCAACGAAGGGAAAAACTACCTGGGAGGAATCCTCAGGAAACAAGGCCCAAGTTAGTCCTTATCTGATGAAGTCACATAGAACAAGTTGAAAGAACATATGTAAAATGCTGTCTGCCAAGGAGGTACAGTAGAGGCTTATCGGGTTGTTTCTGGGGGCCAGTGTTATAGGCCGTCTGCCTAAAACATATTAAAATTCTAGACTCCCCAAAGGAAGGCAGGTGTTTACCATAAAGCATACTATTTACTTAGTTTAGGCATGTGAGCTATTCCCTAACAGTGGAAACCAGCCTGAAATCCAAGTTCACAGATACCCAATGAAGATCAACCATGTAAGCAGGCCTTTCTAGGATAGCAGTCTTAAGCCTGCTATTTTAACTCTTTTCTGCACATTGAGGTAGGGGAAAATAAAAAGACATGGCACCTCTATGCTGTTTAGAAAAAAAAAAATTGGTAATCTCTAGGTTTTGTTTAGTAGTACACAAGTAAGACCCCATAACAGAGTAACTCCAATGGAATTTTTCCTTTTCTGATGTTAGTGGATGTGTCCTATGCTTCCTATATATCTTGTTCCTTGGTTGGTGAAAAGATTGACCTGATAGTATACTGTTGAACATATTCTTTCCTTTTATAGGAGAATTCTTAATATCACATTGTGTCTTCCTAAATATACAAGTACTCTCTTTTTCATGCTGATTTTTCTGCCATTTCTATAATTGTTTTTAGTTTTTTTTTAGAGTTGTCAGTACATGGTTACTCCTAAGTTTGTTTCTCTGGATACAGATTATGTGTTGTCCTTATGTGACAGAAAAGAATTTAGGGCAAAATATATTATGTAACTAGTTCAGAATCTATACAATGTAGGGGAAAAATAAAGTGCAATTGTCTACTGTTTAGCAAGCATCCTGGCACCCACAGTCCTGAAGATTAATATTAAAAATTTTATTAATTTGAAAACTACATAAAACAAATAGAGCAATTATTATAACCTTTTTAAAATAAATTTTTTAGTTGTAGATGGACACAATACCTTTATTTTATTTATTTAGTTTTATGTGGTGCTGAGGATCAAACCCACTGCCTCACACGTGCTAGCTAGGCAAGCACTCTACAGCTGAGCCACAATCCCTATTATAACCTTTTTAAAGGATCAGTTGAAAGTAATAAAAATTTTTTATGATATTTATATTTTACTTGTAACTTTTTGAAATATATTGCAATGATATAAAAATTGATAAAAAATAAAACAAATTGATCAAATATTATAGCCTTTTAAAAAGATTGATTGAAGACAACTCTTTCTTAGGATGTTTTATAAATTTTTTTATAATTCTTTGAAATATACTAAATATATAGTTAGAACTCAATTGATTTTTTTTATTCATTTAAATACATACTGTAGAACTATATTAGAATTTTAAATGTGAAGCTGAGCAGCATTGCTACCTTTTCTTGAAGTTTAATTTCATTGTGAAGTAAGTGTCAATCTTCCCCTAGTTCAGTAGACTTGCTCACACCTCATTGATCAGCACATGGTTATTTCTAGGTATAAAGAACCCTGGGAGAGTAAGCTTCTACTGCTTAAATAAGACTGGTTCTGTTGGCAATGTAGACACAGGCTTAATAATACCAGTCAGGATTTAGTTGGGAGACAAATCCATCAATGATTTGAATGTGGGAAATTTAAGGCAAATAATTATTGACTAGGTTAAAGATGATTTGCTAACTAAATGGGGGTAAAAGATAATTATATGAGGATAACAGAGATAACAGTAACAGAAAGCATCAAGGAAGGACTTAGACACTTAGAAAGGATCCTGAGGCTGATAGACTTCTGAGGAGGGGATGCTATGGTTATAAGAACACACCCCTTGCTATTCAGTGAAACTTGGTGGAGAATCCCTACTATGGAAATATGAGACCCACCACTACTGTGGTGACCACTTCTTCCCATGTCTCTCACCTCTGAGCTGCAGCATTCACATCTCCTAGCCATCACCTGTAAAACAACTAAGAGGAAAGAAAGTCTCTTTATATTCCTCAAGCCTCCAGACTGCCTCCTGTACTCTCTACTGTCTGAGCCTGACCATAAGCAGCTAACAAAAGAGAAGTATAGTTTGAAGAAACTGGCTCCAGTAGTATGCAGTAGGACAAAGGTGTGGATTTGGCGCTGAGAGACAATACATTAATAATGGGCCCACGTAGATTAGTAAGATACCTGCCACAGTAATTGAGCTCCAAATGAATAAGCTCCAAACTGAAAGAGGAAAGCCTTCATTAGTATTAATAGATTTCTTGAGTAACCAGTAATATTGGAGGCAGCTGTCCTACAATAATTAGAATAGATGTTTTTCAATTGGAAAAACTGTTTAGGTAAACATATATATATATATATACATACATACACACACACACACACACACACACACGTGTGTGTGTATGTGTGTGTGTGTGTGTATGTGTTATGTATTAGCAGTTAATATGAGAGATCAGTGGTCCATAGCCCTTTAGGATTGGGAAGTTTTATAGTTATAATTGTTTAGTGCTTTTGTTTATTTTTGGTTTTAGGATCCTTATCTCGACAAATTTTTTGCTCTGGTTAATGCTCTGGATGAACATATGTTCCCAGTCAGAATTGGGGACATGCGAATCATGGAAAATAACTTAGAAAATGAATTGAAGAGCAGTATTTCAGCGTTGAATTCATCACAGTTGGAACCAGTGGTCCGATTTCTTCATCTTCTGCTTGATAAACTGATACTTTTAGTTGTCAGACCTCCTGTCATTGCTGGCCAAATAGGTAATTTATTTATTTATTTATTTTTAACTTGGAGATGAAACATGAAATTTATAAATTTGAAATTTCTAACTTTGTTTAAAAAAAAGAGAAGCCTTGCTTCCATTTTGCTGATAATAAGGCTTGTTTTATTGGGGGAGGTTATTTATTTATGTCATCAGAAAGTAATAACTACTTTTTAAAAATAAAATGTGCCATATAGACTTATTATAGAAAATAAGTTTCAAATTATGGAAACTCATTAATTTATGCATTCATCAATTACTTATTTACTGCATATCTGATACTGATAGTCGCTGTCCAAGGCATGATTCCTAACTTGAAGATCTCACAGACTAGTTAAGAAAACAGACAAATGGAGAAAGCCTATTACATTTTACAGGTCATATAATCTACCACATCTGCATTTTCATTCATCTGCTGTCTTCCATTGAATATAGGTCTTCTTTCCTTCCTTTGTTCAAAATCACTGTTTTCATTTTCTTCTGTGTTGTTCTAGAAGGAGCAATGTTTCTTATCCTCACTCTTGCCAAGTTTTACTCCTCTCCTTTTGCCCAGTTTCTACCCAAGTCCTATAAAGAAGTTGAACTTGAACTAACTTATTAGATTGGGTTGGGCTGGGGATGAGGCTCAGTGGTAAAGCATTTGCCTAATAGCATAAGGTTCTGGGATCCGTCTCTTGATTGCAAAACAAAACAAACAACTCCTGCTGAACAAAAAAGATGAAGAAAGGTTCAGTTAAGGGATTAGAAAGATCCTGTTACAAAAGTTATAGGAAAAGCTTTTAAGAAAAAACAGGCCAGCATTGTTCTTTGATGTAGATTGTATAAATTAAAATATAGTAATAACAATAATAACAAACACTTGGATAGCACTAACTATGTTCCAGGAATCGTGCTGTGTGCTTTATTTATGTTACTGTATGAAATCCTCACAATGACCCTATGTAGTAGGTGCTATTATTGCCATCATTTCATGAGTAAGTAAAGTGATGAACATAATGTTTAAATTTTTTACCTAAGGTCGCTCAGCTGGTATAACATATCTCAAGCAACAGGCTCTTGAGTGCCTCAACTCTTATCTGGAATATTTGAGAGTGTCCATTGGTAAAATTTACAAAAACAATTTAGTCTAATTGAAGGTAGAAATAATTTAAGAAGTTTAGAAGAGAAAGCAGGGTTGATTTAGAGAATAAGAATGGAGATATTTGAGCATATTAGGGTGTAAGAATGGATATATTTGAGAAAAATGTATAAGATATGCAATAGGAAAGGATTTAGTTAATAAAGCAAGTGTGTGAGGTAAGAGTGAAAGTTCATAATATCATTCATACAGGGAAGGGGCACTGTTTCCTTTGGAGAGGAGATATAAGTAGTTTCCATTTTTTGATAAATTTGTTGAAAAACTTGAGGAATTTCATGCTTTAATATATTTCTTCTGTGAGATTAAAGGCAAGATTTGCTAAGAAGGACATACGGTAGACTTGAAGTTTGAGGATTCTTTGAAATAGTTACTATGAGAAAACAAACAGGGAGAGGAATTAACTAGGAACAGGTAGAATTGCTAAACCCCATTCAGGCTTCTGTTTCTGGTCTCTTTCCCTTCTAGTTCAGTATATATAGAGTAATATTACTAAATAACCATTTAGTTTGATTATTCTGCTTTTAGAAAGCTTAATTGGGCCTCATTATCTATTCATAATTTCCTGTCTTAATTAAATACATTACAATATCTGAGGCTCATTGCTCCAAATGACTATTTGGTTTACATATGCAGTGTGCTATTAGAATTTCTCCACTTTTGCAAATTTCTTGTGATATACTGACTTGAATGACTGAATAGGTAGTGCTTATCCAGGCGTTGAAAATGCTATACAGTCAATCTGCTTTTCTAGCTCCTTTTTCCCTTCTAATTATTTTATAAAAATGCACTAATTTCAACTGTTGTTTATTCAGCTATTCTCTTTTCATATTTTTGGTAGTTTTAATCATTTTTCTTGATATTGTTAATTTTATAAACAAAAGTAATATGTGCTTATGGTATGCAGTTTAGACTTTCAGAGTCATCTTTAAAATGAAAAATTGCTTCTCAAGGGGATATAAAAGATAGTTTTTTTTTTTAATCATGTACTTTGTATTGTTTTATGAAATAACAGATACCTGTTGGGTAATGTTTTGGTTTTTGACCAATCAAGCCCATACAATTTCATATTAAATTTGTAATATAATTTTTTTCTCATTTTGTTTGCAAAAATCTTTTTGGTTCAGCTAATCCATCACTAAAATTAGTATCAAATATTATCTTTATATACTTGCTGTGTGTAATCATGATTCTTAAATCCTATAGTGATAATAAAATCTTGGTTTTCATGGAATTTAGATTCTAAAAGTTAAACTATTTTCTTCCTTTTTAAAAGTTAATCTAGGTCAAGCATCTTTTGAAGCCATGGCATCAATTATAAATCGACTTCACAAAAACTTGGAAGGAAATCATGATCAGCATGGTAGAAATAGCCTTCTTGCCTCATATATCTATTATGTTTTTCGCCTTCCAAATTCTTATCCTAATTCACCATCACCAGGTATTTTATTGTTTTTACTGTGAAACTGTCTTTCATAAATTAAATGTTCATGGCAAGATTAAAACATTCTTTTAATCCATGAGCTTATGTGTGCATTCGATAGCAAATGTTTATTGATACTGCCTAAATACCATTCATCATGCTAAGTTGCTGAAAAGGTTATTCTTTTAAGTGTCGTTATTTATACAGATTCCTTTAACTTGAATTGAGATCTTGGTTAAAATAATTCTTGGAAATGGACCTTGAAAATAACTTCTATGTCTCTGAAAGTGTTTTAAAATTCTTTGTTAAGATAAAAGAACCCGATTTGTCAGTCAGAATGTTGCTGGGCATTAAAGAAGAAACATGGTAGATTAGCAGTTCCTCAACAACCCAGTGAAACCTATAATATTGTAAAAAATTATTCTCTACAAAAGCTCTCATTTCTTCTTGATCAGTAAAATAACAGCCTTTCAGAGTATTGGGGCCACAAGTTGTTGCTTGTCTTTTGTATGACTTTGGGATAGTGGTGGTAGTTGTGGGGGATGTCTTAATTTGAACAACCTTTTAATTGTTCAGTTAATGATTATCATGTATATACTTTCAACCTGCTGACATGTTTGCTGAAGGTAATGTATGTATGTTTGTTTCCTATTCATTTTGGGTTTTATTGTACATGTAATGTGTAATTTAGAAACACTGAAGAAATAATTATTTTATTTATAATTCGTATACTTTTGTCAACTGCTATAAAATGGAATTTTTTTGTGTAACTATTGACTGTTCTTAGGTGTTTTTATTTCTGTTGGTATTTTTTAAAATAGAGTATTTTTCGTTTCGAAACAAAAGCAATTCATGATCTTTGCAAATTTTTATATAATGGCAGAGACTTTTTTCAGGTCCTTCCCTGAGTAATTTTCTTAATTTAATTTTGTGCTGTTTTATGTGCAAATCCAGGTCCTGGGGGTTTGGGAGGATCAGTGCATTATGCCACAATGGCTAGATCTGCTGTGAGACCTGCAAGCCTTAATTTAAATCGTTCTCGAAGCCTTAGTAATAGTAACCCAGATATATCTGGGACTCCAACATCACCAGATGATGAAGTTCGGTCAATCATCGGCAGTAAGGTAAACTGACCATATGCATCATAAATTTGGTTTTCAGTTTATGAACAAATTAGAAATGCTCAATTATTTTAATTTATTTTTAATTTTTAGATGTATATGAGTTAAGAATAAGTCAGAAATTGTATATTTCTATTCTGATATAGGAATAAGCAAGAAATTGTACTTCTATTATGTCAAAAAAGACTATTTTATGTTTCTATCAAATATAGTTGCTAGTACAAACTGGTTGGTATACTCTCTTAAACAAAACAAAACAAAACAAAAACAAAAACAAAAAACCTGCCAAATTCTAAAATGTATCCAGGATAATTAGTTACATGCAACTTATTGTCATCTGCATCCTACTCTATTGTGTGAAAAATGGCTAGATTGATTTTCTTTACAAATTAAAAGGGACCTATGTGACTGATGTATAAGAGACATGCCATCATTGATGTGAACTATGAGACCACACTTTCAAAAATTAACCTTGATTAGTATTAGAACCACATTTCACAGGAGACTCTATGAATTTAGCACTAGACTTATAAAAAAGTATGATTTCTTTAATGATGATTAATGATTATCCCAGACAACAAGAGGCCATATAGTATAAGATCCAGCTATATTTTGTTCAAATCATCCATCTTTATTATGTACCCTCCCAAATACTTATTACATTTCTACATGTAAAGCATGAACATAACTTATGAGTTTAAGCAAGACAGACCAAAGCAAAGACCAAGGCCAATAAATCATATCATGCGTTTTGGCTATATTACTTCTTATTTTTTGCTATTCGAAAAGAACATATTATTTTCCTTGGCATTTTACTCTGTTGATTTGGATAGGAAGAGAATTAATAAAGGATTAACTAATAAAGGATTAAGGATCCATGTTCAACTCTTAACTTGAACTACTATGAAAGTTTTAAAGACCTAGATTTGTTAGATAATAATACTTGAACATTTCTCAAAACCAACAGAACTATTCTTACAGTTTTATTGTATAAAAATATAGATAGCTTATGTAGTTACAGAAATTTTACACTCAGAAGCTCAATTTACATTAAGGAATGTTAACACATAGTAAGGTGCATTCATATTAAATAATTTGTAGTTTCTTAGATTTTTTTTGCAGCCTTAAAATTTAAATAGTGATTAAAACATCTCAGTAAGATCTGTATGAATGTCTCTCTTATGAAACAACTTTGACTTTTTGAACTCCTAGGGAGACCAATGTGTAGATGTATATAGGGACACTGCAGAGTAAGCTGAGTAATATAGCAACTGCAAAAAGAGAAGGCTCCTTGCTAACATATGTTTTCATGATTGGGAAAATAATTCCTATTTTTTAATTCTTGTTTTCATTCTTGATCATATCTCATTGTAACAGAGGTAGTACTTAGCATTACTTATATGCTATATTTATAAATTATGAAAATTTCTACTATAGACAGCATATTCCTCAAGGTTCTACTTTTAAAGTGTGTCCCCTTCTGTAAGATTTGTATTATGCCTCATTTAACATAATTCTTGAGTTATTCCTTATAGATGTGTTTGATAGATTATAACCTCAGGATTTATAACAAAGAGATATATATGTTGGAATGATTTGTTGCCTTTTTTCAAGATCATTAAATGGGACATAACAGTTTTACATAAGTAAATATAAACTAATTTCTGAGAAAGCCTTCACAAGATGAGAATTTGTCTTATGACAATTCAGCTTTCCCCTAATTAAGTTTTATTTGAATAGTTTATGTGTTGTTTCTTCTTTTTATTGGAAAAGTCTTATTAGCTACTTCCATATTGGATTATCATTTAGTTATAATCCCTAATATTAATGGTATATAATTGTGTTTCAGAAAATGTAAAGAATCTACATTCTGTATTCCATATGCTGCTCACCATTTATTCTCCCAGGAAATGATTTCATGCCATAGTATGTTACTCAATACCTCTCTCCTCATCTTCCCTTTCACTTTATCTCCAGTTTCACTGGGCAAACTGAAGTTATCAGAAGAAAAATTTCATAGACTTAATACTTTTTCCCTTTCACTTTATCTCCAGTTTCACTGGGCAAACTGAAGTTATCAGAAGAAAAATTTCATAGACTTAGTACTATCATAGCTACCTACCTACTACTGACTACTTAATAATCTGCTATAGATGACCTATCCTTCTTTCTAAATTTATTCCTTCCACTTGTAGAGAAGCTCCCATTTCTTATTACTGCTACCTGTAGTTATAGTTTACTCCAGCAGTTTTTTCATCTCTCTCCTGCATTATCTATTTCTACACACACAAACACACACACACACTTTTTTTTTTGTGATGGTGCTGGGGATTGAACCCAGGGCTTTGTGCATGGAAGGCAAAAAACTCTACCAGCTGAGCTATATCCCCAGCCCTGTTTCTTCCTATATTTTGAATCATTCCCATCCATATACAGGCATGCTATTATTCACTCATTAAAAAAAATTCTCTAGTATTCTGCTACTATCTTCTTTTTCATTTGTTCACTGACATGTCTAAAGCACTAAATGTGCAGCACACTGAAGATGCTTAATAAATATTTATCCAATGGATGATTGTAAGCATGGAGCATCCAGAGCAAGAACAATTTACTTCTTAAAAAAATCAAGTTGTTGGGGCTGGGTTTGTGGCTCAGTGATTCGTTCGCCTAGCCCATGCAAGGTTCGATCCTCAGCACATAAAAATAAATAAATAAAATAAAGGTATTGTGTCCATGTGCAACTAAAAATTTTTAAAAATCAAATTGTGCTTTTGCTCACAGCCTTACTATTAATTAGGTATTTTAAAATCTTCAAAGATTTGACCTTAAGGAAGTTTTGGTTATATTTGATTTCCTAATATTGAATGCAGAACATCTAAAACTTAAGAATATTTACACAATACAATAGGCATTTATTATTCTAGTAGTTGTAAACATATATTTTTGAGATTTTGTTTATATTTATTTTGCCCAAATACTTGTGTTTTCTTAGTCATAGTAAGAGTATTTTAACATTCAATTATATAAGCATATGGTTACCTCAGGAGTGAATTTTATTGCTTTATTTGTGAAAAATGAGAGAATCTGTTGTGTTAGGCACTGAGATATTATGTATATAAGGCAAAGTCTTTGTATTATAACATGAATATTGATGTCAAATCACATGTAGTATGGGCCTTGCTCAAGGAACTTTTCTATACCTATGGGACAAAATGAGAGCTGGGAGTACAACTTGGTGGTAGAGTGCTTACCTTGTATGTTTGAGGCCCT
This sequence comes from Marmota monax, assembly GCF_021218885.2. Classification (NCBI taxonomy): domain Eukaryota; kingdom Metazoa; phylum Chordata; class Mammalia; order Rodentia; family Sciuridae; genus Marmota; species Marmota monax. The sequence goes on along the minus strand of NW_026692907.1, from coordinate 11,085,093 downwards.
GGGTTGAATCCCTAGCACCACAACAATATATAATAATAAAAATGTTACTGGAATTTGGCAATCAAAAAAACCATTCAAATACATTCATGTGCACACCCTAACCCTAACCTAAGTTTATCTATTCTTTATTACTTGTGGATCTGTAAACATAAAATTGTTACATTAGTAAATATAAGTCAAAATTTGCTTAATTAGAGCTGTTTGATGTGATTAACTAGCTTTTTAATCCTCAAATTATTTGCTTTGTAACCCTGGAAGTTATTTGCTTTAAAAAATAATTGGCCACAGGTTTTCTTTAAATAGTTAACCTTGAGTTGAGCACAGGGGCATTCACCTGTAATACCAATGACTAAGGAGGTTGAAGCAGAAGGATCACAAGTTCAAGGACAGCCTCAGCAACTTAGTGAGTCACTAAGCAATTTAGCAAAATCCTGTCTAAAACTAAAAGTTGTTAGGGGTGTAACTCAGTAGTAAAGTCCCCCTGGGTTCAATCCAATCATCATCATCATCATCATCATCATCATCTTCTTCTTCTTCTTCTTTGACTATATAAGTATAACTATTGAGAGCATCAGTATTGTATACATGAAATAAAGTTTGTGGTAAACAGATACTTTTTTATTCTCACTTTATAGATTATCATATACCTCAGCTTTAAATAAGAGAATTATTAAGTAGTAACTTAAAAAGTGGCTTGAAGGGGTGGTTAAGTTGTTTCTTTTGTGGAAACTTATAGGAGGGAAAAACACATTTATAATTCTGCAAAACTCAGATGTTCATGTTTTGTTACTTTTGTAACATGAGAAATGATTGTAAAAATCTAATATGGCAGAAAGAACCTTAGGCTTATACAGTAAAGACCTAATTTTGGAAAATAGTGAAAAACTTTGTTTTAACTTACCTGAAATACATGTGTGTTAACTTGTTTAACTAGAAATATTATAAAGGAGTTTTGAGAAGGCAGGGATTTTATTTTTAATAAATTATTATTTATCAAATTTTACTGGTATTTGTATAATATCTAATTTACTCTGCTACAAAGTATTTTTTGATAAAACATGTATGGAAAGTTTTTTTTAAATTTGACTTTGAGAGTTTACTATATTTAAGACATTGCATTTGTTAATTTACTTCTACTATTTAACTTGATCCTTAGAATTTGAAGAAGATACTATCATTTCTCTATGTAGTTTATCTTAGATTTTGTAGTTAATAAGCAGAAGAACCTGGATGAAACTTCATTCCCATTTTAAACATTTGTTGTCAAAAAATAAGAAATAGATGATGATTGTATCATATTTCAACTTCTCTATATACTTGAAAGAAAAAAAAAAAAAAAAAAACGGGAAAAGGCAAAGGAAATATTCCTCCTAAAACCAAACTCCTAAATAGCTACAGTTCTTTCTTTGCCTTTTCTTCATCTTTTGAAGATCTCTTGAAATATTTTAAAAATACTGGGACCTCACATCCAGCAACTCTGATTTAATTGTTTTGAAGTAGAGCTCTGCACATAGGTGCTTTTGTTAAGCCTCCCAAAGGACACTACTGTCTAGAAGTTGATTGCCATTATTACAACTCTTGTGTGTTCTTTTACCTGGCTGGCCTTCCTTTGGTGATTTCTGGTTTGGGTCCATACTCATGCTCTAATATTTTAATCAGCTTGTCTTGGGTTGTATTATTATTATTATTACTACTACCACCACCACCACCACCACCACCCCCCCCCCCCCCGATAATCCTCTAAAAATTCCTTATAGCTTGCTCCAGTTCCAATTAGCAGGTTCTCATTTCCTTAGCTCAGTTTGTTGAATTAGAATTTTTGGAGGTAGGGCCCAGAATCTTGATTTTATAAAACTTTTAAGTGATTCTGGTCATCTGTCAGGGTTAAGAAATAAAAGTATAGCTTAAGTTCCTTTCACCAGGTATCATAGTAACCCTTTCACATAAAGACAGACATAATTCACTTCTAATCATACCCATTAATTAATTAAAGAAACTATAAATTAATGAAGGTGGTGATAAAGATATAAGTCCTATAAACAGATCCAGCATATTTTTCTTATAATATTTATGTAAAATAGTAGCCCATTATGTTAAATTACAACAAGTACAATAAAATCTTGTACAAAAAACAGAACTCCAAATCTACTTTTTTAAAAAAATATTTACTTTTTAGTTGTAGATGGACACAATACATTTTATCTATCTATCTATCTATCTATCTATCTATCTATTTATTTTTATGTGGTGCTGAGAATGAAACCCAGGGCCTCACATGTGCTAGGCAAGCGCTCTACCACTGAGCCACAACTTCAGCCCCTCCAAATCTACTTTTATTATTAGGAAGGAAAAAATATTAGGATAATTTTCTTCATAATATTTTACTTCATTTTTCCTAGTCCCTAAAAGAAAGTGAAATAGGAGGCATGGTCAAATAGAAATGTGGAGTATTATTGTATAGTAGTTCTGATGAGAAATGTAACTAAATTAGTGTTTAGCATAGAATGAAATGTTTTTCTTAGATTTTTTTCCTTTAAACCTCAGTTTAGTTCAGAGAAAATTTTCTGATGCTAATTTGAACTACCTACCTTTAATAAGAATTTGAGAGGGTGATGGTATGAAAACTTTAGTTGTTAATATTTGGCCCATTAAATGCTGTACTTAATATTCTTGGTTATCTTTTTTAAAAAAATTATATTACATAATAATATAATTTTGGTGAACTAATACTCTATAGGTGCCTAAAATTTTGATTGCTTTAACAGTACTAATTAAAAACATGTTTGCATTGGAAGGTCTGGATTTCTTTAAGAATAATATATAGCATGCAACATGTAATATTTCTTTCCTTTCCAACTGCTTTCTATTATATGCTTAGGGTTTAGATCGCTCCAATTCCTGGGTTAACACTGGTGGTCCAAAAGCTGCCCCATGGGGATCCAACCCCAGTCCAAGTGCAGAATCAACACAGGTGGTGTTTACATTAGAGGTTTCTTTATTGGCTGCTGATGTTTCCCTTTAGAACATTACTTTTTAGTACATACTATGATTTCAGTGGCTTGCTTTTTTTTTTTAATCATTAAAGTGTGTATTTTTGTTTCCTTAGCACATTTCCAACTACTATGCATGAATACCACCAATAGCACCAGTAATGTTCTCCTTTCCTATTTCCTTTCTCCTGTCCTTCCTCCTATACTCCCTGTCAATATTTCAGTGCCTGCTGCTTATGCAATTGATGGCTTTTATAACAGTTTCTACTTTAGGGGTTGCACATCTTTAGTAGGAATTTTGAATAGTTTTTGTGGAAAAACCCAACAGTTTTCCTATTGGATTTTGTTTTAAGGGTAGCTATTATTATATCATTTTTGTTTAGCATTCACTGTCTTTTTTTTTTTTTCCACAATCACTGAATAGAAAGAGGGGTAGGGTAGTAAGTTGAAATTAAATGTGAATAATGTATTATCCCTATGCTATAAGATTAAATGACAGAAGCAAAAATTCATTTTAATTTGTACAGTGTTGCAAAGTATGAAATGTTATAATTTAGTTGAATTAGGTTTTGCTTACTTAAGACTAGTTGCTTGATAGCTAATACCTGCATGATACCTCTAAATATACTTCTCACCTGTGTGTTGGCTTTGGAGGAAAGTCTCTTATTCTTAAAGAAAAATTTTAATTCCATTTAATATTAAAAATGATTTATATTTGTTATACTACATAACATACTTGAGTGATAGCTTTTGATAATAGTGAAAAATGAAAATTTAATTTTAACGTTTTATTCTTTATTAAATACAAAATTCTTGGTTTCTTTTTTGGTCAGAGACCAGTTGAGAAGTATGTTTTTACTTTTTATATATTTTTACTAGATATGTGCATGTATAGAGATCACACAGATAAAAGTTTCATTCTTTGCAGCACTCTAAGTAATAGTCATTAAAATATTTATTTTTTTACAAACAAAAAATATATGGAAGCCATTTTGATACTTATCATACATTATTATTAAAACACTTTAAAATATTGTAAATGAGATGAGCAATAAAATAGATGGTTGTTGAAACCATAGTAAAACTCTCTTTTTAAATTGTGCATAATCCTTGAGCTGCAAAGTCATCCACTGCAATGTTAATGTTATCTGGTCGTTCATTCATCTTCACTCCATAGGCTATGGATCGAAGTTGTAATCGTATGTCTTCGCACACAGAGACGTCAAGTTTCTTACAAACATTAACGGGACGCTTACCAACTAAAAAGGTAGATTCATATGAAGACAAATCATAGAGGGGGAATATGATTCCATCAACAATATAGTTGCAAAATTTCTTTACATCATCAATAAGAGATATTAAAACAATGACGTTGTGTTTAAAAATACATCTTAGCAAGCACTGCTTGTCTGATGCCTTTAACCAATACTTCTCCAATGTGAACTCTTTTACTTAAAGATAATGTTTTATTTGGGGGATTGACTGTTTAATTTAGGGTTTAGTTAATTCAAATTTGATCATCAAATTTTAGTACCAAAAAATGTATCAATTCTTAATTCTGTTTCTGTAACTGCTTCTGTTTTGTGTTTTAAATCTCCAGGGAAAGGAAGATGAGTTAGAAAAATTTTCACTCTTAGTAAGATATGTTGATTTGCTTCCCTTCTGCACAGTTTTGTTAGTCCTTTTTCATATTAATATACACTACTTTGCAAATGCTTTGTATGCATATCCATTATAATGCAGGGATTTTCTATGATTTTTGAAAAAAGATTTTGAACACTTGAAAATTAAAGACTTCTAGCAAAATTTAAAAATTTAAAGGTATTTCCTAAATTGTACCAGCAAAGTTCATGAGTGTATTTGTGTACGTTAAAATATGTATTTTAGACACAAACAAGATCTTATTTGTAACTGTGAGTTCTTGGTCCAGTTTTTGTTTGCAGGTACAATTTAGGAGACTAGTTCCCAGCTGTCCTTTTAAAATTACATTTTACTCCAAGATAACATGTAATTTTTTCAGCTCTTCAACATGCCACTGTCTTACATGCATAAATAGCCGTTTCGTTAATGGGTGTCTTCACTGCATCATTGAATGGTTCACATGCCTTCTTTTGCTTATCCTCATTTTATCTTCATTTGTACTTGCATTATTATTTGGCTTATGTTATCATCAGATTTGACTTTGATAATAACTTTGGATTTACTTCTGGATAGCTTTTTCACGAGGAGCTGGCTTTGCAGTGGGTTGTTTGCAGTGGCAGTGTTCGGGAATCAGCTTTGCAACAAGCCTGGTTCTTTTTTGAGTTAATGGTGAGCGAACTAAACACATCCCTTAATATTTTTTCCCTTGGTGAACAATTTTGTGTTAGCTCATTTTTTATCTTAGAAGTATTTTCTGTTGCACATCTTATGGTCTTATACATACCTTCAAGACAAAATTATATGTATTACATTTCTGAATAAACACTGTGACACTCAGCATGTTTGAGGTGAAATTGTAAAGAATAAGGTTCATGGCCAGGCATGGTGGTGCATGCCTCTAATCCCAGTGGCTCAGGAGGCTGAGGCAGGAGGATTGTGAGTTCAAAGACAGCCTCTGCAAAAAGCAGGGTGCTAAGCAACTTAGTGAGACCCTTTCTGTAAATAAAATACAAAATAGGGCCAGGGATGTGGCTCAGTGGTTGAATGCCCCTGATTTCAATCCCTGGTACACTCCCTGCCAAATGAGGTTCATTTTAACTCTTTTTACAGGGATAGTTGCAGAAGCTAGCAGTCTTTTTCCAGGAAACTTGTGCTATATTCTCTCCTAGTCTGGACGTACAAGTGTATAATGGCAGTGCTGTAGATTTTATACCAAACAAAGGTAAAATGAGCATTATAAATGTCTATCACCATTATTGTACCTAGAAAGCTCTTAGGGAAAAGTCAGTTACAGCCAGTAAACAACCATCTTTTGTTTAATTCGATGATATTAAAAACAAATAAATGAACTAATATTTTAATTAATAAATATAGTTATAAGAAAACATGTATATATGTACACATACCAAATTAAAAAAATATTCTTCAGTTGGGTACAATATTCTAACATATTACCAAGATACAGAAAAGTTTAAGTAACTTAATCTAAATATATACAGCTTAGAGGTAGCAGAACTATGATTTAAACACAAGCATGCTGGCACTAAGGAACTTCTTCTTTCTCCTTATCTCTGTAAATCTGGATATCATTGAAACTTTTCTTCCAAAAAAGGAGTAGATAAAAATAAATAAGAAACAAAACCACAACAAAGGAAGAAAGAAAAAAGGAAAGTGGGGGAGAGTGAGGGATGAAGAAAGGAAAGGGGGAAGGAAGGCAGTAAAGAGACCATATATAAGTGACAGAAAACTCATTTTTCCTCCTAGATGATAAGTAGCAAATTTATAAATCATATGCTTTATTATAATATAAAAATTATAAATTTGACCTTTTTTTTAAAAAAGAAAAAATTCTTTCTACTGTGTTCAGATTTCTTAAATGTAAGTCAAAAGACCAGTTCAAGACTTAGCTACATTGTTTACTAACCTTAGGACTTGAGCTTCAATTTCCTTGAATTTAAAGTTTAAATCTCTTTATTATCATTACAACAGCATTGTAATAAAGATTCTATCTAAAAGCATTCTATGAACATAAATCACTGTTAATTTTTATCTAATATTTTATTATTAATATTTAATCATTAAGTATGTATTGTATTCCTACCATGTGCCACTTTACAGTAGATACTAAAAACACTACAGTGAAGACAGAGTCTCTAACCTTTCAAAGCTTAGAATTTGGGGATATGGAATAGCAAAGTTAATTAAAAATTTTCTTAAAGGATTTTTTTTTCTGTTGATATACACTGACTGTTTTTTCTGTTGAAATCCAGAATAATTTTATGAAGATAATATAGTGATTGACTTGTATTGTGTTTGATATTTCTTTGACACACACAAAATATTATTTGAAAAGCTAAAAATGTTTCAGCCACTCATTAAATAACATGGTATATTGAAAAAGTAGCCTGAGTGTTTAGAATTATTAAAACTGTTAAGAAAAATCATAAGAAATTAAACAAATGGCTTATATCTTTTTTCAGGTAAAAAGTATGGTACACCACTTATACTTTAATGATAAACTTGATGCTCCAAGGAAAAGTCGTTTTCCAGAACGTTTCATGGATGACATTGCTGCTCTTGTCAGCACAATTGCTAGTGATATAGTTTCCCGATTTCAGAAGGTAGTGATAACTTTTTTCCACTTATCTCTTTTCAAGCTAAGATTAAACCACCATACTTTAATTGGTTTTTGCTTTATATTCCATTTCCTAGGACACAGAAATGGTTGAGAGACTCAATATAAGCCTTGCGTTCTTTCTCAATGATCTATTGTCTGTTATGGACAGAGGATTTGTCTTTAGCCTTATAAAGTCCTGCTATAAACAGGTAATATATAATAAGTAGTAATTAGTCATAAAGTAATTTAAATGTTGTTAGCTCTTTCCAGAGCTGGAGGTTTCAGAGCACGTTCATTTATTGGTATTAAAACAAAAAAGTAGCATAAACTAATGTATTGTTATTACTAAGGTAAAAGTACATTTGTTTTATCAGGGCACAAGCACTTTGGCATGTTTTGCTATTAGTACAGTGGCTTCTGTTGAGTTGTAGTGGTTCACTCATGATTCTTTAATTCCCCTTCTGGAGCAGACAGTCAGATCAGTAGTAATGTAAAGCAGCCTCAAGATACCAGGCAGGGGCAGCATTTATACAGCATGAACAGCTAACTGAATTGCTTGTGTTTTGAGTAAGTTTTCAAAGTAGCTGCATTTTGCTGTATATTTCTCCTACTCTATAATCTTTGACCTTATAGAGGTCTGCTGAAGTCCATAATATTATTCATTATCTTGGCTTTAGTTAACTTAAAGCATCCTGGACTTCTTCCACAAACTGCTGATTTTGTTCTAAAATTTTTATGAACTGATTAATGAAACCTGCCTTTCAGGAAATATTAATTGTTGGTCCTGACAGGGCACGTGGTTGTGAGCTATATCATTGTTCCAGAAGTAACTTCTAAAGGAACTTTAAAAATTATATAGATCTCTGTGTCCCATTGCAGAATTATTAAGTTTTAATCCTAGTTGGAGGTCAAGGGTAGTGTGAGACATGATGTTTATGAAGCACTTCCCACATGGTCCACAGATGAGTTTTGGGTAACTACTGGTTAAGAATTCTATTTGGCGATATGAAATTTAAAATTCTGAAGACCTGCTTTATTGGATGTCTTTATTGTTTCTTTTAATAGCGTTAACTAACTATACTTGGGCACTGACCTACTTGAAATATTTGCAAAACTTTGTTTTTGTTTTACCTTTTTTCCTAGAATTTTATATTCTATTGCAACCAAAAGTCATCCTGTCTTATTCTTGATGTATGAACCCCTATACTTGCCAAACATTGAGCTTGTCCCTAGGGATACTGAAACTTTTAAGTCAGTTTATCATCTGACTCCCAAATAGCTTACGATGTAGCTGGGAAAATAGTCAATTATAAATATTATAAATATAGGTGAATGCAAGATGCTATAAAAAGAGTAGATAGTTCATTTTTAGTGATATTAGGTTATTTTGTTGGTATATTTTTCCTTCACAAAGTAGATTTTCAAGAAGTATTTATTAATGCTAAAGGTAACATTACTTTTAGGTTAGTGAAATTCATTTATACAGTAAATCTTTTAGTTTCAAATTTTTAACTTCATTGGTAACTCTGGAAAAAGCTGGTACTGTTGTTAAAATTATAAAAGCCAAAACTGTTCACTGAGTACTATCCTTTAATTCTTTTATCTGTCATTCTAATATCAGTGATAGAAAAATAACGTATCGATTAATGTTGTCTTATTTACACAATACTTACAAGGTGTCTTCAAAGCTTTATTCACTATCAAATCCAAGTGTCCTGGTGTCTTTGAGGTTGGATTTTCTACGAATCATCTGCAGCCATGAGCATTATGTTACATTGAACTTACCCTGCAGCTTACTTACTCCACCTGCATCTCCATCACCTTCTGTTTCCTCTGCAACATCTCAGGTATGCAAAGTGTGTAAACATACATATAAAGTTCACCTTTGTGAAAAGGTTTTAAACAATGGAAAAATGATAATACTTATTGAGTAATAGCTGTATGATAGGCTCAGTTTCAAATGCATTATGAATGTTAGCTCATTTAATCCTTAGAACAACTCTAGGAGGTAAGTTCCATTATTATCCCCACCTTACAGTTAAGAAAATGGAAACATAGAAAGTTTACTAAGTAAAAAATGGCAGCTTTGAACCAAGAATTTGTTTTAGAGTCTATGCCTCTACTTTGTGGGTACATGATAATTAGTAAGGATCAATACCCGTGAAAGGAAGGGGGGGGATGAAGCGTAACTAAGCAGAGAAAGAAATCAAATTGCAGTGTAGGCTTGCCAAGCCCCACCTAACTTGTATTTAGAAAACCTGAAGGAAACTAGATGAACATTTAATTTTCAGTGGGTAGCACACTTGATATAAACAACTAGCAGTTTCTCTAATGATAAAAAAGGGTAATTGTAATAATTAGTGAATATGTCCTCTCATATAGATTGAGATTAAGGGATTTTTATAGTTTTAGTACTAAAGAAGTCAAGATTTTCCTCCTTCCTGGCAAAGCACTCTTTCTGCTATGTTATTCCTGAGGTAAGCAAGCTACTTTCTTAAGCTCTCGATGTCTAAAGTCAAAGTTGAACTTAATTCTGTTTTCAAGATATTAAATTCTCAAATGGAATTTGATGAAAAAAAATAGTTAAATTCCCCTAGAAAGACTGAAAGACATCAGAAAGCACCCACAACTTTTCATTTTATCTTTGCAACAAATTTGGATCAACCCATTGGCAATTTTCTACTTGGTTAGCACATCATTTCTATAGTGAATCAAACTGATCTTTTACTTTCTTTTCCTATCTTCTGCCAAGATGTGGAAAACCTGTAATGAAACATTTGTTTGTCTGGCTCCTTACTGAATATTGCATTTAGCCAGGAAATTCTCACAGCATTTCTTTTGAGAGGGAACCTGAGTTTTATGTATTTATTAGGAGATGATTTCTCTGTAGAGATATCTGAAATCTGTTATTCTTCTTTAAAACCCTTCATGTGTGATTCTGAATATGGAATATATATTGGAAGAATGCTATTTCACAATAGTGAAACTTTAAGAAACTCAGTAAGTAGACCACAGAAAGATAATAATTCTAGAGGTAATATATTCTGTAAAAAATAACTTGGTATTTGGAATTTCTGTACAAAAACCAGTACCCTTGACTATAAATATTTCTCTTGTACTCTGGGATGAGTGTATATTCTAACATTTGCCTTGTTCCCCTTGAGAATATGATATTGTGAATGTTAGGCGACTTAGAGAATAAAGAAGAAAACAAATAGAAGATTTTCTGTGTGAGAGAAAGGAAATTAATTAAATTTTCTATTAATCAGTTTTAATAATAAAATGATTACATTAGTGAGATGATTTGTCATGGTTTCCTATACCAAAAATAAGCAGTTTCTTTCTCTGATGCTGTTAATACTAATATAAAATAAGCTACCCGAGGTACTGTTTATCTCTTTTTAATAATGCTAACATTTCATTCGTTGTGCTGCTCTCACTGTAGGGTATTTTGTTGCACAGCTGTTATACTTTTGTTCTACTTCACTCCCCAACAGAGTTCTGGATTTTCCACAAATGTACAAGACCAGAAGATTGCAAATATGTTTGAATTGTCTGTGCCTTTCCGCCAGCAGCATTATTTGGCAGGCCTTGTGTTAACAGAGCTGGCTGTTATTTTAGACCCTGATGCTGAAGGGTAAGTAGACCAGTTTTTGCCTCTACAATGGAGAGTGGGACAGAAGCATCTCACACTGCCTAAGAATCTCTACTTTTCTGTTCACCAAGTTCAATATGTATATAATTTCTGTATTTCCTCAAAGAAAGACACTTTTTTTTTCATATTTTGTTGCCTCTGAATTTGAGATTTGTCTTAAAACTGATAGTTTTAATGAAAATAATATTAAAGATAATAAACCAGCATGGTTTATTTCATAGCATTCTTTTTCTTTTTAATTGTACATAAAATATATTGTGTATATTAGTAGATGTACTCAGACTTACCAAAATACAGTAGGTACTTTTCATTTAAGGAAAATAGACTAATTTCTTATGATATCCCAAGTGAAGAAAGTTCTATGGATTATTTTATTCAAAAATTTCACTATAAACAAATCTTAGACTTTCAAAGCTTCCAATGTTATGATTACTTTTAGATTTTTAGAAATTGAAAAGAAGGGATACTGTTCAATAATTTAAATTTATTGGTATAGCTTATTGAGGCCTGGAGATACAGCTCAGTGATAGAGAACTTGCCTAATATGTGTGAATGGGAGCTCTGGATTCAACCCACAGCAAAGGAAAGAAGGGAAGAAGGAAGCAGAAACAAGAAAGGAAGGAAGGTAGTTAATTTGTGGTCTAGTATCCTTTATGGGCAATGTCCATCTTAATATTTGCATGGCACAGTGGTACATATCTATAGTCCCAGTTAATCAGAAACCTGAGGCAGGAGGATTGGCAACATAGAAAAATTGTGTCTCCTTTTAAAAAGTACAAAACCAAAAACTGACCATAATACATTTGATTAGTGGATTTGCTTGTTGTTTTTTTCAGTACTGGGGATTGAAAGCAGGGGCTTGCATATCTCTAGCGCTGAGATATAGCCCCGGCTCTTTTGTTTTCTTTTATTAGTGTGTTATAGTTATAATAATGAGATTCATTTTGACATATTTATAAATGCATGTAACATAATTTGCTCCATTTCAATCCTCAGTATTTCCCTTTTCTCTTCTTTCCTCCCTCCTCTGACCCCCTTCCTCTACTCTATTAGGTCCTTCTTATATCTATGGTTTCTTTAATTGGTTTATTATCATTAATTTAATTTCAGACAGGGTTTCACTGAGTTGCCTAGGCTGGCCTCAAATTTGTGATTTTTGTACCTCAGCTTCCTGAGTAGAATTATTTGGTTCAATTAAAAATTTTTTTTCTGATAATATGATCATTAATCTTATAATACAGATCAACCTCATATAAGGTTTCCGTAAAACAAGATTTACCATTAAACAGGTTTCACTAGGGTTCTTTGATTATTTGAGGAGCAGATGAAAGAGGAGGCTTATGAAGTTCTTAGCAATATGTCCTGGCCATAGTCAATACTCAAAAATATTTTAAAGGCCAAATATTTTATACATGAAAGACATGCCTTTTGTTTTTTTAAATAATGGTTTAACAATGGCAACCTCCTATATTTGGAATATATTTTTGAAACAGTAGTTTTCATACTGCATTCTGTATGGTTCTAAAGAGGTATTTAATAGGTTTCTATGTAGGATGGAATGAGGTGTGTGCAGACTTTGGAATGTGGAGAGGGAAAACTAAGTGGATGAAACTCTGGACCTCCCAATCCTGCTTGCTACCACTTTCATATTTGGCATTTGACAAATGAATATGATGTCAATTGGAAAAAAATAAAGGGATCCACTGTCTGGGAAAAAAGCTGTTTTGAAAACAATTTGAATACACTAGGTTTCTTTAATAACTGGTATATTTCATTTGAACTTTTATTCCCAGTATTTTTGCTTAATATATCAGGATATTTTGGGTTGCAAGAAGTAGAAAATTCTCCTTCAAACTGGCTTTATTAAAGGAAGGTAAATTTATTATTTCATATTTGGAAGAAAGATAGGGTTTTTACTCTGATTTGGCTCACCTGCCTGTCATGTACTGCCATGGTCACCAAAGCTATGCAGGTTCCTGGGTGGATTAGATTAGTTCTGCTTAAATATGATCCATAGATTCAGTGGTATGTCTGTTACAGGGCACCATATGAGGAGCTGGTGCCCAAACATAAGTCACTTATGTCTCGAAATACAATATTGGGCCCATAGGACTTTTGATACTATTATTATTGTGAGACCTACTCAACTAAGGGAGCAATGAATTGATTGCTCCTCTCAGACTATCACAAAACAGCCAACCAGATGGCTGTTTTAAGTAGCAGGGCTGGTCTGATCAGGATCTACTCCTGAAATTGGAGATGGAGTCAGCTTGTCCTGAGCAATAGGGAAGGAATGTAGACCTGAACAAAATTAGTTCAAGGAGGAAGAAAGGTAAGGGGAGCACAGATCGAATAGGAGCTCAGTAGTATCTGCTATAAAGAATGGAGCATTTTAGCAGTCAGATATTTCTCCATTGAGATTTCTTTTCCACATCCAGAATCAATTCCTTAGCACAAGTTCATGTAAACACAAAACTGATGAAAGAATTCTTTACTGCTTTTTTGCCTCTTCAAGCTAGGATGCGTTGGTCTTTGACCCTTAGAAAGGTTTTCTGTACAATCCAAAAAGTAATGATAGTTGTGTTCACTACCACCTTTTCTTGTGCATTCAGTTAAACAAGATATTGGAAGAGCTTGAAATAGTAATGTGTTAGATTATCTTAACTTTTACTCCTGTTTGTCTCTTCCTTTTCCTACTCTTTCCTGTACCCAATCCATTACCCAATCCTGTACCCAATTCAACAGGTTCTACCTCCAAAATATATGTCAAATTCAGCCACTTTTTTGAATCTGCACTACTATTTTTCTGATTATACTTCCATCTTTGCCTCCTTAAAATTATTTTGTTTATACAGCTGCCTTAATGGTCTTTTGAAAGTGGGAATCAGCTTATGCCATTACCTGGCTTAAATATTCAGTGTGTGTATATATTTTAAATAGTACTTAGAATAAAATCAAACGTTATTGTCTACTCCCACCAATCTCTTCCCTCCTCTCATTATAAGATCTAACCATTCTGACTGTTTCTGAAATATACCCAGCTCATTTCCATCTTAGGGCTTTACAGTTTTCTTTGCCTGAAGCAATACTCAACTGGCCTTAGGCTCTCAACATACCCATTTCTTCCCATAATTCTTCAGCTCAGCTTTCCACTCAAAACATCTCAGTGAGGTTTCATTGACGATTCAAACTAAATTATAGCCATGTTGCCCTTACCATAATCATTCTTAACCATATAACATTGTTTTGTTTTCTATAAAACATTTATCTGATATTTCCTTTTTTCTTGGTTTGTATCTTTCCATTAGAATGTGAGCTCAGAAACTAGGCATAGTGGCACATACCTGTAATCCCAGCCCCTCAGGAAGCGGAGGTAGGAGGGTCACAAGTTCTAGACCAGCCTCAGCAACTTAACAAGACCCTGTCTCAAAATAAAAAGTAAAAAGGACTGGGGATGTAGCTCAGTGGTAAAGCCCCCTTGGGCTCAATCACCAATACATATTCATTTAATTTAAAAAAAAAAAAAAAAAAACAGGAATGTGAGATCCGGGAGCCCAAGAGCAAGCATCTATTCCTTTTTGTTTACTGCTGTGCCTAAGAATTGTGTCTAGCACAAAGTTGACATTTAGTAACTATATGTTAATTCAACGAATCAGTGATTGTGAGAGACATCTCTTGTCTTGAATTTTACATTCTTGAGAGGTATAGAGATGATATGCAGCATATATTGTCCTAGATCATTGAGAGGAATCTTTGTACTCTATCTGCTCTCTAAGTAATCAAGAATAATTCCTTGAGTGGCATAATATGTTCTATAATTCACCAAAGATTTGCTCTTTTTAAAAAATATGTTTTAAGTTGTAGATGGACACAATATCTTTATTTATTTATTTTTTAATGTGGTGCCGAGGTTTGAACCCAGTGCTTTACACTTACAAGGCAAGTGCTCTACCGCTGAGCTACAGCCCAAGACCCAAAGATTTGCTCTTTAGAAACTTTCATATAGTTAGAAAATTAAAACTAAAAGAATATACTATGATTAAATGCTAATTTTATGGTACATAGTTCTTTAGAAGATTAGAGGACTTACCCCTTGATTATACCATTTGTATTATTATTTAAAAAGAAATTTTTTTTAGTTGCTGATGTACCTTTATTTTTTATTTATTTATATGTGGTGCTGAGGATTGAACTCAGTGCCTCACACTTACGTGCTAGGCAAGTGCTGTGCCACTGAGCCAGCCACAACCCCAGCCCCTGTATTATTATTTTTGTTATTATTATTTTAGTGTCTCTTTCTCTCTGGCTAAAGTGAATTCCTTAAAAATAAGGACAATGTCTTAAACATTGAGAATAGACCATTACAGATCTTGCATAAATATATATTTAATAGTTGAATGTGACTGAGTTATATAATCATAGGGAAAAGCTTCAAGAAAGCAGATAGGTAGAATTTAGGCAGGTTGAAGTCTAGCTCTGATAGTTGCTTAGAGATGAGTAATATCTATCCAGGTTTAAGAATCATTTGTAGTGATACAAGAAGTAAAAGGGGAGAACAGAAAGCAAATTTCTAGAATCTAAGCCTTGAGATTGGGTGATAGGGAATATGAGGAAGGATGGAAACTATCAGAAAAAAATACTGAGAAGAGAAAATGTAAGATGATAAAATGTCAGAAAACTGGAGAATGTGAACTGAGATATATGTGTCTGTTAGATGTGGTTCTTTACAGTGCTTAAAACTACATTTTTTGAATAAAAATCTAGAAGAAAGAAATCTCCAGGAAGCTTTCATATACAGTTATGTAAAATGCTTACAATCAAGGAATCTGGATTAGGACTACCTGCTATCAAATCACAACCTTTTCAATATTAAAAATGCTTATTTGAAAAAAGAAGGAAAGAACTTGATGAGGGGGAACATTGAAGCTATTACAGAAAGATGGAGTTCATTGACCATATTTAGAAATTACTTTTTGAGAGAAGGTACAATGTTTTCTGAGACAAAAAGAAAATATGATTTTGGTAAGTGTAAAGATGGGCATGTGTAAAAGATCTGGCCAGAGCAATTTTAGAATGGTCCTTCTTTCCTAAGATACAGAGAGAAGTTATAGGTAAGGTCTTCAATCAAGTTTGTTAAGAGGCTTAAGAAGAGAGAGTTCTAAAACTGGTGCTAAGTGCAGCATTAAGGGCCAGTTAGAATGGATTGATTTTTAATAAGGATGATTACATAGTCAAAGTGTCTCTAAGAGACAAAGAACGTAGAAAGGGAGAGTTACCCTTGCTAGTGTATTAGCTCAGTGAAAACTGAGGGGGGATCGGGAGTCTATTAACTAGAGATGTCAGAGAGACACCATTCTGTGGACTACATGGACCATTAGGTAGAAGATTCTTTTTTCAGAAAAAGGAAAGAATTTATTTTTGGTAAATGGGAAAAGATCTGATTTGATGAAATACAGTTTAAAGCTATTTAAAATTTATTTTTTGAAAAAAATGTTACTATAAGTGCACTTAAAAATTTTTAATTTTCAAATGTACTAATGAGGAGTTAAAATGTTCAGTTTTACTCCTAAGTGAATTTGCTTAGTAATTCCTTTTTCCCCAGTTCTTAATTTATACAATTTTATACTTTCATATTGTTTTATTTATTTTAAAAGGGAATACATGCATATAAATGGCAAAGTTAAGAAATGAACAAAATTGATTTAGTACCATGACTTACTGTTTGTTTTAAAGATATTATCTAATCTCTGTGACCTTACTACTACTTCTTCTTCATCTCTTCTTTTTAAATAGACTCTTTGGATTGCATAAGAAAGTCATCAATATGGTACACAATTTACTATCCAGTCATGACTCTGACCCACGGTACTCTGACCCCCAGATAAAGGCTCGAGTGGCCATGTTGTATCTACCTCTGATTGGTATTATCATGGAAACTGTACCACAGCTATATGATTTTACAGGTACTTGATATGATTAAGACAAATTTTAAAGCTTCGTGTCTAAAAGTGTTAGAAAATATCTCAAGGATTATTTTATTTTAGCAAAACAAATGTAAAGAAACATACACTGATAAATGTTTAACCATATTGTTGAAAAACTTTTGATTGTGTAAGGGAATTCACTATAAAATCCATGTAAGTAGTTTATAGGATGAATATAAAAATAATAATTTTGTAACAATGTATACCTACTTTTTAGGTTTGTTTTTGTGAGTATGTACTATACATCTTTAAAAAGATACAAGGAAAGTTGACATGTTCTGCTACTCTCAGTGTCAACTTTATTCATATATGTACATAATGGAAACTAATATTCACCTGAGTTTCAAGAATTATGCTCATTATTAACACTGTTAATAAGTTGAAGTTAAATTGCTTCTTAAAAACTAGAATCGATACAGTTTTATTTCTCTTGCTTTAAATATTTACATTTTTACTTAAATTAGACTTTACTTAAATGTAGAATTTTGGTTGCAATAATATTTTCCGTGAATAAATTTTAACTAATAATTAGTCTCATAAAGAATACCCAATTTAATAAAACCAAAAACATTTTCTGAATACCTGATGTGTATTAAGAACGTCATATGATGCTACAACAAAGATAACTAACTCTTTGCCTTTAAGGGACTAATAGTTGAGTATAATCTTCCCAGTATTTTGATCTTAAATTTATCTTAAATTCTTAAGAATTTCCTTACTTGAAGGTAGAAATGTTTATATTATTTTATCTTTTTTTAAAACTAGGAAGTTAAAGTTCTCCACAAGTTCGAAATTATTACTGTAGAAATGAATTCTTGTTTAAAATATGTTTAAATCGTAAATTTAATGATAAATATCACTTGGTTTGAGTGTCTGGGTCCACCTTTAGGCAGAAATTTTTTTTTAAAATATTTGCAATCATACAAAAAAACAGACCACATACTCTAGAAATGTTGGAAAAAATGAGAAAAAGTCAGATGTCATGAATGCATAAAATATATGTAGATGATAGTCTATTTTATCAGTTATTACCATAAAATATTCACAAATCTATTATAAAACATTATATAATTCATCAAAATTTACACAGAGTATACATGATGCCATTCACATTTGAGAGAAATGTAAAAAGATGCAGAATTAAATCATAACTGCACAAAGTTAACTATAGTACATACTAGACTACTATTGCTGTTGCAGTGAATTCAAGTGTGGTGAATATTTGCTGGAAATGCTGTATGACAATCATCAATCTCTGTGAGCAGTTCACCTGGCCAATAAATTATGTATCAGTAAAAAAAAGATCTCTGAAGGTCCTTGCCTATTTTTCACTGTATAAAATGCAGATAACATACAGAATATGTGTACTGTTTATATTATTGGTGAGGCTTCTAGTCAACAGCAAGCTATTGGAAGGTAAGTTTTTGAAAAGTCAAAATTTACGTTAAAAAAGGTTACATATAGATTTTTGATTCTGGAGGTCTGCATCTTTATACATTTTTATAATTTCATATTTTATACTTTCATATACTTGCATTGTTCAAGAATCAACTGTATATGTTAAAAGCATTTTCTTTTAAAGAATGATGGAGAATAGGGAAAAGAAATAGTGGCCTCAATAACTGTTAGTTGAGTTAAGCAGTTTTGTTCTATGTTTTTTTTCTTCAGAAACTCACAATCAACGAGGAAGACCAATTTGTATAGCAACTGATGATTATGAAAGTGAGAGTGGAAGCATGATAAGCCAAACAGTTGCCATGGCAATTGCAGGAACATCAGTCCCTCAGCTAACAAGACCTGGCAGTTTTCTCCTCACATCAACGGTAAAGCAGTCCTCCTACAGAAATTTTTTTCTGGAAGATATTTTTGAGGATGTGCTCATACTAACAGAGATTGTTTTATTAGCTCATGCAGAAGTACTCTGAGCTTTATTTATTGAATTAAAACATTAAAACTCCCAGAATATCTACATTGTTTTAAATACTATTATATCAAGCTTTATGGGATAAAACTGTTTTTTGTCATTTAGAATTATTGAAAATTGCCCTATTTTATAAAGCTCATTTTCTTTATTTCTAAAATCCATGCTTTTATACTTTATCAGCCCCACGATATAGTGTCACTTGAGCAGTTGAGAATATTTTTTAATCTGTGAAGATTTATACTTTTTCATTGTTTTATAAATTGGTATTTACTATGTCCCTATATTTTTTCTTGCTATAAAAGAGAAGGGTATGTGTACCAAGAGGAGGCAAACTGCCAATAGAGCAAGTTCAAGTGCTAAAAGTTTTAAATGACTTTTTTTCAGAAAAATATATAATACTTATGAAATTTGTCCTCCTTGACAACTTTTTATAGCTTTATTAAGATGTTCAAAATTCACCTTTTTGGTGTTTATTATAGAGTTGTGCAGCCTTCAACTTAAATTAATTTCAGAACATTTTAATCATCCTAAAAAGAATCCTTATACCTATTAGCAGTTATTCCCCATTTCTTCCCAACCCCTAAATTAGAGAGTGACTAATCTACTTCCTATTTATATAGATTTGCCTATTCTGGGTATTTCATGTAAATGAAATTGGGTACCATGTGATCTTGGGTGTTTGACTTCTTTCACTGAACATAATATAATACTTTTGCAGTTCATCCATCCATGTTATAGCATGTATCAAAGCTTCTTTCTCTTTTTATTACCAAATAGTATTCCATTATCTTGACATACCAAAATTTTGTATATCTCTTTGTCAGTTGGTGAACAATTTGGTCATTTCCACTTTGAGGCTGCTAGAAATAATGCTATTTCATAGTGAACATTTGTGTACATGTCTTTGTGTGCACACGTATTTTCATCTCTCTTAGCTACCCAAGAGTGAATTTACTGGATAACATGGTATCTCTACATTTAACATTTTGAGAAAATTTTAAGATCCTTTTTTTCCAGTGTGTCTGCACCAGTATTCATCCTCTCAAACAATGCATGTGAGCTCCTTTTCTCCAGATCCTCGCCAACACTCATAATTATTTGTTTTCTCAATTATAGTCATGTTTAATGAATATGAAGTGGCATCTCATGGTGGTTTTGCTTTGTGTTTCCCTAAGGATCTAATGATGTTGAGCACCTTTTCCTTTGTTCAGTGGCAAATTTTTCATTTGTCTTTGGAGAAACGTCTTTCCAGATTCTTAAATTGTATTATTCTTTACATTTATTGAATTCAGAAAGTTCCTTATTCTAGATAAAATCCCTTTTCAGATATTTAATTTGCAAAACTTTTGTCTCCATGAATTATCTTTTCACTTTCTTAATGGTGTTGTTTGAAGTGCAAAAGTTTTGAGACTGGTTGTTTGTTTGCAGAAATTTATTAAAATTGATAAGATGTGGGGCTAGTGTTGTGGCTTAGTGGTAGAGTGCTTGTCTCTCATGTGTGAGGCACTGGGTTTGATCCTCAGCACCACATAAAAATAAATAAATAAAAATTAAGGTATTGTGTCCATCTACAACTTAAAAAAAATTTTTAAAGACATTGATAAGATGTTTAGTCTTCTATCTCATGAATGTCCATCTAGCTGCCTGTCAGAGGGCAAGCTGCATGCTTTCTGATGCCGCAAAAGTCCTTAAAATTTTCAAGATAACAAACCTAACTGTGCTTCTATAAATGTGAAATCTATTGTTTTCATTTTATTTATTTGTTCTAATTAGTTATACATGACAGCAGAATGCATTTTGACCCATTGTACACAAATGGAGCCAACTTCCATTCTTGTGGCCATACAATGCAGAATCACCCCGGTCGTGCAGTCATACATGTACATAGGGAATAATGTCCGATCATTCCACTATCCTTCCTACCCCTTCTAAATGTGAACCCTTTTTTTAAATAAGTTTTTTAAAAACATTTTTATATGTTAATCTTAGTGGGTTTTTTATAACTTTTATTTTATTTATTTATTTTTATTTGGTGCTGAAAATCAAACCCAAGGCCTTGCACGTATGAGGCAAGCTCTCTACCGCTGAGCCATAACCCCAACCCCTAAATGTGAATTCTTAAATCTTAAAACTAACAAACTGTATAATATAAGATACTTACAGATAAGTCATTATATAGTAATCTAAATCCCCAAACATTTTCTGTGGGACAATAAAAGGCTTACTTCCTTTTAAACAAATAAACAAGATTGTTGTAGCCAGATATATCCAAGTACAAAAGTTTTTAATTTTAGTGAATTCAGTTTATTAGTTTTTCTTGTCAATTGTGTTTTTGGTGATTTTTTTATATACAATAGAAAGTTATAAAGTGCATGTACAAAATCTAATAATAGAAAAAGCAGCAGTGTACTCAATGGTTATCCTAAGAAATAAAATGCCATGAATACCTTTGAAGTCTGTTGTCCTTAATTCCATTCTTCCTTTCTCTCAAAATGACCACTATTCTCCATTTTATTGACCGTACTTTTCATTTTTTTACATGTCTAACTATGAAAAGTACACGAAACGCAAATGAGCAAGTTTTCAAAACATCAGAAAACAACTTTGTACTACCACTATGGACAAAAAAAGAGAACATTGGCTATCTTTCAAAAATCTTTGGTATGCTCTTTTCCAACCACAGCTTTCCCTCCCAAGTCATCCACTATCCTGACTAATGAAATAATGGCTTGATTTGCTTATGGTTTTGTTAAGTTTGAATTCCTAAATATCATAGTTTAGATTTACATTGTGTTTTTAATATTTATCCATGTTATAAGTTATAGCTATATTTCACTGATTTTAATTTCTGTATAATATTTCATTTTCTGAGATAATTTTGTTTATTTATCCATTCCTAGATAAGTAGGTGATTTGGGGTTATTACAAATAGCAATCTTATAGGTTTTCTTTTATATATCATTTATGCATATATACATATTTATTTAGGGTATTCTCTAGGACTGGAATTTGTTGATTTGATAGAGTGATTAGACTCTACTATCTTCATCTTTACCAGATTATGCCCAACTATTTTCCAAAGGGTTTGTTTCAATTTATACTTGCAGTGTAAGGTCCCATTACTTTACATATTCATCAGTATTTAGAATTGTCAGACTTTGGTTTTTGCCAGTATGGTAATTTATAGTTGTATCTCATTTTAGCTTTCCTTTCCTCAGTGGTTTATAGAATATGCACTTTTGCATGGGTATGTTGGCCTTTTAGATTTTCTCTTTTGAAGTATCTAGAAGTTTTTTTTTCCCCATTTTCCGTTGAATTGTCTGCCCCTTTATAGGAATTTGTAGGAGTATATGTACATATTCTTGATCAAGTCCATTTTCAAGTATAAGTGGTTCAAATAGTTATTCTCTAAGACTGTTTTCATACTCTAAATTGTGAATTTGGAGGTTAGAACATCTAACTTAAAAATTTTTTAAATTTCCCAAATTATTTTCTGTCCCTTATTTAAGAAATTTGGGGGCATTGGTAGAGTACTTGCCTGGTATGTGTGAGGCCCTGCATTCAATCCCTAGCACCATCAAAAAAAAAGGAAAACATTTTTTCTCATTTCAAAATTTTGAAGTATTCTGCTGGGTTATTTTTTAAATGCTTTTTTAAATTCTTCCTTTAACATAATTCCAAAATCTATCTGGAATTGACTTTTTAATGTATAATATAATTTGAGGAGTCCAGATTCACATATATATTTATTTAGCATATTATACCAAATACTCTCATACCATTTATTGAAAGAGTATTTTCCCATTCACCTTTGGAAAAAAAAAAAAAAAAAGGAATGTTTTCCTTATTGCTCTGAAGTACTGCCCCTATATAGTTTAGAGTGTGGAAAACTCCTTAAACCTTAAAGAAAAAATTATTCTTGGCTGATTTTTTACCCTCTGTTTTTCTGCACAGATTTTAAAAGCAGCTTGTAAGAATTCCACTGAATTAGAATTAACAAAACCCAATGAATTTTGGGGAGATTTTGGTTAATATTGTATTGCATTATGGATCAATTTTGGAGAAAATGGATATTCTTACATATCAAATCTCCTAATTTTGAACACATTAGATTCCCTATTGTTTAGGTTACATTTAATATCTGTGAATACATAAACTTATGATTTCCACCACAGAGACTCAGCCCATCTTTTATAGATTTATATTGGTCCTTGATCTTCTTTTAATGGTCATCTTTTGAAAAAACATAATCTGTCATCTTTTTTAAAAAATTTCTATTTTCTAACTTTTGATTGCTTTTATGTTAAAACAGTACTGATTTTTATACAGTGATTTTTGTTTCCATCAGAATTGCTAAGCTACTAATATGTTAATAAAAATTTTCTATTTATACAATCATATTATCTAAGAATAATGGCAATTTAGTTTCTTCCTTTCAGACTTTTTCATAATTTATTGTACTGACTAGGACATCCAGTACAATATTGAATAGAAATTGTAGTAGTTGGCATCCCTAAAAGGAAAACTTTTAACATTTCATTCTTAAATATATATTCCATAACTGTGTATTTTTTAATATACCCTCTATTGTATTATGGAAATTCCCTTCTGTCTGTAGTTCATGAAGAGTTTATTTTTTGCTTTGTCCTTTGCAGTGCTGGGGATCAAACCAGGGCCTCATACATAGTAGGCAAATGCTCTGTCACTGAGCTCTACCCATAGCCCAGAGCTTTATTTTTCAATCTTCAATAGTCATTGAATTTTATCAAAAACTTTTATTTTATGTGTTGACATGCTTATTTATTTTGCATTTAATCTTTTGATGTGGTCTGCTTGTCTTTCTATTATTAAGCCAACCTTGAAATCCTGAATTAAATTCAGCTTTTTCATGGTTGTATATTGGTATATTTGTCTTGCTGGTATTTTATTTAGGATTTATATATTTATGTTTATAAGTAAGATTGCCTGTAACTCTTCTTTCTCATAATGTTCTTTTAAGATTTGAACTCAAAGTTAGGTTAACCAATTAAAATGAGCTAGAGTTTCCTCTTTTTACTCTGTTCTTTGCAAGTACTTGTTTAAGATTAGAATTATTTCTTCCTGAAATATTTGGAGAACTTGTGGGAGAAACCATCTGTGCCTGGAATTTTTTGAAAGTTTTTAAATTACTGATTTAATTTCTTCCACAACTGTAAGACTGTTCAAGTTTCCTGTCTCCTTATACTAGTTTTTGTAAATTGTATTCTAATGGAAAAAATTATTCAAATTTCTTAGCATATAAAGTTGTTCTAAATATCTTGTATGGTCTTTATTGTCCATACCATCTGTAGTAGATGTAAATAAACCCTTTCATTTCTGTGACTAGCTTTTCGTACCTTTCTTATCTTAATCATCTCTTCAGAAATTTGGAGTGTATCTTTAGTACCAGTTTGGGGATGTTCTTGATCCTCTCTTTTGAATTGTTTATTATGTTTTTAAATTTCTAGTTGTAAAAATTGGTGATTTTTGGCCTAATTGGATTCTCAAATAGGACTTAACTGTGTGGTTTTAATTAGTCTGTTATATTTTGGGCAATTGATTTTATGTATAATACATGGTTAATTTTTAAAAATATCTCATATCAAAATGGACGAATGTTCTTCAATTTTTTGTCACAGTTTTCTGTATATTTCTGTTATTCCCCATTTCAATCTTCTTAGCCTTTTTTGAGTTTTGACTGCTATTCTAATACCCCATTACAATTTTAGTTCAGTCATTTCTCCTTGTTCTGTCAGATTTTTGTTTCTTTTGTGGCCTGATTATGAGGTATTCAGAAATTTAAATTATTGTATATTTTAGGTGAATTGTACCTTTTTTCAACATGTTTAATGCTTTTAAAAAAAGTATAGTTAATCCTGGTTTCTTTTGCCTAGTGTTTATAAATGTCGTGAGTTTTTTTATCCTTATTCTTTCAATATACTTGTATCATATGTAAAATGTATCTTATAAATAGCATAGTTAGATTTTGTCTTATATTTTTAAAAATGTGGCCTGGTAATCATTCCCTTTCACTAAAGTTTTTAATTATTATATTTAGTATAATTAAATTTAATGCACTTAGCTTTTTCTTTTTAATTTATATTGTTTCACCTATTATGGTTTTTTGTCTCATTTACTGACTTCTATTGGATTTTTTCCCTCATTTTCTCCCCATGCCACCTGCTTTTCCCTACTCATTTGAAAGTTATACAATCTGTTTCTTTTCTTTTTGTGATTACATTATGAATCATGTTATTCTTTTAAATTACCAAATATAATATTAATCGTATCTTTATTTTCCCATTAGTTAAAAGAAGGATCTTAGAACAGGTTGACTCTACTTACCTCTCTCCCAATTTAAAATAATTTTCATGCATTTTTATTTATAAATATCATTATAGTTCTTATGGAAGTATTATTTAAATTATCATTATCACTACGGCTATATAGAGCCAGTTATTATTTAGATTTGCATGTGTGTTCACCATGTTTTTTGTTCTTTGTTCTTTTATGAATTCCTGATCTTCTATATGAGATCATTTTTCCTCATTGTGAAATATATCCTTTAGAATTTTCTATGCTGTGGGTTTGCCTGTGATAAACTGTCTCAGTGCTTATTAGAAATATGGTTTTATTTGACTTTCATTTTTTAGATTAAAAAATAGAATCTGAGTATTCTAGTTTATTTATGCAAGCTGAGAACATTGCTCCCACTGTCTTCCCATTTCCATTGCTGCTGTTGATAAGTCAGCTGTGACCTAACTTGCCTCCTTGAAGATAATCTGTTTTTTCTGTTGCTTCTTTATGATATTCTTCTAAGAATGGTTTTCTGTGAATTCACTGTGTTGAATTGTTTAATTTCTTATATTTATCCTGATTTGTACTTTATGAGTTTATTTTTTTAATCTGATTCAAAATTTTTCTTCAGTTCTTTAAAATTCTCAGCTACTAACTGTCTAAATTTAATGGCCTCTTCTCCATTCTGTTTCTCTTCTCTTTGTATTCCAGTTATATGCTAATCCTTTTTATCATATCCTCTTTGTCTTTCTCTTCTTCTGTATAATCCATCTTTTTGCTTAATCTATATTCTAGTTAACTAATTCTTTTCTTTACTATACCTGATATTACATTAAACCAAAACATTGAGGTCTTAATATGGTTATTGTGTAAATTTTTCTCAGTTTTCTAAGTTCTGTTTGCTTCTTCTGTCCCCCTCATCCCCCAAAAAAATCTTTTTATACTTTCAAGTTTGATTATTTTTAGTTAGATGAGGGTTTGATTTACCTTGTTCAGCATTGTCCAAAACAGAAGTCCCTCCTTGTTTTTCTTTATAGTTTTGCCACCTTTTTTTATTTTCTCTTTTGGTCTGTTTTCTGTTAGAATGAAACATGAGAAACTGAGTAATTTAGAAAGGAAAGAGGTTTATTTAGCTCACAGTTTTGGAGACTGAAAGTCCAAGATCAGGCAGCTCTTATCAGTTTCAGCTCTGGTGAAGACCATCTTGGCTAAGGTACCACATGGCACATATCATTATGGCAGAGGTCTTTGGAGAGGGAGAGAGCACATGATGAGGCAGGAAGTTAGAGAGACCAGAGAGGGATCAGTAATGATTTCCCTCTAGGCTCCGCGTCTTAAAGGTCCCATCAATTTTTAACGTTGCCACATTGAAGACCAGACTTCCAACACATGAACCTTTGAGGTAATGTTTTTGACAATATACCAAAATAATATTTTGTTCACCTTTACATGATTTTTATCCTTTTTATGACTATATACTATGAATACTATATGAGAGGCATTCATGTTGATATGTACCACTGCAGTTTGTAATCTATTATATGAAAGTATTATACATTATATATTCTATCTCAAAGGAAGTTTATGGTGTTTGCACTTTTTGACTATTACAAACAACGATATCAAAAGGTTTCACTAGTGTGTGTACCCAGGAGTGGAATCATAGTATATTCCTTCTAAAATTTGAAGTTTTTGCCTTTTGCATTTAAGTTTCTTCTTTATCTGGAATTTAGTTTTGATAGAATGGTGCAAGGTCAGACAGAATCCACTGTTTTTTTCTCCCACCAGGGAAATCATTTGTCTCAATATTATTAAACTGTTCATCCTTTCACCACGGACCCACAGTTTTAGCTTTGTCATAGATCATATTTTCAAATATGCATAGGACATTCTTTTTGTTCTCTGTTAGATTATTTGTCTGTCCATATGCCAAAATCACTGACCTTATCATTCTCATTTTTAGCAGCATTCCTATCTGGTAGAGCAAATTTATCTCCCCTACCCGCTACCATTCCACCTGGTTCTTTTTCCAAAGTGACTTACATATTATTGGCTTCTGCTGTTCCCCTTAAGATTTTTTTTTTAAATTTTTTTTTTTAGTTATAGATGGACACAATGCCTTTATTTTATTTATTTATTTTTATGTGGTGCTGAGGATCACACCCAGTGCTTCACACATGCTAGGCGAGTACTCTACCACTGAGTCACAATCCCAGCCCTCCCCTGTTAAATTTTAAAAATCAGGTTATCAGATTTCCTGACTGGGGTTTTGATTAGGATTGCATTGATCCTATAGAAATTTTAGAAAAAAACTGACATTGTTACAATATTGAGTTTTTTCGTTTCTTTAACTTCCTTTCAATTTTGTCACAATGTTATTGGCAGTTTATATGGGGTATAAGAAATGTCAGTGTGTGCCTGTTGGTAAAGTTTAAAGTTCAGAATAATTTTTCAGTTGCATTTCTAAATAGTAGGTACTTGAAAATTCAGTGCATTGTTGCATATCTGAAAGTTTATTTATAAAAAGTATCTACTTTTAAAACAAATGAATATTTTCTTATGAGTAAGATTGTAGATTTTGGATGAGATTCAAAGTTATTTGTACCTAGATCAGTTATTTGTACCTAGATCAGGAAGCACAGCATAGTGGTTAAGTTAATTTATGTAGGTGAATTCACTTATATGTGCTTGAGTACATGAAAGAGAGTAGACATGGTGAATAAGAGCTTGGACTCTAGAGCCACATTTTCTGCATTTGAATACCAGTCTCACTGTTGATTACATAACACTCCTATGGCTCAGTTTTCTTGCTGTAAGATGGGATAATAATATTTTTCTCTGATAATAATATTTTTCTACTACTGTAAGGGATAAGTAAATTACTATATATAAAGTGTTTACTATATTACCTAAAGCCAAAGTAAGTATTATGAAATTATTAGCTGCTACCATTATTATGCAGAGTCGAGAGAAGATCTGGAAGGTAGTTAAAATCATGACCCTGCCATTTAAGTATGTTCAGTTTTCCAGGGTCTTTCCTCTCAACATCCCTTTCACTGATTTCCCATTATTATTTACTATATTTATCAACCAAATATTAGAACATGATATAAAGATGAGGAGCGTAGACTTTAGAATCTGGTTAACTAAAATCTTACTTTTTGTGGTTTGTGATTTAGGGCAAATTATTTAACCAGTAGCCTTCAGTTTTCTTACCTGTAAACCAGAAATGAGAAGTTATTATTATAAAGATTATTGTGAGTTATATAAGAAAAAGTGATAGCATAGTGTCTAGCACATTTCAATTTTTATTTTTATCATTTTCATTGTCATTTTATATTATCTGTAAAATCGATACAACTTGCTTGTTAATATAATTGTAGAAGTAAATTAATGTTTGTGGAGTGCTTAGTAAATTTTGCGGTTAATGTTACTGTAAATGTTCTTATTTTTAGTATTTCACGTACCATATACTGTTGCAGATTAAACATTGAATATAGCATTTCAACTTTATCTGCCATGAGTAAAAAATAGCATTTTACTTTGGTACACTCTTTTTCCCCTTTATGTCAATGGTCCTAGATAACAGTGGTCTTCTAACCTTCACGAATATGATTTTGTTATGACTTTCTATTCTTAACACCTCTTGCTTAATCCGAGTAAGTTGCTTTTTTCTTTTATTTTCATCATGCCTGATATTTCATGCTATCTTCTTTTAGTTTTTAATAATCAACATTTTCCCTTTATGTCTTCTATTATAACATTTTAAAAATTCCCTGCTGACAGTCCTGCCAGTGACTAAAACAAACTTTTAATGCCAGGAAAAGTTCATTAAACTTTAATCCTTAACTTTAAAGTTCAGTATGATTGTTTTATGTGTTATCTAAATCAAATGGATCTTTTAAAATCTCTTGTTTTTAAGCAATTTTTGTTTTACTATTTTTAGAAGGAAACAATTGACAATCAAAAGGATAAGAAATGGTCATTGGTCTATCAATATCATTCTACTTCTCTTTGTTTTCAGAGTGGCAGGCAACATACTACCTTTTCTGCAGAATCAAGTCGGAGCCTTTTGATCTGTCTACTTTGGGTTCTCAAGAATGCAGATGAAACAGTTCTACAAAAGTGGTTTACAGACCTCTCCGTCCTGCAGCTGAACCGGCTATTAGACTTGCTTTATCTCTGTGTATCTTGTTTTGAGTACAAAGTAAGTGGTGATTATACCATTGCAGACAACAAGAAAGGAAAAATAATGTGGTAAAGAAAGAAGAAATTTTTCTCAATACCTTTTCTTTTCAATGTTTAGGGGAAAAAGGTGTTTGAAAGAATGAATAGTTTGACCTTTAAGAAATCAAAAGATATGAGAGCAAAGCTTGAAGAAGCTATTCTTGGGAGTATAGGTGCAAGGCAAGAAATGGTGCGCCGAAGTCGAGGACAGCTTGGTATGTACCCAGTATCTTCTCCTTCTGGTGAGGGTTATTTTCATTTCTTTTAATTACATATTATAATCATCTTGTTTGAAGTCACCAATGATAATCCTATGCTTTCTTTTTTTTTTTTAAGGCCAATTTTTTTTTTGAGGATTTTAATATTTATTTTTCAGTTTCCGGCGGACACAACATCTTTGTTTGTATGTGGTGCTGAGGATCGAACCTGGGCCACACCCATGACAGGCGAGCGCACTACCGCTTGAGCCACATCCCCAGCCCCAATCCTATGCTTTCTTAAAGATCATTTTAAATGTAATTTTGAATTAACATGGGTAATTATTTTTCTGTAGGAATTCAAGTTAGAATCCTGATTTACAGAGTGTAAACATAATTTTTGCTCTGGCTTATCTCAGTTTATGCCTGTTGCCCTTGTGTGATTATTATTATATCATTTCCACTCCTTGTTAAAATTGACTCTTCTTTTTTAAGTAGTTTTAGATTCACAATAAAATTGAACATAAGGTACAGAGATTTCCCATATACCCTCTGCCAAGGCACATGCATAGCTTCCCCCATTATCAGCACCCCCACCTGAGTGGCACAGTTGTTACAGTTAGTGAATCTACATTGATACATCATCATCCAGAATCCATAATTTACATTAGGGTTCCTTCTATGCCACATCCCTTCTTACTGTTAGAAAGTGTTCTAGTTTTCACAATGCATTAAAATACCCTGTTTTGAAGGCAAAAATATTGCCCATCAAGGAGAAAATACAATTTAGTAGCATTCCAGGTCTATTTCTAATCCCAGATCTGCTGCCTATTAGCGTATAACCTTGTCCATGTCATTT
Source organism: Marmota monax (assembly GCF_021218885.2). Lineage (NCBI taxonomy): Eukaryota > Metazoa > Chordata > Mammalia > Rodentia > Sciuridae > Marmota > Marmota monax. The sequence goes on along the minus strand of NW_026692907.1, from coordinate 11,054,684 downwards.
AATCTCCCCATCTTCCTTTTCTTCATCTCCTTGTGATTGTTTTGAGAATGTAGAAGGTGCAACTAACTAACTAACTACAGTAATAAAGAATTCTTTCTGTTTTGTTTATTTATTGAACAGAAACTTATTGAGCTCTCAATATGTGCCAGACACTTTATCAACATGGGCATAAAATACTGTACAACTAACTAACTAACTGGTGTAACTAACTGATCTTACCACCTTTGTAGTGATCATATATGTGTAAACATTTTGTAAATTCTGAAGTGATATACAAATAATAATATTGTTTTGTTAAGAGTTCCTGAATGTCAGGGGCATGGCCTAGTCATCTGTGTACATAACACATGCTAGCATCACAGAATATATTTGTAAACATAAAACATGAATGCTTATTTGAATTAGTACCTTGTAATTGTAGTTTCCAGGCAGGATATTAGCATAGTGATCATTTATTTAAGTAGCTTTTGTATGCTGTGTGTGTTTGGAATTTAATAATGACTAAGACACAGTCTTTGCCTACGAAGGAATTGATAGAGCGTCATTTTTTCACTTGAGTTATATATAGTAACAGTGGACCTTTGAGGATTTTTTAAACTTATTTTTTCTGTATTACACTCTAAAAGTGTATGAAAATTTATATTTACTTAGGTCATTTAACTATTATCAAAACCTAGTGAATAGTTTTATATATATATATGCACATATATATATCTTTTGGGTTAAGAAAATAATAAATAACTTGCCTGAGGTCATAAAACTAAGTAACAGAAGCAGAATCTTTTGGTTTCCAATTAGTATTCTTTGTGTTATACCACACCTCTTTTTTTAAGGTGTATTTTCCGAGAGAATGGGACTATTAACTCTTATCTTATATTGTTTTTTTTTTTTTTTAACCTGTGGGCCTGAGTACAACTACTATTGTTTGAATGTAAAAATTAAAGTTTTTCTTGTGTTAAAAAAGTAAAGCTTTTATTTTTCTTATTTAACTTCGGACATCTAAACTATGTCACCTAAGGAAGAGAGAGAGAATTTCTTGGGGAAAAAAGAAAATGATAGAAATGTAAATAGATTACATGCATTTATTTTTCTAGCTACCTTATTATAAGCATGTATTTTGTTTTCTTTTACAAAATTTCTCAAAGATAGAGATTTTTAAATAAAAAGGGAAAAGAAGGGAAGAAAGGAAAGGGAAGAAAATAGGAAAGTGCATAGACTTTTTTATCATTTGGCAAATGGTAATTGTTTTTTTTATTTTTTAAATTTCAGTTTGAACTATGAATTTTCACTTTCATTAATCTTCCATCCTCTCAACCAATTTAAAGTATCTTTTTCAAAAAAGATCATTAGTGTTCTGGTTGAAAGCTTAAAATCATACTGATTCCTTTAAAGTATGTTGTATATTTCTCCACAATTCACAATGCCTTCTCCACTTCTGATGGATTTTTATGAATAATTTGTACTATCCCTTAAAAGAGCCCATAATATTCTAGTCTTCCTTCAAATCTAGAAACCTCTCCAGAGAACGCCCCCCCTCCTTCCTCTTTTCCCGCCTTATGTAGACCAAGGGAAGTAATAAAGAATTCTTTCTGTTTTGTTTATTTATTGAACAGAAACTTATTGAGCTCTCAATATGTGCCAGACACTTTATCAACATGGGCATAAAATGCTGTACAAAATAGATATCATTTCTGTTCTTAAGTAGCTTATATTCTTGTAGTTATATGTGCTATGGAAAGGAATAAAACAAATTAAGAGAAAGGAAGTGTTGGAGAGTAGGGGGAGACTTTTCTGAAAAAACGATGAATGATTTGTGAAAATTCTGAGAAAAGCAATCAGGTAAAAGGAACAACAGCTGTTACTGAGGCCCTAAATCAGGAGTACATGAGACTATACATGCTAATAGGGAATAGGAAAGAGAGCAAGAAAACTGTAATGAGGCAAGCGAGGGGAAGTGGTAGGAAGAAATATCATATCATGCAAAGTCTTGGAAGAAAAGCATTGTTAGAACCTTTGTTTATTTAAAAGAGTGATTTTTAAAAGAAATATCCCATGTAGCAAACATTTTTTTTGTAACTATTTTGAAGGTGTCAAATAAAAAACATCATTGTCGGAGGTTTTTTCACTTGTACTAAGGATAAAATGACTGTACAAAATTAATGACCTGCAGCATTTCTTACATGTTTACAGATATACGTAGATGTGATTCAACGGAAATATCATTTTTAAATTGGTTTTGAAATTTATTTGACAGAGAGAAGCCCATCTGGAAGTGCCTTTGGAAGTCAAGAAAATCTGAGATGGAGAAAGGATATGACTCATTGGCGTCAAAACACAGAGAAGCTTGACAAGTAATATAACTTTCTAATTTATATTTCTTATGGACTTGTTGAATTTCAAATGGAAGAGGAAGATGATTAATTTTAGTTTTATATTTATTAGGCATTCAAATCTCAAAAGTTAATATATCTAATTTTTAAATTTTAGATTAGAACATATTTAGCGAAATGTGTGATATATTTCAAAACCTATTTCCCCCAATAAATCCAAGGGGAAAGTGCAATGAGCAGCTATTTTCTGAACAATTTTAGGTGTCACACTAAATTAAAAATTTCAAGTATTGCAAAGAATTACAAAATGAATATTTGCCCTCTTAGATCTTAGAATAAAATTAAAGAAAGATAAAAATAATGCAGATCTTTTCTTTCTAGCATGCAAGCAAACTAGTGACATGGATTCCACTGCTGAAAATAAGTAGAAATGCACTTAGACTGGACGACCCCCGCCTTTTTAAAAATACATTTATTTTATTTATTTATTTTTTTATATGGTGCTGGGGACCAAACCTAGGGCCTCATGCATGCAAGGCAAGCACTCTACCACTGAGCTACAACCCCAGCCCCGGACGACCCTTTTTACCACCCAGAGGATTGTGATGAGACTTCCCTAGCTGGAAGTCTGGCATAGAGGGGCTTAAATTTTTCACCTGAGAATTCGTAATTGCTAGTCCTCAATTAGCTTGGCTAACCCCCAAAATAAGCTGACTTACTCATCCAGGTTCCTTCCAGTTTTAGCACTGATCTTCCAAGGCAAACCAGGAGGGTGGGTCACCCGGGTAACCATTTGTAGCCCAAGCCTCAGAAGATTCTCACAAATAAACTTCCAGAAATTTTTTCTTACAGACAGTAAAATCACAAAACACAGGAAACAAGGCTGTGTGAGAGCCAGCAGAGAGAAAAATAACAGTATCAGTATCATATATATATATGAGAGTTTCAAATGATCAGAGACTAAATGTAATATAAATATGTGAGAACTCTTCAGGTTTGAGTGTACTTTCCTCAACTGCCAAGTCCATTTTTCTGGTTGCTTTTCCCTGTATTGTTGTTTTCAGAAGTCACAAGCAGCCAGGCATTATTAATGTGTTACTTTTATTTTTTCATTTGTGTAACTTATTCTCTCAGCTTCTCTTCTCTGGTTTGAGAAAGACTTTTTGGGTGTTTTCTTAATTGTTTTTTTTTTTTTTTTTTTTTTTTTGCTTAAATTGTCTTGTTATGTTTCTTTATGCAGTCTCACTGGAAATTTTAAGTGTCAACATTAAATATTTTCTTTTCTAATTTAATTCTGATAATGGTTGTATTTTATTTTGTGTTTTATTCGAATGCCTTCTAAACTTGCACTCTGCTACTGAGCTAATATTTTAATATAAAAATAGTAGTATTTAATATTTTCCTCAATTTGTAAAACATTAAATTCATGAAGCATTTTCTTTAGTGGTTTAGTGCTAATAGTGAAGACACAAAACAATTACAGACCTAAGAACTTCAAAAAGTTAGCATTTAGTATGTCCTTTTACTTTTGTTTTATGTGTTGTTTATCCACTTTAATACATAGGTTCTATCTGTTGCTACTTAAAAATGTCAACTTTACCCATAAATAATTTTATTGATTTTTAATTTCCATTAAGTGGTATTTATATAAATGTTAGTATTCAAGTAAACCACTTTGTTGCATCAAATGGCTTTCTTTTTCCTTATTTGCCTTTTCCACTTTATTGAGTAATAATTAAAATATGCATACTTACAGTGTACCACATTATGTTTTGCTATATGTGTGTGCAGTTGTGAAATGATTGCCACAAAGTAATTAGCATATCTATCACTTCACATAGATTTTTTTCAGTTTTATTTCTAATGTATGATTCTATCTCATCTCACTGAAGATATTATGAACATATTTGTATAAAAAAAATTGGTAGAAAGTTAGATGAAACCTGAGAAATAATAAGTACTTTTGTCCTGAATAAATACTTTGAAAATTTTGGGAATGCCAAGATGAATTCTTAATGTTTTCTGCTTTACAGGAAGCATTCCTAAATACAAATCCACATAGCACCACCTAGAGTCAGTGTACTAATCTTCATAATGAAATTACACGTTTATTGCATGTTTGAAAGCTAAAACAAAAGTATTTAAATATTTACACTTTTAGTGTCATTGTGCTTCTGTAGTAGGGTAAGAGAATGTGTATTGGCATGGTCAACAAATCATAGGATAAAACAAAAACATTTTTTAAATACTGCCTTTTTAAATAATTTTGTTATCCACACAAATATTTAAAATGTTTTCAAGATTTTCATTTTTATGCATCCTCAAAGTCTTTTAGGGTTATGGCTTTTAAAAAGATAAATATAATTTCTTATGCCATTTTATATTAGGTCAAGAGCAGAGATTGAACATGAAGCACTAATTGATGGAAATCTGGCTACTGAAGCAAACCTAATCATTTTAGATACATTAGAGATTGTTGTCCAGGTAAGAACACAAAGAAGAGGGAATTTAAAGTATAGACTTGGTAAATTAAGCTAGGAGGAAAGTAGTTATTGAGTTGTGTAACTTCATTTAAGTATCAGTAATTTCTAAAGATTTAGTTCTAAGCAGTCTGATTCTCTAATTATATCTCTTCTCACAGCCACAGTATCAATGTTTATTTTTTTGAGGATGATTATAAAGCTGTATCTCTTTTTTTTTTCCCCTTCAAAGCTTAACCTTGCATTTCTAAATGACCACTGAGTACTTATTTGTTTGGTTATCCTTACACACTATCTTAAACTTGTATGCATAGCCATGCTTACCTACAAGAGAGTTCTAGGACTTTAATTTACACAGTCTTCTTCCCTCCCTCCCCTCACCCCTCTCTCTGGTACTGGAGATTGAACCTAGGGCACTTTGCCACTGACCTACATCTCCAGCCCTTATTTTTTATTTTGAGACAGGGTCCCATTAAATTGCATAGAGCCTTAGTAAGTTGCTGAGGCTGTCCTCTAACTTGTGATCCTCCTGCCTGAGCCTTGTGTGTGCCACTGTACCATGCTAAGCTTTTTATATATTTATATTATTTGGTCCTATTAGTAGCCTTCTAGTCAGTTTTATCCTATTAGTGTCAGTAGTTACAGTTGACATTTATTTAATTTTTTTCTGTGTCAGATACTGTCTTAGGCACCTTACAAATATTAACTCTCATGAGTTCTTACAAGAAACTCATGCAAGCCAAGCAGTGGTGCATGCCTGTAATCCCAGCAGCTTGGGAGGCTGAGGCAGGAGGATCATGAGTTCAAAGCCAGCCTCAGCAATTTAGCGAGGCCCTAAGTAACTCAGCAAGACCCTGTCTCTAAATAAAATACAAAAAGGGATGGGGATGTGGCTTGGTGGTTAAGCACCCTTACGCTCAATTCCCTGTACAAAATTAAAACATGCAGTTGAAATCATCAATATACCCATATGGTAGATGAGAATAGTTAGCCACAGAAATGTTAAGTGATTGCTCTTGATTACACAGCCAGCAAGTAGAAGATAGAATATTTAAATCAATTGCCAAGATTTCTCATTTGTTTTAGTAAATATGCCTCTCACCTTCTACTTCCATTCCTGTTCAACTACCACCACTCTGTCAGGTTCTTATTTCAAAGCTATGTCAATGACTGCCTATTTCTTAATAATCACTCCGTATTCTTTTTAATCCATTCTCTACCTTTCCATGAGATTATTCGTCTTAAAATATTTTACTTAATTTATTTATTATTGCCCTACTTAAAATTTTTTTAAATATAAAAAATTCAGTATTTCTTGGTTGCCTAAGGATAGGAAACTCTCAGATGTAGAAGCTCTTATGTTTTGGTACTATATTAATTGAAGTAAAAAAAAAAAAAAGAGAGAGAATCAGAAGAAATAATAAATCCAAGATAGCTAATTCAAAAAACTTTTTCAGTCTTTAGCCCTTACATCTACATTTTAGTCAGTGCAGCAGAAGCATAGTATACACTTATGCCTCTCAGGGCATACCTCAAAGGATTAAACTTCTCTTTTTCCCTTTTCTCTGTAGCTGGATTCAGAGTTCCCAGCTAAAATCCAAGATTTCTGTTCCTAAAGAAAGAATCCTAGCAGGCTGAGGCAGGAGGGTCGCAAGTTCAAAGCCAGCCTCAGCAATTTAGTGGGGTCCTAAGCAATTCAGTGAGATCCTTTCTCTAAATAAAATGCAATAAAGGGCTGAGTGTATGGGGATATGGCTCAATTAAAAAAAGAAAGAAAATGGTTTAAAAAAGAAAGAAAATAGCTATAGCCGTGGCATACAACTGAAATTCTCTACCATAGGCACCATTCCATGTTTTCAACCTTACTCTAGTTATTTTCTACATAAATCTCAAGTCAGTCCAGATTTATTTACAAATTTCCCTAGAACATACTTTATGGTTTCTTACTATTATATGTGTGCTTCTCTTTTTTTCCTTCTCATTTAAATTCTGTCCATTCTTTTTTTTCTGTTTCCTCCTTATATTATCCAAATCCTACTCAGTTTCTACTTGAAGTCCTCCTACTTGTTATTATTTTCTTACCTTATAAAAATTTGTTTTTTTATACACATTTTACCTCCCTGACCAAATTGCAAGTGTATCTCCATTCTGTTTATTTATTTATTTCTAAATTGCAGACAGTTTCTGTAACAGAGTCCAAAGAGAGCATTCTTGGTGGAGTGCTAAAAGTTCTGCTACATAGCATGGCCTGTAACCAAAGTGCTGTTTATCTGCAACACTGTTTTGCTACCCAGAGAGCCCTTGTGTCAAAGGTAGGTTATTTTGTACCTATAGTCTTGTTTGACTTTGCTTTCTTTATTACCGTTATCCAAGATCACGTTTTTTTTTTTTTTCTCATTTATTTGGATCACCATTGACCAATTTTTAATATAAAAGATAAGAATTTTGATGTGGAAAATGGTCTGAAATTAATAGTTAATCTTAAATTTGGGGCTTTTCTTATTTTCTCTTCACCTTGTTCTTTTTTCCACTTGATTTATCAGAAATGTAATGTATGAGCAATCAACCCAGTGAAATTAATTTATCCTATGATGAATAGAAAAGTATTTATTTGTTCAGGTGCTTCAAATACTTCTTTCCTATGCTTATTTTCCTCTAAAAAATATAGTATATTAAAAATATAGTATATTCTTAAATTTTAAAGGTAACTGTTTGATCTTTGTGTCATCCTAGAAGATGAAATACAGTGTTGTTGATTAAATTTAGCCAGTGAAAATATTTTTATACTGTTTTATAAAAATAAAAAATATAGAACTATTATATGTTGGTAATTAAACTGTGTTTTTTGCACATTATCTGATCGAAGCCTCATAACAATCCCATGTAGATATTGTTATTAGGCCTACTTTATGGATGAGAAAACTTGTCCAAGGTCACCCGACTAGTAACCTTGGTAAGTAGCATCATCAATATCTGAACCCCATCTGTCTGGCTGTGGTCCCACTGTTAACCATTAGTTAATATTGTACTTTAACCATCCATTTAGTTTCTGTGCTGATCTGCCAGATGTCCAATTCAGGTTTATATTAATATATCTCTGGAATTTTTACTGTGAAATTCAATGTTGATATTGTTTTTATAGTTCCCTGAACTCTTGTTTGAAGAAGAAACAGAACAGTGTGCTGATTTATGCCTCCGGCTTCTTCGACACTGTAGCAGTAGTATCAGTACTATCCGGTCACACGCTAGTGCCTCACTTTACCTACTCATGAGACAAAACTTTGAGATTGGGAATGTAAGTATTTTCCCATGAAAATTCTCTGGATTCATAATGAAATATAATTTTAATAGATAGCTATTAAATAGTTTTTTAGAAGAGCATGGATATTTTATACATTTCGAGTCTAATCTTAGATTATCTTGATATTTCTCATTCTGTGAATATCTTACAGAAGTCCAAATCTCCAATTTTGTTTCCTATACCATTTATATAGATAGATATATACATATACATACATTTGACAATATAGACTTAGAATATAAATGTATGTTTATCAATTTAAAATGTTAATTATCACTCAATAAAAAGAAAGTAATAAAGAAAATTAAAGGCTTAAATATTTTGGCTTCTTGGCTTGATATTTTTATGATTGCATTTCACAGTTTTTAAAAAATTCCTTTTTTTCATTTAAGTTTTTATTAGATATTCATATGTTGTATTTTTTCTTTTTTTGATACCAGGGATTGAACCCAAGAGTACTGAACCACATTCCAGCCCTGTTTTTTTTAATTTTTATTTTGAGATAAGGTCTTGCTAATTTGCTTAGGGCCTCTGCCTAGAATGTTTCTTGGTACAGGCTGATTTTTGTTGAATTTTTCAGGCATATAATGTATACTTTCAATTCATGTATTTCAGAAAACTTTCTTGAATATAAATTCCATATTTGTGTTGTTCCAGTATTTGGGTTTCCTTCCTGTACCAGTTATACATAAATTGGATCTTTTTTTGCTTTACTTTTTACCTATCATATTCTTTTGTTTTTTTGACAGTTTTAAAATTTCACTTTCACGTAAATTTTTTCAAGTAGAATTTTTCTTGTACCATCTCACATTTAATCTCCTATTTTATTTGATTTTCATTCTTACCATCTTTCCTTGAGTTCTCATAATTTCCTTTTTTTCTTCCTAAAAGTAACATCTTCATAAATTTGTATAATATAAAGCAAAATATTTCCTTAGAATTTTCATCTCTTTGATTACAACATTTTTCTATTAAGTCATACATCTTTTAACAATGTTGTGGTCAATGACAGACTACCTATACAATGGTAGTCTTGTAATATTATATCACCATATTATAGCCAACTTGGTGTGTGTAAGTACACTCCATGATTCACACAATGACAAAAACATATTTCTGGTATCCCTGTTGTTAATGTATACATGTCTGTATTCTTTATCTGGTGAGTTTTGCTCATCTTTTTTTATCATTTTATTAATCAACAGAATAAATTGGATTATTGGTCCAACTATGCATAGGAAGTGCCTTTCAGAATGTATTTTTGTTTCTGAGTGTCTGATGGATCCCTAAAAATCCCAGCTGCTCAGGAGATCAAGGCAGGAGTGTTGCAGGTTCAAGTCCAGGCTGGACAATTTAGCAAGACCCTGTCTCAAAATTAGAAGGGCTGGGGATGTAGCTCAGTAGTAGAATATTTGCCTAACATATTCTAAGCTCTGGGTTCAGTTCCCACTACCACACCCCCCCCCCCCCCAGCACACACACACACACACACACAAATGTTTTTACAGGGATTTTGTTATAAAATGCACATCTTTCTTAACTTCCTGAATTTTCTGAGTGGTTCATCTTTGAGTCCTACTAGATTTTTAGATTATTTGTTTTCCAGACAAACTCACTTTAAGGCAAGTTTCCTTTTTAAAGGGATTGTTTTTTTTCCCTTTAGTTCTGAAATCTGTGCCCTGGAATACCTCACTTTATTTCCCTTTATTTGTCTTATTTTGGAACTACTTCCTGTCTTAGCTTATCTTAACAACCCTTACTCACTTTTTAAATTTATGGATTTTATGTCTCACCTCATTTGGATGAAGATAGAGTTTATGGGATTTTTTTTCCCCTATTCATCTTTTTTTTTTTTTTTTGAGAGAGAGAGAGAGAGAGTGTTTCAATATTTATTTTTCAGTTTTCGGCAGATACAACATCTTTGTTTGTATGTGGTGCTGAGGATCGAACCCGGGCCACACGCATGATAGGCGAGCGCACTACCACTTGAGCCACATCCCCAGCCCCCCTTTTATTTTTCATGAAATTCAGGAGGAGTAGTAGGAAATTGCTATTCACACAAGTCTTCTTTTTAAAATTTTTTTATTTTATAGATTCTTCTTAGTACCAAGTGCTCTTTCTTAATCCAGAACAAAAGAGTCTAGTTACTTTATCGGTTTTAGTTTTTGAAATAAAGTCCCTAAAATTTTACGATACTTAGAGGTTTTTCTTGATACTTTTTTCTGTTATTTTAGGAAAGCTTTATATAGTACAGGGAAAGGGTCAGTTTATCATATTATTAACAGGTAGTGCCTCTAAAAAGGAATAGGTGATTTAAAATTGGCAATGGTGTGTATGGTTGATATATTCAACAGACACTAAAGTATTCACCTGTGTGCTCAGTTTGGCAAACATAGATGAAAGGAGAGTCCTTTTTTTTTTCCCAAGTAGCTTAGCATTTAATGGGACAGGATATGAATAAGCAGTGTTCATCTAATAGATGAACCTATTGTGGATGGTTCTGTGAGTATTATATAAATTAATAGTAAGTAAAACACAACAGTGTGTGGTATTGAGCAGGTGCTGAATAAGTGCTTGCTGTTGTTAATATAATGAGATATAAGCAGAGGGCACTGGTGTAAGCTCATAGAAGAGCAGCTTATGACTCGGGAATGGGTTTTCAGAAAGAGAAAATGCTTTAACTGCAAAGGTTTACCCAAGATTAACTAATTTATCCAGATGAATAAGTGGATAGAATTTTTTTAAGTCAAGAAAATGGTACATGTATAATTAGAAAGTCATGGAGATAAGAGAAGGAAACAGGCAAACACAAGCCTTTTGTCACTCTTTGATAGTTGTGGCTGGAAGAGAGAATACTAAGGGATAAAGTCATAATTGCAAAGACCTAGACTAACTTATAGGCAGATATTTCTTTGGTTTTCAATGTACTCTCACTTGCACTGTATAGTTTGACTTATTTACTGAATTGAATACTTGAATTTTATCCTTAATGCTGTGAGAGGTCACTGGAGTATTTTAAGGAGAGAGTGATGTGTCAGGATATGCATATTACAGAAAAATCCCTGGTGCTACACAGAGAAGATGACCTTAAGACATAAGAGAAAAAGTCAAGGAGATTAACTAGGAAATTATTACTGTAATCCAAGAAAGAAATTGTAAGGATGTAAAACTAAAGCAGTGGCATTGGGAATGGAGAAAGGACAGATTAGAACAGATTTGGGGATAGCATGGATTAGATTTATTATACCAATAAAATGGAAGAATGAGTATGGGATGGCCCCTAGATTTTTAGCCTGCATGACTACAAGAAGAGTACCATCATTTACTTAGATAATCAAAAGGAAGGCAAAGTATGTTAGACATGTTGACCTTGAGGTACTCTTGAAACATCTGGATGGAGCTCTCTATTAAAACAGGATAGTCTGAAGCTCTAGAGAGAAATTTGAAAACAAAAATACATATTTAGGCTAGTTGAAGGCAAAAGCATCAGAGCATATCAAATGTGAAGAGATATTTTTGACAGAATTTTGGGAACACTGGTATTTAAGAAAGACAACCAAGGAACAAAGGAGTTGAAAGAGGAGTGAAGAATAGAAAAACCAGTATAAAGTGGTGCCACTGAAGATCTAGGAAGAAATTTTCAATTATCAGTATATCCAAATATACAAAGATTTGTCAAGTATAGGATATTGACAAAAAGTATCCCGGATTTAGCAATTAGTTGGTTATCATTGATAACCTCCTAAGAGTGGTTTCATAACAAGGAATGGTGGAACAGAAATGGATTTACACTAAAAAGGGAAGAATGTACATCTTAAATGTTTAAAGGCATCACTCCAAAAGATTCTGCCCTAAGTTACTTAATGCATGAAGTATGTTAAGGACCTAATTAAATGGACTAGAGTTTAAATGCTACCTCTACAACTTAAGGGTTTTGTGATGTCAGCCAGGCTTCTTAACCTTATCAATAAAGTAGTGTTATTGTTAATAACATACCTCACAATAGATAAACATAGAGAACTAGACAATTCTGATTCAACTCTTAACACGTGCCTTTTTTTAACCCTTTCTTAGCACATTACTCGTAGTAAGAGTCTAAGTTTGTAGTAAGATTCTAAGATGCGTTAAGATTAAAGATAAGATTTCAATATGCATATTTCATTACTTTAAAATTTATTATTAACTCAGAATGGTATTTTTTTCATGAAATATTTTTTTTCTTCTGGCAAAGGAAAAAAAAACATTTTTTACTCTAAGCTTTCTTATATGAAATACTGACCTGACCATTTCTCTGTTACAGAACTTTGCCAGGGTTAAAATGCAAGTAACAATGTCACTATCCTCCTTGGTGGGCACATCTCAGAATTTTAATGAAGAATTTTTAAGACGCTCTTTAAAGACAATATTGACATATGCTGAAGAAGATCTGGAATTGAGGGAAACAACATTTCCTGATCAGGTCAGAAATGTTACTTTACAAATTATTAATTGAAGTACGTTTGTTAAATAGGCACTTTTCTGATTGTTAAATCAAATGTCCACTTTTGCTGGTGAGTCCTTTGTTTTTCTTTCAGTCCTCTTATCATGTGCCTCAGAGAAGACTGAATCTTTTTTTTTTTTAATTAAGATACCTTTCCTTTTGGGGATACTCAGTCTCTTTCGGTTTAATTCTGTATATTTGTAACAAGTAAAACCATAGATTTAGGCAATACAGACAAAGTGTTATAATGAAACATTACTCCCACTTATTAGTCAAATAGTAGTTTGCCTTAAAAACTAAAGTTTCTACAAATTATATTTTAATCAAATCAGAAACATAGGACAGAATTTTTCTTTTATACTTTTTATTCCCTATATCTTTATAGTTTATTTCTGCTTATAGCTCTCCATGTTTCCAGGTGAAAGAACTGGAAAAACATGGTCTAAGCAATTTTTACAGTTTACTACTCTTTCCTTTCCATACCCCAGCATTCCTACCCTCTGTAAAACTCTATCAATATCATATAATTTGTTCTGAAATATCTAGGTGTTTATCTGAAATATCTCCCAATTTAGTGATTGTAAATGAATAATAAACATTTTTATATAATTCTCTGTTGCAGGTCCAAGATCTGGTTTTCAATCTCCACATGATCCTTTCTGATACTGTTAAAATGAAGGAACACCAGGAAGATCCTGAAATGTTGATTGATCTAATGTACAGGTAATATTTGTTTGATTCTCTTATGCTTTATATAATGGGTAAGACTTAAATAACATTAGATTTTAAAAATTAAATGTACAAATATTATTTAAGTGATTTTCTAATGGTAGATTGAAAAGTTCCAAGCTGCTTTTTAGATCTTCTGTGTCACCTCTTAAGAACTACGTAAAATTGTAGTAATAAAAGGCAGTTCTTGACTGGGAATGGTGGGAGAAGAAGTGAAAAGAGCAAGAGGGAATATAGACAAACAGGTATGAAAAAACTTGAGATTGATGAATGTGTTCATTATATTATCTTACTTGTGGTGATGGTCTTATGGGTATATACATGTCACAACTTAGCAAATTGTACATTTTAAATATCTGCAGTTTATTACCAATCACTTATGCTGCAGTTAAGCTATTTTTTAAAAAAAGAACTATGCATACCAGTTCATTGCTTATCAAAAACAGGATTTCAAAAATAATCATAGACACATATTTGACATGTTGGTGTCCCAGATCCCAGACTTCTTATATTTTAGGAAACCTGTATTTTAATAGTATAAATCGGTAGAGCACTCTTGGGTTCAATCCCCAGTACTCAGTACTACAAACAACAACAACAACAACAAAAGTCACTTTGATAGTTTGTATGCAGAAACAGAAACTTGCCCATGTAAACTCTGAACAAGCTATCTAAAATTTCTCCTAGCTTGCGAAGCACATGCTAATAGAGAAGAATTTCTGTTTCAATTAGAATTGCCAAAGGTTACCAGACCTCTCCAGATCTACGATTGACCTGGTTGCAGAACATGGCTGGCAAACACTCGGAACGAAGCAATCATGCTGAAGCTGCACAATGTCTAGTCCACTCAGCTGCACTCGTTGCTGAATATTTGAGCATGTTGGAGGACCGGAAATATCTGCCTGTGGGATGTGTAACATTTCAGGTAGGAGTCTGCCAGGTATACATTAAATCAAGGTATGTTCTGTTCGTGTTCTAAATATTACTCACTGGTATATAAAAAAGAGTCCTTCAGTTTGTAAAGAAAGCACAAAAATTAAAGCTCAAGGTGATGAAGTCAATTAACATTAATATTATACTATCATTGTCACTAATGTATTTTTTTCCACTAATGCATTTTAAAGAGTATTTCTTATTAACTTTCTTTCTATAATTTCTTACCTGTAAATTATCAATAATTCCTTTTTTTTTTTGCCTTTGCTGCTTTGTAACCAGTTATGGTCTTTAGCATTTTTGAAAATGTGCTACAGTCCACATTGTTAGTTGGCTTTTACTAAACACACCAAATAAATAAACATTCTTCATTCTCTGTGTAAAATATATTAATATCATAATTTACAGATGATAGTTTACTCTCTAGTAGAGGTACTTTCCTCTCACCCACTAATTGAATTCTTTTCTTACCAAGAGTCAGTTATGGTCAAGTGTGGTGGTACACTCAGCAACTCAGGAGGCTAAGGCAGGAGCATCACAAGTATAAAGCCAGCCTGGGAAACTTTAGGGATACCCTGTCTCAAAATTCTAAAAAAGGCTGGGGGTGTAGTTCAGTAATAGAGTATCCTGGATTCATTCCTTTATATTGCCAAAAAAATAGGAGGCAGGAGGCAGTTATGTTTTGCCTTCCTTCAAAAACCTGTGAAGACAGGTTTGGGATATTACAAAATTTAATTAAGTATTATATCTTCTGATGATATTAAAATGAAGAAAATTACTTGTCTGGAAACTAAATTAAATGTTTTGCAAAGATTCAGTAAAGGTAAACCTCTAAAATAATTGCTATTGAATTAATTTTGTATAAGACAAATATAAAAAAGATGGAAGGGAAAATCTACTAAAAATTTAGGATAATTTGATTTATCTTCAAATTCAAGTTTTTACTTTATACTCAAGAGAAACTGCATAAAACTCTGATCTGGATACCCATGTGCAAAGAAAAGGCCTTGGACCTACTTTAAAAGTTGACAATGAGTGTACATTTACAGTAAAAGTTTATGTTAATATATTTAAGGTATGTATGTATGTATCATGTCTTACTTTAGAAACAATGGCTGGTTGTAATATTATAGGGTAATAAGGCTTTTATTACACCTGCCTTTTTTTTTTTATTAACTTAGTGTTTTTTAGGCAACCCAGGAGACCACTTTTGTACTTTATTTCCCTTACACAGAGATCTTTGAGATCAGCTAAATCAAGAAGAAAGACTTAGATGTCCTAAGTCATATCATTCTTTAGTCCTTGATTTTTCTTAATCTTTTTTTCCCACAACTTTTTATTGAGGGAAAAGTTATCTAGCAATAGTGTTGCCATTTTATTGTCATTTTCAAAAACTAAAAGTCTTTTTATTATTTACCCTTTTTTTCCTAGCGCTCAGAGTTGAACCCAAAGCCTTACACATGCTAGGCAAACACTCTGCTACTCTGAACTATGTCCCTAGCCCTTCCTATTTTTTTTTAAGCTTAAGCTGACAATTATATGTCACCTTTAATTACTTCTTCATGTGCATTTTTCATGCTACAAAATTAATTCCATTTTGCAAATCTTTTCAATTTTTTCCCCTAGAATATTTCATCTAATGTTTTGGAAGAATCTGCAGTCTCGGATGATGTGGTATCTCCAGATGAAGAAGGTATCTGCTCTGGAAAGTACTTTACTGAGTCAGGACTTGTGGGATTACTGGAACAAGCAGCTGCTTCTTTCTCTATGGTAGATGACTCTTGTTCATTCTCTTTCCACAGTTTCATACCTCCTAATTATCAGTGACATGTATATTTATTTTCTCTGACTTGTGATCTTGCCTTTCCTTTAAGATAATTTCCTCCAAATACCTTTAGCATGTAGGATTCATCATTGCTTACCTTTTTTGTTTTAATAATCTTGTTATTTACCCAGTGTTTTTCATTTGTTTATGAACCAGCATATAGTCTGCAACAGATAAAATAAAACTTCCCTGGGTAATTTAAATTCTACTTGAGTGGACTAACATGGCTGTATAAATAGAGCTTGTATACAGGGTGAAATGGAGACTCTTCTTTCCAGTGTGTTGGGTGTTGCCTTGGTGAGCAGAAAATTATAGCTAGATATCCATCCCATTGGTTGCTTTTTAGCCTTATTAGGTAGATTTTGGGGTCTTGAAACTTACCTAAGTTTTCTAAACTATGTTTGGAATCCCTTGCCTGACTACCGAAAATCCTTATCTCCTCCCATCTGTTTGTGAAGAATTGAAGCAGTAAGATGGAGCCCAGATGGTATATTTACAGAAGGAAAACAGCCAAATTATGCTTGGAGCTTTCTCTGATTTTCTGCTTAGTGTTCAGTGTTTCAGCACCAAGGTTTGGAAGATAATGAGGTTCATGGTAGGATAAGAGTGAAGCCTGAGGAAACATGCAAAGCTGCTCTCCTTCCCAATTGGGAATGGGTTGTTTCTTCTTCAGGTCTTAGCCCTATCCTGTAGTAGTATATTGGCTAATGACACAGATTTAGAAGGCATATTGCCAATGTTCTTACCTTTGTTACTTACTTGTTTTATTACTTCATGGTACAAATTAATCTATGAGTGTCTCACTTTTCTTATGTATCAACTTCACCTCGTATAGTACTTACCTCCATGGAATTGTTATTAGGAGTCAGTGAGTTAAAAAAATATGTAAAGTGCTGTGTCCAAGTAAGTACTACTATGCTTTCTGTTATCATTATCATAATTATTGGCACCTACATCTGTTTAATGTAATGAAATTGGGCATGGTGGCACACAGCTATCCCAGGAGCAGAGGCAGAATTGCAAGTTCCTAGGCAATTTCGGTAATTTAGCAAGACCCATCTCAAAATAAAATATAACAAGGACAGAGGATGTGGTTCAGTGGTAGAGTACCTCTTGGTTCAATCCCCAATAACACAAAATTCAGTAAATAAATAAATAAAATGTAGTAGTGTTAGTCTTAAGAGTATAAATGTCTTGCCTCTAATGACCTTGACTGTCCAATTCCTCCCCTCTTCTGCAAGGGAGAAAGCTTTTTGGGTTTTTACAGAATATTTCAGTAAACATAACTATATATATTATGTGTGTAATTTTCTAAAAATTTTTTGTAGTTATAAATGAACACAATATTTTATTTGTTTTTATGTGATGCTGAGGATTGAACCCATTGCCTCCCATGTGCTAGGTGAGCACTCTACCGCTGAGGCATAACCCCGGACCCTTGTATGTGTAATTTTGATAATTTATAGTAGTGCATTTAGATTGGGTGACAATGACCTATATTACAGAATTTTTTTGCTTATATATAATTTCATTCTTTTTGTATATAGCTGTATATTGCATATACATAATTACATGTTGCATAATTATGAATTCCATTCTTTTTCAGTTTAATCTGTTTGAATTTAATTTAAATAATTACTGAACATCTTAATTATGTATTTCACGATTAGCTATATTATTGCTTAAATATACTTGTATGAACTAAGAAATATAAGGGCCTCATGTATATATCCTTGGGAGAGTATGCTTGCTGATTTATGAAGCAATGAGAATTCATCAACTGCTTTTGTAATACATCTCCATCTTCTCTCTACAGTATCAATCCATTTTTAAGGATAAGGGATGAAAGAGTAGTACAGACACATTTTGTCTCCCACTCTGATTATAACCAGATCAACCAGTGGCCGACTAACTAGCCCCCAGGAGAAGAAAATCTGGTGCCTCAAAACCTTCTCATATTTTGTTAATGATCGAATTGTTTGAAGATTTTTCTATAGGAGATTCTCTATGTCAACTTAGTATTTTTGAAAAGTAAATGGTTTTAATTTCCCAGGAGGACCCAGATTATCAGATTATAGTAGAATTAGGTATCAATGACCAGTATAATAATTGAATTTTTTTTATTCCTCTGCTCAAAATTAGTTTCCACAAAAATCTTTTGAAGTAAGTATATACACACATACACATATATACCTTAAAGAAGTAATTATGGGATACATAAAAGCAGAATGTCCAATTCAAATTATATAGAAACATAAATATGCATATGTATATGTGTGTGTGTATACATACATACATACATATCTATCCATCCAGAGGAGATCATACATTGTGTAAAATTCTTTTGTTATACATTTTAATACAGCTAAAAAATAATAGTGTTTATTTTAATGTCCTATTGGAAAAGCTTCAGTGGTATTGTCAGAATCACAATTATTTTACTTTCTTATTAATATAAAAATGCAATGTCTTATAAACATTATTTTTATAGGCTGGCATGTATGAAGCAGTTAATGAGGTTTACAAAGTACTTATTCCTATTCATGAAGCTAATCGGGATGCAAAGAAACTATCCACAATTCATGGTAAACTTCAAGAAGCATTCAGCAAAATTGTTCATCAGGTAATGATTCCAATTTCTAGCTTAAGTATAAGCAGAGAAAACTGTGTAAAAGCCTTAGTGTTCTGATGTCAAACTAAATTCCATGAAGTGATCATTTTAATCGGGTTATAAGTGAGCACTCAAAATGATGGTTAATGGCTAAAGACTAATTAACAAAAAATGAATTTGCTTAAAGTAGATGATGATCATTATGACTTTATACATAGCCTGTTTTTTTTTTCTTTTGTTTTTTAAAAATAAATTACTAGACCAGGCATGGTGACCCACACCTGTAATCCCAGCAGCTTAGGAGGCTGAGGCAGGAAGATTTCAAGTTCAAAGCCAGCCTCAGCAACTTAGCAAGGCCCTGTCTTAAAATAAAAAATAAAAAGGGCTGGAGATTTGACTCAGTGGTTTCACACCTCTGGTTCAATCCCTGGTACCAAAAATAAATAAATAAATAAATAGAAACTGCTTATTAGAAAGTTTTTAAAAATATTGATTTATTTTCTGTTTCACAATGTAGGTTATAATTGAATCTGATTTTTAAATTGATATTTATTCCTTTGCTGCCAAAAAAGTTTCTAGATTTACTTTTTTATTCAATGATGTGAAATTGTACTGAACTCTAATAGTTTTAATGACTGCAACTGAACTTCATTCTTCCTAGATGTTTACATTATCATCTTTTGTTATATTTGTAATATGAAAGTAGTACTTAGTGAAAATAATGAAAAAAATAGATCTTATATAATTTAATTATAACAGTATGATTTAATACTTTATAGTTCATTATGTAATCCCCATGTTGTCACCAAAATTGAAATTAAGTGTGGTTTTAGCAATTGATTTTCAGGCTCCACTGAAATACTCTGAAATGTTTCATTGAGCCTTCTCCAGTCTCCACTTTTCTGTTTTCTTGCCTGTGCTACCGTGCTATTACCTGCTGCTGCCATTCTCTACAAAGGAGGTAGAGTAGAATTTATCTCCTTTCAGTACTAGTCCTACTTTATTATCTTATCAGCTTGGCCTTCTCTTTCTTGCTATGGGCTAAGCAGTTATAAATGAATTTATATGACCTAAAAATAACAGAGGGCTGCTGATCCTGTTAAGCCAGGATTCTGTTACTTTCTAAAATATTATAGTTGCTAAAGTTTGATTAGGCTTCAGGATCATAACAGGTGGGTCTTTTTATAATCAGTTGTACATCTACTAAGGAAGGAACCTTATCCCAGTTTCTAGAGCTATAAATTACAAATTGTTGATGTCGAGTTTGGAACATCTAGAGCTAGTTATTTCCAAGAAATTTCATCCCTTTATATTAGTAGCATTTGAGCAAAATCAAAATTTATATTCCAATTTAACCTGGATATTTCAGTGAAGCACAGCTCACCATAGTTGGAGATCTGATTTAGACACATAAATGGAACAAGTGTCTGGTTTTCTTTCCCCAAAATGTGTACTTTGATTTTAAAAAGTATTTTCCACTTTTCACTTCAAAAGTTTCAAATTTCAAAAGGCAATATTTTAACTTCTATGTTTTAAACAAGCACTTTATAAAATTATTATAGGTCTTAAGTGAAAGAACATGCTATTTTAAATATTATAATGTTCTGTTCATGGAGAAGAAATTATGGTATATGATGCCTTACACTCTTCATCTTCCTTTGGCCTTTTTTTTCTTTTTAAATATATTTTTTAAAATATGACTTGCCCTTTTTTACTTTTTATTATACAGAGTACTGGCTGGGAGGTAGGTAATGTTTTAGTTAGTTAAAGACACTAATAGATTGATTTGATCAGATTTCTTATGCCAATGCTTTACCCACATCTGCTAGCTGTGGGCATTCTGTTGCTATCTGCTATCAACTGAATTCATTAACCAAAGAAATTTTGTTAAAATACTGTAAGTTATTTTAAGAAATTTATTATTAAGAGGTGTAGGCAGTGCATGGAAATCCATATGTTACACTAATGAGATTCTTTGGTAAATGAGCCACTTTGTCATCACTTTAGTTTGTTTTTATCCTTTGAAACATTTCTTTCATCAACATTTATACACAGATTTCTTTTTTTAACCATATTGTTTCACCTCATTTTACAGAGGTCGATTTATGTTTATTGCTCAGAGGTATAAATATAAAATACCATATTTCATCTACTCTAAGATGCCATAAATTGTAAGACATACTATTTACTTTAATATGCCTTTAAGAAAGGGAAAAAACAAACAAAAACAAACCCTTGAGTGTTAAACCAAGGCATCCTGTGAGTTGAGAGATGAATACCAACTACAGAGATATTAAAACATGAGCAAAAAAAGCCATGCATCTTAGCACCGATGAAATACTGTGTTAATTTGATCTTGAGTTATATCACCTTGAGTTTAAGCCCTCTTGAGGAAAGAAATTCACTTTTGTTATTTAAAGTTTGTGATGAGAGGGATAAAAAGATCAATAGAACTTGAAATTTAATTTGATCTCATATTCTGATAATGTTAAAAACTATATGTACTTCCTTTTATATGTTAGGCTTGTAAAAAGTTATGTGTAAACCAAATCTTACCTGGAAATTTTCAGGAAAAAATGATTACTGTTGTTTTATATCTTTCTGAAAAGAAAAGAATTCTGTAAATTATGCCCTAATTTATTTTGCTAAGGTAAAACTAGGTAATATAAATCAGGTTTATTTAAGTCTAGGGGTGTGAGTGTGAGTGTGAGTGTGTGTGTGTTTGAGTGTTGGCAGTGCTGGGAATTGAACCTAGGGACCGTTACATGAGAGGCAAGCACTCTGCCAACTGAGCTATAACCCCAGCCACTTAAAGCTAGGTATATTTGTAAAGCTCTCTGCTTTGCCTCTCACTTTGTAGTCAGGTTTATCTTGACTCAACAGCTTAGAATTCTCTGTTTGGTTTTGCATTGCAATATCTGTTTTGGAACCCAAATAGAAAACCTTAGGAATGAATGTTATGACAGTGTTTTCTTCTATTTCTGAAATAGTCCCCACCTTTTGCCTTTCTTTAGGTGAAGCCAGAACCTTTACATCTACTTTAATTCTCTAGATTAAATGTATATTACTTTATTAATACCTGAGATATAATTCATTTCATTGGTTCAGTTAAGAGCCAATGGTTATCTGTGAAAGATAAAGTTCCTTATGGATAGTCTAACATGTAGTAGAATTGGCTGAAAATTAGGCCTATGATGAAAATTATTGTATAACGAAAATTATAGTAATACATTGAAACCTCTGAGCAGTTTATTACTAGTCTGCTTGATGTTAAATCGACCCCTGAAAGGTATTATTTTCACTGGTTATGACATTAATACCATTCTTTCATCATGTTTATTGCATGGTAAAAGTTGCACAGACTTTATTTTCTTGTTTGTATTTTTGTCACTACTTTTTACTGGACCTTTAGCTTTGTAGCTTCTAAATTTGTTGCACGTTTGTTTTTTGCATTTCCCTTGTAAAACTTAAATGGATGCTTGCATTTTCAAAAAGAATGTGTTTGCTACCATTTGCTGCTTAATTATTTTGAAATTTCCCTAATTAAAATGCTTTCTGTTTTCTCTTCTCTCTTGCCCCTGGTTGCTGACCCTACTCCCTACTTTTACTATTGTCTATTGTGGTAAGTTCCTATGTCGTGAATATTTTTCTTTATGACTCTGTGAAAACCTCAGTAATTTCATTTTTTTCCTAAAAACTATGATTTCTAGCTAATTTCTTAGTGTTCTTATAGAACTTTCATGAATTGAAATCCAATAAGGATAAATTATACCTTGTAGGAAGACTTTTTAAATTAATAACTCACTCCTAATTTACAGAAAAAAGCCCTTTGGGTTTATATATTAGCACTGTGTTTCATTTTTCATTATGCTCCTTTGTTTTGTACAGACTTGGCAAACTTTTGGAATGGGGAGAAAAAGAGATAAGAGTTGTGATATTTAACAATTCGGTGAAGTATTTACCATTCAAAATAACAAATCAGACCCCTCAAGGAATTGTGTGGCTGTTTTCTACTCTGCCAGTTTCCATTCCTTAATGATTCTTTAATGTTCACTTTTTCCACAAGGCCTTTTATTTTTCTTGAAATTATAGGAGATGAATCATTTCTTTCTTGGGATGCAATTTTTTTACTTTTAGAAGAAAGAAAAATATTGACTCTCTTTATGAGAATTTTATAACTGTTTCATATTTTGTGTGCATGTTTATTTTCAAAAGTTATATTTGTCCATTTGCCAAATAGTGATCAATTTGTTTTCAGAAATATACCAATAAAGTTTACACTTTAAAAAAAAAAATCCACCCCAGATTCTAATAACATTATCACATGACCCTTCGTTTTATTTTTAAAGATTACAACATATTTCTTTTAAGGGAATACCCTGCCTTTGTAGATACATCTTATAGTCTTCAGAAAGGCTAGAAAGATGGTGTTAGCTTTATTAAGCTAAACTCTCTACTGTATCAATAGAGAAATGTTGGTTACTGAAATTTTGAGATTGAAACATCCAGAATGACTATGTTTTAACTCTTTTATTAGTGGTAGTGGGTTGGATGAACATAAATGAGTCAATATTTGGTTTTTATGTGCTCAGAAATAGACCATAGATCTGACCTAATGGCTTCTGTTGAATTTTATAGTCTTTAATCTGCTCTAAACCTGAGTGAGAAAAAGTAACTCATCCAAGTAAATAAAAAGTGGAGCAGAATTAAAAACAGCTGATTATATTGACAGAAGGGAAGGGAATGTACACTGAAAGAAGGAGATTTTTAAAAGTTGAGAGGATGGAATATAAAACAAGTATTTTTAGGCAGCTGAGTGGGAAAATATGACAACAACAACAACAAAAGGCTAATGTAGGTATAAAACATCAATTGAGTACCTCAGGAAGGTGAAGTTAAATATGGAGACATTTAAGGAAAACACAGTAAGTGGGAAGAATCTTACTGTCTCTAAGAGGAGATACTTTCTAGTAGTTGATGCGTCCCTGATAATTGATATAGACCATTACTGAGCCGCTGATGAGAGATACTATACTGCTGATTTTGTTCTGCTCCTTATGCTATTTTTGTGGAAGAAAAAGATATAGACAGCAAATGTTTAATGTGTAGACATTAAGCATGACTTTTTTTTCTGAACTGGGGTATATAATGGGCAGAACTAAATTTCTGATTAAGTAATGGAGTAAGGTATATCTTAGAAGAATATGTTTGATAGGTAAGCCAACTTGAATTTTATGCTGGAGTACATAGGAAGGATATGCAATTTTGACAAAACAATTACAGTAAAGAACAGAGAAAGATAAAACACAGGGTGGTAATTCTCAAGTGAATTACTCAAGAAAACTCACAGGAATTATCAAGGAAAACATCAGAGAAGAGGATGATAGTTCAAAGGTCATACTTAAAGTTTTTATTGGTATATAGAATATAGGGAACATAGCTTAATCAAGAACTTGGATTTAGGTGTCAAGTATATTGGGTTTAACTCCCAGCTCCACCACTTAATAAAAATGTGATCTAGAGAAAATTGCTTTTGTCTCATATGTAAAGAGTACCAATAAGTGTACCAATCTCTTAGAGTTCTAATAAGAATTGATATGATACATATGAAATAGTTAGCCAGTGTCTAGAACAGAGTAAGTACTTGAAAACTGTTGAATATCATTATTTTTGTTGTTACTATGATTTTTTAATCATCATTAGTATTATTAGTGTTACTTGAAATCTTAATAAGATTTAGAATAATAAAATCTATGATTTGTTATGTTCCCGAGTTGAGATCTATGACTAGAAGGAAGTGATAAATGTACTTTAACAGGAATAGATCTAATAGGAAGAGATATTACCATTGTGTGAAAATCTGGTATACCTATATGGAAATCAGTTAACTTAAAGGAAGCATAGTGGAAAGCAACTGGGTGAGACTAAAAGAGATTAGAAGTGATATCCTTGTGGAAATATACAGCTAGCCCAACAGAACTCTTTCATTATAAAGATAAAACTAGAACTGATTGAAGATAGATTTGCCATAAGAGATTTCAATCATTTAGAGACATGGCAGATGAATTTCTTTGTCTGGGGCATAGTTTCACCTCCCAGAAAATTGTGAAAGCAGTTAAGTAGAACTGCTAAATAAGAATGAGCCATAGTATGGGAGTGATGGGAAATTCAGAAAGAATTCATAGAAGTAAAGGAAGATCATTCTAGATAAACATAGGTTAGATTATAGGAAAGTAAATTAAAAAAAAAAAAAACAAAACACAGAAACAGGGATCATCCTATGGTCCAAAACTGAAGAAATAAAAATGAAGTGATGTCTTTCCTGAAGGTGAAGCTATGATTATGCTTTTGTTAACTGGATAGGGCCAGTGGTTTCATGGTAAAGGACTCTTTCTAAATTGAAACTAAAGTTATCCAAACTCATAGTGTTTGTTTTTCTGTAGCCTCAACCCTTGATATGTCTTGCCTAACTCATGTATACACATGCACGCACACATACACACATTCATTTTAAATGCCAGTACTCCTTATAGTTACTTCTCTGACTTTATCATCTCCTGCTTTCACCCTTACTCACTCTCCTCTAGCCACATTCTTCACCTTCCTGTTCTTCAAATGCACTAGGTAGACTCTTGTCTCAGGGACTTTGCACTGGCTTTTCCTCTGCTTGGTATGTACTTCCTCCTGAGATCCATGTGAATATCTCTCAGACCACCCTCAGATGTCACCTTCTTGATGGGGCCTACCCTACCTCCTACGTCTCTTTTGTTCACTGATTTATCATAAGTATCTAGAACAGTTTGCTGACACATAGTAAGCACTCAATAAATGCTTGAATGGATGAATAAATAACTTCCCTCATATATGTTCTGTTTTATGACTCTGCCTCTCTTTTCCTCCCACTCTGTCTACTAAAATGTCACTTCCTTCCCTCCCCCCTCCATTTGATCAATTCTTTTGAGTCAAGAACCCAGTCTATGACTAAAACCTTATTTGTGACTTGGCTCCAACAAGATTAATCTTTCCTCCCTTCACAGCACTTTTTGCTATAGCATATACTGCTTTATATTGTAATGATTTGAATACATTTTTTATTCTCTTGAGCAAGAGATTGGGAGACTCCTAAGAAGCAGAAGTGACCTACTTCCTCCAACTAGGCCCCACCTTACAATTTCTACTACTTTTCCATAAGAGGTCAGATCCCTCATGATCCAGTCACCTCCACCAAAGCCCCACCTCTGAACACTGCTGCATTTGGGACTAAGCCTCCAACACATAACCCTTTGGAGGACACTTCACATCCAAATCATAATGCTGTATGAATAAAATTCAATGTCCAGATTTAGGGAGGCAGTGATCCTACTGATACCTTCACTAGTCAGGTCACATCTACAATATTGTGTCTATTTCTAGGATACCATATTTTAAAGGTAGCATTGAAAAACTAATAACATGCAAACAGGATTGTAATTCCTGTCATATGAAGATCAATTGAGAACTGGAAGGTTTAGGTAAGGGAAATAAGTCCAGATTGCCAACCTCAAATGTTTACAGGGCCACAATATTGAAGAGTTGAAATAGTATTTTAAACTAGAAATCTCTCAGTAGTATAGCTAGAATAATAGTATTTTAATATTTTTGGTTTTGTATAGGTATATTATTTATGTATGTGACTTATTTTAAAAATAACAATCACAAACTTTTAAGTGATTTTTTTCAGATGCCTTTATTTCCCATTCAATGCCTTCTTAATTTTGTCAAATTACTAATATTATATTGTTCCATTGGTGTACTAATGGTTTTAATCAGTATTTTGGTAGGTTTAAAAAAAAAAAAAATGGGGGGGGGCTGGTCTATTTTTTATTTGTTCTTTTTAAACATATATGACAGTAGAGTGTATTTTGGCATACTGTACATAAATGGAGTAGAACTTATTCCATTGAGGATCCTATTCTTGTGGTTGTGCATGATGCAGAGTTATCCTGGTCATGTGTATTCAAATACAAGGATAGGAAAGTTATGTCCAATTAATTCTACTGTCCTTTCTGTAGAATTTTGTTTTAATTCATTTACTATACCTAGAGATTTTATTTGCTATAGAAATCAGTTAATATTATGTCTATTAAATTTTGAAATAAACTGTGAAGAAATGTTTTTGATTAGAAACCTCAAGTTTCTTTATCTCCAAACATTTATCTTTACAACTATACTTATTTTGAATAAAGATATAGGGATATTTTAAGTCACTGTATTCTCCTTTCCCTTGGTTTTGTGAAACTATCAAATTAAGTGTCAAAATTTTCTATTTTGCTTAATTACCCATAACATTTGTAACTTACCTTTATAAACTCTGGTCTTTACTGTATAGGAAAAATAAACATAAAATAAATTTAGGCTTAAAGAGAATTCAGAGTAGTATAAATATTTAATGTGTTGTTGTGTATATAGGAGCTGCCATAAAATCCTTCAGAAATAGCTTTGTGTCTAAATTATAAAAATAGCATGGAAAGCTTCCAAATATTTATCTTCAAATGTGCTTGTTTAAGAGGTGTCAATATATGATTAATGCATACAGTGAGTGGTTTGGGGGATTTACAATAACGTCATCTCAAAAAAATTTTTATTTCATTTACAGATTTTCTTTCTGTTTTATCTTTAGTTACTCTTCCACATATAAATACTTTTTATCAGTGGAGGGATATTGATAGCAGATTTTGTGCTTTACTGCTTCTTGAGAGCCTTGGCATTTTACTGACTGTCCACTGTATGGCAGATGCTATACTTGGCTCCTAACTTTTCTCATTTTTATACTTGTAAAGAGTTATGTAAAGGCATTAATGCTAATTTGAAAGTATGTTAGTGTTGTTTTTCAATGTACCTTTAATATACTCAAATAATATGACAGTTAAGACACAGTTCATATTATACCAAGCATCTTTTCTTGCAGTAAGGATTTATTTTGATTATATGGACTTAAAAAAAAAAAAAAAAAAAACCTGACCAATGTTATAGCTTTAACAAACTCTGAAAAAATATACCATATGTGATTTAGTCATTTGATAAAAGCCCTACTTGCATAATTTTTGTGATAAAAAAATGAAAAAAGACGGTTTATGTTGGTCTACCTTCATTTGAAAAATAATAAAAATATTTATATTTTTAAGTAAAACATTTTGCAATGTTTTGATAGTAATATAAGCAGAATGTGAAAAACAAAAAGATTATATTAAAGTTTCTTCATTTTCCTAAACCTAGGATGGTAAGCGGATGTTTGGCACCTATTTTCGTGTTGGTTTTTATGGAACCAAGTTCGGGGATTTGGATGAACAGGAATTTGTTTACAAGGAGCCTGCAATAACCAAACTTGCAGAGATATCTCACAGATTGGAGGTGAATACTGTGGTGGTTATAAAATGTCATCTTTAGTTTGTATTCTTCTTTGTAAATGTATTTTCAGATCCAGGTTTAATCCCTAAAATAAGCTGGCTCCTGCCAAATAAACACTCTTATGGAGTATAAGGATTTTTAATATTTTCAAATCCTTCAGATATTTTATGGCAACAGTAAAACAATATTATTAACTTTTTTTTTTGAAGCTCCATTTTCACACATATTTTAGAAACCCTATATCCTTTGGAATTGCTGTGCCCTGTGGAGAAATGTATGCATTATCCACATTTTGTGGAAAAAGACAAGAAGTTAAGTAGCATCCGATAATGGAACTAAAAGCAGAACCCCAGGAAATTTCTGACCCAAGTGCATTATCTCTGGCTTAACCTGTTTTCAGTGGCACATCTTTAGAATTTAAATGCCTGAAATCACACCTTGAAAACACTAAATAGAATCTCTTCATCTTTATAACTTTTTTCTCACCACAAATGATTGATTTTCATATTTGTTCAGCTAATCAATCTTTTTTGTTAAAATTATTCTTTCCCACCTTTCTGTAGTCTTATTACTCAAAATGTGGCCCATAGATAAGAAGCTTAGTATCACCTGTGACATTATCTGAACTATAGAATCTCAGACCCCGCTGCAGGCTTTCTGAATCAGAATTGGCATTTTAACAGATCTCCAGGTGGTCTGTACTCACAAGCAGTTTGAGAAGAAGAACTTTAGGATTGATTTTATTCTCAGCTGATGATGCACCCCCTGCGTCTTTCTCCCCACTTATCTGAACTATAGAATCTCAGACCCCGCTGCAGGCTTTCTGAATCAGAATTGGCATTTTAACAGATCTCCAGGTGGTCTGTACTCACAAGCAGTTTGAGAAGAAGAACTTTAGGATTGATTTTATTCTCAGCTGATGATGCACCCCCTGCGTCTTTCTCCCCAACCCCATTTCTGGCGATTGAACCTAGAGCCTAACTCATGATAGGCAAGCATTCTACTGATGCGCTACATCCCCAGCCCTGATATTAATTCTTGAATGTTAAGTTCTTACTGGTGATTTTGCTGGGCTCAACTTTCATAAAACTGGCTCAATCTGTGACACTTTATTTTTCAAGAGCTAGGTCAGTCTTGAAAAATATTGATTTCCAAGCTTAATCAAAAAATTGTCTTTGGGGGAAGGGGTGGGAGTGTCTTTGCCCACTCAGATTTAGTTTTCCCTTCTGAATAGCTCCACCCATTGCCCATGCTGCTTC
Organism: Marmota monax; assembly: GCF_021218885.2. Taxonomy (NCBI): domain Eukaryota; kingdom Metazoa; phylum Chordata; class Mammalia; order Rodentia; family Sciuridae; genus Marmota; species Marmota monax. The sequence goes on along the minus strand of NW_026692907.1, from coordinate 11,025,349 downwards.
CATCATGGGGAAAAAGTCACTTTTCTTGGCCCAGGATTGCTTTTTCAAAATCTAAATCTGTAAAAACTTCAACAGGTCAATATTTTTATTTGAAAATTATGGAATGCTACTTTAAATCATTCATAAAAGTAAATGCTTATTAATTAAACCATAGTATGTAAGAAATCATGCCACAACAAGCTCTCTAAAAGTAAAATCCTGTACATCAAAGGTAATGAGTTTCTTTTGTCCTCCTTTCACTCCATTCCATTTTTGTTTCCACAAGAACCCCTTGTGGAATCCTGTATTTTTATTGGATAAAGTTGTTATTTTTCTCTTATTTGTGTTAAAGTGCATGGATGGGAATATTAAGTAAATATTCAAATAAGTAATTATTTATAATAATTAACTTACTAAATCCCCTGATTTTGCTCAGGTTTCCCTTTTTTTATTTTAGGGATTTTATGGAGAAAGATTTGGAGAAGATGTGGTTGAAGTAATCAAGGACTCTAATCCTGTAGACAAGTGTAAATTAGATCCTAACAAGGTATGATTGATTAGACTACAATGACACATAGGCTTATCTTTGAAGCCTACATATGCACTTTTAGCTTTTGCAAAAAAACTATGCAATTTTGCTTGAGATTCTAAATGATTTAACAGTGAGGTAATGAAGGACTTTTTCCTTTTCTAGGCATACATTCAAATTACCTATGTGGAGCCATACTTTGACACATATGAGATGAAGGACAGAATCACATATTTTGACAAAAATTATAATCTTCGCCGTTTTATGTACTGTACACCCTTCACTTTAGATGGTCGAGCCCATGGAGAACTTCACGAACAATTCAAACGAAAGACCATTTTAACTACTTCTCATGCTTTCCCTTATATTAAAACAAGAGTCAATGTTACACACAAAGAAGAGGTAAGTCCGTAAATGGGGAAAATAATAAAATAATGAGTGAAATATTGTCTAGTCATGTCATATAACAATGTGGATGCAACAGAAGATATGTACCGTCCTTCACATAATAGTAACACACTAGAACTTCACCCGTTTTTCAGTCTTTCATTTTTGCCTTTTTAATTAAGTAATTAATTCATCCTCAGTTTATGCTTTAAAAGGTTTTTTTTTTGTTTTTAAGTTTGGAACTTCACTATTACATGAAAGTTTATAATTGGTCCACTTTTTTTCTAATTTTAATTGGTTATACGAAGCTCATTAAATAGTTTATGATCAGTACAATGATCTAACAGTTGCTGTTTTACTCAGATCATCTTAACACCAATTGAAGTTGCTATAGAAGACATGCAGAAAAAGACACAGGAGTTGGCATTTGCAACACATCAGGATCCAGCAGACCCCAAGATGCTTCAGATGGTACTCCAGGGATCTGTTGGCACAACAGTGAATCAGGTTAGTGCTTTTGCTACTGCTATGTGATTTTAGTTATAAGACTTAGATTAATTTCATTATTTTACAAAATCATTAATATATGCTAAATCAACTGGAAAGAATGTGTTGAAAATGATTACAAAAAGACATTGAAATATAAATGAAGACAAAGTGAAGCACAAGTTGTAATCTCAGTTGTTGTTTTCACACCTGCCTTCTCTACCTTATTATTTTTCCATTCTTACAAACTCTTTTAAGAAAGAACTGAGTCACTTAAAATACCTTTCTTCAAAAAGCTTGTACTAAAAGAATGTTATCTAAAAAGGAGGACTCATTTTCAGAACCATATACATATGTACATGATACCTTTACCATCTTAGATTCTTGCTGTATCATCTTCTCCAGATCTCCTTGATAGTGGGTTCTGGGCATTAAATAAATGATATGGAATCACTTTGTATAATTTTATATAAAAATAATGTATAATTTTAATAATACATGAATACAAGATATGATGGTTATTTTGTCATATGTCTTTTAGAAGCCGCCCCCATCTTCCTTGTAGTTGGTTTTCTCAGATTCTCTTGCTAGTAATGATTTTAATCATTGCCCAGTCTTAAGGAATAGAAAAATCCAGAAAAGCTTATATCTTAACTACTTTTTGTATTAAAGGAAAAAAGCCAAAAATACTGTTCTGAAATGGAAATAAACACTGTAAGGCTTATATCCCCCCAAAATATTCATGATTTTGAGGCTTTACCACCAAAATTATCTAACTTATTCACAAAGGATCATCTTATTTAACTTATAGTGTCGGGAATACCTTTGGAATGCTGGGGGAAGCTGTCTTGGCAAAATTATGTCTAATAATCAGTGGATTGGGAGATAGTAGTTTGAGAACTGGTATATTTAGGATAAATTAAAAAAAGAAAACCCAGGGCTGACTGCATCAATCAACACAATAGTCCTTGAGCTCCTACTCAGTTTCTTTGAATAATGAACTAAAAAGTTAGTAGGCAAGAATGTAGATATGAAATTAGGAAAATCTGAAACAAAGTCTGTCTCTGAAGAGTTTTAATAAAGGCATAAACATACATGCATTAAGCTTAAGTGAAACCATTCTCAGTGATAAAATAATTTGGATAAGTTCTGTCTCTGTGATTTTTACTTCTTATGTAGAAATCACACCTTGAAAACACTAAATAGAATCTCTTCATCTTTATAACTTTTTTCTCACCACAAATGATTGATTTTCATATTTGTTCAGCTAATTCATCTTTTTTGTTAAAATTATTCTGTTTTATTTCTTATTTTGCAGGGCCCTCTGGAAGTTGCTCAGGTTTTCCTGTCTGAAATACCCAGCGACCCAAAGCTGTTCAGACATCATAATAAACTGCGACTCTGCTTTAAAGATTTTACTAAAAGGTATTCAAGGCTGCTTCTATAAAGATCTTCAAATTGAGAATGTCTAATACTACATTTTGACATAAGGGTCTTAACTATTAAAAAGAGAAAACATATAGGGTAGTGGTTCACAATGAGAAATAATCTGTGTAAAGTTTATTGTTCTTTAATAGTGTATATTCCCAGTACATACACCCATACTCTGTAATGCCATAGTTTTTTATTTTACAGATTGGAGAAGCCAAGGCTCAGAAAATTTTTTAACTTGAAACTATTATTAGACTAACTTGAAAGCTGCTATTTATTATGAATCTTCAATATGTGAGTTTTTGTTCCCCTTCCCTTAGGGAAGTTAAAATAAGAAACTTGGATGCCAAAAATTAATATTCACATCCTGACTTTATCTATGTATGTCTGGGTCACTTAACCTACCTCTACGATACTCAGTTTTTCAAGAAGTCTACAAAGTAAGAACAAAGATACCTACCTATCATAGGGAGGTTGTACAAGTTTGATGAAACAATACATAGTAGTAGAAGTCCCCAAGCTCACCCCTCAGTTTCAGTGATTTGCCAGGTGGACTCTGAGAACTTGGCACAGTTGTACTGGTTGCTGTGATTTATTGCACTGAAAAGATACAAAGTTATGTCCACTAAGTATGTAGTGAAGTCTGCAGGAAACCAGGTACAGACTTCAAAGGGTCTTCTGTCAGTGGAGTAGCATAAGGTATGCCTAATTCCTCTGCAATAAGTTGTGACAACATGCATGAAATATTGTCTACCAAGGAACCCCATTAGAGACATGGTGCCAGACGTTTTTATTGAGAACTTCATTTTCCAATATCCAATTCCCTGATTGTGTACCAAAATTCCAGACCCCCAGAATAAAAACAGATTTTCAACATAATCCGTACTATTTATATGAACAGTTTTGGGACAGTGAGCCATTTTTATCTTCTGAGAATAATGAGAATCCTGAAATCCAAATTCTCAAAGGCTAATGGAGGACCAATTTTGTAATCAGGCCTTCCTAAGGACAGCAGGCTCAGCCATGCAATCCTAACTCTCTGCACAAATAAAATCTTTATAGGCTGATACTTGGCACATAATAAATAGACATTTGTAAATATTAAATTTTGAAATAATAGGGGAAAATAGTCATTTATCAACTGATAATTCTTGCTTTATTAACACTGATCACAGAAAAGGGAACAATTAAATGAGATTTTACAGTATGATTTTTTAACTTAAGTTTATTTTTAACTGATACATAAAAAATTAAAATTATATGTATCTATGGGTACTAAGTGATGTTTTGGTACATGTATACATTGTGCAGTGTTAGGATAAACTTTCTCAGGACATCACTTTCCTCAAGTATTCATCATTCTTTCTGGTGAAAACAATCAAAATCCTCTCTTCTGGCTTTTTGACGTACACAGCACATTAACATTATCTTTAGTCACTCTACTATGTAATAACACACCAGAGTTTCTTACTCCTATCTAACTACAACTTAGTACCCTTTGATCAATCTCTCCCTGTTCATCCCTCCCCAGTCTTCTCCCCAGCCTCTAGTAGCTGTCATTCTTACTCTCAGCTTCTGTGAGATCAACATTTTTAGATCGCACATAAATGAGATCACGTGGTGCTTGTCCTTCAGTGCCTAACTTATTTTACTTAACATAATGATTTCCACTTTGTTTCATCTTAACACAATAACAGGACTTCATTTTTTTTTTATGGCTAAATAGCATTCTATCGTGTATATATGTACCACATTTTCTTTTCTGTCAGTTGATGGACCAACTTACATTGTTTCTGTTTCTTGGCCATTGTGAATAGTGCTGCAGTGAACATGGGAGTGCAGATGTCTCTTTAACAAACTTATTTCATTTCTTTTGGATATATATCCAGTAGCAAGATTTCTGAATCACAGTTCTATTTTTAAATTTTGAAAAACATTCATACAGTTTTCTATAAAGGCTTTACTAATTTCCATTCCTACCAGCAGTACAGGGTTCCCTTTTCTCCACATTCTTGCCAGCACTTATTATCTTTTGTTTTTTTGATAATAGCCATTGTTACTGGGTTAAGATAATATCTCATTTTGTCTTGATTTGCATTTCCTTGTGATTAATGACATTAATCATTAATGTATTTTTTGAGACAAGTATTTAGGTCTATTTCCCATTTTAAAATCAGGTTTATTTGTTTGCTACTGAATTTTTAAAATTCCTTACAAATTCCAGATATTAACTCCATGTCAGATGTATAGTTTGCAAATATATCGTTCCATTCTGTAGGTTGTCTCTTTACTCTGTTGATTATTTCTTTTACTGTGCAGAAGCTTTTGAGTTTGATGTTAATTCTTTAACATGACAATTAGTATATATGGCCATATAGAATTGGTTAACAGAACAGATGACCTGTGATGATAAACTTCTTTCCCACTTATAGAATTTATTATTTGGGGCTTTAAAACAATATCAAAATAAATTCCGCTGTCTTTGTGAGCAAGGAACAATACATACTTTATTAAGTGGTAGACATTTAGTAAGAGATACCTTTTGTCTTTGCTATTGGTTTGGAACCAGTTTTAAACTGGTTTTAAACTACAGTTTTAAACAAATGTCTTTTTGTATATATTTATTTTACAGTAATGAATTCTTGTAGTCAACAGGTCTCCTTAAGTGTTATTTTACCTGTTGAGAAAATGTTTTCTTGTAAACTAAAAAAAAAAAAGTAGAAAAAAAACTACAAATAGACTTTGCAAAGAAGTTATGTCCCAAATCACATTTTTCCATTTTACCACTGATTTTTATACCAGTATGCATATATATTTTAACATAATTAAATCATAGTATACATATAATCTTAAATTCTTAGTTAATATTATTATCCTAATGGTTATATTATTTTCTCAATTTGTATGTTCCTATTTTTTAAGTTGAATTCGCTGAATGTGAAATAGTACTACAAAGGATCTTTTTTTGTTAAAACTGTTGAATTTTTAAAATTTTCTTTCTTTTTTTTTAATAAATTTATTTTATTTATTTATTTTTATGTGGCACTGAGGATCGAACCCATTGCCTCACAGGTGCCAAGCAAGTACTCTACCACTGACCACAATCCCAGCCCCTTAAATTTTTCTTTTTTGAACCCAGGGGCACTTGACCCTTGAGCCACATTCTCAGCCCTTTTATTTTTCATTTTGTTGCACTTTTTTTTTTTTAAATGGGGCTGGGGATTGAACCCATGACCTTGTGATGTGAGGCAAGCACTCTACCAGCTGAGCTATTTTCCCAGCCACTTATTTTTCATTTTGAGACAGGTTCTCACTAAGTTGCTTAGGGTCACTAAGTTGCTAAGGCTGGCTTTGACCTTGGGATCCTTCTGCCTCAGTTTTCTGAGACACTGGGATTACAGACATGCACCACCGCACCGAACTGAATTAAAATTTCTATCATGGTTTTTCAGTTTTTCCACCTTCCTCCCATGTACGCTCAGACAAGTTAGTTAATCCCTTTGTCTTAATTTCCTTTTTTGTAAAATGGGAGAAAAGAACCTACCTCAGAGAGTTAAGAGAATTAAAGTGTAGGAGTAAAAATAAAACACTTTAAAAATTTTCTGTTGTGAAATTACTAAGCCAAAGTACATGAACATTTTTATTGGCACTTAATATATAGTATATTTCAAAAAGTTTCTCAATATTAACAGTGCCAAGAAAGCAGCTGTATGCATAGCTTGCTTTTAAGTCATGCTACATAAATACATTGTCTTTTGTTAATCAGTTTTAAGTGGTACTTTAGTTTGCTTTATTACTAAAAACAATAAACATTTTTCCATGTGTTTAACTTTTTATGTTTTGGGGTTTTGTCTTTTAAAACTTTTTTTCATTAAATCTTGAATAGATTGAAAATAATATTTGTAACAATTTGCTGTTAAAGAATAGTAATCCCAGTGGCCCCGTAGGCTGAGGCAGAAAAATCTTGAGTTCAAAGCCAGCCTCAGCAACTTAGCAAGGCCGTAAGCAACTCATTGAGACCCTGTCTCAAAATAAAACACAAATAAGGGTCTGGGAATAATGAGAATCCTGTGGTTCAGTGGTTAAGCACCCCTGGGTTCAATTCCCAGTATCACACATACCAAAAAAAAAAAATTTAAGAAAAAAGTCATGTACAGACTTAAGATATTGAGTATTATTATTACTTTGAGATCCCTTCCTCATGTAGCCTTCTCTGACTTATCTCCCTCTCTGCCTTTGAAGATGACCAGTATCCTGAATTTTCTCATTTATCATTTGTTTTCTTGTCTCTGTAGTTTTATCAGAAATGAATATATCCCTAAGTAATATATTATTTTGTTTTACATCTTTTTAACTATTTTTTCATTTTTTAGCATCCTTTTAACTTTATATAAATGTTCAATATGTATAGTCTTAATAACTTGCTGTTTTTAGTTTTTGTGAGCTATTTATAAGTGTTACTTTAATTTTTATATACTTAATTGTATGAATATACCACAATTTATTCTTTTTTTTTTTTTAAGTGAGTACAATACCTTTATTTTTGTTTATTTTTTTGTGGTGCTGAGGATTGAACCCAGTGCCTCACACATGTGGGCAAGTGCTCTGCCACTGAGCCCCAGTCCCAGCCCCACAATTTATTCTTTTAATGAATATTTTGGTCATTGAGCCAGACCCTCAGACTTGTTTGTTTTGTTGTTGTTGTTTTTAATTTTATTTTTAGTTGTAGATGGACACAATACCTTCATTTTATTTATTTAATGTGGTGCTGAGGGTCAAAACCAGTGCCTCACACATGCTAGGCAAGTGCTCTACCACTGAGCCCTGGTTGGTTTGTTTTTGTTTCTAGTTTAAAAGAATATTACTCAAATATTCCCATAGCTATTTCTAGACATACTTGTATAAGAGATTTTCTAGGATTTATACCTAAGAGTAGTATTGCTGATTCATAGGTCCGTCTTCAACCAGTTGATGCCACATTTTCCCCAAAGTATATAATCCACGATTACCAGTAGTATGAAAGTTTGTATTGTTGTACATCCTCACCATTACTTGGTATTGTCCATCATTTTAATTTCTCCAAATCTGGTGGATGTGAAATGAGATGTGATTGTGGATTAAATACGCACTTCTTGATAACCTGAGAGGTTGAATTTCTGGTTGACTGCTCAGCAATTTCACTTTTCATCTTCTGTAAAGTTATATGCCCAAGTCTTGCCACTTTATTCTCAGAATCTTTTCCTTATTAACTTCTCAGAGTATTCTGGGTATGTAATGCTTTATTATTTTTAAGTATCACAGGTATCTACTCTGAACTTGGGGCTTGTTGCTTTTTAGTTTGTTCTTAAATTTTATGTGTTTAGGTGATTTAGTCTTTTCCTTTATAATTGTGTGTCATGTTGAAGAAATTATTTTCTTTGTAGTAATAACTGTGCTTTTGACTTCTAAAAGTTAGAGGGGGGATAGTGGGCTGAGGTGGCATCTGGGCCACCCTGCACCCCTGAGGAGGCAGGTCTACCAAGAAAGAACAGGGCTTTGGGGGGCACCATTTGCACCCTCAGGGCTCTCCTGGGAGACTCAGATTTCCCTGAGTCAGGAGCGTAAGGGTCTGGCTCAACTGTCCTCCAGTTCTGCAGTCCACACAAGGGCATGGGGACCTGTCCCGAGTTGGAGGGTTGGATCAGCCCCAAAACTTCCGCCAGCCCTGGAAAAATTAACCATCATCGTTAATTTTCATGTGCACATGTAGAATGGCCCTTATGTGAGTCTGGTATAATTTGGCCTCCTGAGATTCTGCCATTCTGCCTTAGCAAGAAATAAATGGGAAATACTCCTGGGGGAAAAAAAAACAACAACATAAAACAATAAGAAGACACAACTTATTTTTACATGATTGTAAGCTTACTTACCAAGGTAGACACTATTTCCAACACTTTTTCCGCCTGGTGGAGTTCTGTATCTGAGTTTCAAAAAATGTTAATCGATGAAAGGTTACAATGTAAACATCATAAAATTACTTATCAGACTCTGAGAGTTGAACACACCTGCATTAACTCCCCCAAAATTGTTATTGTTAAGAGCCCAAAGACAACAAGAACTAAAAACTCCAATATTGAGAATATTCGGGGAATCTGGATGAAGGAGTGGAAGAGTGTAGAGCTGAATGTAAGAAGCTTTGCTGTGAACACACGTTTTCAAGTCAGAATTTGAACACAAGAAGGAAGAATTTGCCCATATTTCAGAAGAAGAAAAAATATTAATCAGAGATTGCAAGACTAGGGAAAGATAAAGAACAGTCTAACCAGCTGTTTAGTATTGATCTCACAAGCGAAAGCAAATGAATGGAGCAACTTGAACTAGAAAAAGTCCATTTGACTCAGAAATTAAGTTTTAGAGGCTGAAATATTAGAATTAAGGACTTTTCTGCAAAAGAGAATTCTGGTGCTCATGTGAATACAAGTGCAACAGTTGGAGGAGCTGCACACTATAGTAGGACCCCTGGAAGCTGAAAAACAGTTAAGCTATAAGCTGAACATTGGGAAAAAGAGCTATAATCCAGCAATGAACAAAATACTTTTTTAAATCAGTAAATTGCCTAAAGTTGACAGAGAAATACATACATTGACTAGTAAGGTAAAGCAGCTTAAACATTCAAACAAACTAGAATTAACAGAATCAAACTGGAGTTAGAAGAGTTAAGAGTGAGCTAGAAAGAGAAAGGGATAAGATCAAAGTGCACTGGATGCATTACAGTGAAATTCTCAAATCAGCCTTTGAACACCAGGAAGTGCTTTGGTAAAGAAGGATCATGAATTAATATGTAAAGTACTAGCTGCCAAGGAAGAATATTGGAAATGCAGAGGAAGAAAAAAGATGAAAATTCTCAGAAATAGCAAATCAGTAGTTTGCACATCCAGGTGACTCACTGGCACAGTCAGAATGACTTGCTGAATTTAAACCAAATGCTGAAGAAAATGATGGGGAGATTAAAACACAAATGCCAAAATTTAAGAAACCAAATTGAAAAAGTACAACTAGATGTTGAAAAGACATTGGAAGAAGAACAAATGACATATTGTACGTACATAGAATAAGTATAACTTGTTCCAATTAGAATTCCATTATTGTGGTTGTATATGAGGTGAGTTAATTAGTTGTGTATTTATATGTTAAGAAGAAAAGTGTGAGCTTCATGAGAGAAGAAAAGTATAATCAAGCTAAAGTGAAACTACAGTGAGCTGCAGTTGCTCAGAAAAAGAAAATCTCTTTATCAAAACAAATTGAAGGGGCTGGCGTATGGCTCAGTGGAAGAGTGCTTGCCTAGCATTCATGAGGCACTGGGTTCGATCCTCAGCACCACAGAAATATAAAATTAAAATATTGTGCCCATCTATAACTAAAAAGTAAATATTTTTTGAAAAAATTAAAGAGACTACAGGAGAAAATGGAAGTCTTGAAGGCAAAGAAAGAAGAATTAGAATAAGAAAATCAGATGTTAAGTAGACAAGATGTTTCACTTGAAGAATATACAAGGCTCCAACAGACTAATGGACATACAGAAAAGACAATGAATTTTGCAATCTGTTCTGGGTTCCTAACATGCCTCCTACAGAATCTGTCAATCCTGTTAGTGTTCAGTCATCAGCCATGGTTCCAGGCATGGCACTGTTCTTTCTTCCTCACAAGGAGGAACAGCATTAAAGGGAACTGTCTCTACTAGAAGAACTAGAAACACTAAGAAAACAACTAGAGGAACTTGGATCTCCTGGGGAATTATATTCTTGGATAAAATTCAGATAGATCAAAAGGGATAAAATAAAGAGGCTAAGTAAAGCATGAAGTTTTAACACAGTGGCATTGATATTTTATTATTTTTGGCCAAAATATTTTTTATTCTTTCTGGATAAATAATAGGAGGGTATATTTTGACATATTGTACGTACATAGAATAAGTATAACTTGTTCCAATTAGGATTCCATTATTGTGGTTGTATATGAGATGGAGTTACATTAGTTGTATATTTATATGTAAAGATAGAAAAGATATATCTGATTCATTCTACTGTCTTTTTTCTATTCCAGTCCCCACTCTCTTCCCTTCATTCTCCTTTGTCTCCAATGAACTAGCTTTCCCCTCATTGCAAGTCAGAGAGAATATTCTGCCTTTGGATTTTGGGGACTCACTTATATCATTTAGCATGATATTCTCCAGTTCCATTCATTTTCCAGCAAATGCCATAATATTCCATTGTGTATATATACTAGTTTCTTTATCCATTCATATGCTGAAGGGCACCTAGGTTGGTTCCTTAGTTTGGCTTTTGTAAATTGAGCTGCTATAAACATTGAAATGATTGCATCACTCTAATATGCTGATTTTAAATCCTTTGGGTATAAACCAAGGAGTGGGATAACTGGTTCAAATGGTGGTTCCATTCCAAGTTTTCTGAGAACTCTCCTTGCTCCTTTCTATAATGGTTGTACCAGTTTGCAGTCCCACAAGCAAAGTGAACCTCTTTTCCCATATTCTCCCCAGCATTTATCATTACTTGTATTCTTGAAAATTGCCATTCTGAGTGGAGATGGAATCTCAGTGTAGTTTTAATATGCATTTCTCTTAATTATTAGAGATATTGAACATTTTTTCATATATTTGTTGACCATTTGCATTTCTTCTTCTGTGAAGTGCCTTTCAGTTCCTTATCTCATTTATTGATTGAGTTATTTGGGGTTTTTTTGTTTGTTTGTTTGTGCTGGTGTTAACTTTTTTGAGTTATTTATATATCCTAGAGTTTAATGCTCTGAGATGCTGGTGGTAATGATTGTCTCCCTTTCTGTAGGCTGTCTGTTGGCAAGAATATTTTAATATGCTTCAAGAAAAGATACTACTGGGCTGGGTTTGTGGCTCAGTGGTAGAGTGCTTACTTCACATGTATGAGGCACTGAGTTCGATTCTCAGCACCACATATTAATAAATGAATACAATAAAGTCCATCAACAACTAAAAAAAAGTACTAGCCATGTGCTGCATTGCACAAGTATCAAAGTTTTTAGGATCATCCTAAATGATGAAGCATTAAAAGAAAGTTTCAGAGATATTTATAATATATTGTGACAACCCTTTAAGAACATAAAAATAAGAGGAACTAATTAGGAAATAAAGTTTTAAATTAGTTTTACTTTGTTGGATTTTTGTCATATTGCCTAAAATATGCCCTTCTTGAATTCTTTTTTTTCTAAAACCTATGTACACATAATTTTAAAATAAATATTTTTTCTACTAAAATTTAAAAATTAATAAAAGCATGGTGGTATTTCTAAAATTAAAATATAGGTTAAACAAAGGGTGGGCAAAAAATAACCTTTTAATTTTTTGATACTAGCTGAGTGGTGCATTGCACAAGTATCAAAATTTTTAGGATCATCCTAAAGACAAAGCATTAAAAGAAAGTTTCAATATCTACAATATATTGTGACAACCCTTTGAGAACATAAAAATAAGATAAGATGAACTAATTAGGGAAAAAAAGTTTTAAAATTAGTTTTCTAAAGAATCCATTTCTGATTGATTGATTTTTTTTTTTTTTTTTTTTTTTGGTATGGTACAAGGTAGGGATCAGTTTGATTTTTCTCCATACTGTTAACAGTTAGTGATCTCAGTACTGTTTCTTTAATATGCTGTCAGGTTTCTTTTCCTTAGTGAATTTCAGTTGCCCAACATTACTATTTGAAAGATTGCCTTTTCTCCATTGCTCTCAGTATCATCTCAATTAAAAATTAACTGCCCGTTTGTATGCATCAGTTTCTTGGATCTTTATTCTCTTACATTTCTTAACCAATGCTATGCTAATGATATCAGCTCTATAGTAAGTTTTGGTATCTGGTACAACAGTTCCTCTCACCTTGTTTTGTTCAAGGACTATTTGAGGGCTTTTTAAAAAATGTTTTTAGTTGTAAATGGATCTTTTATTTTATTTATTTATATGCAATGCTGAGGATTGAACCCAGGGCTTCACTCGTGCCAGGTAAATGCTCTACCACTGAGCCACAACTCCAGTCCTGGGGGTTTTTTAATATAAATTTTAAATTTTAGAATCAGTTTGTTCCCCCCGCTTCCAAAAAACAAAATAGCCTGAATGTATACATTAACATCTTTATTGACGTGAATCCATGAATATCATGTATTTCTCCATTTTCTTTATTTTGAATAATTTGAATGTTTTCTTAATATTATTTAAAATTTCTGTTTAGAGGTGTTGTACATCTTTTGATTTATCCTTTAGTATTTAATACTTCTATGCTTTTGTTAATAACTTAAAATAATTTCATTTGCTGATATACAGAAATACAGTTGATTCATATATATTTTACTTGAGAACCTTATAAAACTCACTTGTTAATTTTAATAATTTATCTATAGAATCTTTTTCTTATACTAATAATTAGAGCCTCCAGTGCTATACTGTATAGGAATAGAAGACATCATTTCCTTACACCTGATCTAAAAAGAAATGTTTTCACCATTGAATATAGTGTTTCCTGCAGGGTTTTTTTTTTTTTTTTGTAGATATTTTAATTAGGTGAAGGACATTTATATATATATATATATATATATATATATATATATATATATATATATAGTTGTCAATGGACCTTTATTTGTTTAGCTGTGGTGATGAGAATCACACCCAGTGCCTCACACATGCTAGGCAAACACTCTACCACTGAGCTACAATGCCAGCACCTGGGTTAAGGTTTTAATTAAGTTTAGTATGACAAGTTTTAAATTTTTTTTTCAAATACTTTTTCTACATCTCCTTTGATCTTTTAGTGGTGTGAGTTACATATATTGATTTCTTATTGTTAATCTTCCATTTATTACAGATAAACAACTTGGTCATGGTATATGTGTATGTGTGTTTTTAATACATAGGTAGAACAGTTTCCTGTTACTATCTTTGCATGTTTTATAATCATACTTATGGGTAATATTGAATAAGAATTTTTTTCCTTAGTCTTCATTAGGTTTTGGTATCCTAGCTTTGAAAAAATTAGTTGAGAACCCTCTCAGGAATAGTTCTTTTTTCCCCTTTGAAAGTTTATTTTACTCTGGAATAATTACATTACTTGTCTCTAGAGTGCTTAGTAAAATTTTCATTTTAGTGTTTTTGTGTATAGATTTGTGACTTAACTGATTTAGTTTGATGGATTTAGGGTTATTCACATTTTTAAAAAATAATTGTTATATTTATCTAGAAAAATCTTTTGCATTAAATTGTACATTGTATCCTTCAAGACTGTTTAGATATTTGCTATATTTGATTTTTTTATATTCCATTTTAAATTTCTAGTAGGGAATATTTGATCTTCCCTCATTTAATCTTGATAAAGTTTAGTCTGTTGTTTGGGTTTTTCCAAATAACTAATTTTTCCCTTTTTTGTTGCTGGGTTTTTTTTTTTTTTTTGTTGTTGTTGTTGTTGTTTTTGAAATGAGGTTCCTGGCTGGCTCTAAATCCTTGGGCTCAATTAATCCTGCCCAGCCTCCCAAGTAACTGGGACTACTATAATGCACTTGGCTTCTAACTTCTCCTATTTTTGATACTCTGTCATGCTTTCAAATTTTATTATTTCCTCCCTTATATTTAGTCTGTTCTTTGTAAGTTCTGACTTTTCAATTTTATTATTTTATTATTTAGAAAATAAAATTATTTTCTAATATACACATTTAAGGCTATACATTTTCCTCTAAGCATTGCTTTAGCTGCATCCTACAAGTATGGATATGTATATATTGTTTTTCAATCGTAATTTATTCCTTTATCAGGATCCAGAGGTTTTTCTTAGGTATATGAGTAAGTTAGATAAAGGATTGTCATCCAGATCTGTTCATTTTAGAAAACATTTATTTGAACACAGTTGACAAGTACTGTGTCAGATGCCATTGGTGCCACATAATTTGACTACATTCCTTAAACAGTTTCTAGTCTGTTAGTGATATGAAAAGGATGCCTTCATATTTAACATTAAAAATATATAAATTTCAATTTAATGAAAATTGGAAGTGTTTGTTAGATTTAATGGAATTCAGTTGATTATCTGTTTAAACCTAAAGCATAAAAAGATTATTAACATTCAGCTGAAAAGCTGAATATCCTTATCATAGTTAATATAGTTTTAGATAGATAGATAGATATAGATATATGTGTGTCACCAAGTCTACAAACTATGCCAGAAGAAATCTTTTGATAACATGCCTTTTCTCTTAGGTGTGAGGATGCCTTAAGAAAAAATAAGAGCCTAATTGGACCAGATCAAAAAGAGTATCAAAGGGAACTGGAGAGAAACTATCATCGCCTTAAAGAGGCTCTACAGCCACTGATAAACAGAAAGATTCCTCAGTTGTACAAGGCAGTATTGCCTGTCACTTGCCACAGGTATGCTTATTTTCTGAATTGTTTTAATAATGAATTATTGTTAATTTTACTTACATGGTTTCAGATATTGTGCCCCCTGAAACCTAACTGGTTCAAATAATATAAACCTTTTATCACCTATACCTTAATAAGTCTGTAAGATAAAGTCACTTTCCTTCCTGTAATTCGCGCATTCATACTAACTAGGACAGCATTCATTCATCTAGCCTCCTAAAACTGTTCCTTAAATGTAGGGTCACACTTTCTGGTACTTTTGTGAGAAAGGCATTCATTTTCCTTCACCTGTGACAGTAAATAGTACATAATCTTCTAGAAATGTATTAAAACAAATAACCCCAGTGAGTATCAAAAAGACTTCAGTATTTTTCTCCAAATTAGAAGTGGAAATAACTTAGAACTTTCTACAATTGAATCCTAATTCTACTTGAACAGGTAATTTAGTCTGATTTTTAGATTTCTCTTCTTATGTGATAAGATAGTATTTACTTTGAAAAGGTTGTGGTGGAGATTAAATGGCATTACAAAGTTCCTGGGACAGTGCGTGGCATTTTGCTTTTAGCCCCTGAATTCTGAAAAGGGCACAAAAACTGAGAAAAACAAACTGCAATTTTTACAGTTTGAACTCAAATTTACATGCAATTGTTGAATTATTGTGGCACTGATATTTTACCACCCTTTTCTTTGAGTAAAAGAGTATTACATTGTTGTTGTCCAGTAAATTAACATTTAGAAGATTGTTCAAAGCTACTTGTATGAAAGCAATTTAGATGCAGAGTATACTAAACTGCAATAAAAAAGTTAAACTGGCTAGCACATGCCTATAATCTCGGTGATCTCAACTTTGAGGATAGCCTCAGGGCGCGCATGCACACACACACACACACACACACACATACATACACCCAAGGGGCTGGGATTGTGGCTCAGTGGTAGAGAGCTTGCCTAGCATGTGTGAGGAACTGGGTTTGATTCTTTGCAACACATATTGGGAAAATTAAAAAAACAAACAAACAAAAAAAAAAAAAACAAAGGAGCCAGGTGCAGTGGCACACACCTGTAATCCCAGTGGCTCTAGAGACTGAGGCAGGAGGATCATAATTTCAAAGCCAGCCTCACCAATTTAGTGAGGCCCTAAGCACTCAATAAGATCCTGTCTGTAAATAAAACAAACAAGGTTGGCTGGGGATGTGGATTGGTGTTTGAGAGCCCTGGCTTTAATCCCCAGTACCCACCCTTCCCACACACTGCCCCCCAAAAGGCTGGGGATATAGCTCAATGGTCAAGTGCTCCTGTGTACCCAAAAAAAGGTTCGTTAAATTAGCTGTTTTTTAGTGGTCTACTTTTATACTTAAAGAGCAGTGGGAAAAAAAAAAATCTACCCTCACATTAATTCAAAAGTCTACCAAGTGCCTGCTGTATATTATGTCCCCCAAGGGAGCAAGTACATCATCTCAAGTCTCTTCTACAAGCTACAGGAGCAGAGCCCAGAGGGCCCATTTTAGATCCTCTGACAAAACATGTTTTGCACCAGGCACGTTGGCACATGCCTATAATCCCAGCAGCTCTGGAGGCTAAGGCAGGAGGATCATGAGTTCAAAGCCAGCCTCAGCAAAAGCGAGTCCCTAAGCAACTCAGACTGTCTCTAAATAAAATACAAAATAGGGCTTGGGCATGTGACTCAGTGGTTGAATGCCCTTGCATTCAATCCCTGGTACCCCTACCACGTAGACAAAAAAGTCTTGCTTCCATTATCTATTCTGATGTGAGACATTCTAGGAAGTAGTTTCCTTTCAAAATTCCCGATGGTTTTACCTTTAGTTTGGAACTTCTTCCTTCTTGCTGCCTCCACTTCCCTACATCAGTCCTACCCACCAAGTCAAAGGTCCCAGAGGGTGAGAGTGCTGTGTCCCCAAGATAGTCAAGCAATTGCCTAATCCTAGTGTCAGTTCCTTCCGCTGTCTCCAGCTCCTTTCCTTGGAAAGGCTGTGTTCTTCTTATCTGAAGGAAACTTTCCATTATACCATATCCTGAGTTTGCCCTTCTCTGTGATCTACTTTATGCCATCTTCTAAGCTTTAGTTAATATTTACAGGCAACTTTTTGGCATTTAGAAAAAACCTTTTCTTGATGAACAGTATCCAGGTTTCAATAATGTTTTCTCTAGAACTGAAAAAAAACAAGCTTTGAGATTCAGAGCTGAATGTGATCTCTTTATACCTGCCCTCTCCTTTCTTAGGGATATAAGGTTCCTCCTGCTTAACCTTAATAGCAAAAGAAACCAACTTAAGGGTAAAGAAAAATACACCAAGAGGTTATTTCAAGAATATCATTCCTTTCTATCTCAACTTCAGAATTTTTTGGGAAAAAGTCAGAATTTTAATTTTTGTTGATTTATAAAATACGGAATGTTATTTTGCAGTAAGGCCTATGGGGCTTAAGAGGTGATCTAGGACCCATGGGGAGTCCCTAAGGCCCTTTTCAAGAGGTTCCTGAAATCAAAAACTTGTTTCATCTTAATACCAAATATTGTTTGCCTTTTCACTGTCATTATCACAAGGGCACGGTAGAGTTTTCAGATATAACATGAGATGTGATATTTTAAGACTGAATACAAAAAAAAAAAAAAAAAAAGACTGAATACAGAAGCAGATATGAAAATCTAGACCTTCTATTAAGCCACGCATGAAATATTTAAGAGTGCTATTCTTCTACAATCTCTTGCAAGTTATTTAATAAACAGTGCTATATTTATAGTAACATGTAATTGGTTGTTTTATAAAATAATAAATTTTTCCATTGTCTTATATGGTAAAACATCAATATATAAGTCACATAAAGATTCCTGTGGGGTCTTCAATAATCTAAGAATATAAAATTAAGACAAAATTCTTAAAATTTTTAATATTTTCAAGAAACACCTGCTTTTTTGCCATTTTCTAATCCCAGGTCTTTTCCTGAAATCTCCCATTGTCCCTAATTGTCCTTGTTTTATCACAATATCTGCAGCACCTACTAAACAAACAAATAAATAAATGATCAATAGACCTGGCAAACTGGTTACTATAATTCACTTCTGGAGAAATTTGTTACCCAGAACATATAAGGCAGAGTATGTGTACAAGCATCTAACAAAAGTCAGTATAACTGGTGACAAAAATTTTGAGATTACTCTGGTGGTGGTGGGGAGGAGTATGTAAAACATCTTAAAAGATATACACACACAAAAAAATTTGTTTTTTGAGTATGGCACATTTATTTTGTTCTTTTATAACTGTCTTCTTATTTTTTCCCAGAGATTCCTTCAGTCGAATGAGCCTTCGCAAAATGGATCTCTAAAATAAACGCACTTGTTTTATTCATTTGAAAAGAGCCATGTATTCAACATTATGAAAAGAAGTTAAGATCTGTTGAAAACTAGGACTTGGGATGTAATTCTGGAAATTATTAATTTACTCATTGAAGAATGCCAAAATGGTACCAAGTGTAGATTGTAAAGTTTGAGAATCGTGGCTATGGTTTCTGACATTCTGGTAACATACTGTTATCTTTTTTTAAAGCTATTTTAATGACTCGAAAAGGTACACTATAGATTTACCATTATTTATACCATAGCTAATGTTAAATTTATTTACTTTAAGTTCGTATTTTTTAATTTATATTACCATTTATAGATTCATTTTGGAACCATTTTAAATGTAGTAATGCTTATTTTAAAGGTACTATTAAATATGTGAATGTTTACACTAATTTTTAATGAGTGGGACTTTGAAAATTTTTCTTTATTGAAAGAGGCAGAGAAAATTTGAGTTAACTGGCTCCAAAACTAGCAAAATCAAAATTGGCAGTCACTTTATAGGCCCAAAGAGCCATTAATTAAATGAGTTAATGGGTGAAGGTAGTAGTTACTGGTAACTGCTTTATATGAAGTTTTTAAACTGGTTTCCAATTTAGGGTATCCACTTTAGACACCCTAAAAGAGAAATTTAGAATTCAAAAATGAGTTCATCTGATAAAATTCTTGTCTATAAAGGATTAAATACTGAAACAGCTAATACTGGTGACAACAGCTTGGTCTTTATGACAATTTTGTTTATTAGTATAACTTCATGATTCTCTGCAATTAAAATATATGATTTGTTTCAGATTAAACAGGCCAGTCATCAGTTTTTAATGATATAAGCCAATAAATTAGGAATCTGTTTTAAAGCTATGTCACCATGAAGGGTAACACAGAGCTGGAGTTTATTCCTTTTAATCTACCAATTAAATGAGAAGTCATTTACTTTTTGACACTTGCAGATTTTACAAAGCATATGTTAAAAAGTTAAAATTAGCTGCATTAGTCAAAATTAAATCACTTAAAATCATAACTTCATATGAAAAAATAATACAGAAAATATTATTTCAATTACTTTCATTTTCTCAAAACAGTATATAGTCATGATTTCTGGAGGGGGTTTTGTGTATTATTATTATAGAATGGACCCTTGAAATAATCCTTTTGATGTACTGATCAGTTACATGAACCACGTAAGAACTGATTAGAATTAATACCATGACTTCATTCTCTAGTTGATATATGTAGGTGATGGTTTATCTTCCCCCTCAAACTTAATTTAGTGGGCAATTATCCTTAATTCTTATCTGCATCAACTCAAAGACTGAATCAAAAAATTTTTTTCAGATAGTACATCTGAAGAGTCCGAAAGGCATAACTTCAAATATTTATTTGGGGTTGGGGGCTGAGTGGTATAGCACTTGCTTAGCATGGGCAAGGCCCTAGGTTCAATCCCCAGCACTGCAAATAAAAGAAATCTATTTGGGGAAAATGGAGCTAAATGAATAAGGAAAGGCAATAAGAATTGAAACTCACCCACAAAAATGACAGTCTTCCTGTTCTTTGGGCATGAAAGAGGGTAGATATAAGGATATTAAGTATCACCTAAGCCATTTCTCATATTAATTAACTCCTAGGTCAATTCTCTTACATATGTTTGGACTGTTACACACAAGTCTGAAATACTATATTGAAGACTTCAAGATTTCTATAATTATGGTTTTGTTGTCTTGCAATACCAACTACTCTGAGTCAATACAGAAGCTTCCTTTTACTCAAACTTTGGTATGACACAGAATACTTAATTTCTTACGTGTTTTCTTAAAATGTAGACTTTTTCACATCAGGAATCTGTACTAGTTCTCAACACTGGCTATCTTTTGAGTTATTCCAGGCCCAGTTGCTATCCTGATCTACTCCACCAGAATCTTACAGATAGTGCACAAAGCTGTTTATAAAGTTTCATCGGTGATTCTGAATATAGAAAGCAGAAGCACAACTTTATTTTTATCACATCACAGAATCTTGTAGGGAAATATAACTGTCTTTTTTTTGTTGACCAGGTATTCTTATTTGTTGAAATAGGATGTTATTCCAATAGCATTTAAATATCCAAAACCAGAATCTTATTACCAAAAATGTCCTTTAACAAATCATATAATTAACCATTTATTGATTTAGTATACAGTATTTAAAATTGTAGTTTAACCTAGGTTTTTATGTGTGCCCAAACATATAATTCTCATTTTGGATTCCATTAAATGTCTAGTTTAAAGGGCAATTAAGATGTGACAAATTTTTCTTGTAAACCTCTTTTAAGTATGATAACCAGGCTGGACCAAGCAGTTTCTCAGATATTCTTCATGTCCACTGTCAGAAAATATTGAATATTATTAAAGGTAACATGCATGTGTGTTCTCTCTCTCCAGACACACACACACAATTTATTCTGTTCAAGTAAAAAAATTTGAGCATTTGTATACATAGTTGTTAAGCAGTTTAAATTTTATTGACCTCCCAGTATTTAAAAAAAAGTTAAATTTAAGGTCACACCTCTAAGTTTGATGTACTATATACAGATCGTGCAGAATATGAATATGAAGAGATACAAATTAGTCCATGCCCAAAAAGATTTACTAGAATACAGAATCATCTTCATAAATACATATAAAATTCTTATGAAGATACAGAGGACTGTCCAGGTTTTCTGAGACACTTTTCGAAGTGATTCAAGGCACAAAATGTAGACCATTGTAAATACACATTCTAGACTTTGTGCCTCTTGATACAGCCCATCAAAGATTTGGCTTCCTGTTATAAAACTAAATGTACTGAATGAGATTCTGTTTAAGCGAAAAAACACAGAGCTATAAACATCATGTAGATAATTACTCCAAAATATGGAGAATACAAATACAAGCACTTTATTTTTAAAAGCAAACACAAAAGATTGGTGTAAATCCAAGTGTTTAAATGCTTCCCATTTCATATAATTCAATTAAGAACCTATACAAGTTTGTTCCCAGAAGCTAATGCATCACTAGTCTCTAAGGAAAATTCTAAAAATTAACATGGTTTTCAGTATTTCAAATTTCACTATTTATATAAAAACCTAGAGAGACCAATAATATCCAATAGCTTCAAAAGATAAGCTAGACTCTGATGTAATTGACTTTAC
This sequence comes from Marmota monax, assembly GCF_021218885.2. NCBI lineage: Eukaryota > Metazoa > Chordata > Mammalia > Rodentia > Sciuridae > Marmota > Marmota monax. The sequence continues at coordinate 11,003,589 of NW_026692907.1, read as the reverse complement.
CAATGTTTGTCCAGGTTTGTTTAATATATATACAAGGAAAATACACTCACTCTATAATTTCTTATAAAATAGCAAGTAAGGAGTAGATGTAGGAGATGTAGAAGGGGAAAGAGAATTCAAAAAGTCCTTCTCTTCAGTAACTTTCACTTCAGAATCATCAAAAAGCAACCACTTCCCTTCATATTCCTTTAAGCTTTGCACTACGTATGAAATTTTGTTCTCAAATCCACTAATGTTAATGCCTGTTTGGTCACTGGATTCCTTGTTTCTATCAGATTCATGGGTCCCATTAGTATTGTTAGTCTCAGAATTTCTACTTTCAGCAAATGCTGTACTGGCAACCTTATCAGGATTAGATGTTTTGTTGTATAGCTCATAATCTGCTTTGCTCTTTTGTCCTCCAAGAAGTCCAATAGCTTCTACATTTTTTTTGTTCAAAACTTTACTTGGCTGTGTATTTCCACCAACTCTAATCGACACTTCTTCATCATCATAATTTTCAACTGCATCCCTTGCTTCCTCCTCATTCATTGGTTCTGGCTTCCCTATTTCACACGTTTGGTCAACCACAAAATTTCCCTTATCTAGTTCTAAACTATTAAGGTCAGTGACTTTAACAGAAGCTGTGTAATGCCCACTACTAATGGTAATTCCACTATGCATCACAACTGCAAATAATCCATAGCTGTCATTAGTTGGCTTTGTACTCCATTCTTCTAGTGACAATTTAAGAGGTGTCAATAAAGGAGTGTTGATCTTGGAAAGTCCACCACCATAACAATCAAACCTTTGGGGAAAAAAAAAGAAATAAGGTTTCATGTAATTCCATTTTAAATAATAATTGCTAATATTCAGGTATTTTGTGGAGGATATGTATAATTTTTCATTATCTTTATTTTCCTAAGTACACCAAGAAATTAGATGGTATTTTTAAAATACTGAACGTTTGCCGGGTGTGGTGGTGCATATCTGTGAACTCAGCTACTTGGGACAGAGGCCCTAAGCAACTTAACAGCAAAAGACCCTGTCTCCAAATAAAAAAGGGGGGGTATGTGGCTCAGTGGCAAAACACCCCTAGATTCAATCCCCAGTACCAAAAACAAAACCAAATCAAAAAACTGAATTTTTGAGACTAAAATCCTTTACATTTTAGTTATTTTAATATGTCTTTATCAAGATTGGGAACAAAAATAAAATAGCACTGTAGCAAAGAATGCCCACTGAGGGCTGGGGATATAGCTCAGTCAGTAGAATGCTTGCTTCGCATGCACAAAGCCCTGTGTTCAATCCCTGGTACCACTAAAAAAAAAAAAAAAAGAAGAAAGAAAATGCCACTTAATCAAAAAAAAAAAAAGACAACTATATGCCATCTTATAATAATGTGTATGTCTGTGTGTAGCGTGCATGCGAGACCAGAAACATGCAAGCAAGCAAGCTATTGGGAAGCTCATGTCATTTTCAAATAACTCATTAATGTGGAAAGGAATGAAATCAGCAATGACATATGTCAGAAAAAAGACTATCCAAAATGCAATTAGTGTTTTTATAGTTATCTTCAACAGCTTTTATACATTTAAATTCAACTGAAGAAAATTTCTCATCTTTTTCAAAGATTAGTTTGATTTTTAGCTTACCTTTTAAAACAGAATTTTGCCTTTCTACCCTTCAAAAAAATCTCAATGTATTCAGATTTCTTCTCTGCTTTAATCAGATTCCACTAAAATTGAATTCTGCAACTAGCATCTACACAATGAATATGAAAAAGATATATATAGAAATCATACTAAACAGAACATGTGCTCATACCAAAAGGATTTAAACCGATGCGTTTTACAAGGAAACTGTTTAAAGAGAACATTTTTAGGGGTGGGGCGGTACCAGGAATTGAACTCAGGAGCACTTGACCACTGACCACATCTTCACTCCTATTTTTTATTTTCTTTAAAGACAGGGTCTCACTGAGTTGCTTAGCACCTCGCTTTTGCTGAGGCTGGCTTTGAACTCACTATCTGCCTTTCCTAGCCTCCTGAGCCGCTGGGATTACAGGTCTGCACCACCACACCCAGCTAAAGAGAACTTTTACAAGTTAATTCCTTTCTCCTCTATAGCAGCTTTTCTTCATCTGTAGCTTTTATTTACAATACTCACTCCAAGCCACTAGCAGCAAAACACTTCAGATGAATAGTTATGACTTCAGGCATTTTGTCAAACAAAAGACTTCTTTCGGCTTCAGTGTAATGATGGCAATTTTCACAGAAATATTTATCTTCTCCTACAATCCTCTCCACTGAAGCAAACTGTGAAATTGCCCATCTCAAGGTCTTCATTTCTGTTTTTGGCTCTGGAGAAACTATTAGGGAAAAAAAAAAAAGAATCCTTTCATTTACAAATACGATATTCAAAAATTAAACTAAAGTTCCACATGCAAAATTAGCATTCAGTTTCAACTGACTACCCCATTTCCAAATAACTAAAGAGATTTCTTTTACTTTCAGAAAATCATCCTTAATAGCACACATATCTTCAGATGTGCCAAACAAGTACTCTACCATGGAGCTACAATCCCAGCTCTGTATAAATATCTTTTAAATAGTATAATATTATAATTGGTCAGCCAAAAATACTTATGTGATACGCACAGCAAAAACTAGTCTATCTCACTGTTAAGAGATGAGTTTAATAGCCAATTTTCAGTAAAACGGTCTCATTATTTTGCATGACATCTCCATTTTATGGTTTGCACTAGACACATAGTGGTTTTAAATGGTGTTAAAAATTACCAGGCAAGGGGGATGGGGTTGTAGCTCACAGTAGAGCGATTGCCTAGCATGTGTGAGACCCTGGGTTCGATCCCCAGCACCATATAAAACTAAATAAACAAAATAAAGGTGTTGTTCCATCTGTAACTAAAAATTAAAAAAATTTATAGGTAGCTTTGAAAGATCAAGATCCCCAAAATTAACTTTTATTAAATAAGCACTTCATTTTTCCATTCTAACATACTTTATACCAAAATAAAGATGATGCAATTCTTCAAATGATATTAACAAGTGAAACTAAGTAAGTAGAAAGGCTAGCTAGGCACAATGGTGCATGCCTACAATCCCAGCAACTTGGGAAGCTAAAACAGGAGGATGGCATATTCAAGACCAGCCTCAGCAAATTAGCAGTTTGGCAAGACCCTGTGTCAAAAAATCAAATGGGCTGGGAATGTGATTCACTGGTAAAGCTCTCCCAAGTTCAATCTCCAGTGCCAAAAAGAAAAGCAAAGCTATACAGTAGACCAGGGACACTAAAACTGTATTGTTAAAGAAAACTATATTATTCCATAGTCCAATGAGACTCTAATTTTCCTTACTTTCAGAATTCTCCTCTACTTTGGAAAGTTCATCTTCTTGTACTGGCACGCTGATGTCCTGAAAATCTTCTCTTCTTTCTGTTAAACTTTCACATTCCAAACAACGAGTCCTTAATACGAGCTGACCTTGAAATAATTTCTCCACTAGCTCAAAACCAATTTGCTCTGCACCTGAAATAAAAAAATGAAAATATACGTCTATACAAATTAGTTTTTCAATATAGTCCAAATAACCAATTTTTCACTGAAATAAATTATATCATGAATAAAAGCCCCATTTTTCATGTGTTTATTAGCTTTAAGAGATACCTTGTTGATAAAGTGTAAAGTCCCTATAAAGCTTGTTTTAATTATGAATTTCTATTATCTTTAAAGTCAATTATTTTCTCAACTTGTTTTCCAGAGACACCTCCTTATAGAATGAGCCCAGAATATGTATGGCACTTTGGTGCCATCAACCACATCAACACTATGCATTTTCCCTGAGATATGTACATATGGACAAAACCAAGTGAAAACCTAGTTCAAGAATGGCATACCTACTCATTATTTCCCTTATGACTTTACATCTTCGTAGATAAAAGAAAAATATAGTCTCCATTAAAATGTATTGGACTTTCCTAGTTCATAAACCATAAATTAACATTTACCCTAATAATTAATGACATTACATATATATTATACACACACCACACTTAATCTAAGCACAGTGCTTAAAATACCACAGTTCATACCATGTTAATTACTTTCTCAAACTAAACAAAAATTCTAGCCACATGTATTATATATTGTATGTTTATCTAGAGAAGATTTCTATTTCTGCAGCTATTAAGACTCCTACCTATCAAAGTCTAAGAATTATACTGACCTTTGTTTATGGACTTAACTTCATTAACATTTACAGGTTTAACATTATTTCCTGGAGATTCAAGTCCACAACCATTAGTTGTATTATCAATTTCACACTTCCCCAAGTCCTCCTCAAGATCATATTCATTTTCTTTAGACTGTCCTTTGGATCCTTGGTTTGTTGTTATTTTTCCCAGACTACAGAATTTTGAAAGAATGCTGGGTTGCTTAGTTGCAGACTTCAACCAATTTATTTTAACTCTTGATTTCCTTTGTGAGAGTCTTGTACTCTCATTTTCAGAAACACACTTGGGGATCATTTTAGGAGGAATCTCTAATGTATCACCAGTAGCTTTTCTTTTTGACCTCGTTTGTCTCTGATTCTCTTCCAATGACTGGTGTTCCTTCGATACTTTAACTTTTTTCTTTGTGTTACCAAATTCTGTGTCACTCTTTCTTTTTCCATTCCCTTTTGGGAGTTTTTCTTTATGGTCTTCAGAATTCCTCATACCATCAGTCTCCATGCTTCTAATTCCACTCATTTCCTCTTTTTGATGAGGTTTTTCTTCTACCTTAGTAGATAATTCTGCCACATTTTTTACTTCTTCTTTTTTTAGAAGTTGGCATGTTTCTTGAATGTTTCCCAAAATACACTGTAGTACTTCCTGTGCATCATGCTGTAGATATCCTTCATACATAGGGTTGAGTTCCCTATAAATAAAAATGTCCATTTCATCTACTCTAGTTGTGAAGATGTAATATATAAAAACAAATATTTCCATAAATTACTTCATTTGGAAAATCTAAAAGATACTTATTCAGCTAATATGAAACCTATCACAAACCAAGTTTTATTGTAAATGCTTTTGATATTATGTGTATATATAGTCCTCACAATATCTCCTAGAGGTAGGTCCTATTACCACCACTAATGATATGGAAACTGTGTGGAGAGGTTAAGTAATTTGCCCAAGTCACACAGTTAAGATGAAAAATCGGGATTCAAATGTGCTCTTGCTACCCTTCTACAATGTTTCTTAACAAAGGCAAAACAATGTGATGTTCCTGTATCAATGAATGAGTCAATGAATTTTTAAAGACCTACAATATTAAAAAATTTGTTAAAATAATAGTTTTATATATAGTTTCACGTTTTAACACAACACTGGGAAGTAATCTAATCCAGTTAACCAATAGTTCTTTTTTAGGCACATAAAATATTTGGAACTTACAATTTTTACATATAACACATTTTTAATATAGACCTATAATTCCTAGTCTGAAATCCTTAGGATCACATGTGTTTGGGAATTCAAAAGACAACATGGCACATAAGCAAAATATATATAATCAACATGATATGGGGCAATACCCTACAATTAAGAAACCATTGCTATTTCCACAGAAACAATTTTGAATGTTCATATGAGTGATAAACACGAACAGACAATAAACAGCCTCATACAAATTCAAATCTAATAAATTTAGTACCAAATTTATCCCCCCAAATTATGAGAGTTTCTGGGATTTTCAAGTACCATGGATCTGGAGTTTCAATTTTCCTTGCCCTTTATTCCTATACTGCTCATGTACCATTCTCCCCAAAAGAAACAAGGAGCTAAATTATAATTGTAAAATTATAAGCTATACCTACCTGAGTGTGTTAAGCAGTCGCCTTGGCTGGGTAGCAAGCTCATCAGTATATTTCTCTGGATTTAAGAGAAAACTAGCCTGAAGCTGTTCTACTGAAATGATTAAGGACTGTAAACTGCATATAAGTTCATAACTTGCCAAAGAATCTTCTTTGCAATTTCCCTGTCAAGGAAAAACCACACAAACCAATATTTTCATTTATGAACAAATTAAGTACCTTCCTTCCTTGACTAGTATCACTAAATACACAAGCTTTTCTAAACTTAATTACATTATAGCACTAATTTTACTGGGTATAAAAAATAATTTTTTTTTTGTAATTTCAAGATGTTATTTTTAGCTACTTTCTATATGGATAATAATTTTACATTAGCCAAAGACTTATTTAAACATTTACTTAAATATTAAAAGTTGAGGATGGGGGGGGTGTACTCAGTAGTAGAGTGCTTAACATGTACAAAGCCATGGGTTTGATTCCTGGCACCACCACCCCCTCCCCCCAGCCAAAAAAAGCAAAAAACAACTAAAATTTCAAAAACATAATGGATAAACAATAAATGGCATGAGTATGACAAATCTGTGATGGTGGTATACAAATGACAGGTTTGATAAAACAATAAATGAGGGAATGGAGATAATACTCTGTACAGGGAGATAACCTGGTAATTCACCTCACTTGAATGATAAACACAGCCTTTCCTACAGAATACAGAACAATACTGAGAATTCCAATTTTCATTTAGTTATTGAGAATCTGTCACCCTCCTCTCCAATCCTCTTAAAAAATCTTTACCTTTCTACTTGTAAACAAGTGAATTTACATTTTTCTTTTTATATTACTTTTGCTGGGTTTTTTTTCCTTACCTTATCTTTTTGATTGGCTTCATCCTTTAGAGCTTCCTTCTTCCTTGAAATAATATTAAATAAGTGCTTCACTCCAGATTTAAAACCAGGACAAAAATATAATACCTATAAAAAGTGAAATTGTCCAAGTGTTATAAACAAACAACAATATTCCTAAAATCATTAAAGTATTACCATGCTTTTTGTAGGGCACTTTTAATAAGTATTACCTAAAATTCTAAGATTAAACTTTTTGTTAAAACTTTTCTTTGAAGCTCTGGGTTTGATCTTAGCACCGCATAAAAATAAATAAAATAAAGACATTCTTTCCATCTACAACTACAAAAATATAAATATATATTTTTAAAAACTTGTTCTCTGTTTCATCAATAGCAGCCTCTTTGGAATTAAGCACTAAGCCTTTAGCAGATAGTACTAACATGTAACATTACAAAGACATAAAACAATACTGTTTCAAGGTGTAAGATATCACAATACCAGGAATCAGGCAGAGAAATTAAAGGTTTGGCTACTTCCACTTAATCAAAGTCTACTCAATTTTTCTGTTGCACCTTTACTTAATATATCATTTTCCTCTCACCCCAAAAGAAGTTTAATAATCTGCAATTTAGGAGTCATTATTATTTTAGCCCATTATTATGGTTTACTTCCAATAAAGACAAGGACTGCACAATTACAGTCTTCCAATAACTTGGAATCCTTAGAAACATTGTTACATAATTTTTGCCTATTAATATTTAGTATATAACAAAATTATAGTTACCTGAAGTATACTATTAAGATAACAAGTATTGCCAAGATTATTCAGTCCCACAAATGGTAACAAATTTTCTCTCTTCTCACAGTTTATAGGTGAGGACTGTGCTGCAGGAACAACTTGATCACTATTAAGTATAGAGGGGAGGAAAGGCATAATGAAGCAGCATCTTAAAGAAACAAAATGGAAATATTGCTTCCCTAGATTTTCCTGTTCTCAAGAGTTATAATCTGAATGATTTTAGTGAGATGACACCTTAAGAAATCTACACTCAAAAATTGCCATATACCCAGAATAATCATTATTACACTCAACAAACTACAAAATAATTCCCCTAGGCGGATGTTTGTCCCATTTTTCAGAGTAAAAAAACTGCGAAACTGGTACTGTGATTTTTTTTTTTTTAACTTAGTGTAATGTTTCAATTAAGTAGTTTAATTCTGAATATGAACTTGGGATAAACTGACTAAAAAGTATTTAGGAGGCTGCATTAAGGTTCTATTAATAAAGATTAAGTAGAAAAGTCTATGAAGAGAATTTATCCCTCACTTAAAAATAAATTGTTTGTACCAGGCATCATGGCACACTCCTGCAATACCCAGGGAGTTGGGAAGCTGAGGCAGAAGGATTGCAAGTTTATGGCCAGCTTGAGTAATTTAAGGAGACCCCCATCTCAAAAAAGTAAAAAATGATAGGGCTGTAGCATTGTAGAGGGCCCCTGGGTTCAATCCCAGTATTAATTAATTAATAAGTCTATCATGCTTTCACATCACTTTAACAGTGGGTTCCCTAGTATTTTTGTGAACCTTACAGCCAAATTATTATAAGAGCACCTCAACGTATTCATAAGTATGAATGCTGATAAGCAAAAGGTTCACAAACTCAATGGATAACTGCTAGATACTAGGAAATTGTACATGGGACCAAATCGACTTTAGTCACCCAGCAGATTGCCTATATTTGAATAAGGAGCTAGAATAGAGCAATATGGAATAAAGTATTCCATTTTGTTCTGATTTCTTGCCAGTCACTAAAGAATTTCCATAAAAACATTTTTAAGTACATTTTAAATATCAATTACAGCTATATGCCTCCAGCAGGTATGATTAGTTATGACTGCACACCTACATGACTACAGAGTTTAAATAACAGACAACTGTTGTCTTTTGAACACCACAAAAACAAAAACACCCTCTTTAATCCTTACAACAAAAAATAATCAAGTGTAAACTCTAAAATAGAGAATTTAGTCAATTAACATTTCTCCAAATTATCCTAAATGGCTCAAGACAATGTTAATAAATTTGTACTGTGGTGTGATCCCTGTGGGGAACCACCAGCTTTGCTCTGTTCCGACAAAGTCTAGCAGCATGTAGTAGGAACAGAGCAAAGCTACTATTACTATCAGATCACTCTGGAGGTATTAACCCAAGCTCAATGCTTCTTTCTACACTGATTCAGAATTTTAAAAATACAGAAATAATACTTATAAGACACATACATTTCTGATCCTCTATATTCAGAAGCTTTTTCTTCATTTTCTTGAGAATCTGTGAAATCTAAGGCTCTCTTAGTTTCCTTTTTCTGAAAAAATTTCAAAGAAAGTCTGTTTTTCTTGGATGGACTACCTCTTGAAAGCCCATTACTTTCACTGGGTATGACACCAGGCATTTTCTTTTCAAATCCCAAGGAGTTGACAAGAATTAATTTATAGAGGGCAGTTGTAATCACCAATTATATCTGTTAATCACAAAGAAAAGGTTTCATTAGTTCTCCATTATTAGTGTAGGCAACCGAATCATCAATTGTGACAACATATTTACCAAAGAAATGGTAACAAATTAGAACTTTCAAATAATTAGGAAATTATTTGATAACCGAATGCAATATTTATTGCTTAAATGAAGGAGTATGCCACATTGTCCTTAACTTTGTTTTTAAAAAATGTGATGCTAAACCTTTATTAGCCTGCCATAGATTGAGGGCCAAACTACAAAATTTTCCATTTATTAGACCTACAGTAAAGTAGTAGTATTAAGGAGTAAAAACTCGAATTTTCATCATAACTTATTAATTCAAATGTTGACTTAGCAACTGCCATCTCTAACTGAAGTAAGAAGCGAGGAGGACAGGAAAAATCACAGTAGCAGACAGAGTCCTCCCTATGTAAAATAAAGTCTCAAAACTCATAAAGAAAGGCATATGGTGTTCAATTATACCTAAAAACCACAATATCCTATTCGTTTTCCAAACTTCTAAAAAACTGTTTTAAAAACTGCTTTGAGTAGGCAAGAAGATGGTAATTTGCTTTTTGCAAGCTTTCTACCATTTTAAAGTAAAACTTTATGATGAAAAAATATGGCAATATTTGTGGCAGCTATTTTATACATCAGTCATATTTTCCATTAGGACATCTAGGGGAAATTACTTGACTATAGAATATTACAATTACTTAAGACCCCAAAACCTCAGCAACCAATTTCAAATGTAGAAACAATAGTAAAATTAACTATGCAAAATTCACTCAAATTCCATCCTTAAACATTTCACTCAATTGACTCTAATCTAGAAACTTACTCAACTTGGCAGTGAAACCAATTTTGAGACCCAACTGAGGAAGAACTGGAAAGTTGGCCAATTTCCCCATCCTGTCTCCAATTCTATTTACTCTCCTGACCATTTTGTTTCTGATGAATGAAAAGCCAGTCTGCACTAAAAATGTTAGTACTCTAAGTATTCTCCTCGTAAAAGGTTTTTCCCCGACAATTCCAATAAATGACAGAAAGTGAATTCCCTAAGTGACAAGAGAAACCAGACTTAGAGAAGAAAAAATGATCCAACAACTGAAACAGCGGATAGTAATCTCAATTCAAATCCTCCTGGACCCCCAAAGCAATGATCAAACATTTAACATTACCAATTATACAGCATTTTACTAGATGCCATATTTTATGCTCTCATTTCCTTATAAGTGGAGGTCTGTTACTCAAGAAACGTTTCTCCTGTAACACAAACTTCACAGAAAACAAGGAATCCAACATTAAACATTCTTGACCCAATGACAGCGTGAATCTCAGTCCTATTAGTTTTGAATAATGACACAACTCCTATTTTTCAAGAAAAAAACGTAAAGTAACTAAGAACATCTTTGCCAAAGCTTTAAGACACGTGGCGTTCTACAGACTTCTGAGAAAACTGTAAGTTAAGAAAATGCGCGGTAAAATTTCGCAATTACCGACACAAGACAACATGAATGCAAACATTTCTCCTCCCTAACCTGCACCTCTCTACAGAACAGAAAGGAAACTTCAAAGCCTGCAGAGCCCAGGCAGTCTTCGTGCCCCCCAGACACCTCACCGGCACAGTGGGAGACTGGCCGGGGGCTCTCCAGCCCGCCCCGCCGCTCCTGGCCTCACTGCCCGCGGAGTTGGCCTATATACTCCCAGCCCGCACCTGCCTCCCCGAGTCCCCTGCGGCTGCAAAAGGGGGCGCCCCCCGGGGCAAAGAAGGCTCGGCCCGCAGCTGGGCCAAAGCACAGAACCAAAACGGCCCCGCGTCTTCCCGGCAGCACCTCTCCGGCGCCCGCGAACTTGCCTCCGCGCCCCTCTGCCCCAGGCCCTCTTACCCGGCCATGGCCCTAAGAGAGGTCCGCGGCGGTGACGCCGCTGAGTCCAGCCGAGATGAGTGTGGGTACCACAGGTGAGTTCTTGCCTGAGACGCCGGGTCCCCGACCCAAGGAAAACCTGATCGGATCGCCCTCCCGCGGGGGAGTGACCATCAGCTCAGAGCGGGAACGCGGGCCGCCGCCGCTCACTCCTGCCTAGCGCACCACCCACTACATCCCCGGAGCGGCGCCAGCTGCGCCCGCCTGGGATGGCTAGGAGCGCAACAAGCGGTGGTCGCGCTCACAGAGCGTCTGAACCGCTAGGGTCTCTCCCACTCCTCCACCGAGGGGAACTTGGCGCGTTTTCCTTAGTCTCAGGACCCCCGTGTTTTAGCCTCCGCCCGCGCCAGCGCTGCGATTGAAGGTGGCGTCCTTCGAAAATGCCGGCTCTAGTCTCCACGCTGCAGAGACGCGAAAGGCAAGAGCCGTCTCGCGACCGCCACTCGGCCCTGGCAGTACGGGCTCCGGAACCAGCTGGAACGGTAGTTCCCCGAAGATCCTAACGGGTTCTGCAGTTTCAAACAGCGCAGGCACAATCACGGGCAGCTCGCGCGGGTCCTCGCTGTGGGCGCGCGCTAGGTACTGGAGGCCTGGCTGGCGGGCTCGAGCCTCACGCCCTTTTTTTTTTTTTTTTTCTTTTAACCATTCGTGCGCGCGAGTGGATGGGAAAGCGTACGGGTCGGGAGACGGGACAGAGACAAGATGGGATGGGCCCTTTCCTCTAGAAGGAGCCCCCCCCTCCTCACCCCCGGCGCTCAAATGCGCCAATCCATGATGAACAATCCCAAAACCTTGTCCCCCACCACCACCACCGCCAGGAGAAGCCAATCAGAAGTACCTAGATAAAAGCCAATTGGATGGGTGGAGAAGGAAGCCCGGCCAATACCAAAAAAGAAGAAAGGAGGGCTCCAGCCAATCATTGTTGGGCATACATAGTGTTCCTCCAGAGCCGTTCCTCTCCTTCCGCTCTCATTGGCGCTCGAGTGCGCGCTTTCGCTGCGGACTGTTAAAATCTTGCTGTGCGTTTTGTTAAGCCTGGACGGTGGGACGCCACCGCGGGTGCGGCTTCCGGAGTGAGGCCCTCACGGCAGGCCCCGCCTCCCTTTCTTGCTTATGCACTCGGGCGGGGTTACCAGGGAGATGGATTTCGGAAAATGGCTGACCGGTTGCTTGCTCCTCTGCGCCTGGCCTTTCTGTTCGGAATGGCCGCCCGAGAGCCCTTCAATAAAGACAGGCTCTGCCATGAATAACAACAGATTCTCAGTCGAATACTGTAGAGCTGAAGCTCCTTCCTCAAGCCCCTTCGCGTCTTGTTTTCTTTTTGCCCTTTCCTTTGCGGCCGCACTGGACAGTATTTTAGTCCCAGATCCCGCTGCGGAAACTTCCAAGGGTTCCGCCTCGAGCTGGTACTAAAGACTCAAAAGCTGAAAAGCATGCCTTATCAGGTTTTTGCTTCCCTTTGTTTGCAAGCTTCCTTGGTGAGGTAACCTCACAACGCAAGTGGTTGTGGTTAATCGATTCTGTCCAAATCCACTAAGTGTTTTTTAGGCGCCTACTATTTGTGCCAGGCATAATTTCAAGGTGCTAGGCACACTACGTGAATGAAATACATTCCCTGCTGTAAAAGAGCTTTAGGGAGAAGACAGACATTAACTAAAAGGATATGAAATAACAAAAGGGAAAGATAAAAATAATAGTGCGTTAGATGTGAAAACTAGGAAAGACCTCTGAGTTGAAATGCAGCAGAGTGTTGAATGAAAGAGAAGTGAAACTTGGAAATCTGAGGAAACCACAAGTTCCTTGAAGCGTGATGTGCTTGGTATTTTGGGAAATAGGGAGATCGGGAAGCTTAGGGTGTAGCCTGGGTGAGAAGATCTTGGGAGATGGCGATTAGTGTCCTAGGCAGGGCTATAAGCAGGCTAAGGAGATGAATCAGTAGATGGTTCTGAGCAGAGGAGTGGCAGAATTTGTAAAGTGGCTACCTGTGGTGGTTAGACTGTACTTTCGATGACTATTTTTAACCCCAACAACTAAGCTAGAGAGTGCTTGGTCTTTGCTAAAATGTTTGGATCTGAGTAAACTCCGAAGTGGAAGTGGCCATTGTACTTAGATGTATTAAGAGCAAGATACTTATTTTACATAAAACAGACATCCAAAAAGATCAGGATCCAAATTGAGCCAACAGGTAATTCAAAAAGACAAAGATAGAAAATATAATTATAGATCTCTCAGTTACTATTGTGTATCATAGACTGGCAGTGCCTTGTTTTCTAGTACTAACAATTATTGCTATTTTCAGACTATCCAGATGAATAACCAGTTGTAGTTTCCTCTTTCTTTGAGATCCCTTTGAAACCACTACCCTTCCTTGTACAATTTACAATTATCAATCAAGGTTCAGTTGAAAATTTTACTTTGCATGGCTACATACCAAGTAAAGATCAAGCCAAGCACAAAGGTGTTCACTTATAATCTCAGTTAGGAGGCTGAGGCAGGAAGATCACAAGTTTGAGGCCAGCCTGGGCAACTTACTGAGATCCTGTCTCAAAAATTTAAAAGGGCTGGAGGCGCAGCTCAGTGGTTGAGTGCTTTTCTTAGCATGAGTGAGGCCTTGAGTTCAATTCCCAGTAACAAAAAAGAACAACAACAAAAAAAATGAGTTATAATATTAAAGAAGAATAGAACGGATATTAGAGGACAGATAGCATTCTCTGCTATGCTTTTCCTTACCAGATTAAAAAAAATAAATAAATAGAAAACAATTCCTCTGCTGATGAAAATTTCCCCAGAAGGTGAAAAATTGAGTAAGTACATCTTTGGTTCCTCACACAGAGAATGCACTGGATATCAATTTGCCACTTGTGGTTATATGAAGATGTGCTGCCCCAAATCCCTCTTCAAGGAAGAACTTTCTCCAAGCTACATAGAATACTTCCAGTTATAAACTTCATCAGGGTCAACTTCAGCTGCAGACAGCACCCTTTCCTAAAGTTATCCCCTTTCTAGGAAAGTTGGCTGTGAATGAGAGAGTAGGGCTGGGATATAAAGGATTAGCCATTATGACCCACCACTGGACACCCCTAGGGAGCAGTATTCCCTCCAGAGCTTTTTGCCAGGTTGGACAAAACTTTGTTGGCTCTATTGGAATTTGATTTCATCTTCCTCATTCTGTTTATTCTCCCTTTCACATCTTGTACACCAGGCTCTGTCTGGTGTCTGCTTCCAAGGAAGCCTACCTGCAAAAGTTTATACCAGGATTGGTTGGAATAACAGGCAATAAAAAGGATTTGGGAACTGAATCCCCAAATTTTGGACTACTTCCCAGTAGTAGATGAAGTATAGCCAGCCCCTGGCACAAGGTGATGGTCCAATTAGGATAATGTAGCAGGTGAAAGAGAATATACTAGCAGGCATAATGTATCAAGGCAATTAAGACATATGGTAGAAGTAGGGACTGTAAGGATGATTAGTTGGATAGCTATTACTAAACTACGGTCAGTAATGAACACCTAAGGGTTGCTAATAAGCAACTGAAACTCAGATGTGAAAGCCAGAATATCTCCTTTTTGTACACAAAGAAGCTCTCAACTGCAGGGAAGAAAGTTGAACACCAGACCAGAATTTTAGTGGTCAAGGCTAAAATAGTAGTCTGTTATGCCAATGAGTCAGGGTCATGGTTGCGAAAACTTAGCATCCTGACAGATTGAGAGGCCATATGGGTGGTGCTCCTAAAATATTTGAAACCCCAGGCTCCTCTGGTGCCTGCAGTGTGCCTCACCCCTACCTACTAGGAGCTATCATTTTGTCATACTGGGAGATATTGCAAAGGCTTCTACTTGGAAGCAGAACATGTTCTACCCTACTCCAGCAACGCCACTTCCACATCCCACCTAGCCTTCTGCCCAGTAGTCCCTATAATTAGAGGTAAAGCACAATCTAGTTGGGAAGATGCTGTCTTGATGATAAATTCCCCAAAGAATATGCAAGACCTAGCTAGCATGTAACAACAGGAGCTCAAGGAGTGTATATATGCCTGGATTCAGAAGATGCTTGATCACTAAAACAAGAACATAAAATTGGACAGGGAAAATTCTGTTGTATTGGGAACATTCTCATAAAATATAAGACTTAATGGTGGAGGGCAGGTGGGGTGCTGGGGTTGTGGCTCAGTGGTACAGCTTATGGTATCCTTAGGGGCAAAATAGGCAACCTGCCTAGCATGTGTGAGGCACTGGGTTCAATTCTCAGCACCACATATAAATAAATAAAATGAAGATCCATTGACAACTAAAACAATATTTTTTTAACAAAAAAAGACTTAACATCTTGGCAAGGACCTCTAAGAACTGGTGTGAGCTCACTACTACAATGGCTCCTAGACTCATGGAAAAAGCAATGAATCACACTGAATGAAACTGAAATAACAGAAGTGCTATGGCAGGCAAATGGGACAAGAGGAGATTGAAAGTTCAAGGAAGTTGGTGTGCTTGAATGGATATATTATGTGCCCCCAGAAAGGTATGATAACTTTATTTTCTGAGGGAAGGAACAGAGACACATCATTTACCAAGGCCATAAGGAATGCACTGATACAAAGGACATGAGCACAGCTAATAAGTTAAATCATGGCTGATGGTAACAGGCCTGGCCAACCTAGACTAGCTAATAACAATGAGAATAATAGGAGCCCCAAACAACAGATAGTCAAGAGGTAGTACTTAATTACCCGAAGCCAGGGGGTCACAATTATAATGACCTATTAAGGGGTTCTGACCCACAGGGAGTTACAAAGTAGCTGCTAGAATATGGTATTCTTAGGGGCAAAATAGGCAACCAACAAAATCCTAATTGTGCAAGTAGGAAAAAAATTGAGAATATATGACCAGGATGTCTAAATACTATCTATCACCCAATAAAGTCATGATTCCTTAGTTTCCAGACCTGAGTCAGTTTGTAGACCTGGAACCCACAGGCTGAAGAGGTCCCCAGGAGAAAGATTTCCTGCCCCACCTCAATAAGTGTGAATAGTAATGATTTTCCTCGTCCTTTCCAAAAGGCATCTTTGGTTATTTACTTGGATAATTTTACCCTGGGGAAATTGGCATATCCAGACATTTGTAAGAACTGGGAGCCACAGGGTCTGAATTGACATGAATATCCAAAGACCAGAAGCATCATCATGGCCCGCTGTTAAAATGGGAATATACATGGACCAGTTAATAAATGGAGTCATGGTAAGGTCTAGTTCAGTAAGTCTCCTGGTTCTGGGCCCCATTCAGCGGTCATTTTCCCACTCTCCAAATGTATAATGGGTTGACCTATTTGACAATTGATGTAAACCCATTAGAACCTTGCCTATGGAATACAAAGGTATTATGATGGGGAAGGCCAAGTAGAAGCCTATGAAACTGCCTCCCCTCCCCAGCCAAACATGGTACAATGTCTTAGCTCACTTTGCTATTACAAAATACCATAGACTGGATGGCTTAATTAACAGACACTTATTTTTTAGTTCTGGAAGCCAAGGAATCCAAGATCAAGATATTCACAGATTCCGTTTCTGGTGAGGTCTCTTTCTAGCTTGCAGACTGCCACCTTTTCACTGTGTTCTCACGGGGTCTTTTCTCAGTGCATGTGCGTACAGAGAGAACTCAGGTCTCTCTTCCTCTTCTTATAACAATACAAATTGGATTATGGGAATGGAATTCCCATTCCTCATGAACTCACTTGCTCTACTGTTTTTATTACCCCAAATTCACTGAACCCCAGTCCCCAATGTGATAATATTTGGGGGTAGAATCCTTGGTATGTGATTAGGAATGGCTTTAGTTGCCATTATAAAAGATAACATCAGAGAAGGCCTTTGCAACAAGAAGGTAGCCATCTTAGAGGAAGCTGGCCCTCATCAGATATAGAATCTGATGATGCCTTGATCTTGAACTTCCCAGCCTCAAGAAACATTAGAAACCAATTTCTGTTACAGACAACAGAAGCCACCCAGTCTATGATATTCTGTTATAGCAGCCCAAATGGACTAAGGTATCACAGAAACCTGATTATCTCCCAGAGACTCCACCTCCAAATATCATCGCACTCAGTGCTAGGGCTTCTGCATATGAATTCAGGAGGAGCACAAACACTCACTCCATTACACCAAGAAAATCAAATGATATCTCAGGAGGGAAGGACAGGAATTAGTGTCACCCTTATGAATTAAAGGGAACAGCTGCTGATTCCCATCATAGCCCCATTTAACTCACCATCTGGCCCTGCAAAAAATAGATGGACCCTGAAGGATGACCGTAGATCACTGCAAGTTCAAGCTATTAGTGGGCCTGATTGCAGCTGCCTGGCCAGATGTGGTGCATTTACCAGAGTAGATTAATACAGCCTCAGATATTTGGTAAAGCATCATTGATTTTGGTGAATACATTCTTTTCTATCCCAATCATAAGAAAGGATCAGAATCAGTTGGAATTCCCAGGAAACAAACGGAAGGACACATTGACAATCCGGTCCCAGGGCAATGTTAACCAAACTCCCACCTTCAGTCCTAAATAGCCTGAAGAGACCTGCCTACTGGATATCCTATAGTGCATCATATTGATCTATTACATCAATGACTTCCTCCTGAGTGGCAGAATGGGCAAATTTTAGTATAACTGTATTGGAAGATTTAAAGAAGAGAAAGTATATGTTGTGATCTGTTGGCAACAGGTCCACCTTGGCCCCTGGAGCCCTACCTCCACTAGTTTGTTCTGCATGCCAGTGTGGCCAGCTCACAAGGCCATGGCGAACTTGCGGTTTTTCTGTTCCTGCTTATCCGTCTGAGACATATGTATCCCACGGGAATGCCTTGACCTTTTCTGGTCTGATGGACTTATTGTTAAGGGAGGTTTCGGTACCTGACAATAATAGATGTTGAAACTAAATTTCTCCCCCCTCCCTCCTGCTTTTGGGTAGTTTTCCACTTCTGCTGCTTGGGGTATAAAAAAAGGTGTGTTAGCAATAATTATTATTGACTCCTGGATGAAGAACCTTGGTGTCCTGTGTGTCTTTTAACCTCGCCGTCCCTCGCCGGACTCGGCTCCCTTGGCCGGACGCGGCAGTGATCAAGGTGCACATCTTCCATATTGGGAAGTCAACAGATAATGACTGAAAAATCAGGAAGCAGAAATACAAATACATTATTTAGATATGTGGAAGTAAATACCAAAGAATCAGTCAAAAATTGAAAATGGATGCTTTGGAGAATGGGAATCCTTGTTGGAACCCCATAACCCTTTAAATCATGTTCATATATGACTTTGAAAAAAGGAGGGAATCCCCTCTGTGTTTTCTTATTTCATTTCCTGGGAAATGTCAGAGCAAATAGGCTTAGTAGGAATAGGATTATTTTGAATTGGGTGACCCTTCTGACCTTCTAGGTGTAAATTAAGGGAAGATTTGTTATTAGAGCCTTTGACCCTCCAGCATTTTTAATAAAGACAAACAACTTCAAAACAGCAGGCTAAGCCACTGTCCAGTTAACTAAACAAAAAACATACTTTCACAAATCAAAGTCTATTTGAAAGGTAAAAAAAATCTACCTGGTATCAGGATTTTAAATTCTTAGTCTCAAATTTTAAATTTTTAGTCTAAAGCCCCAGGGTCAGGTAGGAGGACCTCTCAAGGTTATGAAAGGAATTCCTTGCCCCACTTCTTAATGTTTGTTAACAATTTAGTGGGATGAATGTCCGGTGAGGGGGTAGCAGGAAGTCTCCTGGGCCTATTTATAGTTCATAGGAAGAGAGTTTTGCCTTTCTTATGCCATTAAATTTCTCTCATCCTTTGTATGTTTAACCCTTCCTGAAAGAGATCTACAATTAAACTGACAACAGTATTGTTTTTCTTCTCTGAATAAAATTTACTTTCATAAATACTAGGTATTTGATAAGGAACCAAGTTCTTATTTTCTTTTGAGTAGCAATCTCTTGGCTTTTTACAACCTTAACTTGTTTTAATTAAGTATAATCCTTTATTTCCTTTTTGAAGCAAAAAAAAAAAAAGTCACAATTTAACTTGTGGGAACTTCTTGTAAACTAATTTCTGGGTTCTGTCAACATTGTGAAAGCATCTTTCCTTCTGGCAAATTTCAAATTTCAGGTCCATCCTTAAAAGTACTTTCCCATCAACTTGAATATCCCATATTGTTGCCAAAAGCTTTGTCCTTGTCCCTAATGCCAACCAATATGAAGACTTATTGCTTTTCTAGCAAAGGAGAAACACAGGTGATTCCAGGCCCAAAGGCTGTGACTCTGCCCATCAGCAGGAACAGGGGGCTTTTGAAGAGGTGATTCAAAGGTTGTATACCCTGTGTTCTCTGTTGGAGTTGTAATTCACTTGTTAATTAGGGAGTTTGGTTATTTCTGAGATCTTTGGGTACTACCCCAAATTCTTCATTGATTGCTTCATTCCTGTGGTGGGTGTGTACTTAAGGACAGATAAATCTATTTAAAATGGGGAGAAAAGTAATCTCATTTCCCCTGAGATTAGGGAGGAGAAGGGAGAGAGGAAGAGAAAGAAACATATCATTTAAACGATAAGTTGCAGTGGCAGAGCAGCAAGGGCTATATTCAAAGCACAAAGTGAATCACTGTTATAAGTATATGGTGAGCTCTAATGTGGAGCTTTTGCGACCAATATGATGTAGTTTTCCTTCTTCCTAGCAAATATCTTATGTTTGTGTAGGCCTTGGTATGGAACCACCTCAAAACTTAAATAACAATTTATACTTTATGATTCTACAATTTTGCCACATAGCTCTTCTGCTGGTCTCCTTAGACACCCCACATGGGCTGCCTTGTCAGGCTTAGATGGACCCCTGAGCTTCTCTCTCCCTTTGGTCCCTCCACCTCCAAGATGCCACATCAGGCTTCTCCAAGTGAGGAGGGCAGTGGCACTCCAAGAGGGCAAGTTCCACTGCACAAGGATATACCAAGCCTGTCCCTCCGTCATCATATTACTGTACTTTGGTCAAAGCAATTCCCACAGCCAAGTCCAAAGTCCTTGTGTGACAAGTCTTATGCAGGGTTGCACATCTTTGGAGCCAATACTCTTACTATCTACTCCAGTCTTCCCAAGCTGTTATCATCAGGCAATATAAGTTACCTGAAAAGAAAGGCCCAATAGTGAAGCCAGATTTAAAGTTAGGTAGTCAGTGTAGTTAGGTAAATCGGGTCTAATACCGAGTGAAATCTAAAATGGAGGCCATGCTGGCAATGATTCCGGGAAACGCAGGACAACTCAAGGAATGTTAATGAAGTCCGAAAAGGCCCTAGGCCAAAGTCCACCTCAAAGAAATGTTAATGAACAGCCCCCAGCAAAAAGGTGCTGACTCAGAAGTCCTTCCTGACCAGATTACTTCTTTGGCCCACCTGTGTCCCACCCCTCGGGCCTTCCAACCTACATTCCATCACCAAAACTATAAAAAGGGGAAACAACCGCACTTCCACGGATTCCACCTCTTGGGTCCCCTTCTTCCTCCGGGAGAAGTCTTTTCTGCTGTCCTTTAATAAACTTCTAATTTCTACTCTGACCTTGCCTCGGCGTGCTTCTTTGGTGTTATTCTTCAACATTGGGGAAGCAAGGACTCGTCACCAGTCAACAGCGGTAACAATAGGACCTTTCTTTTAGCTCAGGAAAGGCTACCTTACTATTTCTAAAGAATTTTATAAGAGATTTGGTCTAACTAGCCCTTTAATTTAAGTTTTTATTAACACATATGTATATAGTGTCATTTTTATCTTTTTTTTTTTTTTTTTGTGTGTGTGTGTGTGTTGGAGATTGAAACCAGGAACTGAATTAGCATGTGACTCTGCCATCCCCAGCCTATTTTTCTCTTTTATAAATGACAGTTTGGTATTGCACTCTATTTTTTCCCCTTTAAGAAGTTTTTAAATAGGGCTAGGGCTGTAGTAGCTCAATAGCAGAGCACTTGCTTAGCACGGTGAGGCCCTGGGTTCAAAATTCAGAAGTTAAAAAAATAAAAATAAGAAGATCTTTAAATATGCACACACACACAAGCATACATGCATACACACTTAAGCTATAGTCCCCAAATCAATCAAGACATTTTAAAAATAATAATAAAATGCAATAAGTCAATATTATAATTAAGAATTATGTTTAAAACCATTCACTATGATTAAGGAAAATGCCTTCCATAGGTTCATAATTTATAATTTCACCTGTGATTCAGAAGAATTAATAAGAGAGCAGGTACATGAATTATGCTACATTTCAGCTGTAATCCCATGTTTATTTTTTTAAATGTAGTCACAAATGTATTTTAGTAACTTTAGGGAAGAAAAAAAGAATCTTTTCAAGGAATAAAATAAACTATGTTAATATTGTCAATACATTTTGTAGATTTGCACTTTCACTGAAGATGTAAACTATAACTCACATTTAAAAAATTAAAATTCACTTTTAAAAGCTTAATTTTTACCAATAGATTTTCTTTTTAAATTTCACTTGTTAGCACTGAAGAAATTTCCAGTAAGAAATGTTAACTTTCCTCAATTTATTATATTATATAATTTATTAACTTTGAACTTAAACACTTAATATAAAATATTTGGATTCAGAAAATTTACAACTAAGACAAAAAAAGAAGAAATATATGATTCTCCCTTTTCTATCAAAAAAGGAAATGGAGTGGCTTAACTACCTTGTTTTCAGTTCAGAATCCAGGGTCTTTGGGATCCGGTTTTAAAGTGACACTTTTCTTTTCCCCCCTCACTTAAGAGGCATGTAGGACAGTATACAAAATCAAAATACAAAAATCAATAGCTTTTTCATACACTAATAATGAATTTGTTGAAAAAGAAATCAGGAAAATAATTCTATTCACAATAACTTAAAAAAAAAGCCACTTAGGAATAAATCAAATCAATGAGTTGAAAAACCTCTACAATGAAAATTATAGAACACTGAAGAAAGAAATTGAAGAAGACACTAACAGATGGAAAGACCTCCCATGTTCATGGATAGACAAAAGTAATATTGCTAAAATGGCCATAGTACCAAAAATGATCTACAGATTTAATGCAGTCCCCAAGAAAATACCAATGATGTTCTTTACAGAACTAGAAAAAACTAACCTTAAAATCTATTTGAAAGAATAAAAGAGCCAGCCAGCACACTGGTGCCTGCCTGTAATCCCAGCAGTTTGGGAGGCTGAAGCAGGATGAGAGGATCGCAGGAGGATCGCAAGTTCAGCGAAGCTAGCTTCAGCAACAGCAAAGTGCTAAGCAATTCATTGAGACCCTGTCTCTAAACAAAATACAAAATAGGGCTGTGAATGTGGCTCAGTGGTAGAGTGCCCCTGAGTTCTATCTCTGGAACCAAAAGGTTAAAAAAAAAAAAAGAATAAAAGACCTAGAAAAGCCAAAGCAATTCTAAGCCAAAAAAGCAATGACAGGAGCCTCACAATACCTGACTTTAAATTATACTATAGAGCTGTAGAAATAAAAACTGCATGAGGGACTGGGACTGTGGTTCAGTGGTAGAGCACTTGCCCAGCATGTGTGAGGCACTGGATTCAATTCTCAGCACCACTTATAGATAAATAAAATAAAAGTACATTGACAACTAAAACAAACAAACAACAAAAAACAACCCTGCATGGTACTGGCATTAAAAAAAAAATACACATAGACCAAGAAGGGTACAGAATAGAAGATACAGAGACAAACTCACAATATAAAATCATCTAACCCTTGACAAAGGTACCAAAACATACATTGGCAAAATGACAGCCTTTTTAAAAAATATGTTAATCATGTTTTTTAATATATATGTGTGTGTGTGTGTGTGTGTGTGTGTGTTTGTGTGTGTGTAATATATGTATATTATATATGCCTTTATTTTATTTATTTTTATGTGGTGCTGAGGATCAAACCCAAGGCTTCACACATGTGAGGCAAACGCTCTACCACTGAGCCACAACCCCAGCCCATGACAGCCTTTTTACAAGTGGTGTTAGGAAAACTGGATATTCACATGTAGAAGAATGAAACTAGATCCCTGTGTCTCACTCTGCATACAATTCAACTTTAAATAGATCAAAGACCTAGGAATTAGACTAGAAATTTGTAGGGTCAATACTCCAACATATAGAGAGAGGCAATGACTTCTTTAATACAACTCTTAAAGCTCAGGAAATGATACCAATAATTAATAAGTGGGATGGCATTGACTTATAAAGCTTCTGTACAGCAAAGGAAACTATTAAAAGCATGAAGTGAGTACCTACAGAATGGGAGGAAATCTTTATATTTTTGTTATATATAAAGAATTTAAAAAACTTATCACCAACCCCCCTCCAAAAAAACCCACAAATAACGCAATCAATAAATGGACAAGTGAACTATAAAACTCTTCTCAAAAGAAGTACAAAGGGCCAAAAAAAATATGAAAAAAATATTCAACATCATTAGCAATTAGGTAAATTCAAATCAAAACTACACTGAGATTTTATCTCACTCTAGTTAGACTGGCAGCCATCAAGAATACAAATAATAATAAATGTTGGAGAGGATGTGGGGAAAGGAATCCTTTTACGCTGTTGGTGGGCTGGTAAATTAGTACAACCACTATGAAAATGAAAGTGTAGGTTCCTCAAAGACTAAGAAATAGAACCACCATAGGACCCATTCTTTGGCATTTAACCTAAAGAATTAAACCCAGTATACAATAGGGAAATATATATCCCTAAATATATATCAGTTCAATTCACAGTAGCCGAATTATGGATCCAGGCTAGGTATCTATCAATGGGTGAATAGATAAAGAAAATGTGGCATATATACTATTAAGTTTTATTTGGTCATAAAGAATAATAAAATTATGTCATTTGTGGGTAAATGTATGGAATCAGAGAACATCATGCTAAATGAAATAAACCAAACTCAAGAAGGAAGGGTCATATGTTTTCTCCCATATGTGGAAGCTAGAGACAAAAAAAAAAAAGGGAAAAGTAGGGGGTCTTATAGAAATATAAGAAAGACCAGTAGAGAAGAGGATGGGAACTAGGGGTAGGGAGGAGGAAAGGGAAAAGGGAAATTCTGGGGCCAAATTATACTGTTATATAAATGCTGGAAAGGATGTGGGGAAAGGAACATTTTTATGCTCTTGGTGGGATTGTAAATTAGTACAACCATTATGAAAATGAAAGTGGAGGTTCCTCAAAAGACTAAGAAATGGAACCACCATAGGACCATTCCTTGGCATTTATCCTAAAGAATTAAAGTCAGCATACTATAGTGATATATATTAATATTAGTATAATTCACAAGTGTAATTATATAAGTGAATATGCCAATATGTACCAACAAATTCCACTGTTATGTATAATTAAAATGCACCAATAAAAAGAAAAAAAATTAAAAATAATAAAATACAGCACCCCAAGCCAAAAAAGAAAAAAAGAAAAGAATAGATGGACAGACATGGAGGAACTATGTATGTGTTATCACAGGCATGTGCTCATGTGTGCACATACCCATGCAAAGGCATCTTATTATTACACTATTTTTTAAAAGTTATTTATTTACTCTAGTTAGTTATATATGACAGCACAATGCATTTTAATTCATAGTACCCATATAGAGCACAAATTTTCATGTCTCATTGTACACAAAGTAGAGTCACACCATTTGTGCCCTCATACATGTTATTTGGGGTAATAATGTCCATCTCATCTCATTCCACCATCTTTCCTACCCCTCCTGCCCCCTCCCTTACCCTCTCTCCCCTTTGCCCTATTTAAAGTTCCTCCATTTCTCCCATGCTCTGCTCCCCACCCATCCCCATTATGGATCAGAATTCTCATATCAAAGAAAATATTCAGCATTTGTTTTTTTGGGATTAGCATTATATTCTCCAGCTCCATCCATTCACCTGCAAATGCCATGATTTTATTCTCTTTTAATGCTGAGTAATGTTCCATTGTGTATATATACCAATGTTTTTCTATCCATTCATCTACTGAAGGGCATCTGGGTTTGTTCCACAATTTAGCTATTATCAATTTTGCTGCTATAAACATTGATATGGCTGTGTCACTGTTAGCATGCTGTTTTTAAGTCCTTTGGGTATAAACCAAAGAGTGGATAGATGAGTAAAATGGTGGTTCCATTCCAAGTTTTCCAAGGAATCTCCATACTGCTTTCCAGATTGGCTGCATCAATTTGCAGTCCCACATACAATGTATGAATGTGCCTTTCTTCCCACATCCTTGCCAACACTTATTGTTGTTTATATTCTTAATAGCTGCCATTCTGACTGGAGTGAGATGAAATCTTAGAGTAGTTTTGATTTGCGTTTCTCTAATTTCTAGAGATGTTGAACATTTTTTCATATATATATATATATATATATATATATATGATGGTTGTTTATGATCTTCTGAGAAGTATCTGTTTAGTTCCTTGGCCCATTTATTGATTCAGTTGTCTGTTTTTTGGTTTAAGATTTTTGTATTCTTTATATATTCTAGAGATTAGTGCTGTATCTGATGTGCTTATGGTAAAAATTTGCTCCTATTCTGTAGGCTATCTATTCACCTCACTGATTGTTTCTTTTGCTGAGAAGAAGCTTTTTAGTTTGAATACATCCCATTTATTGATTCTTGATTTTATTTCTTACGGTATCAGAGTCTTGTTAAGGAAGTTGGGGCCTAATCTGACATGATGAAGATTTCAGCCTACTTTTTCCTCTGTTAGGTGCAGGGTTTAATTCCTAGGTACTTGATCCACTTTGAGTTGAGTTTTGTGCATGGTGAGAGATAGGGGCTTAATTTCATTTTGTTGCACATTTCCAGTTTTCTCAGCACCATTTGTTGAAGACACTATCTTTTCTCCAATACATGTTTTTGGCACCTTTGTCTAATATGAGATAACTGTATTTGTGTGGGTTTGTCTCCATGTCCTCTACTCTGTACTATTGGTCAACAAGTCTATTTTGGTGCCAATACAGTGCTATTTTTGTTTCTATTGCTCTGAAGTATAGTTTAATGTCTGGTAGAGTGATGCCATCTACTTCACTCTTCTTGCTAAGGATTGCTTTAGCTATTTAACTGCTTTTTCTGTTTCTATGAGGAATGTCATTGGGATTTTGATTAGAATTGCATTAAATTGTATAGTGCTTTTGGTAGTATGGTCATTTGGACAATATTAATTTTGCCTATCCAAGAACAAGGGAGATCTTTCCATCTTCTAAGGTCTTCTTTAATTTTAAATTTTAATTTTTTTAGCGTTCTGTAATTTTCATTGTAGACATCTTTCACCTCTTTCATTAAGTTGATTCCCAAGTGTTTTTGTTTGTTTTGTTTTGTTTTTGAGGCTATTTAAATTAGGTAGTTTTCCTAGTTTCTCTTTCAGAGGATTTGTTGCCTCAGTCTGGCTGGGCACAAATAACCAGGAGGACACGAACCACTTGTAGATTCAAGCAGGAACGAACTTTATTCCCAAACCCACGCGAACTCCACAGGAACTCCGTGAGAACTCAACGGGAACTCAACGGGAACTCTGCGAGAACTCAAAAGTAGCGGGCACCTGAGGCAGCAGGAGCCGCCCCTTCTGTCAAAATGCCAGGCACCATCTTGACCTGGCCGTGGCTCTCAACATCTCCCCCCTTTTGTTTAATTAAACAACAAGTATGTGGCTTAGGGACCGTGCCTGTCTTAAGTTGTCCAATAATACATATGGTTCTTACCCGTCATCAGATGAGCTGACCTCAAGGTGTCAGCCTCCTGTCTTAGGTTGGTACCACTGCAATTGGATCTTACCCGTCATTGACTACTGGCCCAGCATTATTTAGCCATACTTGTGGATAGTGGTTTTTACACAAACACCATAAACAACCTGCTACAAGCAGAAAGGGGAGGATACAAATTGCCATGACACCAAGCCAATTGACGGCCCCTTTTGGAAAAATTGTACCACCGATGACATCATCAGCAAAGATAACCCTGGCACTACCACAATTCACTGCAACAACAGATAGTTCACAATACATACAAGTGATACATAGTCCAGGCAAGTTTTGCAAGTAGTTCAAAGCAGAGGAATCCATTAATATGTCCATTTCCTCCCAAAGTAAATCAACTCCTTGATTGAGTATCATTTGTTGAGTTACATTTGTCATAGATTCATCAGTTTATACAGTTTGTTGTGATAGCTATCGCAGAAGCTGTAGTTTTGTTTTAACTTTGTCTTCGCCGGCACTGGGATCAAGATAGGAATTCTGGGAATGATGTCTAAAAAAAATTATGTAACATTCCAGCAGGCACACACACAAAAAAAACCAATTTTCTAAACAATTTAGTATCCTAAATAGAATTAGATATAATGAAAAGGAAGGGTGAAAGTAAACAAACAGATCTGTTAACCTCCTTTTTTTTATTCACATTTTAAAACAATCCTCAACAGCTGTTTACCCAATTTAAATTAAACCATTTAAATCACGTGAATAAAAAAAACATTTGGATCCATTTTTTCATGAGCGCTCCTCATATATAATATATGGACATACGCACATGCAGACATACAACACAAAACACAAGTGTGCACATATAACACATAACATAATAGTAAAGGCCTTGTAGCTTTTCACAGGTGAAATCTCCATTGCAATGTTTAAAAACTCCACAAAAAATAGAACTGATCAGAAAAACATTAACCTAGGTCTGTATGAGCTCAAAAAATAAAATAGAACTTCATGATGTGGGAGAGGGCAATAATAAAATAGATATTGAAAAAAGCATCCTGGTTATCACCTGGGTTTGACTCTTCTTTTGATATCCCATCCTTCTTCCTGTAACTTGCATATGGGTCTGAAGGTATTCCCACAACCCCAAGGTTTTTTTACATTTGAAATAGGCCTTAATGTTGTTCATTATTCATTAGCCTCCAGGTGTGGAAGAACCACTGTCGCAGATGTAAGGATAGCTAAACTGAAGTTCTGGATATCAGCTGTTATGGATTTGAGCCAAATCATCTTCTTTTTGGTCTGTAGAAATCGCTTTAGTTAGTCTCTCTGGAATCCAAATCGCCTGCTGTTCTCCCTGTGAAAACACACAAACAGACCCCGACTCCAGACAATCACTGGGTCAGGACCTTTCCATTGTCCTGTTAGAATATCCTTCCAAAGTACCTTGGGCTTATGTACATTTTTTGGACACATGTGCCTTTCCGCAGCACTAAGCCCTGATGAATCCAAATTTAAAAAGTTTATAGAGTGGGCTGGGGATGTGGCTCAAGCGGTAGCGCACTCTCCTGGCATGCGTGCGACCCAGGTTCGATCCTTAGCACCACATACAAACAAAGATGTTGTGCCCGCCAAAAAACTAAAAAATCAATGTTAAAAAATTCTCTCTCTCTCTCTCTCTCTCTCTCTTTAAAAAAAAGTTTATAGAGTAAAAAGGGTAATTTTAAGTTTATCTTTGGGGGATATATATACCCCTTCCCAATTCCCTCTTTTTGCTTTAATAAGTACATTTTAATAGTTTGATGAACTCTTTCAACTATGCCTTGTCCCTGTGGATTGTATGGGATTCCTGTTATATGAGTAATGCCAAATGATGAGCAAAATTGTTTAAAAGAGGTAGAAGTATAGCCAGGGGCATTATCTGTTTTTAACTGTTTTGGAACACCCACAGTGGCAAAACTTTGTAAGCAATGAGCAATAATACCTTTAGATTTTTCTCTGGTATGAAGGGAGCCAATCAAAAATCCGAAAGAAGTATGAACTGTAACATGCAAATATTTTAATTTTCCAAATTCTGGCAAGGGTGTGACATCAATCTGCCAAATATGGTTAGGTATCAGTCCTCTAGGATTGATTCCAAGATTAACTTGTGGTAAAAATGTCACACAATTTTGACATTGTTTTATTATTTGTCTAGCTTGTTCCTTAGTTATTTTAAAATGCTTTTTTAAAGTATTTGCATTGACATGGAAGGATTTATGAAAATTTGTAGCTTCTTCTAGCGTAGAAAAAAATATGTATGTCATGTGTAGTTTTATCTGCTAAATCATTGCCCAAACGAAGGGCTCCAGGCAATCCTGTATGTGCCCTGATATGTCCTATAAAGAATGGATCTTTTCGGTCTCAGATTAGACATTGTATAGTGGAAAACAAAGAGAAAACAGTAGAGGAAGGGGAAATCCTACCAGCATCTTCAAGGGATACTATAGCATTAACTATATACTAACTATCAGAAAATATCTTTAAAGAATATTTAAACATCACAAAAGCTTGTAATACTGCATTAAACTCTACCTTTTTTATTATTATTTTTTAATTTTTTATTGTTGGCTGTTCAAAACATTACATAGTTCTTGATATATCATATTTCACAATTTGATTCAAGTGGGTTATGAGCTCCCATTTTTACCCCATATACAGATTGCAGAATCACATCAGTTACACATCCATTGATTTACATATTGCCATACTAGTGTCTGTTGTGTTCTGCTGCATTTCCTATCCTCTACTCTCCCCCCTCCCCTCCCCTCCCCTCTTCTCTCTCTGCCCCCTCTACTGACATTCATTTGTCCCCCTTGTATTATTTTTCCCTTTCCTCTCACTTCCTCTTGTATGTAGTTTTGTATAACTCTGAGGGTCTCCTTCCATTTCCATGCAATTTCCCTTCTCTCTCCCTTTCCCTCCCACCTCTCATCCCTGTTTAATGTTAATCTTCTTCTCATGCTCTTCGACCCTACTCTGTTCTTAGTTACTCTCCTTATATCAAAGAAGACATTTGGCATTTGTTTTTTAGGGATTGGCTAGCTTCACTTAGCATAATCTGCTCTAATGCCATCCATTTCCCTGTAAATTCTATGATTTTGTCATTTTTTAATGCAGAGTAATACTCCATTGTGTATAAATGCCACATTTTTTTAATCCATTCATCCATTGAAGGGCATCTAGGTTGGTTCCACAGTCTTGCTATTGTGAATTGTGCTGCTATGAACATCGATGTAGCAGTGTCCCTGTAGCATGCTCCTTTTAGGTCTTTAGGGAATAGACCAAGAAGGGGAATAGCTGGGTCAAATGGTGGTTCCATTCCCAGCTTTCCAAGAAATCTCCATACTGCTTTCCAAATTGGCTGCACCAATTTGCAGTCCCACCAGCAATGTACAAGTGTACCCTTTTCCCCACATCCTCGCCAGCACTTGTTGTTGTTTGACTTCATAATGGCTGCCAATCTAACTGGAGTGAGATGGTATCTTAGGGTGGTTTTGATTTGCATTTCTCTGACTGCTAGAGATGGTGAGCATTTTTTCATGTACTTGTTGATTGATTGTATGTCCTCCTCTGAGAAGTGTCTGTTCAGGTCCTTGGCCCATTTGTTGATTGGGTTGTTTGTTCTCTTATTGTCTAATTTTTTGAGTTCTTTGTATACTCTGGATATTAGGGCTCTATCTGAAGTGTGAGGAGTAAAGATTTGTTCCCAGGATGTAGGCTCCCTATTTACCTCTCTTATTGTTTCTTTTGCTGAGAAAAAACTTTTTAGTTTGAGTAAGTCCCATTTGTTGATTCTAGTTATTAACTTTTGTGCTATGGGTGTCCTATTGAGGAATTTGGAGCCCGACCCCACCGAATGTAGATCGTAGCCAACTTTTTCTTCTATCAGACGGCGTGTCTCTGATTTGATATCAAGCTCCTTGATCCATTTTGAATTAACTTTTGTGCATGGCGAGAGAAAGGGATTCAGTTTCATTTTGTTGCATATGGATTTCCAGTTTTCCCAGCACCATTTGTTGAAGATGCCATCCTTCCTCCATTGCATGCTTTTAGCCCCTTTATCAAATATAAGATAGTTGTAGTTTTGTGGATTGGTTTCTGTGTCCTCTATTCTGTACCATTGGTCCACCCGCCTGTTTTGGTACCAGTACCATGCTGTTTTTGTTGCTATTACTCTGTAGTATAGTTTGAAGTCTGGTATCGCTATACTGCCTGATTCACACTTCCTGCTTAGCATTGTTTTTTCTATTCTGGGTCGTTTATTTTTCCATATGAATTTCACGATTGCTTTCTCTATTTCTACAAGAAATGCCGTTGGGATTTTGATTGGCATTGCATTAAACCTATAGAGAACTTTTGGTAATATCGCCATTTTGATGATGTTAGTTCTGCCTATCCATGAACAGGGTATATTTTTCCATCTTCTACGATCTTCTTCTATTTCTCTCTTTAGGGTTCTGTAGTTTTCATTGTATAAGTCTTTCACCTCTTTTGTTAGGTTGATTCCCAAGTATTTTTTTTTTTTTTTGAAGATATTGTGAATGGAGTGGTTGTCCTCATTTCCATTTCAGAGGATTTGTCGATGATATACAGGAATGCCTTTGATTTATGCATGTTGATTTTATATCCTGCCACTTTGCTGGATTCATTTATTAGCTCTAATAGTTTATTGTAGACCCTTTTGGGTCTTCTAGGTATAGAATCATGTCATCTGCAAATAGTGATAATTTAAGTTCTTCTTTTCCTATTTTGATGCCTTTAATTTCTTTCGTCTGTCTAATTGCTCTGGCCAGTGTTTCGAGAACTATGTTGAACAGAAGTGGTGAGAGAGGGCATCCCTGTCTTGTTCCAGATTTTAGAGGGAATGCCTTCAATTTTTCTCCATTCAGAATGATGCTAGCCTGAGGCTTAGCATAGATAGCTTTTACAATATTGAGGTATGTTCCTGTTATCCCTAGTTTTTCTAGAGTTTTGAACATAAAGGGATGCTGTACTTTGTCGAATGCTTTTTCCGCATCTATCGAGATGATCATATGGTTCTTATTTTTAGGTCTATTGATGTGGTGAATAACATTTATTGATTTCTGTATACTGAACCAGCCTTGCATCCCAGGGATGAATCCTACTTGATCATGGTGCACAATTTTTTTGATATGTTTTTGTATCCGAGTGGCCAGAATTTTATTGAGGATTTTTGCATCTAGGTTCATTAGAGATATTGGTCTGTAGTTTTCTTTCTTTGAAGTGTCTTTGTCTGGTTTAGGTATCAGGGTGATGTTGGCCTCGTTGAATGAATTTGGAAGTTCTCCCTCTTTTTCTATTTCCTGAAGTAGCTTGAAAAGTATTGTTATTAGTTCCTCTTTAAAGGTTTTGTAAAACTCTGCTGAATACCCATCCGGTCCTGGGCTTTTCTTAGTTGGTAGTCTTTTGATGGTTAGGGTTTCTTCTATTTCCTCAATTGATATTGGTCTGTTTAGGTTGTCTATATCCTCCTGACTCAATCTGGGCAGATCATATGACTTAAGAAATTTATCCATGCCTTCACTATC
Source organism: Marmota monax (assembly GCF_021218885.2). Lineage (NCBI taxonomy): Eukaryota > Metazoa > Chordata > Mammalia > Rodentia > Sciuridae > Marmota > Marmota monax. The sequence continues at coordinate 10,971,100 of NW_026692907.1, read as the reverse complement.
TTCTAATTTATTGGAGTATAAGGATTCAAAATAATTTTTGATTATCTTCTGTATATCTGAAGTGTCTGTTGTGATATTGCCTTTTTCATCCCGTATGCTAGTAATTTGAGTTCTCTCTCTTCTTCTCTTCGCTAGCATGGCTAAGGGTCTGTCGATTTTGTTTATTTTTTCAAAGAACAAACTTTTAGTTTTGTCAATTTTTTCAATTGTTTCTTTTGTTTCCATTTCATTAATTTCAGCTCTGATTTTAATTATTTCTTGCCTTCTACTTCTTTTGCTGTTGTTTTGCTCTTCTTTTTCTAGGATTTTGAGATGAAGTATGAGATCATTTATTTGTTGGTTTTTTCTTTTTTTAAGGAATGAACTCCAAGCAATGAATTTTCCTCTTAGAACTGCTTTCAATGTGTCCCATAGATTCTGATATGTTATGTCTGTGTTTTCATTAATCTCTAAGAATTTTTTAATTTCCTCCTTGATGTCTTCTATAACCCATTGATCATTCAGTAACCTATTGTTCATTCTCCAAGTGATGTATTCTTTTTCCTTCCTTCTTTTATCGTTGATTTTCAGTTCCATTCCATTATGATCAGATAGGATGCATGGTATTATCTCTACTCCTTTATATTGTCTAAGAGTTGCCCTGTGACATAATATATGATCTATTTTTGAGAAGGATCCATGTGCTGCTGAGAAAAAAGTGTAACTGCTTGATGTTGGGTGGTATATTCTATATATGTCAATTAAGTCTAGGTTATTAATTGTGTTATTGAGTTCTATAGTTTCCTTATTCAACTTTTGTTTGGAAGATCTGTCCAGTGGCGAGAGAGGTGTGTTGAAGTCTCCCATAATTATTGTATGGTGGTCTATTAGACTCTTGAACTTGAGAAGAGTTTGTTTGATGAACATAGCTGCACCATTGTTTGGGGCATATATATTTATGATTGTTATGTCTTGTTGGTGTATGGTTCCCTTAAGCAATATGTAGTGTCCCTCTTTATCCCTTTTGATTAACTTTGGCTTGAAATCTATTTTATTTGATATGAGTATGGACCCTCCTGCTTGTTTCCGAAGTCCATATGAGTGATATGATTTTTCCCAACCTTTCACCTTCAGCCTATGTATGTCTTTTCCTATCAAATGCGTCTCCTGTAGGCAGCATATTGTTGGGTCTTGTTTTGTGATCCATTCTACTAGCCTGTGTCTCTTGATTGGTGAGTTTAAGCCATTAACATTTAGGGTTATTATTGAGATATGGGTTGTTCTTCCAGCCATATTTGTTTATTTATGTTACTAAACATGGTTTGTTTTCCTCTTTGATTATTTTTCCCCCCTTTACTGTCCTACCTCCCACTGTTGGTTTTCATTGTTAATTTCCATTTCCTCTTCCTGTAATGTTTTGCCAAGGATGTTTTGAAGAGATGGTTTTCTAGCTGCAAATTCTTTTAACTTTTGTTTATCGTGGAAGGTTTTAATTTCATCTTCCATCCTGAAGCTTAATTTTGCTGGAAACACAATTCTTGGTTGGAACCCATTTTCTTTCATTGTTTGAAATATGTTATTCCAGGATCTTCTAGCTTTCAGAGTCTGTGTTGAAAGATCAGCTGTTATCCTGATTGGCTTACCCCTAAATGTGATCTGCTTCCTTTCTCTTGTAGCTTTTAAAATTCTCTCCTTATTCTGTATGTTGGGCATCTTCATTATAATGTGTCTAGGTGTGGGTCTCTTATGATTTTGCACATTCAGCGTCCTGTAGGCTTCTAGGATTTGGGATTCTGTCTAATTCTTCAAGTCTGGGAAGTTTTCTCGTATTATTTCATTGAATAGATTGCTCATTCCTTTGGTTTGAAACTCTGTCCCTTCCTGTATCCCAATGACTCTTAAATTTGGTCTCTTGATGTTATCCCATATTTCTTGGATGTTCTGCTCATGGTTTCTTGTCGCGACCCCTTGCCCACAAGGAAGACGCAACTCGGGAATCTTCTTTCAGCAGTTTATTCAGGCCCTTGATATTTCTTCTTCTCTCTCCCGGATGCCCCTCCCAGCCTTAATAAAGCATCCCAAGCCCCAATGCAAAGCTGCCGCGTGGAGCTTTATCACAGGGTGGTGAAAAATCATGTGCCAACTTTCCCAGATAAGAAGTTGTTTGTCACAGACCACAGCGGAGCCAGCGTCATCTTGTAATGGCGACCATAGTCTGCAGAAACGGCAGAAGCGGCTCACCACAGTTTCTTAACAGTCTTGCTGAGCTGTCTATGTTCTTTTCAAGTTGAAATACTTTATCTTCATTGTCTGATGTTCTATCTTCTAAGTGTTCTACTCTGCTGGTAGTATTCTCAATTGAGTTTTTAGGTTGGTTTATTGCTTCCTGCATTTCTAGGATTTCTGTTTGTTTTTTATAACCTCTATCTCCCTGTATAGTTGATCTTTTGCTTCTTGGATTTGTTTATGTAATTCATTGTTGAAGTGATCTTTCATTGTCTGATTTTGCTGTCTGATGTCTTCCTTGAGACTCCAGATCATCTGAAGCATGTATATCCTGAATTCTTTATCTGACATTCCATCTGCTGCAGCTATTACCTCTTCTAACGTTGAGTTGACCTGCATTGCTTGTGGTCCTTTCTTACCTTGTCTCTTCATACTGTTCGCGTTCCTTTCTACTTGGTGAAACTGTTGTGCTATTGAATTTTCCCCCTATATATTTATATTGGTCTTGTATAGTTGCAAAGTCTCCCTCGCAGGCGCAGGCGGCGGCTCTGCCCCTCCTCCAATTGGGGCAATGTGCCTACCATGCCGGCAGGCCACTGGGCCTGCTCTGCCGGTCGGTAGCAGGTCCGCCTACCTTACAGGCGTGGGCGGCGACTCTGTCCCTCTGCGGGCCGCTAGGCTTGTTCTGTCGGTGGTCGCAGTTCTGCCTACTTTGCAGGCACAGGCAGCGGCACTGCCCCTCTGCAGGCCTCTGGGGCTGTTCTGCCAGTGGGTCGCAAGTCCGCCTACCTTGCAGGCGTGGGGAGGGGGGCGGCTCTACCCTTCCTCAGGCCACTGGGCCTGTTCTGTCTGTCGGTTGCAGGTCTGGCCTGTTCTGTTGGTGGTCACAGTTCCGTCTACCTTGCAGGCGCGGGGGGAGGGGGCGGCTCTGCCTCTCAGCAGGCTGCTGCTCCTCTTCTAAACTCTACCTTTTGAGCTGATTGTTTGGGTACTAAAAATGTAAAAGTTTGATCAGGGGTAACAACTGCTTCTGTACCATTATTTGACCCATCAGTGAATATATTTGGAGCATTCATGATAGGTGTTTTTCTTGTCATTTTTGGAAAAACTACAGGATGTGAAGATGAAAAAGACAACAAAGGATTAGATGGTAAGTGATTATCAAATGAAACATTAGATTGGCACATGATTATTGCCCAAGTATTTAACTCATTAGCTAACTCATCAATTTGATCCATAGTATATGGAGTAATAATTTTATTGGGAGAAATTCCAAACACTCCCTTGGCTGCTTTTATTCCTTTGAGTATTAATTATCCTACAGCCTCAGGATACCTAGTAAGAATAGTGTTAGGAGAATAAGATAAATGTATCCACAATAATGGACCTTCTTGCCAAAATACTCCTATAGGAATATTTTTTGTTGGTAGTACAATAAATAATAAAGTCAAACTTATATCAATTCTATCCAAATTTATATTTTCCATATATGTTTCAATGATTTTTAATGTCTTTCTTGCTTCAGGTGTTAACATGCAGGGTGAATTTGGATCTGATGGACCTTTTAGGATGTCAAATAAAGGTCCCAACTCTCCTGTTGGTATGTCTAGATAAGGCCTTATCCAATTTATGTCTCCTAATAACTTTTGAAAGTCATTAAGTGATTTGAGTTGATCTACTTGTATTTGAATTTTTGGTGGATGGACCATGGTCGAGGATAATAGAACTCCTAAATAATTAATTGGAAAATTTAATTGTACTTTATCTATTGCTATCTCTAGATTATAATTTTTTAATAAGTTTGTAAGTGTGGCATAACGTTTTAGCAATGTGTTTTTATCTTTGTGTGCCAATAATACATTGTCCATATAGTGAAATATTTGTAGTTCAGGATTTTGATTTCTAAGTGGCTGGATTGCTTTGTTAACATAAATTTGACACATAATTGGGCTGCTAGCCATCCCTTGAGGGAGTACTTTCCATTCATATCTCTGATCAGGACCTTCATGATTCAATGCAGGGACAGTAAATGCAAAACGTGGACTATCCTCAGGATGAATTGGAATTGAAAAAAAAAAACAATCTTTAATATCTATAACTAAAACACACCAGGTTTTTGGCAAAGCAGACAATTGAGGAATCCCCAAATGAGCAGGTCCCATAATAACCATCTCTTTATTAATAGCTCTTAAATCTTGCAATAATCTCCATTTACCAGATTTCTTTTTGATGACAAAAATGGGAGTATTATAGGGAGATACAGAAGGTTGTATATGTCCCTCCACTAATTGTTGTTTGACCAGGTCATGGGCTGCTTGTATTTTTTCTTTAGTCAGGGGCCACTGAGGAACCCATACTGGTCTTTCTGATTTCCAAGTAATTTTATTGTCTCAGTGACCCCTCCTGAAAACCCAATTCATGTCTATCTATTTCTTGATCTATTTGTATTGGTGCCACTATACTTTGTCCTTTTTCTCCTAATCCTTTTCCTTTCCTAAAACCTTGTCTAGCCATAATAGTGGGCACATTTGAATTGATGTTATTTGTTAATGTTAAACCTAATTGATCTAAGACACCTCGTCCCCATAAATTTATAGGAAGATGATCCAATACATATGGCTGTATAGTTCCTTCACATCCTTCAGGATCCTTCCAATCTAATACCATTGCACTTCTATGGGGATTAGTTGCCACTCCTAGGCCTCAAAGCGTTTGAGTGGCTTGTTGTAAAAGCCAATGTTTTGGCCATTCTTGACGAGAGATAATGCTAAGATCTGCACCTGTATCCAGTATCCCATTAAATTCATGTCCTTGAATATTTAGTTTTAGCATGGGGCGAGAATCTAAATTTAAAGAATGCATAGCCCAATCTACACCTGTGGAGCCTAATCCCTTGGAACCTCTTTCTATAGCACGACTGGAAAATTTATCATGTATGTTGGGTATCATTAATAACTGTGCTATTCTATCTCCTGGTGAAATTACTGATATACCCTTTGGAGACCTGGCTATAATTTTTATTTCACATTCATAATCGGGATCAATTACCCCAGGACTTATCATAAGTCCTTTTAGAGTAGAAGAACTGAGTCCTAATAATAAGCCTACTGTTCCTCTGGGAAGAGGTCCTTTTACCCCTGTGGGAATGATTTGAACTCCCCTCTCTGGAGTTAGTACTGCTCTGGCGGAGGGGCAGATGTCCAACCCTGTGCTCCCTCTGGTTTGTCTAATGAGGGATCTAATGGATAATGTGTCCTGGGAACTACCCTGATCGTGTTGCTGGGTTCCTCCAATGCCCCGTATATTTGTGATCGTGGGCCCCGGAGCATTGGGCCCCCCTGTCCATTTTTTGGCAATGGAGCCCAATGTTTTGCTCAATGATATCGTGGGTAAACACCTGGTCCTTGTCCGTTTTTTGATAACAGAGTACCCTCTATAGTGGTTTGAGAATGACATTCATTAGCCCAATGTCTCCCTCTATGGCATCATGGGCAAATACCCGGTATTCTACCCCTTTGATCATATCCAGTTTTGTTAAACCCTCCTCCTATGGAGCAACTCCTTCTAAAATGTCCTGTTTGTCCACAATTGTAGCATGTTTTTGGCCTTGCACCTAAAGCCTGTTGTACTGCAGCTTCCAAGATTTGCCCTTGTTCATTAATGTCTCTGCATAATTTAATATATGTGTTTAAATCTCCATATTTCCATGGTCTAATGGCCTCCCTGCACCATCTATTTGCTTGTTCGTAGGCTAGTTGTTTTATTAATGGCATCGCTTGTTCTACATCCCCAAAGATTCTGGTAGCTGTTTGTATAAGCCTATCTACAAATTCAGTGTAAGGTTCATTAGCTCCTTGTATTTATTACCTTAGATAATTGACCTTGTAAAACTCCATGCCCCTGTAAAGTTTTCCATGCCCTAACCGCAGCTGAAGCGATTTGTGAGTATATGGCAGGATCATATCTAATTTGTTGCAGCTGACCCTCATAAGGTCCCTGTCCTAACAACATATCTAGATTTCTCTGAGGATAACTGGCTGCTGCATTTCGCCTAGCTGTCCCCGTGCAAAATTCCTGATTGGCAACCTTCCATAACAGATATTGTCCTCTATTTAGCACAGCTTTGCACATACTAGCCCAATCTACTGGCGTCATGTTCAAGTTGGTAATGGATTCAACCATGCTTACAGTGAAGGGTGCTTGAGGGCCATAGGTTGTTACAGCCTCCTTTAACTGCTTCACTGTTTTGAAATCTAGAGCACGGTGAATTCGCCGCCCTCCTGCCTCCTCAAATACAGGGCATGCTAATCGTTGAGGTCCTGTCTCAGGATCCCATCTATCAACTACGGGGGTTGAGGGCCACTCAGCATATGTTGTCTCCATAGGTGGATCTTTTGGTTGGACACCCATGCCATCTGGTGATAGAAAGGTGTTAATAGCAACCTCCCGTTGTAACTTCTCCCCTGATAGCCTTCCCTTCTCTAAACTTTCTTCCCCTGTCTGACTAACTTGAGAGACTTCCTCTTTTACTTGATCTAAAATGTCTTCTCCTTGACTAAGCAAACAAGATTGTACCAACGTCCATAATGGTAATGTGCCAACTGGCAGAGTTCCTGGGCTTTCCTTTTCTATCCTTTTTAAATCTTCACCATGATGGTTCCATTGTGATATATTTAACAACCCCTCTTTAATGAACTATGGGCTACACCTTTGTATTGTCTTAACGTATGCCCTAACTGTTCTTAATTTTACTGAGATGCCTCCTTCCTCTAGTAATTTATTTAACACCCTTTCGTTTTGGTTTTTACTAATTTTTAATTCCATATTTCTGCTATAAAGATAACACAACTCAACAAGATAACACAAAACAAAACCGAAAAAAAAAACGAAACAAAAAAGGAACAAAAATTCGTTGTATCAGTTTTTCTATTTTCTTGATATGTGTATCTGTGGTCTATCTCTATCTCTTCCTCAGGGCTGAACAAGTTCAAACCTTGAGCCAACCACTTTCCCCAGTTTGTCTGAGAAAGTTCTAGGGACAGGCAGCTTGAAACAAAAACAAAACAAATCAAAACAAGAACACATTGTTTTTTGAAATGGTCACCCATTCTCTCGCCCTGCCCTCAGGGGCGAGCAGTTTCACTTACCCCCAAGCTTCAGGGGATCCCCGTACAGGCCACTAAATGCCACAGTCTGGCTGGGCACAAATAACCAGGAGGTCACGAGCCACTTGTAGATTCAAGCAGGAATGAACTTTATTCCCAAACTCACGCGAACTCCACAGGAACTCCGCAAGAACTCAATGGGAACTCAATGGAAACTCTGCGAGAACTCAAAAGTAGTGGGCACCTGAGGCAGCAGGAGCCGCCCCTTCTGGCAAAATGCCAGGCACCATCTTGACCTGGCCATGGCTCTCAACAATTTGTCACTGATGTACAAAAATGCCCTTTATTTATGGGTATTTACTTTGATGGATTCATTTATTAGTTCTAGAAGTTTTCCGGTAGAATATTTTTGATCTTCTAGGTATAGAATCATATTATTAGCAAATAGTGATAACTTGAGTTTTTATTTTCCTATTTGTATCACTTTAATTTTTTTCATCTATCTAATTACTCTGACTAGAGTTTCAAGAACTATATTAAGTAGAAGTGGTGAGAGAGGGCATCCCTGTCTTGTTCCAGTTTTTAGTGGGAATGATTTCAATTTTTCTTCATTTTAGAATGATGTTGGCCTGAGGCTTAACATTGATAGCTTTTACAATGTTGAGATATATTCCTGTTATCCCTAGTTTTTCTAGTGTTTTGAACATAAGGTGCAGTATTTTGTCGAATTCTTTTTCTTCATCTACTGAGATGATCATATGATTCTTATTTTTAAGTCTATTGATGTGATGAATTACATTTATTAATTTTCATATGTTGAACCAAACTTGCATCCCTGGATGAACCCCTCTTGATCATGGCACACTGTCTTTTTGATATATTTTTGTATTCGATTTGTCAAAATTTTAGCATCTATATTCATTAGAGATATTAGTCTGAAGTTTTCTTTCTTTGTCTGGTTTTGGAATCAGGATGATATTGGCCTCATAGAATGAGTTTGAAGTGTTCCCTCTTTTTCTATTTCATGAAATAATTTGAGGAGTATCGGAATTAGTTCTTCTTTGAAGGTCTTGTAGAACTCAACTGTGTTATCAATCTGGTCCTGGGCTTTTCTTGGATTGGTAGACTTATGATGGCATCTTCTATTTCATTGCTTGAAATTGAGCTGTTTAACTTGTATATATAATCCTAATTCAGTTTAGGCAAATCATATGACTCTAGAAATTTGTTGACGCCTTTGATGATTTCTATTTTATTGGAGTATAAATTTTCAAAATAATTTCTAATTACCTTCTGTATTTCTGTAGTGTCCGTCATGATATTTCCTTTTTCATCATGGATGTTTCAATTTTCTCTCTCCTTCTCTTTATTAGGATGGCTAAGGGTTTATCAATTTTATTTCTTTTTTTCAAAGAACCAACTTTTTGTTTTGTCAAGTTTTTCATTTGTTTATTTTGTTTGAATTTCATTGATTTCAGTTCTGATTTTAATTATTTCCTGTCTTCTACTGCTTTTGGTGTTGATTTGTTCTTCTTTTTCTAGGGCTTTGAGATGTAATGATAGGTCATTTATTTGTTGACTTTTTATTCTTTTAAGGAATGAACTCCATGCAATGAACTTCCCTCTTATACTGCCTTCATAGTGTCCCAGAGATTTCAATATGTTGTATCAGTGTTCTCATTTACCTCTAAGAGTTTTTTAATCTCTTCTTTGATGTCTTTTACAACCCATTGTTCATTCAATAGCATATTATTTAGTCTCCAGGTGTTGGAATAGCTTCTATTTTTTTATTTTATCATTGATTTCTAATTTCATTCCATTATGATCTGATAGAATCAGGGTAGTATCTCTACTTTTTTGTATTTGCTAAGTGTTGCTTTATGGCATAATATATGGTCTATTTTAAAGAAGGATCCATGCGCTGCTAAGAAGAAAGTGTATTCACTGTTGATGGATGAAATACTATATATATATATGTCTGTTAAGTTTAAGTTAATGATTATATTATTGAGTTGTATAGTTTCTTTGTTTAACTTTTTTTGGAAGATCTATCCACTAGTGAAAGAGGTGTGTTAAAGTTACCAAGAATTATTAGGTTGTGGTCTATTTAACTCTTGAACTTGAGAAGAGTTTGTTTGATGAATGTAGATGCTTCATTGTTTGGGACATATATATATTTAAAATTGTTATGTCTTGTTGAAGCATGATTCCCTTAAGCAGTGTGAAATGTCCTTCTTTATCCCTTTTGATTAACTTTGACTTGAAGACTACTTTATTTGATAGGAGGACGGAAACAGCTGTTTATTTCCACAGTTCATGTGAATGGTATGTTTCATCTTCAGTCTGTGGAGGGCTTTTCCTATGAAATGAGTCTCTTGAAGGAAGCATATTCTTGGGTCTTTTTAAATCCAATCTGCCAGTCTATGTCTTTTGATTGATGGGTTTAGGCCATTAACATTTAGGGTTATTATTGAGACATGATTTGTACTCCTGGTCGTATTTGTTTATTTTAGGTATTTAACTTGACTTGTTTCTCTTTTTATTAGTATTTCCTTTAGTTTAATCCCCCCCTTTGCTGATTTTCATTGTCATTTTTTGTTTCTCCTCATAGAATATTTTGAAGAGGATGTTTTAACTTTTGTTTATCATGGAAGGTTTTTATTTTGTCATCAAATCTAAAACTTAATTTTGCTGGATATAAGACTCTTGGTTGGCATTCATTTTCTTTCAGAGCTTGGTATATGTTGTTCCAAGATCATCTAGTTTTCAGGGTCTGGGTTGAAAATCTGCAGATATCTTAATTGTTTTCCCCCTATATTTAATCTGATTCCTTTCTCTTGTGGCTTTTTAAATTCTCTCCTTATTCTATATGCTATACATTTTCATTAGAGATGCATTTCTCTCTTTATTCTGCATGCTAGGCATTTTCATTAGAGATTACATTGAGATGTAATGATAGGTCATTTGTTTGTTGACTTTTTCTTCTTTTAAGGAATGAACTCCATGCAATGAACTTTCCTCTTAGTACTGCCTTCATAGTGTCCCAGAGATTTCAATATGTTGTATCAGTGTTCTCATTTACTTCTAAGAGTTTTTAAATCTCTTCTTTGATGTCTTTTGCAACCCATTGTTCACTCAGTAGCATATTATTTAGTCTCTAGGTGTTGGAGTAGCTTCTATTTTTTATTTTATCATTGATTTCTAATTTCATTCCTTTATGATCTGATAGAATCAGGGTAGTATCTATTTTTATATTATAATGTGACTTAGGGTGGATCTGTGGTGATTTTGTACATTTAGTGTCCTGTAAGCCTCTTGTATTTGATTTTCCAATTTAATCTTCATGTTTGGAAAATTTTCTGATATTATTTTGAATATATTTCTGATATTATTTCATTTCATTTGTGGATCCAAATATCTGCTATTAAGACATTTACAGTTTTGTCACCATATACAGAAATGTTGAGTTCAATTATTATCTACAATATAAACAGTAGGTTTGCAAAAGTGTCTTACAGTTTCTGATGGTGTATAAAGAACTAGGGGTGAGGTGTAGGATGAGATATTTAGGGGGTAGGAGGTGAGGGTTTAGAGTTATTAGATTTTAGAAAGCGTGTTACACCATTTTTTGGGTCTGTATGCTGTCATTTTTTTAAGCATTTAAGTTAGGTTTTTTTTTTTTCTATAAGCACATATAGGGCTGAGAATGCATCTCAGTTTGCCTGTAAAAATGCCTGTATCATGCTCTGGTTTGAACCCAGCATCATAAAAACAAAAATTAAAAAAAAAAACCCAAGGGGGGTGACTCAAAATGGGATAGGGAGGAAGAGCATGAGAAGAAGACTACCACTAAATAGGGAAGAGAGGTGGGAGGGAAAAAGAGGGAGAAGGGGAGTTACACAGAAAATGGAAGGAGAACCTCATTGTTATACAGAATACATATATGATGTTGTAATGAGAAAAAAGAAAAAAAAAGTGTGTCACATTAGATTGGATAGAGAGAAAGGATGGGAGAGGAGGGGAGGAATAGGGAGGATAGGAAGGGCAGCAGAATAGACAATATGATTGATGTATGTACATTCCATGTATGTATTATATGTCAAAATGCATTCTACTGTCATGTATGACTAAAAAAAATAAATAAAAATTAAAAAAACAAACAAACCCAAGATGATTAGCTAAAAGTATTTAATTCATAATATCACCTTTGCTTTTTTGATTTATCATAATGTATCAAAATATCAACAGAAGAATATCTTCAGGTTTATACACAAAACATGTTTTCATCTGTTTATTCTTTCACACAGATATTTTAAAGTAATTTGTTTTTCTACCTTTTCTCCATGGAAGATTTATGGTTTTGATTAAGGATTTTATTCAGCTGCTCAGAAAGTATCTTTTCTAAACAATCATTTTAAAATCTTGAGAAAATTCAAATACCTTTTAAAAACTCAATTGGTTTGCAAAGCATTTGTGCAATTTACATGGCTTTAGGTAATGATTCTTTAATTATGTCTTTAAAAATAAACAACTTATTAACGTACATTAAAACAACTTATTAACTTACTATGCTGGGCATGGTAGAGCACACCTGTAATCCCAGCTGCTCATGAGGCTGAGGCAGGGGGATCATGTGTTCAAAGCCAGTTTCAGCAAAAGCAAGGTGCTAAGAAACTCAGTAAGACCCTGTCTCTAAATAAAAAATACAAAGTAGGATTGGGAATGTGACTCAGTAGTCAAGTGCCCCTGAGTTCAATCACCAGAACCCCCCCCAAAAAAGTTGCCCATAAGCAGAATTAATATTGTCAAAATGGCCATACTACCAAAATCACTTATAGATTTAATTTGATTCCTATTAAAATTCCAATGATATTCTTTATAGAAATAGAAAAGGCAGTCATGAAATTCATTTGGAAAAATAAGAGGCCAAGAATAGCCAAAGCAATCCTTAGTGAGAAAAGTGAAGCAGGGGATATCATAATACCAGACCTTAAATTATGCTATAGTGCTATAATAATAAAAACAGCATGATATTGGCAAAAACAGACATGAAAACCAATGGAACAGAATAGAAGACACAGAGACAAACCTGCATAAAAACAGTTATCTCATACTAGACAAAGGTTCCATAAACATACATTGGAGAAAAGATAATCTCTTCAATAAAATGGTACCGGGAAAACTGGAAATCCATATGTAGCAGAATGAAATTTAATACCTGTCTCTCACCCTGTATAAAACTCAACTCAGAGTGCATCAAAGACCTAGGTATTAGACAAAAAACCCCACACCTTGAAGAAAATGTAGGCCTAAGATTTGAATATGTCAGCTTAGGAACTGAATTCCTCAATTAGACTCCTAAAGTGCAAGAAGAAAAATCAAGAACCAATAAATGGGATGGCATCAAACTAAAAGTCTTTACAGCAAAGGAAACAATCAAGAGCGTGAAGAGAGAGCCTATAGAATCAAAGAAAATCTTTGCCACCCGTACCTCAGATAAGATGTTAATTTCCAGGATACAAAAGGAACTTGGAAAGCTTAACACCAAAAAAAAAAAAAAAAATCAATAAATGGGCAAATGCACTAAATAGACACTTCTCAAAAGAAGAAATATGAATGATCAACAAATATATGAAAAAATGTTCAACATGTCTAGCAATTAAATAAATGAAAGTTAAAACTACACTGAGATATCATATCAACCAAAATTGCAATTATTAAGAATACAATAATAATAAATGTGAGCAAGTATGTGTGTGTGTATGGGAAGATTCATTGATACGTGAAATTGCAAATTAGTGCAATCACTCTGAAAATCAGTATGCATATTCCTCCAAAAACTAGGAATGGAACCACCATATGACCCAGTTATCCCTCTCCTCAGTAAACATTCAAAAGTTTTAAAATCAGCATACTACAGTGATGCAGCACATCAATGTTTATAGTAGATCAATTCACAATAGCTAAGCTATGGAGCCAAACTAGGTGCTCCTCAACGGATGAATGGAAAGAAAATGTAGTATATTTACACAATGGAATATTAGCCATAAAAAGTATATAAAAAAAAGTTGCCTTGTTGACTCTTCAGATGTGAGCCTACTGCTTCAAGTCTTGACAAGTTAGAAGTGGCTATGTCTTATTCCATATTTTTCATTAAGTCTAAATACCATTATTATGCTCTTCTTACCTGTAAGTTTGTCTAGCAGATCCTACAGTAAGTGGCATGATCCTAGACCAGAGCGAGGCCAGCAGGCTGCTGTCTATGGAAGGTCCCCAGGACTTCTAAGAGCCTGTGGATTTTGTCATCAATGTTGGATATTCCAAGTTACTTTCCATCTATTAAGCAAAGCAACTCCCAATAAAGGGACCTCAAGTTGTTAAAATAAATCAGGCTTCAGGGGCTGGGGTTGTTAACTTACTGGTTGAGCACTTGACTTGCAAGTGTGAGGCACTGGGTTCAATCTTCAGCATCACATACAAATAAACAAATAAAGGTATTGTGTCCATCTACAACTAAAACAAAATTAATAGTTTAAAATAAACAAATAAATCAGGCTTCACACTGTTTGTTAAAATCTGCTGGGCAGCTTTTTAATTTGGCCAAAGTTTCAGCAATGACTAAAAAAAGAACATAAAATATTAGATCTGAGAACATCCACATAATCAAAATGTCCTTATTCCTAGAGGAAAGACAGACACATTTTTAAGAGAGAAAGTCACAATATAGGTATAGTTTTGAGATCGTTTCACTCTAATCTTTCATGTGAATGTGAGATAAACTGGTATAAGCATCCACAAGATTTGTCACCAAGCAGGCATATTTATTTGAAAGCCTTCATGTTCCATGTACAGGACTTTCAAACAGACCTAGAAAAAGTCTAGGTAACACAGATTTTGTTAGAGTTTGCTTGAAAAGTTAGAATTCCACAGAAGAGGAAAAAATGGCAGAGCAAAAGAAGATTCAGAAATTTCTAAAAATGTACTCATATATTTATATATGAGTACAAATGGCAGTCATTTGTGTAATCTTCACTTCTTCCTTACCCTTTTAGTCAGCTTTCTAAATACGTTAATTCATTATGAACTATTTGAGAAATATGACAGAATATATAAAACATAAATGTAAGTTTTCTGTTGCTGTAACAGAATACCTGATGTTGGGTATTTCATGAAGAAAAGGAGGCAGAACAAAGGAAACAATCAATAAATGAAGAGAGAGCCTACGGAATGGGAGAAAATCCCAACCACATGCCCCTCAGACAGAGTATTAATTTCCAGAATATATAAAGAACTCAAAAATCTCAACACCAAAAACCCCAAATAACCCAATCAATCAACAAATAGGCTAAGGAACTGAACAGGCACTTCACAGGAGAAGAAATAGAATCAATCAACAAGTATATGAAAATGTTAACATCTCTAGCAATTAGAGAAATGCAAATCAAAACTGCTCTAAGATTTCATGTTACTCTGGTAAAAATGGCAATTATCAAGAATACAAGCAACAATAAATGTTGGTTAAGATGTGCAGAAAAGGTACACTCATACACTGCTGGTGGTACTGAAAATTGGTGCAACCACTCTGGAAAGCAGTGTGGAGATTCCTCGGAAAACTTGGAATGGAACCACCATTTGACCCACCTACTATCCCACTCCTCAGTTTATACCCAAAGGATTTAAAATCAGCATACTACAGTGACACAGCCATTTAATGTTTATAACAGCTCAATTCAGAAGAGCCGAACTATGAAACCAAACTAGATGCCCTCCAACAGATGAATGGATAAAGAAAATGTAGTATATATACCCGACAGAATATTATAAAGCCTTAAAAGAAGAATGAAATTATGGCATTTGCAGGTAAATGGATGGAACTGGAGAAAATCATGCTAAGGGAAATAAGCCAATCCCAAAAAACCAAAGGCCAGGGGCTGGGGATGTGGCTCAAGCGGTAGCGCTCGCCTGGCATGCGTGTGGCCCGGGTTTTATCCTCAGCACCACATACAAATAAAGATGTTGTGTCTGCCAAAAAATAAATGTTAAAAAAAATTCCCTCTCTCTCTCTCTCTCTCTCTCTTTAAAAAAAAAAAAAAAACCCCAAAGGCCAAATATTTTTTCTGATATGTGGATGCTAATTCACAATAAGGGGTGGGGGCAGGCTGGGGAAAAATAGAGGTACTTTGCATTAGGCAGAAGGGAGTGAAGGGAGAGGAGGGGACCGGAGGGTAGGAAGGATAGTAGAATGAATCAGACATTATTACTCTATGTGCGTATATGATTATGTGACCGGTGTAACTCTACATCGTGTACAACCAGAAGAATGAGAAGTTATACTCCATTTATGTATGACATGTCAAAATGCATTCTACTGTCATGTGTAACTAATCAGAACAATTATTTTAAAGTAAGAAAAAAAAAAGGAGGCTGAAAACCCAAGATTGGGTTCAACCTCTGGTGAGAGCCCCCTTGACTGCGTCACCACATGATGGATGGCATCATGGCCAGAGCATGTGTGACAGGGAGAAATCACATGGCCAGAAAGGAAACCAGAGAGCAGGGAAAGGACAAGCTTGTTCTTTTATAACAACTCACAAGAACAACTGGCATCTCCAAAGAACTACCTTAATCTATTTTGAGGGCAGTTCTTGGGAAGGACACGATCACCTCCCAATAGTCCCTGTCTTTTTAAGGTTTCACCACCTTCCAATATTACCATATGAATAAAAAGGTGTGCCAGCCTTACCTCAGGGACCTGTTGTACTCCTCTGTCATATATTTAGTTTACAGATATAAGTCTGTTTTTAGATTTAGTGTTGTATTACCTATACAGTTTCTATAATGTTATAATAAATCTTTATATTTGATAGTGCAAGGCCTTATATCCTGTTTTACCCTTGTATAATTTTTGCCTTTATCCTTCCATATAAATTTAGGAATCAGCTTGTAAAGTTCCATTTAAAATCCTGAGTGATTTGGGGGAAAAAATGGTGTGGAAAACAAAACAAAACCCTGAGTAGTTTCTCTGGGTTCTGCCTCCTCTCCTCTTGACTCTGGTCTGATCCTGTGACCTGTTTTTCCTGGCAGAATATAGTAGAAGTAATGATTTGTAATTTCCAAAATTGGCTTTAAGAGACTTGCAGTTTCCTTCTTTACTGTTTAAACACTCTCCCTTGAGGTCAAGCCACTGTTAAAGAGACCCCAAAATTAATTATATTAAGAAAACCATTCAGAGGGGCTGGGGTTGTGGCTCAGTGATAGAGCACTTGCCTAGCATGTGTGAGGCACTGGGTTTGATCCTCAGCACCACATAAAAATAAATTTAAAAAATAAAATAAAATAAACGTTGAAAAAAGAGAATGCTTAAAAAAAAGAAAAGAAAATCATTCAGAGAGATGGAAAGATTCTAGTATTTAAGTCACCACTGCCAAGGTGACTTAAATACTAGAGTGCCAAGATATATGAGTGAAGCTGTCTTGGATACAAGGTGCCAAGATGTGTGAGTGAAGCTGTCTTGGATACTTTAGCCCTAGTCACTATCTGGCTATAGTTTCATAAGGTACCCCAGAAAAATGCCATGAAGACCAAAAAACTACCCAGAGAAGCTTTAGTCACATTCTTGATCTACAGACTTGTGAACAAATAACATGATTTTAGTTTTAAGCCGTTATGTTTTGGGGAGTTTTATATAGCAAGTAGAGTCTAGTAGAGTAGTATAGCAGAAAAATATTTGGCAATACTGTCACCTGTAATGTAGAAATTAAAAACTACACCTAATAATTTTTCCTAACACTACCTTCCATGTCTCTTAAATTTTCTTTATATTTTTCATACATTTGATCTGCATCTGCATTTTCTCTTCAAATCTATCTTCCATTTCATTAATTATCTCTTTAGTTGTATCTAGTTTGTTATTCAACCTAGCATTTTTTCATTTCTTTTGTGATATTTTTGGTTTCTTAAAGTTATATGTTTTAATCTATCTGCATGTTCTTGTTGATCATTTGCTCCTTGTGCATGTTTTTAATTTCATCTTTCACTTATTTAAAAAGGTTAAAATTCTCACTTTAAATTTGTTTTAGCCAATAATTTCAATATTTGAAATCCTTACTGGTCTAGTTCTATTGCTTTTTGTCATCTCCTCCTCCTCCTCTTCCTCCTCCTCCTCCCTCCCCCTCCCCCTTCCAGGGGCTAATAATCCCAAAGGCTTAGGAGGCTAAGGCAGGAGGATCACAAATTCAAAGCCAGCCTCAGCAACTTAGCAAGTCCTAAGTAACTCAGTGGGACCCTGTATCTAAATAAAATATACATGGGGGCTGTGGATGTGGCCCAGTGGTTAAGCGTTCCTGGGTTCAATCCCTGGTACCAAAAAAGAAGAAGAAGGAGAAGGAGAATAAAGAAAATATTTTTGAGGTTGAGTGTCCTTGTGGTAGGCAGAATGATGGTCCATCAATGGTGTGGCCCCTCTTTCTCCTTTCACCATGGTATTCTGTCTCCCCTCCAACCCAGAGTGAAGGAACAGGCCAACCATGGACTGAACCTCTGAAACTGTGAGGCAAAATAAAATTTTCTTCCTCTGTACCACCTGGTACAGAGGCTGCAAAAGACCAAGTTTCATCCTTGAGGAACTAGTACTCCAGCAGAAGGACTCCTTGAAGATGAGGTCATGCCATCTTTGCACGACCCGTTCACATGGTACTTTCTCCTATGATAGTCCTTTATACTGGTTGTTGAGTTTTTTGTGGGTATCTGGGACTCTAGATGTTTATATTTATATTTCAATTAACAAATTTTATTCTCTGATTTTAGACAAAATACTTTGTTTATATATCTGCCTCCCAAACTAGGCTGTGAGCTCCTTTAGAAAATGAACCCTCTGTGATTTGTCTTTGGGCATATTGTGGGCACTAAGTAAATGGACAAATGATAAGTTCTTATCTGTTCTGACATTCTGTAGTTCAAAAGTCACTTCTGCAGAATTCCTCGAATTTTAAAAATTTTCTTTCATACAGGACACTTTATGTTTTTTAAAAATATTTTTTGTATAGTTGGACACAATACCTTTAATTAATTAATTAATTAATTAATTAATGTGGTGCTGAGGATTGAACCCAGTACCTTGCACATGCTAGGTGAGTGCTCTACTGCTAAGCCACAATCCCAGCCCCAGGACATTTACATTTAATATATTTTTAATATATTTTTTTTAGTTGTAGTTGGACACAATACATTTATTTATTTATTTATTTATTAATGTGGCGTTGAGGATCAAATCCAGCACCTTGAATGCCCTAGGTGAGTGCCCTATCACTGAGCCACAATGCCAACCCCCTTTTTAATATATTTTTTGACCCGTATTGAGATAATTTTAAAACATTCTGTTTCCCCAGTTTCTGGTGCCTGGCATAAAGAAAGTGATCAATGAAGACTGAATTCAAATTATATGTTCTAGCCCATAAATGCAAGCACCCAAAACAGGTATTAGAAGTGTCAACTACTTAAAAACGTCAAAATGACATAAAATAGCTTTGATTGTAAGACTTAAAATTTCTTAAATATTTGAAAGACACAGAACTTTCTAGTTAAAAGGGAGAACAAGCAGGTATTTGACCAATTATCTAATCAATAAGTTAAAGGTTAAAAAGAAAAATTAAGAAAGCTTAAGACCTAAAAAAGCATGCTACAGGGACACTGCTACATCGATGTTCATAGCAGCACAATTCACAATAGCAAGACTGTGGAACCAACCTAGATGCCCTTCAGTAGACGAATGGATAAAAAAATGTGGCAGTTATACACAATGGAGTATTACTCTGCATTAAAAAATGACAAAATCATAGAATTTGCAGGGAAATGGATGGCATTAGAACAGATTATGCTAAGTGAAGCTAGCCAATCCCTAAAAAACAAATGCCAAATGTTTTCTTTGATATAAGGAGAGTAACTAAGAACAGAGTTGGGAGGAAGAGCATGAGAAGAAGATCAACATTAAACAGGGGTGAGAGGTGGGAGGGAAAAGGAAAGAGAAGGGAAATTGCATGGAAATGGAAGGAGACCCTCATGGTTATACAAAATTACATACAAGAGGAAGTGAGGGGAAAGGGAAAAAAAACAAGGGGGAGAAATGAATTACAGTAGATGGGGTAGAGAGAGAAGATGGGAGGGGAGGGGATGGGGGATAGTAGAGGATAGGAAAGGCAGCAGAATACAACAGACACTAGTATAGCAATATGTAAAACAGTGGATGTGTAACCGATGTGATGCTGAAATCTGTATACGGGGTAAAAATGGGAGTTCATAACCCACTTGAATCAAAGTGTGAAATATGATTTGTCAAGAACTATGTAATGTTTTGAACAACCAACAATAAAAATTAAAAAAAAAATTTAAAAAAAGAAAGCTTTCAAAGTTTTAGGCTTTTAATTAGTTAACTGGAAATTACTGTCATCTAAGGTTCATCCATCAGCAGGATAACTTTCCAGTAGGACCAAGAGATGTGCTTTTAAGTTTCTCTGCAGTAGGTGGCGCTCACATCATAGCATTGACTGGTCTTTAAACTATTTCGGAGTAACTTGGAAATGCTAAAGCATGTTTCCCCAAGTTCAATGTATCCCGAGGGCAGAGTTTGTGATGAGAATAAAAAATTAGAAGTATATTTAAAAACAAATATTGCTACTATTTTATCCAGGTTCTTTTTTTAGTACTCAAGCCACTTGGATAAATCTTTTTGCTTGAGTAGTTTTATAAATACTTGGCTAGAAAGCCAGAGGTGAGAGTGGCAGTTTAGCAAGTTGTGAAGGCCTCTGATGGAATGTTGGAAAGTGAGTATGGGCCTTGGAATGCGGCAGACTCACTGAATATGCATGCTACCTTCCCTCCGTTTTTTAAAAACTCATGATTGTTGAGCACATACTATGTATCAGGCACCAAGCTTAACCCTTTCTATGGATTCTCTAATTTAATGATCACACAATCCTGGGTGGTAGGAGCTTGCCAATGAAGACAAATCCTTCATCAAACCCCTATATATGCCTCTCAATGCTGCTCATGTCTCTCCTTCCTAACCAAAGCCCTTGCCAAAACTTCCTGTACCTGTTTCCTCGTCTCTCACCTGCTCTTGTACTTTTCTCAATATAACTTTCATTACTTTATCAAAATGGCATTCTTCACTGTAGGTAGAAACCAACTTGATTATCTCCACTTGAAGGGGTCAGTGCACCTCCAACTGCCCAGAACTAAGCTCATGATCTTCACCACCCCATCACAGCTGGTTTTTTCCAACATTCTCAAGTTCAAGAATGACACCACCTTACAGCCAGTTACCTAAGCCTACACCTTAGCTTGGTCACCTTTGGCACTCCCCTTTCTTTGCATCTCCCATTGCCAATATATCACCCTGTTTGGTCAATTTTGCCTTCTAAACATCTCTCCATCCATCTACTTGTCTCTATCTTTCCTAGCACTAACTTAGTGAAAGTTGAAGTCATTTCTTGCCTCCAAGTTGGTCTTCTTGCATCCGATAGCAGCATTCCACAGGTCAGGAGAAGAGTCCAGACCTTGATCAACTTCAGGATGGGTGAGGATTCTCAATGGGAGACAACACAGCAGGAAGTCTCAGTTATGGCCAATGCTCAGTTAATTCTGGCTCTACCCATCCTGCTCCACCTGTTTTCCCTGGGTGGCATCCAAGGTCTCCAGGCCTCCAGGGAAGGAGAAAAGTTTCTGGTTTGTTGTCATACCCGGTCAGCACATTTACATTTGATAAAGTAGTGGCAAATAATTAAGGTTCTCTTCTGTGTTCTTAGGTTGCTCACTTAATCCACACAACAACCCTATCAGGTGGAACTATTATTACATCTAATTTACAGGTGAGAAAACCCAGATGCAGAGAGTTTAGGTAAATCACCCAAGTTCACACACAAGGAAGTAGCAAATACGCAGTCTTCAGATCTGGTCTCTTCACCTGCACTGCCCTGCCTCCCTCAGTTGGCTGTTTCCTCCTCAGGGCCCTAGATAGACTCAGTGGATTTTTTTTAATATAGTAATAAATCTGATTTGCTGGATTTTAAAATTTTTAATTAATTTTTAACTGATACATTAAAAACACAAAAATAAACATACTGCTGGGCATGGTGGTGCATACCTATAATCCCAGCTACTCAGTAAGATGAGGCAGGAAGGTGGCAAGTTAGAGGCCAGCCTGGGAAACCTTGTAAGACCCTATCTCAAAATAAAAAATAAAGAAGGGTTGAGGATGTAGCTCTGTGGTAGAATGCCCTGGGTTCAGTACCTGGTACAGCAATAACAACAATATGTGTATATATAAATACATGGATATAAGTATATATACACATGTATTTATAAGGTACCATATGATGTTTT
Organism: Marmota monax; assembly: GCF_021218885.2. NCBI lineage: Eukaryota > Metazoa > Chordata > Mammalia > Rodentia > Sciuridae > Marmota > Marmota monax. Next base: position 10,949,411 of record NW_026692907.1, on the reverse strand, counting down.
GATAATCAGATAGTGTTTAAATCAAGGTAATCATATCTATTTCTTCCAACATGTATCATTCCTTTATGGTGAAAGTATTCAAAATATTTTCTTCTAACTTTAAAAATATATAATATACTTTATTGTTATCTACAGTCACCCTTCTGTGCAGTAGTTGACTGTGTGGATTTACTTCTAGACTTTCTATTCCATACCATTGGTCTATGAGCCTGTTTAATTTGTGAAAAATATAAAAGAACACTTGTGTCATATTCATAAGAGAAGTTGCTCTATAATTTTTTTTATATTCTTCTTGTCTTCAGTACCAAAGTTATGCTAGTCTCATAAAATAAATTGAATAGTTTTCTCTTTGGTCTCTGAAAAAATAATTATAAGAGCTTATTTCTTCTTTGAAGGTGTGATGACGGAGCTTCCCTATAAAACTGTCTGGGATTGTCACACTTTTTAAGTGTGTTAAGACATTTCTTTAACTAACTTCCATCAGGCAGGTGTTTTGCATTAGGTAGAGTGAGGTTGTGGTCTTGTCCAGGGAGCACTGACTGCCTGGGGGTCAGAAGGTGGAGGGAGGTTTCTGCTAAAACCATCCCGGATGGCTGGTATTCTTTCTGGTTGTGGGGCCCTGACCATCATGATGCAAGCTGCATGACACATAAGCCTAGCTCTCTGGCTCTCCTGGGAATTAGGGAGCTACCTAATAACTCTTTTTTGTTTTTGTTTTGCCAGGCTGAGGATTGAACCCAGGACCTCATGCATGCCAAGCAGATGCTCTACCACTGAGATACACCCTTAGCCCTTTATATCTTATCAGATCCTTTCTGCTTAACTTAGCTTGAGTCACTTCTGTTTTCTGCAACTAAAAATAAACTTTAGGCCATAATAAATGGTCAAATTTTGGGTCTGTACGTTCTTTCTATTTAGTACTAATTTTGAGTCTACTTGAGCTATCATCTCTGATAGGAGTCCATTAAAATATAACAAGATGTACATAAATGCTTCTAAGTTCCAGATTTTTTGATTGTTACTTTTATTGTACATTATCCTATTTTCTCTTCATTTTACCCCTAAATTCTATTTTATCTGATGTTATTTTGCCACAATGGCTTTTTTAAAGTATTATTTTTATTAGAATTAGGCTCAGTTGCAAAGCTCTGAGAACCAAAATAATAGTAACCTAAGAAGACTTTCTTGGGATAAGCAGCTGGGGCTGGTAGAATGCCTGTTTCTCAGAGACCTTGGTGACCAGGTATTTCAGGCTCACTGCTCAGCCATCCATAGGGCATGGCAATCACCCTCGTGGGCCTCCACTGAACTCATAGTCTCCTGAGCAGAATTCAAGAAGGAGCCCACACCCTGATGGTAAGATAATTCTCAGCAGGATCCCTTTCTGTGGGTTCAAGAGAGCATCTGTGCTCTTCGTAAAATCTCTATTTCAAACATCCTACTTGCCAATGACAATCTCCTATCTTCCCAGCTCACTCCCTCTCATAGCTCCACTCAGTAACCTTCCAACTCACTGGGGCTTTGTCCAGCTATGCCCCCTTTCTCTCTAATCTGCCCTCCATGAGCATACACCAATGATGCTCGCTCTTCTACCAGGAGAAGTTTTACATTCTAATCTTTAAGATCCCCAACTATTAGGAGAGCTCAGTGTTCCTGCAGCTGCTTCCTCTACCTGGGAGAGTTTTACCTTTTCTCTTGATCCCAGCACAAGCCTCTCCCACCTCAAATGAATATCCCATTTCTTTCCTTTGTGTGTGTGTGTGTGTGTGTGTGTGTGTATGTGTGTGTGTGTGTGTGAGAGAGAGAGAGAGAGAGAGAGAGAGAGAGAGAGAGAGAGGGGTAAGGGGTGTCATGGGGAATGAGCCCACTGAGCCACATCCCCAACCCTTTTTATTTTTTTATTTTGAGACAGGATCTCACTAATTTTACCAGGCAGGCCTTTTATTTGTGATCCTCCTGCCTCAGCCTCCCGAGTTGCTGAAATTACAGACATGCACTGTGCCTGGCTGTCTCGCTTTACTCACTTTTGCATCAAAATTCTTGAAAAAGTGCCAGTTCTCACTATCTCCAATTTACTCTCCTTCTATTTTCCCTTAAGCCCACTCTAAGCAGTCTTTTGCTCCAGTCATCACTGAATCCTCTTTTATTTTATCAAATCCAGGGTGGATTCACTCCGGTGCAGGAGGAGATCAGGTTCCTCTGCAGCCAGAAGAAACAGAATCATCTCTTAATGAGGGGCCAGCACCTGCTGGGTCTGCCAGGCCTTCCCATGCCCACCAGTATTCATCCTGCTGGGGTCCTGCAGTATCACTGGCATCTCGTGATACTGGATAACTATTCCTTCCTTCTTTTCTACAAATTAGACTGGAAGAGTGATCAGAAAAACTGATTTTTAAGAGATGTGAGAAGACTTACTCCCACTGAATGCACATAAAAGCTGGTAGAAAACAAAATGAAATTGCGTTCTGATTACGTGCCACAAGTTGAGTTTGTCTAGTTCAACATACTCCATACCTTAATTTCCTTTACGAGGACTCAGTGTGAATAAAATTCAAGTGAATGTCCATCCATAAGCAGTTCTCCTACCTGAATGCAGATTCACTAGATATTCTCTAACATATAATTTCTATTAACATCCTTCTAAAACTTCTCCAACTTATGCCTGTTGGGGAATGTATTAGAAACCTAATTCCAGTGACTGTCTTTTCCAGACATCACCCTCCATCCCAGGCCACTTGATTGCTTTAATAATGGGGGAAAAGAAGTCAATTTTGAGTTGAAAGGATTTCCTTTTGAGAACAATTGGCCAGTATGGGGGATAGACCAGCTGAGCCCAGGACACAGGCAGCTTTCTTCCAAGGGAATGTTGAGTACATGGACACCCTGACCCTTGGCTGTTCCAGTCCTGATTCATGTCCTGTGTTCTGAGGCCTTGGAGTGGGACTGGCAGGTCAGTCCTGTTCTATGGCTACACACTGCAGCCTGTGTCCCTGTGTCAGATTTGTTTTCAGACTAGAGCTTGACATTATTTCCCTTGGTCCACTTCAGCCTGGGTCACTTACCAGGGAGTGTGTGTGACTATTTGGAGGACAGGCAGGACCAGGGCAGTGTCTGTCATTCAGTGAGCACCACGGGGGCCCAATTCTGGGTGCTAGTGCTTTAGGCCTCTTCTGCTTTCACTGAATGTTCTCAACTGCCCCAGGAGGTAGGTGTTACTATCCCCATTTTGTAAGGAGATTAAAGTCCTGTATTATCAGGGATACAGCAGGATGCATATGGTGTATCCAGAGGGTGTAAGTGCAGAGTCTAACAAACGACTATTGACAGAGGTGTGAACAGAGCTAAGGGAACTAACAAGCTTCAATAAAGCTCCAGGGATTAGCAATAGCTGGAAGCCATAATCTTGGGTGGGGATGGGGAGGGTGGCTAAAGGGGAAGATAAGGGAGGGAAGACCCAGAACCTGACAAGAACCGAAGCCAGGAAGATGGTGGAAACATTGAAGCCCATTGGGTGAAGCAATGCTGATGGGGCATTAATATCCTCCCCTCTCCTCTCCCATCACTGATGTCCTCTGGCAAAACCCAAGGGCAAGGAAACATGGGTGATGCAGGCCATAGAGGTCAGCTTCCTCCGGGCAAACAGAGACTAGCTAGCATATGTCCTGGGAGTTTAAATAACCTGACCAAAAGTCTCATGTTAACATTTCAACCCTAGTCTTCCTGAATCCATGATACCACCCTGCTGCCTACCTCCCATTGTCTACTTGATCAGGAATAGCAGCTGGAGATCTGAAAGAGATGGACCAGGAGATTAAAGTTTAGCCATAGCCAGAGTATATTCCAAGGTCCACTAGTCTCTTCTGTTGCCATATTTTGGCCAAGGCTTTCTCATATTCCCCAAGTGGGACTCCAAATTGTGTTTTAACATATTGAAGATTCTGACAGTTAAACCTAACCAACTTTAATGCTTCGTCTTAGCTGGTCACAAAGTTTTGTTGTTGTTCATATAACGTTATATGGACTTTGTATTCTTTAACACACACTTGGGGAAGTACTTCCATGAGTAGCAGGGTTTGACCCTAGGGATGGTGAAGATAAGTTCCATTGTAGTGTAGAGAATTGATTTGAAGAGACAGGCAGACCAAGTAAAAGACTCCTCCAGTAATCCAGGGAAGAGATAGGAAGGACATGAGCCAGGGATATGTAGCCATAGGAAGGAGCGGAAGAGCAGGTTCCTGGTTAGTGAGTGGAGTGAATGATGGTGTAGTCCTGAGATGGGCTAACTTGGAAGAGAATCAAACAGGGGCTGTGAGACATTCAGGCCAGGTTTTGACACACTGAACATAGGTGGTTTGGGATAAACAGATTTTTAGTTGGAAATTTGGAGATACAAAATTAGGGTTCTGAAAAATGGTTGCTGCTGGAAGTACACATTTGAAAGCCATCAATATCTAGGTGACAACTGAAGTCCTGGCAGTGGTCAGCATCCCCAGAGTGAGAAAGTAGATCAGAGGGTCTAACTGGGTTGGGGTGTGAAGGAACTTCCAGAAATTACTCAGATATTGTGTGTCTGTCCATGAATATAGCCAGCCTCCAACCAATGTCCTATAGCTTTCAGCATATTCTCAAAGGTGTCTTTGAAAAAAATAAGTTTAAGGACCATTGGTGAAGAATGAGAAGAGAGGAAGATCAAGGATAGAGTCTACAAGGAGAGTTGCCAAAGAAGTCTGTCACCCTGTGGCCAGAGTGGTAGGGGCAATACAAGGTGGAGGGGCTATAAGATCCACAGTGGAAGGAAAGACTAGCAATTTCCAGCAGGCAGAGAGGTTCAGGTACATATTGGGAGAAGGTATGGTGTGATTAGATCTAGAGATAATCTTTTGGATTTGGCAATTAGGAGGTATTGCCTAATGAGATGAGATCACCTCAGTATCAGTGGGGTCCTAGGTGGGTGAGATTTTTAGAGGGTGGAATAGTGAGTAGCTTGGGAGGAATTAGAAGGCAGAAAGGTAAAAGATGTGAGAAGAAATGACACTCCTTCAAGATGCTTGTGGGTAAAGCAGGACTAGAATAAAGGGTTTGTACTGGCTTGAAATGAGAACATTAAAAGAAGTTTAGTATCAGGACTCACCCCTGAAGACACTGTTTTAAAAGAAAATCCAGAACTCACATACTGAAATACAAAATTTCTTTTGCTGTCTTAGTTCATGTGGACTCCAATAACAGACTGCCATAGACTAGGTGCTTGTAAACAACAAACACTTATTTCTCATAGTTCTGGAAGGTGGAAGGCCAAGATATGGTGCCTGGTGAAGGCCTCTTTCCCTGTTTATGAATGGCTGTCTTCGTGCTATGTCCTCATGGTAAAAGGGCAAAGGAACTCTCCAGGGCTTCTTGTATTTATTTATTTATTTAAATTAATGATTATTAATTAATTAAATTTTAATTAATTTTTATTTTTTGGAACTGGGTATTGAACCCAGGGGTGCTTAACCACTGAGCCACATCCCCAACTCTTTGTATTTTGAGATCAGGTTTCCCTAAATTGATAAGGGCCTGGCTAAGTTGCCGAGGCTGGCTTTGATCTTATGTTCCTCCTGCCTCACCTCCTGAGCCGCTGGATTACAGATGTGTACCTCTGTGCACAGCTCTGGGGCTTCTTTTATAAAAGAGTGTTGATTCCATTCATGAGGGGTCCACTCTCATGACCTAATCAGCTCCCAAAGACCACCTCCTTCTGCTATCACCTTGGGAGTTAGGTTTCAATCTATGAATTTTGGGGGGACACAGACAAAAATATTTGGCCTATAATATTGGGTGAATAAAACATAACTCATGAAACTCAACACAGACACATATATACACACAGGCACACACATACACACACACACACACACACAGAAAAACAGTAAGTAGATATGGGGACAAGAGGTTACAATAAGGATAAATATTGAAGGTCAGAGTTGATAACAATTCATTTAAATTGCATCTGAAAGAGAAAGAAGAGTTAAAGATGACTTTTGACTTGAGCCAGTGTGGTGAATGATAGTGTCTTTTATAGAACTATAGAAGGCTAGGGGAGAACAGGTAAGGAGTAGAAAAAAAAGAGGTCCCTTCTGGATGTCTTCAATTATGTTAAGTGTCATGGGCCTATTAGATGCCCCAGTGGAGATGGAAAGATGAATACAGAGTTGGGCATGATGGTACACACCTGAAATCCCAGCTACTTGGGAGTCTGAGACAGGAGGATTGCAAGTTTGGGGCAAGCTTGGGCTTCTAAGTGAGATCCTGTCTCAAAATGAAAACAGAAAAATAGAAGAAGGGTTGGGATGTAGCTCAAGTAGAGTACTTGCTTAGCATGCATGAGGCTTTGGGTTTAATCCCCAGTATTGCCAAAGAAAGGAAGGAAGGAAGGAAGGAAGGAAGGAAGGAAGGAAAAGAGGGAGGGAGGGAGGAAGGTAAAAGATGGATATAGAGTCTGGAGCTGGAGGAGAGAGAAGGCTGGAGATGGAATTTGGGAGTTATTATATTCGGATGGCATTTGAACTCTAGGCCTAGATGAGATCACCTTGAGAATGATTATAGATAGAGAAGATGACCATGGAGTGAGCTCTTGACATGCCTGTGTTTAGAGGTTCATAAGGAAAAGAAGGACCCTTGCACTTGGTTGAGCAAAATTCAAAGTGATCTGCTCACACTAAGAATACTTCAAGAGAAGCTCCTTTCTCAGTACATTATCTGTTCATAACCTCTGCAATAGCCACTGAGGAGCCACCATCTCAACAGTGTTGCCTCTTCTGTTTATTGGCAACCCAACCCACTTACCTGAGGACAAAGATCACAGGAGCTTACTGAGTATGCTCATCCATGTGCTGTGAATGGATAATTATGAATGTAATGCATCCCACTATTGTCATGTATGTAAGTAATTTTTTTTTAAAAAAAGTATGCTCAACCAGGGCATATGACCATACAGCTGGTGCCCAGCACAACTTCAAGGACCCCATTCCCACTAACCAGGGTACAAACAGCACCCCCTAGAGCTGTGTGACCTGCAGTGCACACATCCAGGTGCAGCAGCCTGTGCCCTTACTATGTCTTGCTGCCTTGGCATCTGCCTACAAAATTCTGCTAATATTTAAGTCTTTCCAAAGCCTCCTGATTAAAATAAAAAGATTTATCCTGGTGATTTTAGGTGTGAGCTTTGGAGTCAGCAGAAATGGGTTAAAATCCTAGCTAGGCCTCTTCTCATTGTAACACATTTAAGTTTCAGTTTCTTTATCTGTTATCAATTGAGGAAAACTAGGGGAGCAACTTCAGAGGGATGTACAAGCACTGAACATGCTTCACTCTGTCCTTTTGGCCTGGTGTAGACTCGTTTTTGTTTCTAACTGCAACTAGCTCAGCTTGGGCCCCGGCTCTTGGAAAAGACTGTAGGCTTTATGTAAAGGCTGAGGTTTCAATTCAGTTCAAATCCACCAGCAAATTAATAAAGAGGGCACCATGGATCAGGAATCAGTGTGCAGAACAAAGATATACAGTTCAGCGAGCAAAGAAACTCTCTGGGTGGCTTTGTTTGGGTCTGTTATTCTTCCTGTTCAGAAAAATTCTTATTTTATGGCAGTTCTTTTTTTTTTAAATAATTTGTCATGAGTTTAGGCTTTTTTCTGTGTATAAGGAACTCTGGGGCTCTGTGAAGGAGGAAACATTGAAAACCTGAGACATAGGATGTAGGCCCTGTGATTCCATTGTGGGGCAGGGCATTAGGAATTAAAGGCCAGGAGGTCCAATGAAAGATTCACCCACATTTTTGAAAATAAAATGAGCCTCTGGCTCCATTGTCTATGAGCAATTGACACAGTATGTTTACATTTTTATTTCTGTCAAAGGTGCATAATGTTTTCCAGGTTTTTCTGCTTCTCTTGATAATATAAAGAAACAGGAAGAGAGGCCAGACCTTGAGGTGGGAGGTGCTGGCCAAGAGCCCAGAGTCTTCCTTCTGGCTTCAGAAGGAAATGTGAAGATGATCTGAGTTTTAAGTGAAGACAGACAGGAAAACTTTTGTGCTCTGGAGTGTGACACCATGGTCCTCGGTGGCCCGTCTTCCTGCCATTCAATGGTGCAGCAACTTGATGTTGGAAAAAGTTGTTTCTGAATGTTTATTTGGCTCACTTATTTTTGAAAGTTCAGTATGATGTGAGTGATCAAGGAGAGTCACCTCTGTCTCAGCCACTTCCATGAATGCCTCATCTCATGGGAAAAAAGGGGGCTTGAAAATGTGCAAGGCGAATCTTTCTAAGAGAAGGAATGATCAATCCCACTTACAAAGTCTTTATTATTATTATTATTATTGAAATTTTGAGCTATATACTAGAGGGAATGATAATGAATGTTCATGGAGCCAGCATTCAGCTCTATAGGAAACAACTTGTGGCCCATGTCCTTCCCTCTATATTCTCTATTCTCATAAAATAAACCTTCAAAATATATGAACTCTTTTTTTTTTAATACAATGATAGCCATTCCTACACTTTCAAAAGTTAACAGTCCTCAATATCATCATATATCCTGCTATGGCCATTTCCTGGTTATCTCATCATTGTTTTATTATTTTTATTTTTTTTATTTAGTTAGAATCAGGATCCAGATGAAATCCATGTATTGTACAGTTAATGTGTTTAGGTCTAATGTAATCACATCTACCTCCTTTTTTGCCTTTACCTTCTAATTCATTGGAGAAACTGAGTCAGTGTCTTATAGACACTTGTAGTCTGCTGACTTCATCTTCCTCTAATCCCTTTATGTCCTACAAATTTATAGTCAGTTCTAGAGACTTGATCAGATTTCTTGAGTATTTTTGGCAAGAATACTGCCTAGCAGGTGGATCCTTCCATCAGGTGGCACATAATGTCTGGTTGTCCTGTCTCTTGTGTAGTATGAGTGGCTATTGATGATCATTATATGAACTCAGTAAGAAATGCAAATTGGCAATAGTCAAATTATATCATTCCTTTCTAATTTACTTAGCTGAAGTATTCTACAAAAAGAAACTTCCCCTTATCTACTATTTGACTAAAACACAGATAAAAACAAGAAAGAGGCTAAGTGTTTGGTTCTTTTTCTTTATTTACCAATATTCAAAATAATAAGGATTTACCCAAATCCTCCAGATATGATCAATGCATTTATTTGACCAATGCAATTTTAAATATAACAAAATAAATTCATGGATTTTTAAAATAAATTGGATGGTTTTAACACATTGCAGTGATTATTATTTCTAATGTTCAAATTATTCCAACTTTGGCTAGGGGAATCCTCTTTCTGTTAGCTGTTGAGTCCTGACACAGCCCTATTGGCCTTTGATAGTTTCCTTGCATTCTAGTGTGACAACACAATCTAGGCTTATTTTGTGACTTTCTGTCCCAGACTTGGAATTAGCTGTTTCTTCAAGGAGAATGGCTCCTTTGGTAGAAAATAGGATTTAGGGATTAGGATCTGAGTGCTAGTTGTGCTCATTCTATGGGATTTGTCATTTGCTTACAAGGCCTTTTTTGAGTGGACAGAGCTAGGAAATAGCTGTTTTTGAAGATAAAATGTATTATGGGTATGTGTGTGTCTCCATAATTTGTTTTCTTGAGACAGGATCTTGTTAAGTTACCCAGGTTGGCCTCAAACTTGTGATCCTCCTGCCTCAGCCTCCTGAGGGATTACAGGTGTGCATCACTATGCTTGGCGATCAACACTATGGTCAGAGAAAGAGATTTTTTAAAAATATTTTATTTTTTAGTTATAATTGGACACAAAACCTTCTCTTTTATTTATATTTTTATGTGGTTCTGAGGATCGAACCCAGGACCTCGAACATACTAGGCGAGTGCTCTACGGCTGAGCCACAACCCCAGCCCCAGAGAAAGAGATTTCTAAGTCTTCTGTAAACATAACACAATGCTCCTTTTCTGTCTTCAGGAACCATCTATTTGTGAGTGTGTGGTGCACACCTGTAATCCCAGCAACCCAGAGGGCTGAGGCAGGAGGATCACAAGTTCAAAGTCAGCCTCAGCAATTTAGAGAGATCCTGTCTGAAAATAAAAAATAAAAAGGGCTGGGAATGTGAGTCAGTGGTAAAGCACCCCTGGGTTCATTCCCAGGTAAAAAAAAAACAAAGAAAAGAAAAAGAAGGAATCATCTATTTGGGCAGGAGTAGGTACAATTTAAAATTTTTGAAAATGCGTACTGAAATGACTATATTTGGGAGCATCCCCTGGGTTTTTCTTTTAGAGAAGCTAAACTTGCAGGAACTCATGGCCTTTTAACCTCAGCTTCTCTCAAAGGATTGGTTGGAGAGGCAGCCCCCTTCATGGCACCAACCAGTCCTCTAAAATGATTCCTCAATCTTAGAGAGCCACCTGGCTTCCAAGGGAACAAGAGGGAGTGGCCAGACCTGGTGCTTATAGGAGTTTGAGGTTTGACTTCAGGCCACCACCTCTTTATCTCAGGAGACATTAGCGGGGTTATGAATTTCTGAAACCATTTCTAGGTGTTGAGAGTTGTATATCTGTGTTGTGGAGGAGGACAGACCCAGGACACTGTGTGGGACACCTGCTTAGAGAACACACCAGAAGAGTTAAGGGGGAAAGATGCTCACAGTTCTCATCAGCACCAAATAGCTGGGTTTTTTTTTTTTTTTCCCACGGGGCTAATGTGTGGTTGACTTGTGAGAAGAAGCTATATATTTCAGACAAACATGTCCAGCTGCCACTCCAGCACGGGGGGAACAAACCAAAAAAACTGTCTCAAGCTCTTGCCTTAATTATAGCATCTTCTAGTGAGGGTGGTGGTAAATCATTCATCCAGCTCATAGAATCATAGAATTACAGTATGACAGAATCAAGAAGTCCATCAGTCACCTAGCCAGGTTCTCCTCAATTTTCTTGAAAATAAGAACCTAAATCTCTGGTTTAAAAGCAAACAAGCAAGCATAGAAGCAAACAATGACAAACACAAAGCAACCTGGTCAGTGGGCTCCAACCCACATCCATTTAATCAGAATTTCCATGGAGGGTTTAGAAATCTCAATATTCTTATCTTTTGGGAGAGATTTGGAAACACTGTAATCTAACATCCTTATTTTTCAGATACTAAAATCAAGATGCGTGTAGGGGAAGTGTTTTGTCTAAGTCGCCCAGCTAGAGAGCAGTTCATAATCCTGAAAGATACATGCCCTGTGCTTCTCCCTGTGCACCCACCACATATGGAGGGCCTTGTGCATTTCTTTGGTGTGTTGCTTATATAGTGGCCCAGTGGATTCAGAGACATAGAACAGTGTGTGTAAATAAGTTTTTATGGGTCTTTTGTGGCTAATTCTAAGATAAAGAATAACTTTTTAATGCATTGCACTTTTGTTTTCTAATCTCAGGAATGTCTTTATCACAACAAAATGTGTTTTCAGAGCTTGTCTTTTATTGGTAAATGTAAAACTTGAAATGCAAACACAAATTCTTGCACAAAGAGCCCCTGTGAGGCAGAGGGCCTTGTTTAAAAGAGAACTAATTTTTAAAATAGAAAGCAAGATGAGAGCACAATGCAAGGATATGTTCCCTTACCTGGGACATTGGCAGGAGCTTATTCACCTATGCATGCTTATTACTAGATCAGTGTGCCAGAAGGATCACTGCTCTGGGGATATTCATAGATGTGCTGCCAAGGAAGACTTTTCTTAATCAAAGTTTGGAAAATGCTGCATTAAGCTACTCTGTCTTGGAAGTTAGCCCATGGTGGTTAAGTCCAATGGCAAACTAAGAGACAGAACACCTAGACTATTCAACAGCAAGAAATCACTTCTATGGAAGGAGGCAGGTTCCTTTCTCTTATTCTACAGATTCAAAGGGCTGCAAGACCACAGCTGTGTCTCCTGCACTTGCCCCATTCCTCATTCCCTGTGGATTGCTTTGGCCACCAAACTTTGGGCACATCTCTGTGAGAAACAAGGGAGGAGGGCATCAAGGATCTTTGTTTTCAGCACCTATCCTTATTTAATTATCACTATATTTTTGTGGGCTGGGCCAACATGTTCTGCTACTAAAATCCAGTATTCTTGTATTTTTCCCCAATTTTCAGAAAAATACATGAAGTCAATGGATAGAGTTAAAATTATTTCAATTTTATATTTCTTTCATAATTTCTTCTTAAATCATTGGACCTGCTAATTCTTGTCTAAAATTATATATGATTTACACACAACAGGATAAAGCAATATATGATTTTACACACAGTAGTGTTACTAGTTATTTGCAGTTGAACAGATCACTCACTGTAGTTCATGGATGTGCAAGAGTCCCATGATGCACTGTTACCTATCCCGGCCCCCAGGACCCACACTCTGCTTCCTGCCTTTATTAAGGACTGACAATGAGAGTGCCACTTGGATTGAGGTCATATGGCTCTGAACCAGCTCATGAAGATACTGCTCCACAGGACACCCAATATCTCTCCTAAAAGAAACCACATAGATAATTTAGTAGAGTTTAATGTCAGGGACAAGTATGTCTTTTCTTTCTTTCTTTCTTTCTTTCTTTCTTTCTTTCTTTCTTTCTTTCTTTCTTTCTTTCTTTCTTTCTTTCTCTCTTTTGTTGTAGATGGTCACAATACCTTTATTTTATTTGTTCATTTTCATGTGGTGCTGAGGATCAAACCCAGTGCTTCATACATGCCAGGCGAGTGCTCTACCACTGAGCCACAATCCCAGCCCTCTTTTTTTTTTTTTTTTAAGCAAGAAAAAGAACACAGGAAATTTGCTACCTGCCTAAGGCATAGGAATATTAGACTGTCAAGTATCTTTGGAAGGACTGGAAATTGCCTGGTAGATGTATATGGTCCCTGGGTTTTATAGGTAAATGATAATTTACCTTCCTCATTCCTAATGGCCCAGGTTCTGGATGAGGGGAGGAGAGCAACGTTTCAGATGCCATATGACGTGTCATGTTCTTTGTTTCGTCTTGGTTGCTGGGAAGCTTAGCTCTATATGGGTGCTTGATGCAATAACTACTTTATTCTAGGTTCTAATCTCAAGTTTTGGCCCCATTCCCAGAGACTTCATTTATTTACTTTTAGGACTCTGTGGTACATGCATTTTCATTACCAGTAGCTTCAGACTATTGTACAGGGTAGCTTGGAGCATTGTAAGAGTTCTGGAGTCAGACATATGGTAGTTCAAATTGGCTAATCCTTGAGCAAGTTGTTCCTCTGCTCTGCATCTTGTTAAATGGATAATTTTGCAATACTTAGAAACTATTTTGCAGAGTGTCTGGTACACAGTATCTGTTAAGTGTTAACACTACAAAACAACAACAATAAAAATTAGGCAGTACAGGGCTGGGGGTGTGGCTCAAGCGGTAGCGCGCTTGCCTGGCATGTGTGCGGCCTGGGTTCGATCCTCAGCACCACAAACAAACAAAGATGTTGTGTCCTCCGAAAACTAAAAAATAAATATTAAAAAATTCTCTCTCTCTCACTCTCTCTTTTAAAAAAAAATTAGGCAGTACAATACAAATCTTAAATACCTTAAATAAATATTCCTATAAAACCATTTTAACATTTCAGAATGACTCCTAATAATAAAAGTGTATATTTAACTAATACAATGTATCAGGCTTTTGAGGGCTTCACCTATTAACTTATGCAAATGTGTTTCAGATGTGTATTGATGGAAATGTTGCAATCCTCGAAACCCTCTGAAGTGGGATGATCATTTACTCTATTTTACAGATGAGACCACTGAGGCACAGAGAGGTCAAATAACATGCCTAAGGTCAGAAAGATGGTGAGTAGGAGAGCTGGGGTGCACCCTCAAGCAAGCCTACTGCAGAGTGTTTAACCACGTGCATTCATTCATCCTTTACCAAGCACTCACCAAATGCCAGGCTCTGCAACAAAGGCTGTGTACCTTCACTCCTTCCAACAACACAGTGAGGGAGCCCCACTCTACTGGGGAGGCTGCAGGAGGGCAGTTACTTTCCCAAGGTTACACAGCAGCTGAGTGGCCAAGGAGGGCCCCAAATGTAGGTCTGCTATACTCCCAAACCCTCAAGCAAGCCCAGGCCCAATTCTCACTACACGAATTGTCCTTCGGACACTCCACTTCACTTTTTAAAAAGTTGTAATAAAATATACATAATATAAAATTTACATTTTAACAAATTTTAAGTTCTGAGCATTAAAAATATTTGCAGTGTTATACAACCATCACCACTATCCATTCCAGATATTTTCTTTTCTTTTTTCATTTTTTTGCAGTGCTGGGGATTGAATCTAGAGCCTCACATGTGCTAGGCCAGCAATGTACCACTGAGTTACACTCCCAGCTTTCTCTAGAACTTTCCTTCCCTCCCTTCCTCCTTTTCTTTCTTTCATCATTCTGAACTGAAATCCTGTATTTATTTAACAACTCCCCATTTTTTTCTTCGCCACTATTCTGTATTTGTGATTGTGTGTGTGTGTGTGTGGGGGGGGGGTACTAGGGATTGAACCCAAGGGTGGGAACTTTACCATTGAGCTACCTCCCCGGTCCTTTTTGTTTTCTATTTTGAGTCAAGGTCTCAAAAAGTTGCTCATGCTGGCCTTGAATTTGCAATCCTCCTGCCTCAGTCTCTGAGTCACTGGGATTAAAGGCATGTGCCCCTGCACCTGACTCTCTGTCTTCAAGAATTTAGGTATCTCATATAAGGGGAATCATGTAATACATGTCCTTTTATGCATGGGTTCTTTCTCTCAGCGTAATGTTTTCAGGGTTCATCCATGTTTCAGATTTTTGCCGCAGTCTGGCTGGGCACAATCAGGAGCCACTTGTCAAAAGAAACTAACTTTATTTTTAGAACCACACACGACAAACAAAATAGTCTCTCAGGAAAAACCCTCAGAGCCTCAACTGCCACCACCGGCTTTCCACAAGCCTCTCTCTCCCACACAAGCTTCTCTCCACCTCCCACAATCCTCCTGCTCTTGAGGCTGATTGGCTGGGTCACGTGGGCGGAGCCAAAAAAGTCCCCCAATGAGCAGCTCCGTGGTCTGAAAGGGCAGGGAAACAGTCCAATGAGCATCACCGCAGAGGAGCCAATCAGCTAGATGTTGCTGGGGCTGCTGTGAGCCAATCGTCAGCCGGCAGCTGGAAGTTTGCTGGCAGCTGGAAGTTTGCTGGGGCCCCTTTGGCTGTGGCTCTCAACAGATTTTCCTTCCTTTTTGATCTGCTTTACTTTTATACTTACTATTAATTGAAACATTCAAGCAAAGGAATATCCCTTACCATCCTGAAGGTGCTATTTTGGGGGAAGCAGTGGTTAAACCATTGGCTCTAAAATAGATATCAAGCATGAAGTCATCTGCATATAAAACATATGGTCAAGATTTATGCATTACTCTCTCTAGGACTATGATGGGTACATCCCGTGGAAATTCTGTATTAATAGAATTCATGGTTGAAGGACAAACGATCTTGTGTGGAAAGGACCAAAATGATGAATGAAGCCACAAAAGCCCTTATACATATTCAACTTGACTCATCCAATAAAGAGGCCAGATAGACTGACCATAATATTTCCTCTTCCTCATTCCTAATGGCCCAGAGCCATTTGTGTCTCAGAGCCCCATTTGTAGGGAAAACATGGCAGCTGCAACAGAACTTGGAATGATTTCAAGTTCACTCAAAGTGAAATTTTTGTCCTTTGAAATAATATATAATTATGTGTGAGGCCTAGGGTTCTCTTTAATGGCAAACATGCCTTTGTAGAGAGAGAGATATGTTAACAGTTGGGATCCACGTGCATAAGCAGGTGAGGGAAGCACCTGCCAACACTGGTATTTGTCTCCTGGAGGTGAAAACAGTTGCGAGAAAGAGTGCCAGGAAAGGTCTGCCCCATTCTAAGATCACCTTTTTGATCTGAGATGCTGTGATGTGAATCCAACTGATCCTATGTGTTCATAATAAACTTGTTTCACTCGTATCCACAGATCTCAAAGCAATGAAAAGTCAGCTTCTATCAATCATAGGCCACTCAAAAGATTTTCAAGACACCCTAATTTTTGGGCTACCAGTCAAGGAAATGAATGATTAAGGCTTTAACAAAGCAACTCCATAGCTGGTAGACAGGCATTATGATGTGTCCTCACTGTTGCCACTGGGTTCCTTAGGAATCAAACTCTGAGCCAGGGAATAGTGTGCAGATGTATACTGAGAGCACTCACCGGAACAACACCTGTAGAAGGGAAAGGAAGGGCTTAGGGAGTGGACAGAAGGAAATGTTAAGTTATATTGCAGGTTCAAAATCCTTCATTGGTTCCCACAGGGAACTTCACAGCCGAAGTTGGCCTGTTACAGTGTCTTGCATTGGGTCCCCAAAGCCAAGTCCTCCTGCATCAGATATGGGCTTCCCCTGGCAGGGCATGCATTGGAGGAGTTGACAGTCTCTAAAGGGGTCAAGCGCTACTTTCTGAGGGCACTTCCATTGGCTGCAACAAGTCTTTCTTGGAAGGGGACCTGGGCAGCACATCTCCACGTCTACCAGAATTACTTACAGGCAATTTTCATGCAGTTATGTTCTTAAGCCTCTCTAGGAGGGACACCTTAACAGGAATAGAGAAAAGCTCCTGACACCTATTATCACCAATATCCTTCAGTTTAGAAGCCCCTTTCCAAGATACAGGAGTTGAGAATCTGAGAATCTCTCAATCTCTCTTCACTGAGTTAGTGGAGAAAATAAGTGATATTTAATTTTCTTTTTGGTTTGTTTTAGTTAAAGATGGACATAATACCTTTATTTTATTTATTTATTTTTTAATGTGGTGCTAAGGATTGAACCCAGTGCCTCATACTTGCTAGGTGAGCTCTCTACCACTGAACAATAGCCCCAGCCCCAAATAGGTGATATTTTAACTACAATGAAGGTAAGTTACTCTTGTTGAACAGGGGAGGAAAGGTGTTGCAATGTGTGAAGAATTATTTGAATATACTACTTTATAATATTGATAAATTTTGCCTTTCAAAACTGGGGAAAACTTAACCTCTATTTGTGGGTTGATAGATATGTGAGTGATAAGATGAAACCTAAAGTGTGTAAGAGGATAGACTTTCTTTAAGTCTTCAAAAATTTTGCTGTATGGAGATTTTTCAAACATATTCAAAAGTAAGGAGCATAATATAAAACTCCCACGTACCCATCATCCTGACCCAATAATTATCAATATAAGACCAATTTCATTTCACCTGAATTTCCAACCATCTTCTCCCCTACTGAATTATTTAGAACAAATCCCAGACATCATAATATGTCCTCTATAAATATTTCAGTATGTGTGTCTAAAATATAAAATTAAACCCATGATAACATTAAAATGATACTTTAAAAATTAACAACTTTGTAATTTTATCAAATATCCATTCAGTAATTGTTGTGGGTTTCCCATCATCCTAAAAATGTGTTCTGAGTGCTCATTAGAATCAGAGCCCAAGTAAGATCCATTTTATTTCTCACAATTTATTTGTCAAAGAAGCCAGGTTTTCTTTCCTACAGACTGTCCATGGTCTGGAGTTTATTGATGGCTTCCCCACTGAGTTATTTAACATGTTTCCTTCCCCTTGTAGATCCTGTAATCCACAGATAAAGATGCTTAATGGGAGTCTGGGTATTTATTTATTTGTCTTTAGCAAGGCTATAGGTGGTGGTGTTTCTTTCATTGTGAAGTTGGTAGCATCTGTCTCCTTTCTGTGATGTTAGATTTGTTTATCATCATCAGTATTTTCAGGTAGAGTAACTCATAGGGGTTACAAGCAGTGATCCTCCAATTCTTATTCCTTATTATATAAGTTGAAATACTTATCAACATTTTATATATAAAATATATATTTTATTTTTACATTTTATATGTTATACATATTATATATAATGTATATATTATACATGTAGAGATAATGTATATGTGCATATAGTATACATTATATTATTTATTATATATTAATATTGTAATGTATTAATATATTTTGTATAATTAAAATATATAATTTTTATATTTTGGATATTACATATATACATACATATGTATATATACTTGAATATATATGTATATGTGTGTATGTATACACACACACACATATAAAATTGAAGTACTGTTTTTAAGGAATAATAGGACACATTATTGATTCTTTTCATTAATTTACCAGTTCTCAAAGCAATCAAATGGTTTCCTGGTGTCTTCAAAAATAATCAAAGTAGTCCAATAATTGTTTAAAGTCCCTTTAGAACAGGACTATATGGTTCTGGATTCAACTATATACAATTAGATTCAAGTACATCATTTGGTTCTGTGTTCTTCAATTTAGCAAGATAGAGAAAAGTGTGAAGAATATATTATTTCACCATGACAAATATTTTCCTATATTAAAAAAAAATTAGAAGAGCCAGGCATGGTGGTGCATGCCTGTAATCCCAACAATTTGGGTGGTTGAGGCAGGAGGATTACAAGTTCAAATCTAGCCTCAGCAACTTAGTGAGGCCCTACACAACTCAGTGAGACCCTGTCTCTAATAAAATATTAAAAAGGGCTGGGGATGTGGCTTGGTGGTTAAGCATGCCTGAGTTCAATCCCTGGTACCAAAAAAAAAAAAAAAAAAGAAAAGAAAGAAAGGAAGGAAGGAAGGAAGGAAGGAAGGAAGGAAGGAAGGAAGGAAGAAAGAGAGAGAAGGATAAGCCATAGAAAAAGACTACCTCTAGGGGCAGGATGAAATAGCATGGAGAGGGAAAGGATATATACTTTATTTTTATAGATTTAACTTTAGAATCATATTCATATTTTACATAATTAAAATACATTAAATTAAATTAAAAGCTGTCCCTGAAAGTCAAAAAAGCATAATTATGTTTGGTTTTTTGTTGTACTTCGTTTTTTGAGGTGCGGTTGTGCTATCTTGCCCAAGCTGGTCTTGAGCTCCTAGGCTCAAGGAGTCATCCTGCCTCAGCCTCCTGAGTGCTGAGACTGCAGCTGTGCACCAAACACCCGACTTAGAGGATAAGTTTTGAAAACTACTTCTACCACTTCATAACTGGAGGGCCCTCGGCAGTTCATATACCTCCAAGAAGGCACAACTGCTTCATCTCCAAAAGTGGGTTAATTATAGTGACTCCCTCACAGTAATGTGATTAAATGATGCACATTAAACATCCAAACACAGCAGTGTCCAAAGAAAATTAGCTATTATTTGTGACTCTCTTGGAACAGAATAACTTGGAAACAAGTATCCATTTTATAGAAAGTTTCTTTCTATTTCTAAATATTAAAGTCTTTCAAGATATCTAAACATTTAATTAACAAAAATTTAGTTTATCAGAAATAGGTCTCTTATATACTTGGGAAGGGGGAACTTGTCTCTTCCTTTCCCAGCACAGAGAATCTGCTGAGGGCAGATTCCACCTCCAATAAAGAGGAGGCAGAGGAGCTTCCTGCCTCCTTGAATGGAGAGAAACTTCTAGAACACCATACATAGCATATAAGGAATGCTTTCCTTGGGAGACAAAGTGAGACCTGACTGGAAGGAAGTCTCCTCTCACCAGTGACCTTCACTCAGCCCAGTCTCACTTTCCTCACTAAGGAAGACCAGTCTTTCTTCTAAAACGTTTCTTCTCCATGACTCATGTACTTACAGTGTTGTCTCTTCCTGCCATGAATCTGAGGAGGTCACTATATGGTGTCATGGATGTTCCCAAAGCCTTTCCTGTACTAAGATGCCTAATGATGACAAAATATGCCCTAAAGTGAATTGGAACCACATAAAAATGTCTCATTAGGCCAAGACAAATGGCTTTAGACCCAACTTCTGCTCCCTTTACCTGAATCCCAAAATGGTGCCGGTACCCCAAAACTGTGGACACAAGGTGTAAGCACAAAGGACAAAGACAGGAGCAAACCTCATGGATCAGCACTGTCGTTTATTCAGCAGCAGAGTCATGCATCGGATGGGCTCACTTTCTAGGTAAAAAATGGCCCCCGGTTACAGAGGGGATCTGCTTTTTATACTACAATGAGGGTGCATTGGTTTGGGCAGTCAGGAAAAAGTTGTAAAAAGTCACAGACATTGTTCCTGGGAATGGATGAAAGCTCAGAACTCAGCACTCACTGCTTATCTTCTTCCTCCAGGATCCACTGTTAAACTCCAGAGTTTCACTATTTGCTTTTCTCCTTCCAGGACTCATCAGTAATGGGAAAGGGTTAAAGTCCAGGGCCCAGCTTTCAGTCTCTTCAGGAGACTGGGACGGATTAATGTTTGCCTTATTTTCCCTTCTTCCTCCCCAGCCACACTGCCCTCCTGTTTTCCCCAGGGCTGTCTTGGGGCATGTTATTTTCCATAATCCTTCACAATGGAAAGTGGTATTGTGGTGTGGGGTGTGTGTGTGTGTGTGTGTGTGTGTGTGTGTGTGTGTTGGGGGTGGGTTGCAGTGGAAAGAGACAATGGCTGTAACAAATTACAGTTAAAATGTTGTACATTGCAAGTCTGTAAAAAGAATGTGACCATGTAAACACTGTTAGAGACCTTCCCATGGCCTTGGAAGGGCCTCTGCAAATGAAGGACCTTGTAATTTAAGCTTTGTTGGCTTCATGCTAAATCTGCCATTGCTTATCAGGAAAGCTCAATTTTCAGGGAAATCCTTTTATAGAGCAGAGCCTCATTTCTCAATTTATTATCCTGTGGGTTGAGGTATTACCATGTTCAGTTTCCTAAAAAGGGAGAGTCACCTGTATTTAAGAGTTGAAAACTATAAACGATGGCTGATGGGATTGGGGGTGGCAGCACCAGCTGCTTCCAGAACAGCTTTGGGAGTACAATAACCCTGGCAGGGCAGGCCCTAGGGGCCAGGTCTGAATTGAGAGGCAGCATCCTAAGGATTGGAAGCACCCCAGATGCAGGCTGAGGGGCCACGAATGACTACAGCAGTTATCAAGGTCAACAATGGCAGGAAGGAAGGTTCCTGAACAACCTCCCCCTCCCAACCCCCACACCACAAATCCTCTTCCTCATCCCCACCTCCACCTCCTCACCCTTACCAGAGAGCTATATTTACACTGAAGGATTTGAGCTGGAGAATGTTGGATGTGTTCCCATTACAGCCTTACCGATAGTCTTTCTGTTCTCAGGCCTTGGGCCTCCAGCCAGGAGAAGCACCTGGTATAATTCTGTTTTCCTCTAGATCCTTCATATCCTCCGGGAGTGTTAAGGCTCCTCATTCCAAAGAATGAATGAAGAGAATTCTCGCAGTAAGTCATCTCAGACTTGGGCCCAGGCTTCTGTTTTGCATGTTTATAAATTGCTAAAAGTTTTAGTTTAGAGGAAATCACTTAAAATCATAGCATTCTTAATTTCACCTAATGTTCAAGGGAGCTGCTTTGAAAATGAATGACTTCAGAAAATCAGGAAATGACTAATGAATTAATTGGAAATTATTATGGAAATTAATGAAGATTTCAGAACTTCCCTTGTGAGTTCTGTAACAAACTCCCTTTTGTTCAAATTTCAAAAAAAAAACCTCCCCAGAACATGGCCTGAAGTTCCTTAGATGCCTATCTCTGCAATGAACAGGAGGTTTGAAAAGGTATCCTGCTTCTGCGGCAGACTTTATTGCTTTTCAAGATGGAAAATATTTTAGCTATCAAAAAAAAAAAAAAAAAAACCTCACTACCACTGATTTTTCTCTTTAATTCCTAGCCCTTCAACAGAAACAAAATGAAACAATGAATCAGTTGGGTGGAATTCTTAATGTTTCCTGTGGCTGTGGGTCTAGTATGGAATATTCAGAAAGAAGCAGTGAGATTGTATCTGTATTTTCATAAGAAAGGGGTATCATTAGGCCTGTCCATGAGCGAGACTTTGTGAAGCATATGGGAGGCTGCAGGAATGGCTCTCACAATAACCACTTTTATGCAATTATTTGTTCACTAGTTGTTTTTCCCACTAGATAGTAAATTTCACATGGGTGAGGCTAGATTTTTTTCTAGTTATTTTCCATATCCCTACGCTCTAACATATAATGGATGACAAAGATATATGTTGAATAAACACCATCAAGGTCTCAAAGAGTGATAAAAAACATAACTCTCACATTTTTTTTTAAAGAGAGAGAGAGAGAGAATTTTAATATTTATTTTTTAGTTTTCGGCTGACACAACATCTTTGTATGTGGTGCTGAAGATCGAACCTGGGCCGCACGCATGCCAGGCAAGAGTGCTACCGCTTGAGCCACATCCCCAGCCCCTAAGTCTCACATTTTAAAAGCCAGTATTTTGGTACAAAAGAAAATGCACTATTCTGGGGTACCCTTTCATTCTGAAATAATTTCAAACTTAGAAAAAGTTTTAAAAGCTTTTTTTTTTTTTTTTTTTGCAAGAACTCCTGGATATCCTTCATTCAAATTCCCCAATACTATAACATTTTATATACATATATATATATATTTTTTTTGAGGGTAAGTTGCAGACATCTTAAGATGTTGTTTTACCCATAAATACTTCAGTGTGTAATTCCTAAAAACAAAGACATCTTCTTACATAAATACCACACAATTGTGAAAGCAAGGAGATGAACAGTAAAATAATACTGTTACCTAATCTATAGACATTATTCAACATTTGTGAGTTATCTTAATAGTATCTTAAATAGTAACAGAAGAATAATATTTTAGAATTCAAGCCAGGATTAGAGATTGCATTTAATTATCATCTCTCCTTAATCTCCTTCAGTCTGGAACAATTTCTCAGTCTTTCTTAGCCCTTCATGACCTTGACAATTTTTAAGAGTTCAGGCCAATTATTTCATCAGATGTCCTTCAATTCAGGTTTAGCTGATTTCTGCTCATGGTTAAGTTCAGATCTTGCCTCTTCAGCAGGGCTGCCAGGGACAGAGTGTTTGTCTTTTGCAGTACAACATATCAGGAGGCACATGTCAGTGTGTTTCACAACTGGTGATGTTAACCTTGATCTCGGGAATAACTTGGCACCTGCCAGGCTTCTCTACTGTACAGTTACTATTTCCCCCTTTGTAAGTAGTAAAAAAAAATTGTAGGAAGATACTTTGAAACATATATATATATATATATATATATATATATATATATATATATATGTATGTAAACATATATAAAAGTATCCTTTTCCTTATGAAACTTTCAGCCATAATTCTTAGCATTTTCTGACAATTCTTGTTTGAATTATTACTATAATACTTGCCAAACAGTGATTGTCTAACTCCATCATTCATTCTATTATGCATTTGTTAGTTGGAATTCTGTTATAAGAAAACTATTTTTGGTCTCCTCTATGTATTGATGCGTTTATTTATATTAGCATGGATTTGAATTACTATTTCAATCATTGAGGTTATATAATCGTTAATATCATTAAAAATTTTTTAATAATAGGTGGACATAGTACCTTTATTTTATTTATTTATATGTGATGCTGAGGATTGAACCCACTGCCTCAAACATGCTATGCAACCGCTCTATCACTGAGTCACAACCCCAGCCCAATTAAGCTGATTTCCTGCTCTGTTAAGATGCCTCTTATTTTTAGGTATTACTTCTCTCTCAAAAGTAATAAGATTGGTTGGTATGGATAAAGAAAATGTGTTATATATACACAATGGCATATTACTCAGCCATAAAGAAGTATGAAATTATGGCTGCTGGTAAATGGATGGAACTGGAGGCTATTATGCTAAGTGAAATAAACCAATCCCAAACACCAAAGGCCAAAAGTTCTCTCTGATATGTGGATGTTAACACACAATAAGGGGGTGGGGAGGAGTAGAGGTTGACCAGATTGGACAGGTGGAGGTTAGGGGAAGGGAGGAGAGAAGGGAATGAGAAAGACAGTAGAATGAATCGGACATAACTTTCCTATGTTCATCTATCAATACATGACCGGTGTAACTCCACATCATGTATAACTACAAGAATGGGAAGTTATACTCCATGTATGTATGATATGTTAAAATACATTCTACTGTCATGTATAACAACAACAACAAAAAAGAACAAATTAAAAAAAAAAACTACTAAGGTATTCCAGACTCAAAATGAACATTTTCTACCTAGTCCTGGAATCAGCCTTTCTCCCAGAAACCCTGATTCCAGTTAGTGGAGAGTGGTACTGAATTTACTTCAGAAATAAAAGAAAATAAAAAAAAAACAAAACAAAGAAGACTATTCAGCACATGTAATAAATACTTAAGTAACAAGTATTTATTTATTATAATGTCTTATAGATGCCATTGTTAGTTAAACAAGAGAAACCCAATGTTTCATTCATTAAGATAGTTTAGCATGGGCTTAGATACAAGCAAGTGAAACAGAATAGAGCTACTATATAAGTATCTAGGCATAGCACACATAAGATCTTAGAGTATGATAGAGGAGGTATTACAATGGATTTAATGGTATTAATGATTACTTCAAAAAATTAAACATAATCAAATTAGCTCTCTATCTGCCATCATTCAGAAAAATTAAGCTCTTGATATACTAAAAATTTTGCTTATGAAACCAAAACTTTGTAATTATTAGAAGAAAATTTAGAAGAATATGGGCTGGGGAATACAGTTCAATGGTAGAGTAGTTGCCTGGCAAGCATGAGGACCTGTACCAAAAAAAGAAAGAAAGAAAGAAAGAAAGAAAGAAAGAAAGAAAGAAAGAAAGAAAGAAAGAAACAAGGAAAGAAAAGAAAAAAATGTTAAGAATATAGAGGTAGTGCCAATTTCTGCTATGGCTGGAATGTGTGTGTGCTATCAAAATTCATATGTTGGGACTTGAACCCCAAGATCATGATGTTAAAAAGTAGGCTTGCTCTCCATCATGATAAGTGAAATAAACCAGACCAGAAAGTCAAAGGTTAACTGTTTTCTCTGATATGTGGAAGCTAGATAAAAATAAGGGAAAAAAAATGAAAAGAAAAACAGGGGAGGGATTACATGAAAATAGAAGAGAGATCAGTGGAATAGAGAAAGGGTATTAAGAGGCAGGGAGGGAGGGAGGATGGGAAAACGGAAGAAAGGCGAGGAAATTCTATTTGCTATCCTTTAAAGGTATCAATTTATAAATAAGCACATATTTTTCTTAAAAGTATAAAGTGATTCAATTTCTTTCTTTATTCTCCTTTTTTATTTTTAGTACTGGAAATTGAACCCAGACCTTCACACATACTAGGCGACTGTTCTACTGAGCTACATTCCCAACACTTTTTTAAAATTTTATTTTGAGATAGAGTCTTGCTCAGTTTCCCGGGCTAGCCTTGAATTTGAGATTCTCCTGCTCAGCCTCCTGTCGTGAGGATTACAGTTATGTGCCACCAAGCCCCACCCTTTTTCATCCTCTCGAATAAAGTAAGGATCTTGTTTTGGCTGTTTAGCCTTATTCTCGTTGTTGCTATCTTACACTTTAGTTCCACATCTTCATAATGAAAATTTGTCTGTAAGAAAGTTATTTAGCCTGGTGTGGTGGCACATTCCAGTGACTCAGGAGCCAATGCAGGAGAATTTCAAGGGCAGACTAGGCAATTTAGTGAGAACTTGCATCAAAACAGAAAATAAATTCAAAGGGACTGGGGATGTAGCTCAGTGGTAAAGTAACCATGGGTTCAATACCCAGAACCCTACAACCAAAACTAAGTTGAGTTATTTAGA
The DNA here is from genome assembly GCF_021218885.2 of Marmota monax. NCBI lineage: Eukaryota > Metazoa > Chordata > Mammalia > Rodentia > Sciuridae > Marmota > Marmota monax. Next base: position 10,923,697 of record NW_026692907.1, on the reverse strand, counting down.
TTTACCAATTTCTGTTTCTGGTTTCCTATATGATACTTCTTCTTGTATTGATATGAGGACTTATTCAAAGTCTGGTCACTGAGCCAGTAGATGTCTTAGCTCAGGAACAGTGAGCATTAAGTACTCTTTAGAACCACTTATCATAAACTTTGATCTTGCTAGTGATTTCAGTCTATTTTAGCCTCTTCCTCTGGGACAGGTAAAGAGACTTAACCTTCAGACGCACACAATGTGCTGGCCTTTGTTGTGACCACTTGTGAAGTGTGCAAAGCCTTAGTTGACTTAGTGGAGGGGGCAGTGAACATCAAACGTTCCAGCATTTCTACCTGCTCCCAGAATCATGGCCCAGCAGACTCACACTCTGCCTCCACTTACCAAGCATCTGTTCCACTTCAAGTCCATGCAGTGCTGTGGTCTGAGAATTCATGTCCCCCCCCAAAAAAAATTTATACACTAAATTTTAATCCAAATGTGATAATATTAAGAGGTGGGCCCTTCATACGGTGTTTATGTTATGAGAGCTCCACCTTGCAGTGGGATTAGTGTTCTTATAAAAGGGGTTCAGTTCACCTCTTCCGCCATCTTCAACCCAGCAAGAAGGTGCAGGGAGCCCTCACCAGACACTGAATCTGCTGTGGCCTTGATCTTAGACTGCCCAGCCTCCCAAACTGTGAGCAATAAATTTTTTTGCAGTTGATATTTTGTTATAGCAGCCCAATGGACTAAAACAGAGATTTTTTTTTTTTTTTTTTGGTACCTGGGATTACAGGCATGCACCACCGTGCCTGGCTTTTGGGTTGCTTTTATTTCTTTTTCTTTTCTTTTTTTTCTTTCTTTGGTTCTCTTTTTTTTTTCCTGGTACTGGGGATTGAACCCAAGGCCTAGCATATGCTAGGCAAGCAGTCTACCATGTAGCTCCATTCCTAGTCTCCTGCTTTTTTTCTGAAACAGGGTCTCACTAATTTGACATCCAGCTTCAGACTTGAGACCCTCTTGCCTCAGCTTCCCAAGGAACTAGGATTACATTTTTTTAAAAAATATTTGTTTTTTATTTGTAGTTGGACACAATGCCTTTATTTATTTATTTTTAAACTTATTTATTTATTAGTATAGATGGATACAACACAATGCATTTATTTTTATGTGGTGCTGAGGATCAAACCCAGGGCCTCACACGTGCTAGGCGAGCGCTCTAGCCCTGAGACACAACCCCAGCTCCCTGGGATTACATTTTCAATGTAAAGGATGGTTTTTTTTTTGATCCCCAATTTTTCTGTCATTGCTTCATTTGAAGCAGAAGATGTCTTAATGAATGAAATGGCAGTACTGTTTCAGGGCCAGGTTTCCCCTCCCCACCCCAGGCCCTGCCTGGTTTGGCAGTTTGAGGAAAGAACTGGGCGAAGAGCTCTGTCACTGAAGTCTAAATAATGACAACAGGGTTGATAATGGCAAAGATATCAGCTTTCCTAGATCTGGCAGAAATAACTGCTAAAGTCGTTTTCTAATGGCTCAGTTCTGGGAGACTGTGTTGTAGGTGATATTTTTGATAAAATTGTAACAGGATATTAAAAATAGGTCTTCTCTTTACTTAGTTGTAGCTGAGGCACCAGAATAACAGATGATACATTCCAAAAGTGTCTGATATATAAAATAGGGTGGAGATTAATCAAACCTTAGGTAGTTGACATTGCTGAGCACCTGCTAGATGAAAAGTCAGTAAAAGAAATGATAGAACGACTTTTCAATGATGCAGTGACTGAAAGTAGAGAGTTAATTGTGAACGTAAAGACTAAGTTAATATCTTCTCTGTTGAACTGAACTTTTGCCTTCTATGTTTGTGCCTAGATTTGCAGTTTTGCTTTTATTTGTTCAGGTTCAGCATCAACTAATCATTGAAAAGCCTCTTCCTTTAGGGGAATACAGTAAACAAAAGTGGAACTGGAGTGTTTAAAATATTAAATAATTTTTTTGAATTGCCTGGTTTATCCTTAACAACTGTGTTAACATTTATACTGGTGGTGCAAAAGCAAATGGTGGGTAAAAAAACAGCTGGTGGCTAAATATAATATAATATAATATAATATAACATAACATAATTAATATAATATAATATAATAAATATGTCATTATATTCTTCAGCACTTGCAGAGAAAAGAAGTTTTGCCAAAGAACATCCTTAGCAAAGAAGTTAATATTATTAATTTTATAAAACCTCATCCTTAGTATACATGATTTTTTAATATTTTGTGTTGAATGGTAAGTATCCCCAAAGCACTTAGGCTGCATACCAAAGTATGGTGGCTCTCTGGAGGAAAAGACCTTGAGTGATGGTTTGAATGACAGCTGACCTGGTCACTTTATTCATAGAACACCAATTGAAAGAGTGACTGACAGACCAACTTTGGTGGTTCAGATTTGTGTGTTTGGTAGACACCAACAAATGAACAAAGTGAGTCTAAGTCGGGAGTTATTTGTGAGCTATTTGTCTTCAATGATAAATTCAGGTTTTACGACATTTCTGAAAAACTTGCATCTGCTACCCCAAGCTTGTTAGCATCTCAATTCTTAAAGACCTCTGATAACAGTGGTGACACTAATGAATGTAAATTATTTTTATCTCATATAATTAAGTGTATCCACGTTTAAAATATGTGCAATAACTCTGAATCAGTATTTGCAAATAATTGATGCATGATGTTACAAAATCATGTGTGGGTAAAATATCTATCCACAGTGCAAGAAGCAGGAATAGATTCTAATGTAACAGATTATGAAAAGTTGATTGATACAGTGTCAAAATCTAAATTTCAACAAATCTAAGAAATTACCACTTTTCAACTTTGTGTGAAGGATCAAAAAAATCCTCAATTATTTGAAAAATTTATCAAAATACTCCTTCCTTTTCCCAACTATTTATATGCATCTGTGTTAGAGCAGAATTTTTATGATGTACTTCATTGAAAACTACATATTATAACAATTTGAATGTAGATGCAGATATGAGAACCAGTTGTTCCTTCTTAAACCAAACATGAAAAAATATTTTACAAAAATGTCAAACATAGGAAAGATAGTGGAATGAATCTGACGTAATTTTCCCATGTATATATATAAAAACAACACAGTGAATCCCACCACCATGTGCATCCATAAGAATGGAACTCTACACGATAGCTAAACTGTGGAACCAACCTAGATGCTGCCCTTCGATAGATGAATGAATAAAAAAATGTGGCATATATACACAATGGAATGTTACTCAGCAATAAAAGAGAATAAAATCATGGCATTTGCAGGCAAATGGATGCAGTTGGAGAAGATAATGCTAAGTGAAGTTAGCCAATCCCCCCAAAACAAATGGCAAATGTTTTCTCTGATATAAGGAGGCTGATTCATAGTGGGATAGGGAGAGGGAGCATGGGAGGAACAGAGGAACTCCAGAAAGGGCAGAGGGGTGGGAAGGGAAGGGAGGGGGCATGAGGTTAGAAATGATGGTGGAATGTGATGATCATTATTATCCAAAGTACACAAATTGGTGTGAATATACTTTGTATACAACCAGAGATATGAAAAATTGTGCTCTATTTGTGTAATAAGAATTATAATGCATTCCGCTGTCATAAATAAATAAAAAATGGAGCTCTAACTAATATGTTCAATATATTCCATATTTGTATAATAAAATCAAAATGGATTCTGCTGTCATGTATAACCAAAAGAACCAATAAATTTTTAAAAAGTCAGACAATGCTTTGTTATAGTTAAAGCTTCATCCCCGAAGTTTCATAAACTGAGTTCCAGGCCACTCACGTATAATCAAATCAAGCCTTTATTGAAGCACACTAGTGGCTGTTCCCCTGATCAGCCCCAAACAATTGCAAGAGCGCTCTTTATAAGCCTGAAAACCGCAAAAGGGATGTTCGGGGGTCTAGCCAATGCAAGCAAGCCAGGTTACAGAAGCAGGAGAGTGCAGTCAAGCAGCAAGAAGCCTAACCAATCACAGTTAGCCCATTCACCCCAGTTACAGAAACAGAGCCCCGTTACCCTAGTTACAGAAACAATGCCCCATTAGGTAGTTCCATGTTCTTAAAGGTTTCTATAGCAAAAGGAAAAGAACATCTTGCCTCAGTCATGACCCTTGTACTTGGCATGTTTTTTTTACAGAATGGAGTCACAAAACAAAATGGAGTCACATTTGCTTTTACTATCACAGTTTCTCTTCTCACTAGGTATATTTTGTGTTTGAAAAACACAGTTATATTTCCTTAAGATATTGTTTATGTTATCATAGAATAGGTTTATATTGTCATTTTAAATAACCATGCTTAAAGTTTGAGCTTTAATTGAATATAATAAATATCAATAGCTATAATCCATATAAACAGCAGTTCCATAAGGCCCTCATATTTCTAGAGCTGAAAGGGATCCTGAGTCCAAAAGTTTTTGAGAACCATTAGATTTTCATAAGAAGAGCAGAAGAGTTTTCTAAATTGGAAGAGACAGAAGAGATGTGAGAAAATCCTGGTCATCTGGTGCAGTGGCAAAGTGACTGGCGTTGGTCATGGAGTAGGCTAAGCAACTGGCATGGTTTTCTCCAGCTATGTGCTTATGCCTAAGTTTGGGCTTGGAGCAGGTGAAGAATTGGATTTAGCATAGGTTGATTTTGCCACATTGGAGGGGAAAAAGGAAGAGTAGGTCAAGGGAGTGTTCCCTATACAGGGGTGGTTATGGAGATGGGCGTGGAATCTAACCAGGGTGAGAGAGTGGGAGGCATGAGGAGGGTGAGGCTAGGGAGACAGGGAGGCATAATGGATCATATGCTCTGGAGAGGTGGCAAGTGGCTGGAGTCAGGGCTCTAGAGGGAATAAACAGGAGGAACAGGAAAGGGTGATCCAAAGAATGGGATTCTTATAAGTATAGAGTGGGTGCAGCTACTATGACTGGGTCTAGCATATGACATTGACTGGCAGTAGGCACTCAGGTAGATGGAGGACAAGGTCACTGGAGGCAAGAGGCTGATTTCACCTGGTAATATAGGCATGCTCATTTCAGTTGTTAAAATATTGGCATTCTTTCATACTAGCTACTCCCTGAGCCCCCGATTGCTTCTCCATGGTCTTGGCCACCTGGGGCCCTGCCCCTCAACCCAGAACCTGCCTATGGCCTGGTCTGGCAATTGAATGATGATTCTGGTCCTGCAAGAGGCCCTCCAGAGAAGGATGTTGCTTCTGACTGGTCAATGCCTATGTGTATTGAACATGACCACCATCTCCATGGATATGAAATCACCAAGAACCGAGGCACTGTGTTGGCAAGAGTGACAATTCATGTGGGTTAAAATCTTCAAGGAGTAAAGACCAGTGATCCAAGACTCTGCTATTGCCTGAGGCTAGGGGTTTCTAGCCTGGAGATTTCCAGAGGGAGAAACAAGGTCTGGAACTTGAGAGAGGGAAATAGACACATACCTCACTTCTGGACTCCATGGAAGGAGGATGTGGGAGAGAATGCCACTAGCACTTGTGAGGGCTACAAAAGAACAGGATGCTCAGGGAGCACCATTTTCTAGATGGAGAAAGAATTTTCAGGGAAGATGTTGAGGGTGGAGAGCAATAGCTCATAATCCTATCAGACCCAACAAATGTGGCGCAATGACCCTTCAGTATTCTGAAATGGAGTTCATAGATAATATAACTTGTTCATACATGATCTAATTATTGAGTTCCATATGTAGGAGAAATAAAGGGAGAATATATCTTTAAAACAATGTGTACTTTAAGAGCTCGGGAATGCCCCCATTGGTGTTAGGGTGAAGTGGTGAAATCCTGGGATTGTTAAACCAAATCATCATGAGGGAGGACTCACAAAAACTCAGGCACACACTGTTGTTTTTGGATCCCTGACTCACATATCAGGCACTGCTTTGCCTTGGCGGATGCGATTTTTCCCAAGTGATAAATAAATCCTGGTAAAGTTTCAAGTATAATAAAGTACACCCATCTCTTGATTTGCATGATAATTGCATTCTTGGAAACCTCAGCATGTATTTAACCCATGCAAAAATATTTTAAGTTCAGACGTAAAGCTGAGTCAGATTCTAGAAACAGATAACAGTAGTCAAGATTTTCATTCACATGAATATGCAGCACATTTTAAAATCATGCCGTTTACAGAATAATTCTTCTTAGGCAGAATCGTCTCATGATCCAACAATATCTAGCATCTGTGGGCTCCACCCATTCGATTCTAGTAGTGCTTGCAATCCCTCAAATTTCCAGAATTTTCCCCAAAGACCATCACATCCCTGAGTGTTGGATGCGGGGCGGGGGTGGGGGGGGTTGTGAATGACAGAATGTGGGGTTGGAGGGGGTACAATGTGTGTTTGTCAGCTGAGGTGGGGGTGGGTGTTGGGATCAGTTGGAACCCCACCAAGAGTTGCAAGCCTCATTCCACAGGGTCTGGCAAACAGATGAGCAGATAGCTGAGCAGATAGCGGAGGAGTCTTTTAAGAGCATAGAAAATGACATCTAGAGTTAAGGTTTCAACCTACTTTAATATTACAAGATAAGAAGGAAAATCCATAACAACAACAAGTTTAACAGGAGCATTCAACCAAACTGCTTTGGATTTTAATGCTTTAAAAAATTTTTTTTAAATAAAATAAAAGACCTTTTTATTTATATGTGGTGTTGAGAATTGAACCCAGTGCCTCACATATAAATAAAAACATGTGTGAGGCACGCGCTCTACCACTGAGCTATAACCCCAGCCCTCTGGATTTTAATGTGTTTTAAGATTTGTTTGTTTGTTTGAGGATCTGGGAATCGAACTCAGGGTCACATGCACGGTAGACTAGGGCTCTGCCATTGAATTGCATTTGCAGCCCCAGGCCCCTCTGGGATTTATAAGTATTCTCTCTTGTCAATCCAGTTTTTAAAATACCTGACATAAGCTTCTTTATACAGAAAGGGATACTTGCTGGTCCTCATTGATATTTAATTTAATAAAGTTTCAGGCTTACAACATAGCTGCTTCTTAAGCTTTTAAGCTCAATGTACTGATCTGTTAATTTATTCATAAATCTAGTAAGTTCATATAAAAATAGCATCACTTTCATTTATCCCTGAATTAATATTAAGTTTAACAAGCAATATTCCTTAAACTATTAACCCTGTTTAACTATCATGGCTAATTAAATCCTTTTAAATTTTAAATTATAATCTCAAATTTAATATATTTGATTCTGTCAAGCATGTCAGACACCCTACAAGGCTGATTTACCCACCAGCAAAACATTTTTAAGCACTGACATTCTAATTATAAGCATATTCTCTTATAAACACCTAAAATCACGCCTGGGGGTGTGGCTTGGTGGTAAAGCAGTTGCCAAGCATGTGCAAGTCCCTGGGCTTGAACTCAAGTACCACACACACACAAAACAAACAAACAAACAAACAAAAAAAACAAAAAACAAAAAACCTAAAAACATTTCAGTCTTAATTAGGCCAGGGGTATAGCTCAGTGGTTAAGCATCTGCTTAGCATGGGTGAGGCCCTGGGTTCAATCCACAACTGGGGAGGGGGCAGATCTTCATGCTGTCTTTAAAATAAAATGCTAAGCTTAATATAAACATTTCAAATTAAAATTGTACAATTAATATGTTAGATTTTCTTCTATATTTCAAACATCATAACCATTATATATAATTTTTCATGGTAAACTAAAAACTTGGTCCAAAACATCATGTGAAAGTATTAATCTCATTGATTTAATTTACTCTATCATCTTTGGGGCGGGGGGCGGTACTGGGGATTGAACTCAGGGACACTCAACCACTGAGCCACATCCTCAGCCCTATTTTGTATTTTATTAGATATAGGATCTCACTGAGTTGCTTAGCGACTTGCTAAATTGCTGAGGCTGGCTTTGAACTCGCGATCTTACTGCCTTGCCTCCTGAGCTGCTGGATTATAGGCATGTGCCACCACTCCCCGCCCTGTATCATCTATGTATTTTATTATTATTAATTTCTGAGTAGCAAAGTCATTTCCCTCAACTACACAGTACTGATGTACCATCTCAGGCCAACTGAAGATCTCAGCCTGTGACAAGGGCTACAGATTCAAGTTCAAAGTCAGAGGTTCTGTCTGAAATAGACAGTATGTCCAGGCTAATGCTACCTGAGACCCTGGTTCACCTCTATAACCCCTTTCTAAGGTCATGGGGATTTAAAGTCCCAATTTTATTATGACTTGAATAACGAGTCACACGAAGTTATTTCCTTTAGTTGAATTTTAAACTCTTTACTTTTACTTCTTTCATGAAGCTGTATTACCTGCTAAGATTTCACATTTTTCATGTATTTTGATATCTTACCAGTCTCATTAATTACACTTTTTTCCCCCAGTACTGACGACTGAACCCAGGGCCTCACACATGCTAGGTAAGTGATCTACCACAGCTACAACTCCATCCCTTTTCAAATTTTATTTTGAAACAGGATCTCACTAAATTGCCCAGGCTGCCCTTGAACTTGAGATCCTTCTGCCTCAGTCTCCCAAGCAGCTGGGATTACAGGTTTGAGCCAGTGCACCAAGCTCACTGATCTCATTTTTGTGATCATTTTATTGACATCCCTTCTTTGTAGGCCAGCTCAATTCTGTATGATATGGTAGAGTTCCTGAAACAATTATTTAAATTTATTTATTCAAGTAAAAGGAAATGTAACGAGCACCTACTATGTGCCAGGCACTGTTCTAGGCCCTGGAACCACAAGAGGAAACAAAACAGAAAGAAAAAAACAATCCCTATCTTCATGAAGCTTTTTTTTTCTAGTGGGACCATTACCTTTTTGCCATCTTGAAGTACCACTTTGAGTCAGGGATTATGTCATTGGAAATCCTGGCTGGCTCGGGGGAAAGCACATAACAGTAATACAGGGACAGCTAGCATTTCTAAGGGCTTACCGAGAGCTCTCAGGGCTTACCGCTGGCTCAGGACAACTCTGAGGGCTTTGCATGTCTCCCATGGAATCCTTGCGGCAGCCCAGTGTTGGGAGGTGGTATTTTACAGACGCTCCAGTGTTCAGTCAACTGCCTATATCCCGTAATCACTAACAGGACCCGAATTCTAAAACAGTTTTCTGGCTCATATTTAACTGGCATGCCACATTGTTCCCAGAGTGGTGCGAAATAAATATTTGCTAAAAATCAATCAATCTATCTATCAATCAATCAATCATGGGCAATTTTCTTGGCCCTAATCAGCTGGTTATCTTGGTGTGTGCTAGGGAACAATCCCCTGCTCAGCTCCTTCCCTTCTCCACACCCACGTCTTTGTTGTGCTCAGGCTGGCTGGAGTGTCTGCCGCTGATTTATTTATACCATATCCTTAATCTAAAGCAACTGTGCGCCAGGTGTTGGAGTCAGATTCCATCAGGAAGCTCTTGTCGTATATTTGCTAGAGGAAAGATGGGATTAGATTAAGCCAAAAAGGAAAACAGTGAGGTGTCCACTATTCGCCTCCACCTACCCCTTCCGTGGCCAACCGCTTGCCCACTAGATGCAACAGAGGCCCTATGGGGACAGTCACAGTCTGGTATGTTTGTACATCAGCTGTCACTTGGAAAAATAAACAGAAAGAGCTTTATTTGGAATCTTGGTCCCTGAAGGATATGACCAAGGTCACCAAATTAAATTCCTAACAAAACGAAGTTAAGGCTCTCAGCTCCCCCAAACCTACCTCTGTGCTGTCCCAAGAGAGTGAATGGCCTCAAATTGCTTCTCAGTAGACAAAGGGAAGGGTCCTGATGGTCTGAAGGACAATGATAACAACTGCTAGCAGCCCCAGAAACTGGGCTCCAAGCTGGCTCTAGCTGAGATGCTCAACCGACATGGTCTGCCTTAAACCTTAGAAAGTGACTGAAGTCAGTCACCTTAGAGATGAGGAACCTGAGGCTCAGGGCAGTCCCCTCCTTGAACAATGCTTGCACTTATGTTGAAGAATTTATCATGCTCTATTGTAATATTTTTGTTCTAAATATATTTTGTGACATGATTCTGTAGCCTAGAGACAGCTGCAGTGGGCAGGAGTTGGACAACTTGCCATTTTGGAGCCGTTTGAGTCCACTGTGGAGTAGATTGTTCCTTTGTTTTGGCAAAATCTGCAGCGAGTGCCTTCTGGGTGCAGGGCATGAAAATAGGAGCCAGGTGTCCTTCCCCTATTTTCATAGGGGAAGGTGCGAAGCGCTATTGGTCAATGGCTTTGGATCAGGAAGGGAACACGGTGGTTGGGGGTGTGGACTGCCAGGTGCAGATGCCACAGAGCCACATCTCAGCTCTTGCTTTGTTGGGAAGAGGATGAAGAGCGATGCTTCCTGTTGACCTGAGCAGCACTGATTGTGATGGGCTGGGACAAGCCTGCTATTACAGGGAGGAAAGAAGTTGGAGGAGTGGGATACTTGGGTCTGGAATATATGATAAAAAACCCTGGGGGCACCTGAGTTAACTGGGGGGAATCATACCTGCTACTGGATGGGGATGGTCCTGACAACAAGGCTTGAGAGCGCGGTAAGAAGATCGCTTCCTCCACCAGGGCCAGAACTGCATTAGCCACCCCACTCCACCTGGGCAGAGGAACAGAGGTGATGGGGAACCAGCAAAAGCTGACAAATACAGAAACTTGGTTTCTGTTTCCTGTGAATGAGAAATATGAAATCCTGGGATGGTATACCACTATGCTTTGTCGAGGACTAGGCCTTCTTCTATCTTACTGTCCTTTTGTCCTCAGTCCAGGGCTTATATCTATGATCCCAAATGGTTGCCCAAGCTCCAGCCATTGCAGTTGATTTCTAGCCAGTAGGAAGCAGGGTAAAGCCAGCAGGGGTGTCCTTTACAAATGTAATCGACTGTTGTCATCATTGTCTCCAACTTGTTTTACTCCTATTACCTTTCTCAATCTTAGGAAATGGCCATAACTCTGTATGTTAGTCGGCTTTCTGTGCTGTGACAAAATACCTAAGATAAATCAACCTAGACAGAAAGGAGAAGGTTTATTTTGACTCACGGTTTTAAAGGTTTCAGTCTGTGGTCACTTGGTCCCATCACTTTAGGGCTTAGGTGCCTGGTGGAGCAAAGCCTCATGGTAGCTGGGAAGGAAAGGGAGAGAAAAAGGGGAGGGAGGGAGGGAGAAAGGGGGGGAGAGGACAAGTGTAAAATAGGAACAAAATATGCCCTTCAAGGACACACCCCCAAGGACCTACTTCTTCCAAATAGGCCTCACCTCCTAAGTTTCCACCCCTCCTATTTGCCCATTAAGCTATGAATTCATAAATGGATTCATATCTTCATAAGGCCAGGCCCTCATGATCCTATTATGTCTTGAAGGCTCCACCTCTGAACACTGCTGTCCTGGGGACCAAGCCTTCAACACACAAGCTCTTGGGGGACATTTCATGTCCAGACCATAACACACTGCATTCCAGAGCATCTTGCCTTCAAGATGAGGACAGGCCTTCACTAGCGGATGATCACTTCTGATCAGCGTCAAAAAACCAGACTGGCACTCAGGTTCCTGGGAAATGCTGATTACTGCAAGGAGCCCATAACCTGATTCTCATATAAATATCCCCCACTTCCCCAGACTTGAAAAGGGGCGGGGGGACCTGGGGACGTCCATCTGCTCCTTTTCCAGGTCAGTGACATTCACATTAAAGCCTACTTTCTTTCTCCCCAACACTCTTCTCTTGGGCATTTTTTCCCCTTTTCTGTTTGATGAGCTTCCAGACTGAATTCAATACACAAATACTCCCCCAAAATTTCACGTGCCTTTTTATGCTTACATCTCGTTGACCTGAACTTAGTTATGTGGCCATAGCCAGTTACAAGAGAGATTGAAAAATGTACTTTTTAAAAATAGCTCAGCTTTAAATTTAAAAAAAAATCTGTTTTTGTTTGTTTTATTAAAGAAGAAAAAAATAAGGAATTTTTTGGAGGAAATGAGCAGCATCTGTCTCACTCCCCTCTGCTTTGACTACTTACTGCAGTGGAGGGTTTTACTCATCTGACTCTTCATACTTCACAGGTCCTCATGAGGCCTTTTCATATACCTGGTGACCATTTGTACGTCTTTTTTGGAGAAATGTCTATTTGGGTCTGATGCCCATTATTGAATTGGGTCACTTGTCTCTGCAATTGCTATTGAGTGTTTTGAGTTCCTTGCATATTCTGGATCTCAACACAGAATATTCTCCCAGTGTAAAGATTATCTCTTCACTCTGTCAATTGTTTTCCTTGCTAAGCACAAGCTTTTTAGTTTGATGTGATCAAATTTGTCTATATTTACTTTTGTTTCATGTGCTTTTAGGGTTTTGTCCAAAAACAAACAAAACCCCTTTGCCCATCCCAGGTTCCTGACGAGTTTTCCTCTAATAGTTTTCATAGTTTCAAGGTCTCTATATATGTGTTCATTATGAGTTGTTATCTTTGAAACTGGTGAGACCTTAAGGGTGAGTTTTATTCCTCTACATGTGGCTATCCAATTGTCTGTGCACCACATTGCACCACATTTCGAAGAGACTGTGCTTTCTCCACTGTGTGTTCTTGGCAGCTTATTGATGATCTGTTGGCTTTGGGTGTGTGGGTTTCCTTCTAGGTTTTCTATTTTGCTCTATTGGTCTATCTAAATGCTTTTAGACCAATAATGTGCTATTTTGATTTCTACATGTTTGTAAGTATATTTTGAAGTCAGTGTGATGCCTCCAGCTTTGTTCTTTTTGTTTAAGATGGTTTTGACCATTTGGTATTTTTTTTTGTGGTTCCATAAAAATTATGTTTGCTTTTATTTCCTAGTTCTGTGAAGACTGTCATTGGGATTTTGATAGGGAATGCATTGAATCTGTAGATTGTCTTAGGTGGTATGAATATTTTAATAATGTGATTTTTCTAATCTTTGAACAAGGCATCTTTCTGTGTGTGTGTGTGTGTGTGCACATATGTGTTTGGGTATGTGTAAGTGTTTTTTCTGTTTCCTTTATCAATGTTTTATAGTATTCATTGTAGAAATCTCTTTGGCTAGCTTTATTCCTAAATATTTTTTTCTGGCTACTTTAAATGGGATTGCTTTTTGATAATTTGATAATTTTTTCAGATAATTTGCTATTGGTGTATGGGAACACTACTGATTTTTGTATGTTCACTTTGTATCCTACAACTTTCTGAATTTACATATTAGTTCTAATAGCTTTTTGATGGAGTCTTTAGGCTTTTCTCTATGTAAGATCCCGTCATCTGTGAACAGTGACAGTTTAACTTTTCCACTTTTGATGTCCTTGATTTCTTTCTCTCACCTGCTTTCTCGGTTAGGATTTCCATAACTATGTTGAATGAAAGAGGTAAACATAGCATTCTTGTTTTATTCCAGGTCTGAGAGAAAGCTTCAGATTTTCCCTTGTTCAATGTGATGCCAGCTGTTGGCTTATTATATAGGCCTTTGTTATGTTGAGGTATATTCCTTCTATACATAATTTGTTCAGAGTTTGTTTTTTTTTTTTTTTTTTTACTGAGAGGGGGATGTTGAATTTTATCAATTTTTTTTCCTGAAGTTATTGAGATGATCATGTGTTTTTTGTCCTTCAGTCTGTTGGTGAGGTGCATCTTTCTTTTTTAATGTTTTTTTTTTTAATTTTTTTTATTGGTTGTTCAAAACATTATAAAGCTCTTGACATATCATATTTCATACATTAGATTCCAGTTGGTTATGAACTCCCAATTTTACCCCAAATACAGATTGCAGAATCACATCGGTTACACATCCACATTTTTACATAATGCCCTATTAGTAACTGTTGTATTCTGCTACCTTTCCTATCCTCTACCATCCCCCCTCCCTCCCCTCCCATCTTCTCTCTCTACCCCATCCACTGTAATTCATATCTCTCCTTGTTTATTTTCCCATTCCCCTCACAACCTCTTATATGTAATTTTGTATAACAATGAGGGTCTCCCTCCATTACCATGCAATTTCCCTTTTCTCTCCCTTTCCATCCCACCTCATGTATCTGTTTAATGTTAATCTTTTCTTCCTGCTCTTCCTCCCTGCTCTGTTCTTAGTTGCTCTCATTATATCAAAGAAGACATTTGGTATTTGTTTTTTAGGGATTGGCTAGCTTCACTAAGCATAATCTGCTCTAGTGCCATCCATTTCCCTGCAAATTCTATGATTTTGTCATTTTTTAGTGCTGCGTAATACTCCATGGTGTATAAATGCCACATTTTTTTTTATCCATTCATCTATTGAAGGGCATCTGGGTTGGTTCCACAGTCTAGCAATTGTGAATTGTGCTGCTATGAACATCGATGTAGCAGTATCCCTGTAGTACGCTCTGTTAAGGTCTTCAGGGAGAAGTCCAAGAAGGGCAATAGCTGGGTCAAATGGTGGTTCCATTCCCAGCTTTCCCAGGAGTCTCCATACTGTTTTCCAGATTGGCCGCACCAGTTTGCAGTCCCACCAGCAATGTACAAGAGTACCCTTTTCCCCACATCCTCTCCAGCACTTGTTGTTGTTTGACTTCATAATGGCTGCCAATCTTACTGGAGTGAGATGGTATCTTAGGGTGGTTTTGATTTGCATTTCTCTGACTGCTAGAGATGGTGAGCATTTTTTCATGTACTTGTTGATTGATTGTATGTCCTCCTCTGAGAAGTGTCTGTTCAGGTCTTTGGCCCATTTGTTGATTGGGTTATTTGTTTTCTTATTGTTTAATTTTTTGAGTTCTTTGTATACTCTGGATATTAGGGCTCTATCTGAAGTGTGAGGAGTAAAAATTTGTTCCCATGATGTAGGCTCCCTATTTACCTCTTTTATTGTTTCTCTTGCTGAGAGAAAACTTTTCAGTTTAAGTAAGTCCCATTTGTTGATTTTTGTTATCAACTTTTGTGCTATGGGTGTCCTATTAAGGAATTTGGAGCCCGACCCTACAATATGTAGATCGGAGCCAACTTTTTCTTCTATCAGACGCAGAGTCTCTGATTTGATATCTAGCTCCTTGATCCACTTTGAGTTAACTTTTGTGCATGGCGAGAGGAGGGGATTCAGTTTCATTTTGTTGCATATGGATTTCCAGTTTTCCCAGCACCATTTGTTGAAGATGCTATCCTCCCTCCATTGCATGCTTTTAGCTCCTTTATCAAATATAAGATAGTTGTAGCTTTGTGGATTAGTCTCTGTGTCCTCTATTCTGTACCATTGGTCCACCCTCCTGTTTTGGTACCAGTACCATGCTGTTTTTGTTACTATTGCTCTGTAATATAGTTTTAAGTCTGGTATCGCTATACCGCCTGATTCGCACTTCCTGCTTAGAATTGCTTTTGCTATTCTGGGTCTTTTATTTTTCCATATGAATTTCATGATTGCTTTATCCATTTCTACAAGAAATGCCGTTGGGATTTTGATTGGCATTGCATTAAACCTATAGAGAACTTTTGGTAATATCGCCATTTTGATGATGTTAGTTCTGCCTATCCATGAACAGGGTATATTTTTCCATCTTCTAAGATCTTCTTCTACTTCTCTTTTTAGGGTTTTGTAGTTTTCATTATATAAATCTTTCACCTCTTTTGTTAGGTTGATTCCCAAGTATTTTATTTTTTTTGAGGATATTGTGAATGGAGTGTTTTTCCTCATTTCCGTTTCAGAAGTTTTGTCGCTGATATACAGAAATGCCTTTGATTTATGCGTGTTGATTTTATATCCTGCCACTTTGCTGAATTCATTTATTAGTTCTAGTAGTTTTTTTGTAGACCCTTTTGGGTCTTCTAGGTATAGAATCATGTCATCTGCAAATAGTGATAATTTAAGTTCTTCTTTCCTATTTTGATGCCTTTAATTTCTTTCGTCTGTCTAATTGCTCTGGCCAGTGTTTCGAGAACTATATTGAATAGAAGTGGTGATAGAGGGCATCCCTGTCTTGT
Organism: Marmota monax; assembly: GCF_021218885.2. Classification (NCBI taxonomy): domain Eukaryota; kingdom Metazoa; phylum Chordata; class Mammalia; order Rodentia; family Sciuridae; genus Marmota; species Marmota monax. Next base: position 10,907,732 of record NW_026692907.1, on the reverse strand, counting down.
TCCAGATTTTAGGGGGAATGCCTTCAATTTTTCTCCATTGAGAATGATGCTAGCCTGAGGCTTAGCATAGATAGCTTTTACAATGTCGAGGTAAGTTCCTGTTATCCCTAGTTTTTCTAATGTTTTGAACATAAAGGGATGCTGTCACTTTGTCGAATGCTTTTTCTGCGTCTATTGAGATGATCATATGGTTCTTATTTTTAAGTCTATTGATGTGGTGAATAACATTTATTGATTTCCGTATATTGAACCATCCTTGCATCCCAGGGATGAATCCTACTTGATCATGGTGCACAATTTTTTTGATGTGCCTTTGTATCCGATTCGCCAGAATTTTATTGAGGATTTTTGCATCTATGTTCATCAGAGATATTGGTCTGTAGTTTTCTTTCTTTGAGGTGTCTTTGTCTGGTTTCGGAATCAGGGTGATGTTGGCCTCATAGAATGAATTTGGCAGAGCTCCTTCTTTTTCTATTTCCTGAAATAACTTGAAAAGTATTGGTATTAATTCTTCCTTAAAGGTTTTGTAAAACTCCGCTGTATACCCATCCGGTCCTGGGCTTTTCTTGGTTGGAAGTCTTTTGATTGCTTCTTCTATTTCATCTATTGTTATTGGTCTGTTTAAGTTGTGAGTATCCTCCTGACTCAGTCTGGGCAAATCATATGACTTAAGGAATTTATCAATGTCTTCACTATCTTCTATTTTATTGGAATATAGGTTTTCAAAATAATTTCTAATTGTCTTCTGTATTTCTGTAGTGTCTGTTGTGATATTGCCTTTTTCATCCCGTATGTTAGTGATTTGAGTTCTCTCTCTTCTTCTCTTCGTTAGCATGGCTAAGGGTCTGTCGATCTTATTTATTTTTTCAAAGAACCAACTTTTAGTTTTGTTAATTTTTTCAATAGTTTCTTTTGTTTCAATTTCATTGATTTCCGCTCTGATTTTAATTATTTCTTGCCTTCTGCTACATTTGCTGTTGTTTTGCTCTTCCTTTTCTAGGGCTTTGAGATGAAGTGTGAGCTCATTTATTTGTTGGTTTTTCCTTTTTTTGAGGAATGACCTCCAAGCGATGAATTTCCCTCTTAAAACTGCTTTCATTGTGTCCCATAGATTCCGATATGTTGTGTCTGTATTTTCATTTATCTCTAAGAATTTTTTGATTTCTTCCTTTATGTCTTCTGTAACCCATTGATCATTCAGTAACATATTGTTCATTTTCCATGTGATGTAGGATTTTTCCTTCCGTCTTTTATCATTGATTTCCAGTTTCATTCCATTATGATCAGATAAAATGCATGGTATTATCTCCACCCCTGTATATTTACTGAGGGTTGCCCTATGGCATAATATATGGTCTATTTTTGAGGAGGATCCATGTGCTGCTGAGAAAAAAGTATATCCACTTGATGATGGTTGATATATTCTATATATGTCAGTTAAGTCTAGGTTGTTGATTGTGATATTGAGTTCTATAGTTTCTTTATTCAGCTTTTGTTTGGAGGATTTGTCCAATTGTGAGAGAGGTGTGTTGAAGTCACCCATAATTATTGTGTTGTGGTGTATTTGATTCTTGAACTTGAGGAGAATTTGTTTTATGAACGTCGCAGCACCATTATTTGGTGCATAAATATTGATAATTGTTATGTCTTGTTGGTGAATGGTTCCTTTTAACAGCATATAATGTCCTTCCTTATCCCTTTTGATTAATTTAGTCTTGAAGTCAATTTTATTCGATATGAGGATGGCCACCCCTGCTTGCTTACGAGGACCGTGTGCATGGTATATTTTTTCCCAACCTTTCACCTTCAGCCTGTGTATGTCTTTTCCAATCAGATGTGTCTCCTGGAGGCAGCATATTGTTGGATTTGTTTTTTTAATCCATGTTACCAGCCTATGTCGCTTTATTGGAGAGTTTAAGCCATTAATGTTTAGAGTTACTATTGATATATGGTTTGTACTTCCAGCCATGTTTGATTATTTATCTTCTTTTTTTTTTTTTAATTTAGTTTGCTTCTCCATGGTTAGCTTTCCCCCCGCCCTCTGTCTTTATAGAGGCACTTCCCACTGATGGTTTTGGTTATTGTTTTTCATTTCTTCCTCGTGTAGTGTTTTGCTCAAGATGCTTTGCAATGCTGGTTTTCTGGCTGCAAATTCTTTTAGCTTTTGTTTATCATGAAAGATTTTTATTTCGTTATCGTACCTGAAGCTTAATTTTGCTGGATACAGAATTCTTGGTTGGCATCCATTGTCTTTCAGTGTTTGAAATACGTTGTTCCAGGATCTTCTCGCTTTCAGCGTCTGTGATGAAAAATCCGTTGTTAACCTTATTGGTTTACCCCTGAATGTAATCTGCCTCCTTTCTCTTGTAGCTTTTAGTATTTTCTCTTTGTTCTGTATATTGGATATCTTCATAACAATGTGTCTTGGCGTTGGTCTACTGTGATTTTGTGTGCTCGGTGTCCTGTATGCATCTACAATTTGTATATCCGTTTCCTTTTTTATTTCTGGAAAGTTTTCTGTAATTATTTCTTTCAGCAGGTTACTCATTCCCTTGGCTTGAATCTCTGTACCTTCTTCTATCCCGATGACTCGTAGGTTTGGTTACTTTATGTTATCCCATATCTCTTGGATGTTTTTCTCGTGGTTTTTAACCAGCCTTTCTGAGTTGGCTAGGCTCTTTTCAAGATGATATATTTTGTCTTCATTATCTGATGTTCTGGCTTCTACTTGCTCCACTCTGTTAGTGATACTCTCAATTGAGTTTTTAATTTGGTTTATTGTTTCCTTCATTTCTAGAATTATTGTTTGGTTTTTTTTTATAATCTCAATCTCCTGATAAAGATGCTTAACTTCTTCTTTTATCTGTCTATGTAATTCATTTTCAAAGTGTTCTTTCACTGTTTGGATTTGCTGTCTCGTATCTTCTTTAAGGTTCCATTCCATCTGTCTAAGGTATTCCTTGAGTTCTTTATATGACCATTTTTCTGCTGACTCTAGGTCCTCCTGAATATTTAGGCTGTCCTTCATTGTTTGTACTCCTTTTCTTCCTTGCTTTTTTATGCTGCTCATGTTACTTCTTGTTCTGTTTGACTGCTGAGTTACTGTTTACTCTTATAGATTTATTTGATGCTTGAGAGGAAAGATATTAGAAGGGAAGGGAAGAAGTCACTAAAGAGAATGAGAGTAGGCAGGTAGAATTCAAGGAAGGGGGAATAAGAAGATTGAAAAGAAATGAAAAGACAAAAGAAACAAGAATAACAAAGATCAGATAATAAAGAAAGAAAGAAAAGACGAAAAAAAATTTTTAACAAAAATAATAGTGATAATAAAAAATGAAAATTAAAATTAAAAAAAATAATAATAATAAAATAAAAAAAATTAAAAAAAATAGAAACATTAAAAAAAATTAAAGAACAACAACAAATAAAAATTGAAAATGAAAGAAAAAGAAGAAAAAAAAAAGAAAAAAAAGAAAAAGAAAAGAAAAAAAAAAGATAATAATAATAATAATAAATGCAGTCCTAGAGTTCTATTAACTTCTCTTCCAGTAGGTGGAGCTGTGCCCACTGGGCCAAGCTTCTCCTCTCAGTAGGAGGGAACCATTCACTGTGCAGCAGCTCTTTCTGGGCGGGTCTCCAATCCTGAGTGTCTAGGGCCTTGTCTTGTGTTTCCTCAAGCCAGGCCGTGCTCACCTGTGGCGCTCACCACAATACTGGCTACACGCCAGGTCTGCTGCTCCTGGGAGCCCTGTTTTCATGAACACCTGGGCTCACTCTCCCTGTTTGCCTCCCTCAGACCCTAAGTTTGTAGAGCTTGGGGCTGAGATCCCTCAGCGAATTTGCTTGCCCTCCTGTAGCCACGCCCCCGGTAGCTGGTGCAAGAGACCTCAGTTGTCAGCACTGGTGGGAGCGGTAGCCGGGAGTTCCGCGCCGCGAGTCCCGTGCCACTCCTGATTCCCTCGGTCTGGCTATTGCGTTCACAGGAGAGCTGGGAGTGGCCCTTAAGGTTTCCCCGCTGTGTGGAGAGAGATGGCTAGGGGATTACACACCTGTCGCGCTGGTTTCAATGCAGTTATCTCCTCCGCCCGTGACGCCATTTCTCTGCCATGGTGATATCCCATGCAAATGGTGACCGTTTGTTCCCTTTGCCGGATGACCAATGCAACGGGTGGGTCCTGACTGTCTCTCCCAATCCCCGTTTCAGTCCTGTGGCCACTGCCTATGAAGGCTCGGTTGGCTTTTACCTCTGTAAGTTCCTAAGGGCCGGCCAATTATTTCAGCGGGATCGTTAGTGCTGAGTCACACGAAGCAGGCGAACCGGAGCTTAATTGCCTCCGATTCGGGCTCTGTGTGTGTGTTCTGAGGGGCCCAGCCTGTACACCCCAGATCCACGTCAGCTCAGCATTGCCTAGTGATCCTGAGCAAACAGCATTTAGACAGTTTACGGCTCCCTATGCCCGCGCAGTTGAAGATGTCAGAGACTTGATCTCTCTGCGCCTGCCACCATGTTACATCTCCTCAGTGATATTCATGTTGCCCTTACAGCTTCCTGGTATAAGCAAGTTCTTGGGATTATACAAACTGCTGCTTCTTTTTCCAGTCCAGATTTCTAGAAATGAAACTCTGGGCCGCGCTGACGAGCGTCCGCGCTTGTCCGCGACCGTAGCAGAGCCGCCCTGGCCTCCGCAGCTCTTCAGCCCGGTGCCAGGCCCCAGGGGCCCAAGCGGCTGCCGCCGCGGCTCTCCGTCCCCCTCCTCCGGAGCACGGGTCCCCTGGCAGGGGGGTGCAGAACGACCCCAGAGCAGGCTCTGCCCGAAGGTGCAGCGGCGAACAGGCCACAGAGACGCTCGAGGCTGCAGTCCAGCCTTTGGAGGACAGGGCTCGGCACGCAGCCCAGCTCCAACCTCTAGGTGCGGCTGCCGGACAGTGTATACAGAGCCATCAAGACAGCAAGCAGAAAGCAAATGGCGGCTCCCGCGGAGTGGATTTTCGGCACAGAAACCACAGCCCCGCCAGCAATCCCAATCCACAAACTCTCCCTGTATAAAAAATATTCAAAAAAAAAAGAAAAAAAAAAGGCGGGGCGCACTGAGCTTTCTTTGCCTCGGGTACTTACAATCCACTGCTGATTACACATTCAGCTTCTCCGCCCGGAGCGAAGCGAAAGAGGAAGCAGATGGGAGCAAAGCGCCCGCGGCTCTGAGCAGCCAAGCATCTCTTTTTCGATTTCTTTGTTCTTCCTGCTCCTTGGCAAAGTGGTCCACTACAGATTAACGGTGAAAGGAGCTTTAACAGACTGTGCGAAATCTCTATTAAAGCCGCTGCTTTGAGCACCACGCTCAGCACTTCAGCAACCCCCGTACGCAGCGGCCATCTTCCTTTCTTAATTAATCGGTGAGGTGCATCTTAAATAAAGATCTTATAGAGACTTCAGATTGTAGCAAGAAGACCATGGGCTTTGAAATAAGAAAACCTGTCCCCATCACTTATTTCCTGTGTGACACTGGGCAAATGCTTAATCCTAAATATTTTTATCTTTATAGTAAGAATAAAATTTTGTACTTCTGCTGGGCCATGGTTGCACTTGCCTGTATCCCCAGGTACTGGGGAACTGAGGCAGAAGGACCTCAAGTTCAAGGTCAGCCTCAGAAACTTAGTGACATGCTATCTTAAAATAAAAAGGGCTTGTGATGTAGCTTAGTGGTAAAGTGCCTGCCTAGAATGCATAAGGCCCTGAGTTCAATCCCCAGTACTAAAAAAAAAAATTCTACTTTATGACAAGTTATTGCTTTCATTTGGAGTGATGAAAATGTTTGAAAAATAGATATTGGCGAATATTGTGCAACATCATCAACATCATTAATGCCAGTGAAATATGCACTTACAAATGAATTAGAAAATTTTCTACCATATAAGTTTGCCATATTTCTGTATATACCTCATGTGAGTTTATGGAAGAACATGAAAAGAAAAAAAAAACCATGAAAAGGATAAAAGTAAGAAGCCATCACAAAAAGGGGTCTGAGATGGGGGGAGGGGATGAATGTCTGTGGTTGGAGGACAGTAATTACATTTTTCAGGAATGCTTTAAGTCCTATAACCAGAACCATTTGTGGTCTCTTGGCAACACGCAGACCTCACAGAGAAATGCCTGATGTGCAGAATCAGTGATGCAGCAGTTTTCTGGTGGCTTTCAAGGCAAGATTGATAGTGCTTATGTTTGCAGATTCTCAAAATGCTGATAAATTGTGCTGGGTGAGACAGTCTGGCCAGAACTGGCTATTCAACTTCAATTGGACCAATACTTAACAAACACCTATGTACAGTCATTACAGATATTAGTGAATTTTTGGTCCTCATCTCTAGAACATAAGATTAAATTTGTACTTCCCCACTATCTTAGTTTTGGCAAATGAAAGAAGAGCATAAATAGTAGTATTTATTTATACTACATCACAAATAAATAGTATTGTCTTGAGTGAGGGAAATTCTTTCCCTTCATCTGCCTTGGTGGTTGCACATGTGACAAGATGAATCCCCAAGGTCTGTGTCTAGGAGTCACTGCAAGGAGTCAGGTTTGACACCCTGCACTAGACACAAACAGGAGTGAGGAACAAGTTTTTGTGTTTGGGATGCCACTGAGATTTTGGCACTATTGGTTGCTGGAGCATTACTTAACCTAACCTGACTAATGCTCTATGTGTCTCTCCCTGGGCTATGTGAGTGTTTTAACATAGAGATTAAACTCTGGAGTTAGAGAACTGGATTTTTAATCCTGGTTAGCTCATTTATTACTATGGAATCTTAGACAAATCACTGACATTTATGCTTTATTTCTCACATTAATACAGTGGAGACAATAATGGAAGTTATCTCAAAGGGTTTTTATGAGAATTAAAATTAGGTGAGCAGTGTTTGTCAACACCAGGCACATTACTTACTGTCCTCAAAAATGTTTGATGATGATGATGATGGTGGTGGTGATCTTATTTAATTCCCGTGACAACTCTGTGTGAAACATGTTCTGTTAAGTCAATTGAAGTCTTGGCATTGGCACAGCAGCATAATCTGACCTGAACTGTACAGATAATGAGAGAGAAAGTTCTGATATTGAATCCAACGCTGACTCATCAATCTGCCTTGGGGGTGTACCTCTATGTCCCTGAAAACTGTTCTGCTCCAGCATCCACCATATCTTCTCTTTCTGCCTTCCTATTCTCTCCAGACAGCTCATTCACTTCCTCAACTTCTCCAAGGACCAAATCCATGTCAAAGATTTCCTGAGGCCTAGATTCTGAGCTCCAGCTACCAACCCTGGTCCCTCCACTGGGCCTGTCCTCCTTTCGAAAAGGCAGGCCAGAAATATGACCCCTAGACTTCAGATCTGTTTGATTCCCTCTGTGCCAGATGCACCACTTGATCTGTCAAAACCAAATAATTTATCTAAACCATTAAACAAAGCAACTGGTGCACAAAGTAAAAATATCCAGAAGATCCAAGGACATAGAAAAGTCCCTCCAGCTTGCCCTGTGGACACTCTGCCTCTCACCAGGGGCAACCGTGGTGACCAGTTTCCTCAAAGAGGGTTTCCTTTTGGTTCCCTGTTTCTTTCCTGAACTGTGCTTTCCCGGGGGACATTCCTGGGGTGAGTGACCTTGCCACCCACTGCTGGACCTGCTGCCCCCTCCCACCAGCAGCACCCACCTGGAACCCCACTCCTCTCTCTGCCTCCTCACCCTGCAGCCTCCCACTGCTTTCAAGCCACCTGCTCCAGGAAATCATTATGGTTATTATCACTTTAGCATTTCCAGTTGTCGCTCCTCTCTTCCTCCTGACAGCAGAACTTACTATTTCTGACATATTGGGACATTTTGTCTTTCAGTTTCTCAGGTGCTAGTTTCTGGTTGTTTGGTGTGGGCCACCCTCACCTCCCCAGTTAGCGGAGGGTTGACTGTCCCCTGATGGCTTCCACCACCTCCTATGCTCCAATGACACCCAAATCCACTCTCCTGGGTTTCAGACTTACTTATTTTTCCAGTTGAAACTGGGTCTCCTCCCAGCTGTCCTGTGGGAATGTCCAAAATGGAATTCAGCCCTTTTGCCCTTAACATGACTCACTCCTTGCACTTTCTCTCTCAGTGAATGACATCAACATGTATTTTATCCTCTGAATTTGAAACTTTGATCAGCTGAAGTTCAAATACCTCCTCCCACCTGTGTCTATCCGGGAGGGAAGCTGGGGAGAATGGGCATCACAGCCCTGTTGATTCGGCATCAAAAATCCTTCTCGAGTCCCTGGCATTCTCTGAACTCCTTCTATCTCTGTCCTTGGTCAGGTTCTCTCCTCTCCTCCCTGGTCTATGGACAGTGCTCCCCCTCCATATAGCCTCTTTTCCCTCCAGTTCATGGCCTCCTCCTTGGTGATGTCATCTTTCTGAAGGATGGTCGTGATAATTTCACTTTCCTGTTCAGAAACCTTTCAGGGTTCCCCACATTAGCCTGCAGGCCCCTCCAGACTTGCCTTTAATGCTCTGCTCACCACTCCCCACTGCCACCCCCAGGCCCTGACATTTCAGTCAATGGTCACCTGCCCTTCTCCAGACAAGGTCTTTACTGATTTTATCTCTTGACTTCCTTTTTCCTCCACCTCTGCCCACCTTACCAGGGCCCCAAGGCCAGCACAGATGTCCTCTCCTTCATGAGGCCTTTTCCTCATCCTCCATCCCTGACCCCTCAACTCCTGGGTGAAATTAACTACTCTTCCTTTTGCACCCCTGACTTTGTGTTCTTGCTGCTTCTATATCACATCAATAGTTGTATCTGTCAGCGAGTAAAGGGATATCATTCACTCATTTCAGTATTCCAGTGACAAAATAGATGCTTGGTTGCCGAGGAGTCATATTCAATCTATGTCCATTAGACACATTAATTGATTAGTTCATTGGAGGTTGTGTAATTTTAAATCTTCAAACAAGGGGGTTGCCACTTATAATCTTTAAGGGCCTTGGGAGCTCTAAAATTCTGTCATTTGGAATGCCTCAGTATCTCTAAAAGTCAACCCCTTTGTATTCCTCCCTTCCTTCTTTCTTTCTTCCTTCAAATAATTTTGAGGGGCCCCTATGTGCCAGGCCCTGTTACTAAGTTACTGAGGACAATAAAGAATCTTTTCTGTCTTCAAGAACTTTGGGGGTTCCAGGTGCTCATGCCTGTAATCCCAGTGGCTGGGAGGCTGAGGCAGGAGGATCGTGAGTTTAAAGCCAGCCTCAGCAAAAAACGAGATGCTAAGCAACTCAGTGAGACTCTGTGAATAAAATAAAAAATAGGGCTGGGATGTGGCTCGAGTGTCCCTTGGCACCTTCCCCCACAAAAAAAAAGCAGCTTGAGGGGAGGGGGGTGGGAACAGTGTCATTCAGACATCAAGCATCTGCTTCCTCTACTTCTCACAAAGGGCTGTGCTCTTTAACTTGCAGGCCTGGTCCTCCTCCCAACCCCCTGATTTATCCACTGTGGGAGCTGTCATGCATATTTCCAAATTGCTCTCAGCTTCCTCTGTAGATCATCCTCTTTACTGAGGGTTACCACTGGAAGCCCCAAGTTGTGGCCACCTCCTAGAACCAGGCCTCTCCCCACTAGCCCCAGGAAGGGGACGGGAAGGGCAGGCTTCCCTCGGATCACTGGGCTCATCTTTGAGGTTGTGCATGGCTTCCACCAGAGGAAGGTGGGAACTTTTCCCTCATGTCAAGTGAGCTCCAAGATGTGGAGCCTCCACACAGAGGGGGGCGGTGGCAAGCCCTCCCCACTCTCCCAAGCATTATTCATCTGAATTGACACCTGCCTTTCTAAGAACTGAATTCCTTCCTCAAAGAAAGATGTCACTGTCTGAGCCCATTTATTCCCAGCCCTCCCCAAGTAATGCCTTAACTTAGGCATTCACTTTAGGGTAGAGCCACACAGCTCCAACTATTAGCCATGGTCGCTCACGAACCCTCTGAGGAAAGAGGGCCTGCAGGTACCATGGTGGAAGGTGGACAAGGGTCCTTCAGGTTAGATTTCCTTTTCCACGGTTCCAGCATGCCTTTACGCAGACTCAGTCAGCTCATGAGTGCTCTGGTTAACTTAGGCAAACATGTGTCCCAGTGACAGATCATATTTTGGGGGGACAATATAGTCACTGGAAAATCTTACTGAAGAAGGAGAGAGTTCTGCAGTTGCCAGAATGCCTAACCCATCTCTGGAGTCAGTGAGGTCCATTGCTGGGCAGAGCAGGATTCAGCTCCTTCTCTGCACTGGGGCCAGTTGGTTTGTCCCTTTTAAGGGCCACTCCCTTTACTACTCCAGAAAACCATGGCTGTGTGTTCATTGTTGCAATCTGAGCCTCAAATGCAGCAAACAGCATGAAGCTGGGGCTTAATAATTGACTGTTCTTCAGCTCAGCCAACATTAACTACCACCAGTTGCTCAGTTGTTTAGGACAAAAACCTTGACTCCTCTCTTTCTCCTACATCCATATTTGATTTTGTAAGCAAATCCTATTTGCTCTGTCTTTAGAATGCAACCAAAATTACAACTGTTTTGATCTACACCAACATTTAGCAATGTTTTTCTTTATTTCACCCATCATGTACCATGAGGTTGTAAATCTGTGATTGATCCTCATTATTTGTGGGGTTTGTGTTTATGAATTCATCTACTCTCTAAAATTTACATGTGATCCCAAAACAAACACTTGCAGTATTTTTATTTTACTTGCAGTGTTTGGGGTCATTCATAGACACCCATAGAGTGGTGAAAACTTTGAGTCACCTCATTTACACCTTCCCAGCTGAAGTCAAACAAGGGGACCTTTGTTTTCTTATTTTTAATTCTCATACAGATGTGCCTTTTCTGTGATCCATTTACTGCCATGATTTTTGCATTTTTGTGCTTTTTGTTATTAATTTCTCCATTTAAAATGGACCTGATGATAGTGCTGAAGTGCTGTTCAGTATTCCTCAATGCAAGAAGATTACAATGTGCCTTATGGGGAAAACATGTGAGTCAGATGAGCTTTGTTCAAGTTCAATATTAGTGAACCAGCTATGTATATTAGGTGTCTTTAAACAGAAACACACATAAAACAAGGTATGTAGTTATCAGTTCATGAAAATATTGTGACAGAGGAAACTCACCCTATATTTCCCTTGAGAGCAATGGTTCAGTGTTTGCCAGTTCACCATTTGAGGTGACTGCATAGAACACAACTGCTGCAAACAATTTGAATCAATTTATTTGCTTGTCATCTGATTCACACAAAAAATGAAAATTTAGTGAGGACAAAAGCTTTGCCTGTGCTGGAATGATAGCAAGGCCATGGTAGGTTCTCAGTAAACCCCTGTTGGATGGATGGATGAATGAATGAATGAATGAATGAGTTAGAAAGCACTTTGTCCAGATGATAGAGGATATCTTTACTTTCATTATTTTCTAACTGAAATTGAACAGATTCTTCAATCATGAAACATAGGCGACAACAAATCACCATAGTATTAGGGTATGTCTGTGACTGTCACGATAGAATCACTGATATTTTCAAATCACATTATATTTGTAGATAACTTGAAATACAATTTAAGCTCATGAATTTTTTGGATTACCGTAGGTATTTTGAACACTACCAGGTATTATCATTTTAATGCTAATAAAGAAACACTTCTGAATCAAACATTTTAATAATTGCTTTTGAGTACTGTGAGTTTCCTTTGAAATCCTGTGGTTTCCCTTTTCTGCATTTTAAACAGTAAACATTGAAACATTCTGAGAAGAGGTTCATAGATCTCCTCAGACTATCAAAGAAGTTCATGGTGTAGAAGAATTTAACAACCTTAGTCTAGCTTTTGTTCAAAGCCACTTCAGGTAACATAGCCAGGGTTCTGAGACCACTTAGAACTAAGGTTCACATCCAAATCTGCCTTTAAGCATCGGCATGAGAAAGCCGCCTCATCTTGAGAGCCTCTCCACAAAGATTGCTCCTTTGTGCATCCCTCCAGATATCTGGCAGGGCACTTGGCAGGCAGATTCAAATGGATTCCACAAAGTACAACAAAGGTTGACCACATCAGAGTATTTGCAGGGGCTGGAGAGCAGCACACTAGTGGCCCAGACACTGGTGTGGTATGAATGCTATTACTGGTCAAAGATGAGCAAAGTCTAGAAATTGAGAGTAAGATTTAGAAAGCTATATAGCAGTTTGAATAGAGTCATAAAACAGGTTTTTATTTTGCTTGTTGCTATGGCTTTGATGTGGTTTTTCTCCAAGGGTTCATGTGCTAGAGGTGTGGTTCCCCAGGGTGGTAGTGTTGGGAAATGGTGGATCTTTGAGGGGTAGGGTCTAAAGGGGGTCTCAGCTCATTGTAGGGACTGCCCTTAAAAAGGATTAAGACAATTAGTTCTCATGATACCTGGAACTGGTTTTCACAAAAGTGTTGTCATGAAAGAACAAACCTGGCCATTCTCCATCTTTTTGGGATTCTTGTCTAGCCATGTGGTCTCTTAGTCTGGCACATGCTCCCTTATTGTGATGCCATCAACCATGAGACCTGAGCCAAGCTGATGCCAGCACCATGTCCTCAAACCTCTGGGATTGTGAGCTAATTTCTGCCAGGTGAAATGTGTACACCTGTAATCCCAGTGACTCAGGAGACCAACGTGGGAGGATTACAAGTCTGAGGCCAGCCCAGGGAACTTAGAAAAACCCTGTCTCAAAGTAAAAAATAAAAAAAGACTGGGGATATAGTTCAGTGGTAAAGCTTCCCTGGGTTCAATCCCCCATACTATAAATAAGTAAATAGATAAACAACTTTTCTTTATAAAATTAGACTGCCTGAGGTATTTCACTATAGTAACAAGAAACGAACTAATACATTTATGTATGTCTTTGTTTTTTACTTTCTTAAATTTTATTTTTTTAAGTAAAATCAACAGTCTGCAATGGATTGGAAACTTATTAAAACAAAAACCGAACAAAAAGATACTGGTTTTTCCTCCACAGAGTTTGGGAATCACCACAACTGGGGATCAGGGATACAGTGGACAGAGAATGGGGAAATAGACAGGGTACAACTGGGCAAATACTCAGGAGAACAGATGAATAAAATGCTGCACACAAAAGAGAACATCAGCCCCGCAGGATGGGAGAAGGCCCAGGGAGGAGGAACACCTGAGCTGATTAGACCCATGTCCACAGGTAGGGGTGGTACCTCTCAGGGTATTCCAACATGGGTGCAATAGCATCCAAGGCAAGGAGTAGAGAGCAATATGCGAATCAGAGAAGGTGACCATGAGGCCCAGCAAGGCACAGGCCCCTGTGTGTGCATGGGTCTGGGGGCGGGGAGCAGGATAAAGTGGGAAGGAAGCCTGGGAGCAGTAGTGTGAGCCAAGCATGGATGGCCTTGGGAACATGCTGAGGATCTGGAGCTTTTCCTGAAAGGTGCAAAGAGCCATGCAACTATTTTGAACCAAATGAAATGAACTGATCACATCTGTGTTTTAAATGATAATATTTGTTGAACCAAACTAAATTGTAAAAGTTCTTAGCACTGACTCTTTCAGAGAAGAGAATTCCCCTCTTCCATCAGAATGGGCAAATACTGAGATGAATTTCCACACCTGGATGAGCACTTGCAAGAATGTTTATGAATGAGGAATGCTCTGGGGAATTAATTTGCAACTTATGTCCCCCCCCCTTCCTTTCCTTTCCTCGCTTGTCCCTCCCCCTTTCCTCTCCCCGCCCTTCTCTCTTCTCCTCCTCTGTGGTTGGCTGAATAATGAGCGCACAAAGATGTCCATATTCTATCCCCAGGACCGTGAATGCTACCTGATATGGCAAAAAGGACTTTGCAGGTGTGATTAAATTAAGGATCTTGAGGAGGAAAGATTATCCTGGATTACTGAGTGGGCCTGATACCATCAAGAGAAGGAGCAAGCCCTGCCAACCCCTTAATTTTAACCCCGTGGTACTGATGTTAGAAACACTGACATCCAGAACTATTAGAATCAATCTCTGATGTTTTCAGCCACCAAGACTGTTGTACTTTGTTACAGCAGCCATAGGAGACTCACACGTCACCTCTCCTCTCCCCTCTTCTTGCCCCCTATTCTCTCACTTAACACTGTCCGTCAGTGTTGATGGAGGTGTCCTATATCTGCACTGGCAGCTACTAGCCACATGTGGCCACTGAGCTCTTGAAATATGGCTACTGTGGCTGAGGGAGTGAATATTAAATTTTATTCAATTGTAATTACTTTCAGTTTAAATAGTCACATGTGACTTTTGGCTAGCACATTAGACAGTGCAATCAAAACCGAAGTGAAATATGGATGCCAAGAACTCTCCAGCCAGGCTCTCATGGTGCATTTGGTTTATGACAGTAGTCAAAATAAAGATGAAAACAAATCCTTTGAACTCAACTATAAGAGCCACCAGGTGTAGAGCTTGGTGGTAAATGGGCCTCACATGAGCAAGGGTTCAATCCTGGGTTCAATCCTCAGCATGAAACAAACAAACAAACAAAGAAAACACACACTAACCCCCCTCCCGACTATAAATGCTTATTTTTGCTTTTGTTTCTTATTGTGGTATTGAGGTTCAACCTAGGGCCATATATACTGAGCTACATTTCCAGCCCTCTTCTTATTTTATTTTGAGACAAGTTCTCACTAGGTCTCCCAGGCTGTCCTTGAACTTTCCATCCTCCTGCCTCAGCTTCCTGAGTAGCTGGGATTGTAGGCATGTGCACTGAGTTCAGCTTGTATCTTATAACCTGTGTCCACTGGGCCTTTTGGAAAGAGTCCTGGCCCAGGAGTTGAAGGTTCTTGCCTAGACAGATGTGCCACCTGTCATTAGACAGATCGCTGCCTGTGAAAGGACAAGAACAAGTATCCATTGAGTGTTAGCAAAGTACCAGGTGTGGGACATTAGGCATTTTTACAATCACATTTGAACAAACATCACAGCAAATCCGGGAAGCAGGTTACAGGTGAAGGACAAGGAGGTTAGAGAGGTGAGAAACCTGTCCATGTCCCAGGTGGCAAAGAGAAGAGAGGGGTTCAGAGCCAGTTCTGAGGTCCTGGCCCTTGCCTCTGTGCTTCCTAAACTTTTCTGAACACCGCCTTCCTCACCCAGGAATGGGGAGGAGCAGTGCTCCCAGGTGTCCCCTCCAAGGGGGATGAGAGAACTCGGTGAAGGAACAATGCTGTGCCACAGTGATATTTTTTGAGAACACCAACAGGACCCAACGTTCTAGGATGATTCTGCACTCTCCCTGATATTGAAAAATACTTAAAATTTTCCATTTAAGAAATGCCCAAGGCCCAGCCTATTTCAATCATGTAAAAACCAATATCAGTTTGGAAAGGTTATCTCTGCTTTTCCAATTCCAGTCAACATTAAAAATGCAAATGTTTGCTATTTAAATACAGCCCTTGGCCACCAGCTCAGAGTGTTCAGGACATAAGGTAAACCACAGCGTCGCCCATCTCCCATCAAGGGCTTGGCTCAACTCATCCAGAAGGAGGCAGAGGACATCCAGAACAGTCTTCATCACACCAAGATGATGGCATCCTTCCTGCCACATGAAGGGCAGTGTTCTCGACATTGCCCAGTCCATTAACTAGGCATCCATTCATGAGGGGCAGGGACACTTGGTTTTCCTTGTCCTTGTGACCCCCCCCACCCCCCGCCCCCGCCATACCTAGCCCAGTGCCTGCTCCAGCGTATGTGCTCAGGGAATATTTGCTGAAGAGATGAATTAATTCACTCACCATGTTTTTGGGGGATATCCTGTCATGTCCAATGTACTGTTCTAGCTCTTTAAATTGATACAGAAATGAGCTATTTGGGGAAATAAATCACGAGTAATTTACCACCTAAGGAGGATGGTAAGATTTGCAAATAAGTAATAACATGAAATAGTACCAAGTTAACCTTACCCAAACTATTACATCTAGAGATTTGTCGATAACAGTTCTTTGAACATATGCCAGAGAAGAATGCTTGTAAGAGTGGCTTGGAGGTGCCAAGAACCATTCCCAAAGTTGGCCCATGTCCTTGGTGATTTCTAGTCACACTGTGACCTCCATGAAGGCTGGTGTGCGTCTTCTTCAGTTCTGCACCCCAGTGCCTGGATGGGGCCTGACACATAGTGGTAAATTAGCATAAGATGAATACATGAGTGGCTGTTAGGAAACACAGTGAATCATAACAATAAACTTTATTGAAAGTTTGTACCAAATATTTTATAATGTGCATGTGTGTATGCGTGTGGTGCTGGGGATTGAACCTGGGGCCTCATGCATTCTAGGCAAGTACTCTACCACTGAGCCCACACCCCTAGACCAACATCTTCTTAATTAGTTATAACAGTCAGGAGACTGAAACCACATCAGTTACTAGGTCAGAGGGAATTTAATGTAATGGATTATTAACTAGGTATAAATTTTTCAACCAGGAAACTGAATGGGTAAATGATAAGAGTCTTTGTTTGGGCTGGCATAACAAAATACCATAAACTGGGTAGCTCATAAACAGCAGAAATTGATTTCTCACAGTTCTAAATGCTAGAAAGACCCAGATCAAAGCACTGGCAGGCTCAGTGCCTGGCAAGGCTTATTCTTTAGCTCCTAGATGGCATCTTCTTCCGGGGTCCTCAGATGGCCAGGCAGTTTTCTGAGGCCTTTTTTATGAGGGCACCAACCCCGTAAAGTCATCTCCCAAACTCCTACCTCTTACACCGTGACCTTAGGGTTGGAGTTCAGCATGTGAGTCTTGGGGAGGCACAAATATTCCAACCATAGCAAGAACAGAAATAGCAATTGCAAAGAGCATCCACCCATTTAGGGATGAAGGACCACAGGGAGAAAGTCTGAATTAGTAAAATTCGGAGGGACAGAGAAAGAAGCCTGAAAGCTGAACCTGAGACTGCTGGAGAGGGCACCTGCCAGGGTGTTGCAAATGTCTGGGTTGGATTTGATAAAGCAAATTCTGCTAGCACTGCAAAAACTGCACACTGGCTCCTGCTACTACCGTAAGGAAGACTTGCTGCTACCAGGGTTAAAAAGCATTGCTGAGTGCTGGGGTTGTGGCTCAGTGGTAGAGTGCTCACCAAGTATGTGTGAGGCACTGGGTTGGATCCTCAATACCACGTAAAAATAAACAAATAAAATAAAATCATTGTGTCCATCTACAATTAAAGAAAAATACTTTTTTTTTTTTACAAGAAGCATTGCTAGCTGGGTACAGTGGTTTATGCCTGTCATCCCAGTGGTTCGCTTGGGAAGCTGAGATAGGAGGATCACAAGTTCAAAGCCAGCCTCAGCAGTTCAGCTAGGCCCTAAGCAACTTAGTGAGACCCTTGTCTCAAAACAAAATATAAAAAGGCTGGGGAGGTGGCTCAGTGGTTTAGTGCCCCTGGTTCAACTCATGATAGCAAAAAATAAAAAAATAAAAAAATTGCCACGATGATGTTCTTTGGAAGACAACCAGACAGGAAGCCCACAGAACACAGACTGGAAGGAGCACGTTCAGTTGCCGGGGCTCCGTGTAACACTTGTCCCTACTGGCAGGACTTCAGAGACAGTCATCTAGCTGATCAGAAATGTAGCATGCACAGACTGAGGCCCAACACCCCAGAGTGCAGAGGGTTTCGCAGCTGAGACACCATAGCTTCAGGATGGTACAGGAATCTTCCCATTAATGTTGTGCAGTGCAAGGACCACTATCACTCTCATTATGCAGATGAGGAAACCGAGGACCTTAGGAAAGTCAAGGTGACTTGCCTAGTAAGTTAAAGTGGCAGAGCTCTGATTGGAATCCAGGTCCGTCCACTCTTAATGGCAATGCTATTCCAGATTTCCTTTATGTTAACCCAGTGTCACGGGACAGAACAGATTTGAAGTCCCAGTGTTGACAGGTTGGCAGGGTGAGGTGAGGGATTCAGGTGTCACCTATAAGAACAGGGGAGCAGGCATGGGGGATTCCTGACAAAGTCTCCTGATTGCCACCAGTTGTGATGAGCCCTGCTTGGGGCTGATGGCTCTTGCCAGGGTGCTGCAGGCACCACAAAACCATTTTCTTGTTAGCAAGTGAAAGAAGTCATCCCTTACTTTATAATTCTCTTAGAAAGTTTAGATCTTTGTTTTTGACCCCAAACTATCCACCCAACAAACTCCTCTCCATTCCTCAGTGTGCACTTTAGTTCCTCTGAGAGGGCTTCTCCATCTCTAGGAGCCAGTCAGGACCCCATGGGTGCCACACAGGACTACAGACTGCAGGATGGGTTTTTGTCTCTGCACCACACCAGTCTGTGGCCCTGCAAGGGCAGGCGTGGGTCTGTAAGACCCTGCCTGGCACATGGTGGGAACCCAGGGTCTAATGCTCATTATAGAGGCTCATTTCTTCAAAAACATGCTGCATGGGAGCACTGCAATCTCAGGACCATACTTGGGACTTACTCTCTCCCTTTCATATGCTGAAAAAAACAAAACCTCACCGGTTTAGCCCTTCACTTCTCCCCTCCTCGAATCCATTCTTCACAATTCAGGAAGATGCAAATGAACATCTGAAGTCCTCACTAAAACTTTTTTTATTTAAAATATTTTTTTAGTTGTAGATGAACACAATACCTTTATTTTATTTAATTAATTTTTTATATCTTGATTTTGTTTGTTTATTTTTATGTGGCGCTGAGGATGGAACCCAGTGCCTCATATGTGCTAGGAAAGCACTCCACTGAGCCACAATCCCAGGCCCCCAACTGAAACTTTCCAAAAGCTTCCTTTTGCTCTTAGGATAAATAACTTAAGGTCCTCCAACACCATTCCCTGTCCCTTGCAGCCTAGCGTCTCACCACTCTGATTTCCCTCCTTCTCTTCTTCCTTCCAGCTACTGAGCCTGTTTGAGTTTTCAAACTCACCAGCTCTTTGCATCCCGGTGTTTGGGTAGAGGTGGGGTTTTCTCTACCCAAGATCTTCTCTTCCTCCCTCTGCCTGAGTCCAAGCTACTTATCTTTCAAGTCTCAGCAGCTGAGTCCCTCCCTCTGTGAGGTTATTGTCAGGGAACTTGTTGCTGATGCTTCCAGAGCAGTAGGTTCCTAATTATGGCCCTATCCACTGACAAGTAGTGGCCTGCATTTGGTCAGCCTCCTGACCTCAATGTAGAGCTCCCAACGCATGGCAGATCCTCTATAAAATCAATTAGAATTGGTTAATTTAAAACTTAGAAAACAACTAAGAGAGGTCTCTCCAAGTGGTTTTGAAAGTCACATCTCCTTTAGACACAGTGAAGTGTCCAGGGGCTATGTGAAATGGGGACCTGGGAAATGGCAGAAAGGGATCTGGATGTGGACTCAAGGTTGGATCCTGTATAATCCTGGGGCAATTTGTTACTCTGTGAGTTCCTCCATCTCTAAAATAGGTATAAAAATGCCTGTCTTTCCCAACACACAGGGTAGTGATTGAATGGCATGTGTACAAACCGGGCCAAACTGTAAAGTGCTGAATAAATGTCAGACTTAATAATTCTCACCACCATTGTCTTCAGGAGTCACTCCAGGCCATGGCCTTGCTGGCTTTCTTTGCAGTAAGTAGCAAAGGTCTTAATGGGTCATCTTCTTTTGCCCCCAAGCCAGCCACAGCCACTTACACAGAAGACATATCAAAGTCGCCACTCAGGACTTCTGTAGTCCGGCATTCAGCAAGCTCCCCTTCTGGGAGAGACTGGAGGAAAAACCAGGAAGCTAACCTGAACTTGCTATACCCAGCCCCAACCCTGTGCTTGGCTCCTTTGAGTTAAGGGCTCAGCTGGCCTGCCTTTTGTTTACATTCATGAGGCCCCTGCTGACTGTTTCTGCTTGGGATTTTCTTACTGTTCTCTGTGTGTATGTGTGAGAGAGATGCCTTTGATAATAAATAGGATCCTGCACCCTTGTCACTCCAAGCCCCTAGGGCATTACATCAAGATGGAGCTCTCTGAACATATCCAAACACAGGGCTGGGCCATTCCGAAGAATTAAAATCCTCCTGAAAATGACACCTTAAAAAGGCAAAAGACATTCATAGAATAAGCATTAATGATCCCGCGATGTGTTAGGTATTTGACAAATTTTTACATCAATTAAACCTCACCTTAACTTACTATCCCCACTTTATAGATGAGGAAATTGGGGCTGAGGAAGGTTTTTGTCAGATGGATGGGTAGATGGGTAAATGGGTGGAGTATGCACCATGATGGGTGGAGGGATGGACGGTTGAGTGAGCAGATGGATGAGTGGACAGGTGGGCAAATAAAAGGAGACATTTCCTGCCAGAGACCAGAGGAAGTGTCTGCATCTCTCCAGAAAAGCAAAGTGGCCATGTCACACATGGTTTCATTTTGAAGTCCCTCACAGGGAAGGGCTTTGTGTATCACTAGGCAAGTTCAAGACAAAGCCAAGCCATGGCAAAGCTGTTCCCTGGAGCAGTGGAGTCACTTACTTTAGACTTCAGATTATAGAGAGGATCTTTCGCTTTTTTAAATTTATAGCTTTAGAACCGGAGGAATTTGAGCTCTGCCATTTACTGACTGGGGTTTTTCAGTGGGGTTTCCTCTAACCAGAACCTTTGTGACCATGGACAAATGACACACATTTGTGCTTCCTTGCCTCATTTGTAAAATAGAGAGCTATCCAACTTCACTTTGCTGTTAGCTTTAAATGATCTTGCTCAAATAGACTATCTTAAATATAAGTCAGTTTTCTGCTCTTTATCACCCAAGTAACACAAAACTACTGTGGAGATGAGCTGAGGGTGGTTAGAATCTTCCCTGAAGGTGGCAAATCCAGATGTGGTGGAGTTACCCCTGAGCCTAGCTCTATTCCTCTGGATTTGAGAAAAGAATTGTTTCTCTCCGAGTAGCCAAGGAGGAAATCATGAGGACAGTGAAGGGGACTCCTATTCTTGATGGTCTCTAAACTGTGGCTTCATTTCCAAGGCATCTGAGAAACTCAGGCTTGGACTCTCTGAGCCCTTTTCTTTCCCCTGGGAGGGAGGACAGGGGCAGGGCAAGCCATGAGGGGGCAGATAAGGGCAAGAAGCTTAAAACCCCAAACAGCCAGCAAGGCAGTTTCTCTTCCCGACTCACCCTAAGGAAGGATGGAGAAGGAAAATACATTCCCCAGGCTGCTTCAGGATAGGGATGTGGGGGGTGGGGTGGGGCTGAGGTGGGGGGTGGGGGTGGATGGAGAGCTTTAGGAGCTGTGGCCATGAGTCTGTCCCAGAGTTGCCCAGAGGGGATGGACCTCTGTAAACACATAAAGACACACATGAAGATAAACTCTTCTTCATGGGAAATTGTAAGTAGGTTTATTCTCCACTCATTCATTCATTTTCCTAGAATCAACATGGGCCTACAATGAGAAAGGCAAAAACTGAAGTCCCTTGAGGAATTTGCTGTGGAGGTGGAGAAGGTAGAACGAATGAATTCCATCACAATGATGAGCGCATAAGCATAAGCGCTTCTCTGAGAATTTTGTGTTTTGTCTGGTAACATCTCCCAACACCCAGACACAATAGGTACTACTCCCACTTCACATAAGAGGAAACTGAGGCTTAGAATAATTGGCCCAAGGTCACTAGCTTGAGGAGAGTGAAGCTTGGATTATAATGCAGGCAGTCTGACTCCTGAAAATGTGCTCCTGGGTATTTCACTGAGTCCTTACCATCTATTTCCAGTTGACACGCAGGCATAGGTGAGTGTCCCTTACCAAGGCCTGGCTCCCAGGGAGCAACCCCCACCCAGCACCCTTTGCTATAGGGCTGCTATTATCTGGCCCAATCTCTATCCCCATTAATCTCTCTACATCCCCTATTTTGTTTTTACTTCTCTTGTCACCCCAAGGCAGAAAGAGGCATAGGAGACTAATGGAAACTAAAGGGTCCATCTCCCTCGGGGCCAATCACCTTCCCAGGAGCTCTGGAGCTGAGGCTTGCTCATGTATTCTCTGAGCCCAAACTCCCTCATCCTGAGAGGCAGTGTTCATGATTCATGGGCCTCATGGATGAATCTGATTTCAGTCTTTGGGTCATAACAGCATCTGCCTCCGTCAAGCTTTGTCAGGGAATGGAACAAGCTCTTGGTACCTCATCTCATTATCTTTAGTTTAATTGTCAGAACAACTGTAGGAGGCCAGATTACCCATTTATAGATAAGAAAACTAAGCTCGGGTTTTCATGTCCAGCTCAGGTGGTGACACTTAGATGAGATGGCAAGCCTAGTCTGACCCCAAGGCCACATCATCATGCTGTTTGTCTTTCTTCCTTTACCTGAGATTCCATGAAGAGTGGAAAGGCCATCCTATTCCGTCTGCCAGGGAGAGACTGCAGGTGATGGGTGCTCCATTCTAAGACACCTCTCCTACTCGGGGTCAGGCTTTAAGGGACAGGCCTGACCCAAGTCACTTACTCCAGGAGACCAAGGAGTCTCCTGGGAAATGCTTGCCCCAAGGGATGTGACCAAGGTCTGGTAATCAAACGCAGGTTGACCCAGAGGGATACACACTGTCCCTCCTTTACTTTGCTCCAGTCTCCTCAGTCTCCACCTTCCATTCTTCTGTGCCTGGGTCAGGGAAAGGTGGCCCTAGAGTAAATGTTGAAAGAGCATAGTCGTTCAAGCCCCCTGAGCCATTGGGAGCCCGAGGCTTGAAATTCCCCTTAATAGTGGGTAACCCAGCAGGGAAAGGAACTCTACACCCCCCACCCTGGGGTTTTCCTTAAACACTGTAGGACTCCCGTGTGCTGAGGGCATGGACAGGAGCCAGGTACACAGTCCCAGTAGTGCAGATACAAGTGCTGGGGTGGGGGACGGTGGTGTGGGTGGCAGAAGGCAGATGAGACAGCACAGAGGTCTCTGGGGGCCACTGAACTCGTTGCTAACACAGGAGTCACTGTGTGGGACCTCCCAGAGGTAGAGAGAGGTTTGGGTGGTGGGAGAAGGTAGTGTGAGAACTGGGTGGTTCAGTGGGGAGAGCTGGAGCTACAGCTTGCCCTGCACGTTATCATTTCTAGCCGCTAAAACTCTTCCTTTCAAAGGCTCCAAAGACTGTGTTCCTGCTTCAGGGCAGGAGGTTTTAGAACTACAGTACAAATGTCGGCATTGTCCCTTCTAAAAGGAACGATTCAACACCCCCTTGGCTGGGCGGGGAGGGGGATTCCTGAGGCATGTTTTGTCCCACTCCACTCCCTCCTGGCTGTCCAGGATAACCGGGCCAAGTGCCAGCGAAGGTCAAACGCATGCCAGCCTGTGACCTATGACCTATGGCCCAGCACAAAGAGCCGGGTTGGTCAGATTCCTGCCTGAGGAATTTGAACCAAGAAATGCTGAGACATACAGGCAGATAACAGTGGGGCTGGAGGCCAAAGGAATGCATTGGAAGATTCTATAGGGTGGAATTCAAACTGCGAGAGCCATGTGGGGAGGAGGGAGACCCAGAGTCTGTGGAGAACTGGTTAGCAGGTGTGCTGCGAAAAGTCAGACGAGAGGAAAGACAGAAAGGTGGGGACAGAGACAGAGACACATGGACCAGGAGAGACAGAAGCTCCTCAGCAGGGCTTCTTGGTCCCTGTCCCCCAGCCCAACTCCACCTCTCTTCCTAACCTAGCAGAGCTTCTGAGGGACAGTGACTTCTACCCCAGGATGGTTCTGGGTTGCTAGGGACCTGAACCTCAGTCCTTGGTGACTTCATAGGTTTCAATGACATTGAAGAGCCCTGTGAACAAGGCAGAGAGAGTCTGAGGTGGTGATCAGCCTCCTCCCACCACATCTGAGGCAACATTCAAAGGGAAGTTAGCTTTGAAGTTTTCCGCAAGCTTTGCTGGGTCTCAGGAAGTGGAGCTGGAGTGATAACTTATGCGGGTACAGGAGCTGGACCGTCTCAAATCCCAACTTCTTTTTGTGGCCAAAAGAAGTAGGTTTGGGGGAAGGAGACCTTGACCTAGAACAAGGAATTCATAACAAAAGAAGAAGTTGAGGGAAATGGCCTCTCCTAAGTCTTGGCTTCCAGATCACTAATGAGGACAGAAACAGACCCTCCTTCCTTAGGTTATTGGGGGTGGCAGGAACCTGGAAGACCCCCAATTTACCCCCAGACCTGTCTGGCCCAGGATGAATCCTCTCCTGTAGCCCTGGTGATTAAGTACATGGACTCCCCCATGAAAGGCTGGAGGCGGAATGAGAGGTTGAGGAATCTCTTTTCCAATGGACAAGTCTGCACGAGATGACCAGCATGGGCCTGTCCATCCACAGACGCACACACTTCTTTCTGTCGCCCTTGAGGGGCTCTGTGGGGAAGGAAGTTTTCAGAATCTTTGGTTACAGGCTTATTAATAGAAGTGTGTCCATTTTTTTGTCTTAAAATAGCCATAGAAAGTTATTTTCAATGAGCTTCCACTTGGGTGGTTAGATGGCTTTTTATTGTCTTCCTTTCAGGAGAGTTCAAGAACTTGCTCATATTTTTCTGTTTCATTTATAGCAAAACAGTCATAACAGGAAGATCCACTGCTCTGTGTAACTTCCTGAGTCAAGGATTCCAGGCTGTCTGAGGTGTCTTAGAGTCTAGTGCCACCCTGTCTGTTCACCTCTCCCCACCCCCGTGTCCTTGACGGGTAGTCATCCAGCCTCAGCCCACACTGCCAGATAGAGGGGCCTCCAGGCTTCAGATGGAGGAAGCCCAAGGAAAGAGGCCTGAATTGGGGCCAAAAGAAGTAAGTTTGGGGGAAGGAGACCTTGACCTAGAACAAGGGCCTAGTAATAAAAAATCCCTTTCTCCACCTTAAACCCTGCCCCCTCCTTCCCACTGCCATCCTTTCGCTCCTCTTTCATTCCAGCCCCAAATCCTGTGTGGCCATAACCTTCTAGAGCCCTCCATCCATTGAGAACACACTCCTTTGTTCTCCCAAAGTCTTACAGAAGGCTCTCAGAAACTTTTCTCTTAACAGGAGTCTGCATTTCCTCTGCAACCCTTCAGGAGAAAGAGGCTCACTCATAGTCTCACAGCTCTTCAGCAGAAATGGCGTCTGGATTGTCTGGGCTCCCTCATCTACATCACCTCTCACCCGCCCTCATTTCTCCCACCAACACCCTTATCCAAGCACTGAACCTGTCCAGTGTTCATTCACTGAATTACTTGCAACCTGGCTCATCATCTTCCTCACCAGGTCATGTCCTGCATCATCCTCAGAGTTTTCATTTCCCAGGGAAATCAAACGATTGGCCTGTATATCTTAGATTTCCTTAACTCCAGGGGCTTTACTTCCACTCTGCTTCAGCCACCATGGATCTTGTCACACCCAGACCCCACCCTGGATCTTGTCAGGACAGTCTCTTCCTTGACTGATGGCTGCATTCTCCTATCTGATAAGCTATCTCAAGCCTCACACTCAGGACATCTGTAGTTTGACCTGTAGGAGACCCCAGCCCTTTGGTCCTCCTGTCTGAAAGCCTGGATCCTGTGATCATCTCCACCGTGCTCACACCAGTACTGCTATTTCCCTTTCACTGCTATACGGCTGTGCCTTTCTCGCTCCCAAAATCCAGTTATTTTCTTCCAGTTTCAGTGAGACCAAATTCCAGCCAGCTCCTCACCAGGTGCCCTGCACCTCCCCTGCTACTTTCTCCTCTGCATCAACTCTCCCCCTTCTCTGACATTTTTCTCCTGTCCTATGAATCCTTCTAATCTACTCCATCCAACAAGAACCTCCCTAAGGCCAGGGATGGTGGTGCATGCCTCTGGTCCCAGTGACTCAAGAGGCTGAGGCAGGAGGATTACAAGTTTGAGGCCAGTCTCAGCATCTTAGTGAGGCCCTAAGCAACTTAGTAACAACCTGTCTCAAAATTAAAAAATAAAGCTGGGCAGGGTGGTGCACACATGTAACTCCAGTGGCTTAGGAAGCTGAAGCAGAAAGATGGCAAGTTCAAAGCCAGTCTCAGCAACTTAGTGAGGCTCTAAGCAACTTGGTGAGTCCTTGTTTCAAAATAAAAAGGGCTTGGGGTGTGGCTCAGTGGTGAAGTCCCCCTGGGTTCAATTCCTGGTACCAAAATAATAATGATAATAATAAAAATAAATAAATAAAAGAGCTAAGGATGTAGCTCAGTGGTTAAACACCCCTGGGTTCAATCTCAGTAGCAAGAAAGAAAGGCAGGAAGGAAGGAAGAGAAAGAAATGCCCTAAACCCTCTTCTGTCACCCCCACAATACTTTCATCTGTTCTTGTTGTCACCCCTTTTCTCACCCCCTGCATATATCCCAACCCAATGCGCTCTGGCCACTGTCCTGACCACTCCACAGAAACTGCTTTTTCTAAAGTCACAGTTTCAGGCACTGTTGCTGTATAACAAATGACAAATTACCCCCAAACTTAATATCATAAAATGGTCATTTTATTGAGCTCATGGATTCTGAGGGTCAGGAAGCCAGACTGATCACATAGTATTAGTCACATGGTCTTGTTTCTCTCTGCTTCACTGCACCTGGAGCCTCATCAGGGAAGACCTGAAGTCTGAGAATGACATGGCAATATGGCCTAGAGTCATTTGACGGCTCATTTGCCGCCACATTAACACCCCTGCTAGGACGGTGCCAAGACCAGGTCTGCCAAGAACAGACTTAGACATGGCCTCTCTAGGTGGCTTGGCTTCCTCACTGTGGAGTGGTCTCTGGGTGGTCTGACTTCTTACATGGGGTACTCCAGTGAGTCAACAGACAAGGTGGAAGCAGCAGCATCTGTGATGTCTCAGAAGTCATTGTGACTATTATGAGCTCAGAAGTCACATAGTGTCACTTCCACTCTACTTCATTAGTCAAAGTGGTCACAAGCCACCCCAAATCAAGGGGAGAGGGTCTAGACCTTATCTCTTAATGGGATGGAGATGAGGTCACATTGTAGAAGAGCATGTGAGATGGAAGCGTTGCAGTCATCTAAAAATACAATCAGTGTAATGGTTTGGATGTGAGGTGTCCCCCCAAAGCTCACATGTGAGACAATGTAAGGCTCAGAGGATGAATAACTGGATTGTGAGAGTCTTAACCCAGTCAGTGAATTAATCCCCTGATGGAGATTAAATGAGTGGTAATGGAAGGCAGGTAGCATGGGGCTGGAAGAGGTGGGCATTGGGGACATAGCTTTGGGGTATATATTTGTATCTGGGGAGTGGAGTCTCTTTCTCTTCTTGCTGATTATCATGTGAGCTGCTTCCCTCTGCCATCCTCTCTCACCAGGATGTTAAGCCTCATCTCGAGCCTCAAGGAATGGAGCAGGCTTTCTATGGACTAAGACCTCTGAAACCAGGAGCCCTCAAACTTTTTTTCCTCTACAGTTGTTCTGTGTCACGACCCCTTGCCCGCAAGGAAGACGCAACTCAGGAATCTTCTTTCAGCAGTTTATTCAGGCCCTTGATATTTCTTCTTCTCTCTCTCGGATGCCCCTCCCAGCCTTAATAAAGCATCTCAAGCCCCAATGCGAAGCTGCCACGTGGAGCTTTCTCATAGGGTGGTGAAAAACCATGCGCCAACTCTCCCAAATAAGGAGTTGTTTGTCACAGACCACAGCGGAGCCAGCGCCATCTTGTAATGGCGACCATAGTCTGCAGAAACGGCAGAAGCGGCTCACCACAGTTCTGGTCAGGTCCTTAGTCACATCAGTGAAAAAGTTGACTGAAACAGTCCATCACAGACTTCTTTGACAGTCCAATTACTAAATCCAAGGGACATTTTTCAGTTAATAACTTGATCTCTGCTGGATCTGTTGTTGTTGATTCCCTGCCTTGCAAAACTGTCTGCCCCATCCATCTGGGTTGCCACATTCCTCCCTCTTTCCATTCCCTCCACCCTTATCTTCTGCTGTGGGAGACCAACCTCGCACGTGACTGAGTTAACTTCCCTGCTGGGCAATGTGGCATCAGGCACCCATGCTGCTAGACTGCCCTGCTCTTCTAGGGTTTGAGTGACTGTGTCTTCCTACAGCCCCGTGGGTGGAGCTATGCTCACCTGTTTCTTTGTAATATTACCCTTTGCTCTGTTTAGGATAGAATGTTCCATGGAAGTGCCTTAGGTTTGTCCCCTTCTCTTACTGTGCCCTTGGGTGTGGCCTACCCAGATGTCAGTCAACCTGCTGACAGTGGACATCATGAGGATAGACTCAGTCCCCTGAAACCTGACCCCTTGCCTCATTTGAATAGCTTCTCCTCAATAAAGGGGTCAGCGCGTGCTCTCTCTCTCTTCCTGTGGACCCTTAAGGTCAGAAGAGCCATCACAGCAACACCAAACAAAAAGGTATTTGTGTCTCTTGTGAGGTTATTTTGTGCAGCCCAGTTAGCCCAGTTTACCTGGAGTGACCCTTGAGTGTTTTAGTCGTGAACGAAACCTGGCAATCTACATCTCTGTCCTCCTCTTAAGGAGAATGTTCTCCAAGGATGTATACTCAGCCCATACTTAGGATACTTTGGGCTTAGAGACCTCTATTATGAATTTAATTACTAACTACATACCATTAACTCCCAAATCTACCCTCCACAAACCCCTTCCCAAGTATCAGACTTGCATACCCATAAGCCTAGTGGATATGTTCCAAGATCCCTCAATTTAGGCTTGTCCAAAGTTAAACTCACCATCTTCCCCTATAAACTAGTTCCTCCTCTGGCATTCTTTCTCTTAAGGGTATCTAGTGGCCCAAATTTCACTCCTTTTCTGTTACCTTTCACATTAATTATTTACCCAGTTAGGCTCATTTTGTATTTTAAATGCTTCTATGAATTCTTTAGCATTTCAAAATTAGAAGATTAAGAACCAGAGAAGTTATTACTTTCCAAGGTGAAACAGCTATGGTCTATTTATTCTTCCATTGTTAATCAAACATTTATTGAGTACAACTTTGTTACAGGAACTGGAATGAAAAAGCTTGTAAGACATGGTCTCTGGTTACTTCTGGAGGAGAGAGATGGGAGGGTAACCAGTGGAGTCCTGTAAGATGTGATAAATGTTGTGATTATGGGGTGCACTGGGAAGAAATACCAGGGAAGAAACACCAGGGGTGGGAAGGGTGAAAGTGGACTGTATTTGTTAGTTTTCTATTGCTATGTAACAACTTCAGCTGCTTAGAACAACAAACCCTTAGCTCACAGTTGCTATGTCAAATACCCAGGGGCTGCTTAGCTGTGTACCTCTAGCTCTGGGTCCCACAAGGCTGTAATCAAGGTGTCAGCCAGGGCAATAGTCATCTGAATGATTGGCTTGGAGGGTAATTCAATCCGAGGTACTTGGTTCTTGACAGGCCTTGAGCCCTGTTGGCTCAAGACAGGGCTACTCCCAACAAGGCAGCTGGATTCTCCCACGGCCAGGGTTCTGAGAAAGAGAGAGAAGAAAGGGATCCCAAGATGAACCAGGCTTTGTATAACCTAATCTTGACAGTGACATCCCATGAGTTTTGGGATATTCTTTGTTAGGAGTGAATCACTAGGTCCAGACCATGTTCTAGGAGAAGAGATTGCACAAGGGCATGATTACTAGGTGGAGGGGATCATTGGGGGCCATCTCAGCAA
The DNA here is from genome assembly GCF_021218885.2 of Marmota monax. Lineage (NCBI taxonomy): Eukaryota > Metazoa > Chordata > Mammalia > Rodentia > Sciuridae > Marmota > Marmota monax. The sequence continues at coordinate 10,878,134 of NW_026692907.1, read as the reverse complement.
GTATCATAAGAGACAAAGGAGATTCTTATAGCAGGTGATACCTGGACTCTATTTAGGGGTTATCCAGATAAAGAACTACATAGGACTGTCTTCTGCAGAGAATGCTGAATGTAAAATCACCTGGCAGTAGAAGAGCCCAAGGCTGGAGGAACAGCCAATCCATTAAGGTTGAAGGGTTGGCTGCCATCTATGGTAGGGAGCAAGCTGCCTTTGCCTGATGACTTTGCCACAGTCCACTGGATAGACTGTTCCTCCCAACTAAATGTCAAATTCCTTCCTTATTATGCTCTTGTCTGCTCTGTGTTTTAAGCAAATTTTGGCTGATTAATCAACATTGAATATTTTACATACACAACAAAGCTTCTTTCCATAAGATAAACTTACAACCTCTTTACAAAAAGGGCCCAAACCCATCAGGATGATTTCCCAGTAGACCGCATTTATAGATCATTACAAATGCCAGAAGCATGACCCAAATTTTCAGTTATCAAAGGGTGGAGATTCTCTCATACTTTGGAATGTGTTTATTTAACTTTTAAATAAAATTTTACATCGAACTCTGAGTGCAAAATGCACACCCAACAAAAACTCACAAAGTCTTGTAATCATCGTGCAGGTTTTCAAAACAGAATGTTGTCACTCTGCAAACTTCCCTTGTGTCACCTCCCAGTTCCCAAGTCCCTCTTCCCCAGAGATAATTACTATCCTGATTTCTATCATCATAGAATGGTTTTGCCTGTTTGAATGTTGTATAAATGATATCCTTTAGTCTATACTCTTCATACTTGGTGCTCATCTTTTTTTTTTTTTTTTTTTTGGTACTAGGTATTGAACTCAGGGACACTCGATCACTGAGCCACATCCCCAGCCCTACTTTTTATATTTTATTTAGAGACAGGGTCTCACTGAGTTGCTTAGCACCTCACTTTTTGCTGAGATTGGCTTTGAACTCATGATCCTCCTGCCTCTGCCTCCTGAGCTGCTGGGATTACAGGCATTTGCCACTGCACCCAGCTCATCATTCATTTTTGTAAGATTCATCCATGTTGTTTGTGGTAATAGGTGGTTTGTTTACACTGCTATATAGTATTTCATTAATTAAACCATAATTTATTTATCCATTCTACAGTAAAAATATAAATTATTTCCAATTTAAAGAAACTACAAGTAGTGCTGCTATATCCACTCATGATCATGCCCTATGGTACACATAAATACACATTTCTGTTTGACCTAAGCCTTGGAGTGGAACTGCAACACTATGAGTACATGTAGAGGTAGGTTTATTAGATGTTGGCAGTTTTCCAAAGTGGTTGCATTAATTTACACACCCAGGGGCAATGTTTATGAGTTTTATCTGTATGACATATCTATATCCTTGCCATAGTTCATATTATCAATATTTTTACACTAAGCTATTCCCAAGGATATGCAGTGACATCTTACTAAGGTTTAATTAGCATTTGCTCAATACTGCTAGTAAGTGGCTTTTAAGTTATTGATTTTTTTGGTACCGGGGATTGAATTCAGAGGCACTCAACCACTAAGCCACACCCCCCAGCCCTATTTTGTATTTTATAGGAGACAGGGTCTCACTGAGTTGCTTAGTGCCTCACAATTGCTGAGGCTGGCTTTGAACTCATGATCCTCCTGCCTCTGCCTCCTGAGCTGCTGTTGATTTTGAAGGTGTCTTCTTTTGCAAAGTGTTTGTTTGTACTTTTTGCTCATTTCCTTGTTGGATTGTCTTTTTCTTTTTGCTTTGCAGACATTTTTTACATATTATATCAGTTTTCTAAGGCAGTACCCCCTAACAAAGTACCACAGACTGGGTGGCTTAAATAACGGAACTTTATTGTCTCACAGTTCCGGAGGCTGCAAGTCTGAAATCAAGGTGTGGACAGATTTGGTTCCTTCTGAGGGCTGTAAGAGAAATTTTGTTCTATGCCTCTCTCCATTCAGTGGTTTGTTGGCAATTTTTGGAATTCCTTGGCTTATAGATGCCTGTCTTCATCATTACAAGGCATTCACCCTATCTAAATTCCTCTATTATGACCATATCCGTTTCATTGGATTAGGGCCCGCTTACTCCAGTGTGACCCCATCTTAACCGCTTACATATGCTATGACCCTATTTCCAAATAAGGTCACATTTTGAGGTGCTGGAGCTAGAAACTTGACACTTGTAGTTTGAATAATATACATGTTTTTTAAAAAAATCTTCCAGGGATGGGGATATAGCTCAGTTGGTAGAGTGCTTGCCTTGCATGTACAAGGCCCTGGGTTTAATCTTCAGCACCAAAAAAAAAAAAAAAAAAAAAAAATCTTCTAGCTAGGCACAGTGGTGCATGCCTGCAATCCCAACAGCTTGTGAGTTTGTGAGACTGAGGCAGGAGGATCACAGGTTTGAAACCATCCTCAGCAATTTAGCGAGACTGAAGCAACCTAGGGAGTCCCTGTCCTAAAAAAAAGGGAAGAAAGAAATCTTCCAGTTTGTGTTTTGCTGTTACACTCTCTTAATGATATCGAGGAAGACTAAAGATGGCTATAAGTTGTTTTTCATTCTCCAAATTGAGAGTTGACATTTCTTCCTCCTTCTCTTGAGTCCAGGTTTTCCCGATGACTGCTTAAACAATAAAACATGTTGGAAATGAGGCTGTACCATTTCTAGGCCAAGTCTTTGAGAGAAGGAGCACATTCTTCCCTCTTAGAAGACCTGTTCTTGGGATATTTGCTTGTGGGGTATCAGGCTGCAAGAAACCCAGGCCACACAGAGAGGCTCCCTAGTGAGCATTCCTAGTTGAACATCAACCAATAACCAGAATTAACTCCCAGTACTGTGAAAGAGCCACCCTGGACCTTATGGCCAAAAGAGCTCTACCCCAGCCAACATGTAGAGCAGCAGAGATGCCCAGCAAGCCCTCTCAAACTGTGGAATCATAGGAATGAGTTGTTCATAAGAAATAGTTGGGTTTTTTGCATCAATAATTTTTTTATTGGTTGTTCAAAACATTACAAAGCTCTTGACATATTTCATACATTTGATTCAAGTGTGCATCAATAACTTTTTAAAATTTTTTTTAATTAGTTACACATGACAGTACAATGACCTTGACATATCATACATTTGAATCACGTGGGATACAATATCTCATTTTTCTGGGTATACAGTTTGCAGAATCACATTGTTCATGCATTCACATATATACACACAGTAATAATGATGTCTGTTTCATTCTACTATCCTTCCCATCTCCCCAACCCCTCCCCTCCCATCATTTCTCTCTACCTAATCTAAGGTAGCGCTATTCTTTTTTTTTTCCTCACATCTTCATACGTGTATTTTGTATAACACTGAGGGTCTCCTTCCGCCATCCATGCAATTCCCTTTCTCCCTCCCTTTCCCTCCCACCCCTCTTCCCTATGTAGAGGTAATCTTCTTCCCATGCTCTTCCTCTCTTCCCCATTTTGAGTCACCCCCCTTATATCAGAGAAGACATTCGGCATTTGTTTTTTTGGGATTGGCTAACTTCACTTAGCATAATCTGCTCTAATGCCATCCTTCCCTGCAAATGTCCTGATCTTATTATTTTTTAATGCTGAATAATTTTCCATTGTGTATATATGCCACATTTTTTAATCCATTCATCCATTGAAGGGCAGCATCAATAATTTTTAAAAAAATATTTATTCTTTAGTTTTAGTTGGACACAATATCTTTATTTTACATCTATGTGGTGCTAAGGATCGAACCCAGTGCCTCGTGCATGCTAGGTGAGCACTCTATCACTGAGCCACAACCCCAGCCCCTGCATCAGTAATTTTTGATTAACAAAAGTTATCATAAAGTTTAATCATGATTCAGAAAAAATTGAGCAAATAACTTTCTCTAAAAAAATATTTTGACTGCGTAGACTGCAGTTATTGGGGGTGAGGGCAATGGTAACTTAAAATTACCCTATTTTCTATTCTGAAAATGACAAAAAGTCCCATTTCCAGTTTGATTATAAAGATACATGAGACTCAAAATGACTGAGAATAAATACAAAACAAGAAAGGCGGGGCTGGGGATGTGGCTCAAGTGGTAGTGCGCTCGCCTGGCATGCGTGGGGCCCGGGTTCGATCCTCAGCACCACATACAAACAAAGATGTTGTGTCTGCCAAATGCTAAAAAATAAATATTATTTAAAAAAAAAAAAACAAGAAAGGCAAAAACTGTAAAGCTAAAGGGCATACAATAGGCTCTAAGAGAAAAAAAATCTCAGAAATACCCAAAGTGGCAACAAGAAACATTTGGCTGGAATTTGAAGTTCTTTTCAGTCATCTTTGTCTTTTGCTACGTTTTTAAGAACGTACACGAACTCGATGTAATTGAAATTCCCCTATCTGTCAATAGGGGCTTCTCTGTACAGCTCATCCACTTCCTTATCTGTAAACCGATCGCCCATGAATGGTCAGCAACTCTCTCAGGTAATCCTCCTGAATGGTGCCAGTAGCTTCTTCATCAAAGCAAGCAAATGTATTTCTATTAACATCTTTGGGATCTGAGCCATTTAACTTCTTACCAAACATGGTGAGGAACACGGTGAAATTGATGGGTCCTGGAGCCTCATTCATCATGACATCCAGGTATTCATCAGTGGGATTCTTCCCCAGTGAGGCAAGCATATCATGCAAATCTTCCTTGTCAATGAAACCATCTCTGTTCTGGTCAATTATGTTGAAGGCCTCTTGAATTCCTGAATCTGTGATTGGTCAAACATGGCAAACACATTGGATGTACATGTTGTGCATTGAGGGCACTTCTTGGTGGTCTTGGTCTTTGCTCTTTTGCTCGTCATGGTAGTGGTTAAATCCCTACACAGCCATGAGACTCAAACACCTTAGCAAATCCCTCGATGCCTCTCAGGTCTTAATTTTAATGTATTTCCAACATACCAATCTTTCTCTTTAGTGTTGGTGCTTGTGTCCTGTTAAAGAAATATTTGCCTGCTTCTAGGATGTGAAGCTTTGTTATCATCTAGAAACTTTATTGATGACCTTTTACATTTTAATCTACATTATCTAAATGATTTTGCGTATGATAGAGTGTATGATACAATGCAATGTGGCATATTCCCTTTGAATTTAATAATAATGATAATGCTTTTGAATTTAGAATTCAATTTGCCTATAAATACCAGTATAGTAGTAATTTAACATCACAAAGGAGTAAAAGAAAATTTGAAAATTTATTTTACCTATCTGCCATCTCCTCACTCCCCATCAGGTCTCAAGGAAATGGACACTTAATCATGTATTCATCCATAAAACATTGAGCCAGGATTTATATTTGTATATGCCAGGATCTAAACCAGAGGCTGCAACACACCAGATGAGATACAGGCACTCTTCTCACATAATTACAATCTTTGGGGGATAAATGAAAAACATTTAATTTAAATTTTGCTGAGTGTTATGAAAGAAAAACAGATAACATGAGAATGGAGACCACAAATCCTAAATCTAGGACTACAGGTGCATCAGAGAGATTCCTTGCAGAAATGATGTTTAAACTGAGGCCCAGGGGATGAGTATTACTTACCTAGAGAAAGAATTGGGAAGAAGAAATTTCCAGAAAAAAAGTAAAAAAAAAACATGGCAAAGAAGAATCCAAAATATTAGTGGAACTGAGAAGAGTCTTGTGTGGCTAAGGGCTGAGAATGTCAGAGACACAGATGAGACTGAGAGATGGAAGAGGCAAGACTTATGAGCCACCTTAGAGAAATCTGGACTTTTTTTTTTTTCAGAAATGGGAGGCACTTTGAAGAGTTTAAGCAGGGGAGTGACATGATGGGTCTTGTGGGGTTGAAGATCAATAGGGTTGCCTTGTATGACAAGGTAGAACATAAGCAATATCTGATACAGGCTTCAAAATGCCAGGTGGCTTCAAGGGAAAAGTCTCATTGGCTTGAGGCATCAGGAAGGACTCCATAGAGGAAGTGCAGACGGGCACCAGCAACTGGGCAGTGGAGTCTGGACATGGGAAACACAGTGGGCGCATGTGCATGAGTTGGGAAACAGAGAAGGAGGAGGCAGAAGGAGCAGCCTTTCCCACAAAGCTGGAAACGTGTGTGGCATGTTGGGGACAGGGCTGGAGGATCATGGGGTGTAAGCCTGGAAGGGCAGGCTGTGGCATGAGAGGCCCAGAGGCAACAGTGAATAGTTTATAAATAATGACTTTGTCGGCCGGTTACTCTAGAAGACTGAACCTGAAGTAAAAGACTCATGTGCAAACAAATTTTGGGGAAAGCAATCCCAGGGAAGCCAGACTGAGGGAAAAGTGGAGTGAGAGAGGAGAGTGAAGAACAAATACAAAGCACACAGGGAAGCAAGTCCTCGCTGAGCGAAGGCAAATGCTCAGTCTCCCAGGAAATTCTCACAGAGACCCAGGGGGCAGGAGATGAGAGCTGTCACGTCTCAGAACATTAACATTTCTGGGCTTCTGGCACATATGATGCTGTTGGGTTATGTCCGAGAATGACTTAAGGGACCAGGAGCAGCCACCCGAATGCAGCGGCAGTGGTTGGCTTGGCCACGGGAGCAGATGGAACACTCTTACCATAAGTCAATGCACATATGTGGGGCTCAGATGCGGCACCCACCCACCCAGCCCAGAGGACGCTGTGAGTCAGGTAGGGCTAAGTCTAGCTGCTCTCTGGGCTGCTGTGCATTTGTCTATGTGAGGGGCATGAGGGACTTTGAAGGCTTGAGGAGGAGTGGCCATGAGACCAGAACAGGCAACAAGGGAGAAGTTCGCAGCAGAACTTCCAGAAAACACCTGTGGGAGCATGCGTTTAATCAGGAATCGCACCAGTGAAAGCAGAAGCAGAACTGAGCAGGGAGAGCTTTGGATGGTCAAGCAGATCAGACGAGGTCTCAAGTAGCCCAAATGGAGCTTGATTTGACCAAATGAGGTCAAAGCCTGGCCCTGAGAGGAGTCCTGCCCAGGAAGGACATGGCCAGGATTCCCACCTTTTTGCTCAGTCATTGGATGGGAGCTGCCCAGAGGAGAGGAGCTGCACTGGAGCCAGCTTCTTCCAGCTCACAATAGCTGACTATTACATTTTCAGAAATTTTATGAGCCAGTGGTTATGCCTAGCCATGAATAAAAATTAAATTATGTAAACTTACAATTAAATAGAATATATTTTAAAAATACAATATGGATAGCAAATAAGCACATGAAGAAATGTTCAAGATCATCAGCCATTTGAGAAATACACATTAAAAATGTGATGAAATACCTATGCATACCCATAGCTAAGTTTTAAAAAATATATTGATAATAACCAAGGCTGGTGAGAATGAGGAGCTACTTCACTCTCTCATTCATTGCTGGTGGCAATGGAAATGGAATAACTGATCTGGAAAACAGTTGGGAAGTTTCTTATCAAGTTAAACATGACCCAGTGATCTCATTTCTGCATATTTATCCTAAGGAGATGGAAATTTTTGTTGACACAAAAATCTGTGCAGTGTTCCAGACATAGGATGTAAAAGAAAAAGTTTAATAATGCAAATTAACCTTAAGAGTATATATTGCTGTAGCTGTTACATTGTAAATAGCACAGAAATTGGAGGAATATTCCAGTATTTGCAAAGTTTTTTCTGATTCACAAGGATGTCACCAATGCCACTGAAGAATGAGTGAAGTTCCCAGGACACATCTTTGCTGTTTTAATTTCATATTAATCCTTAATGCAAACAAAAATATCAATCACTTTTTTAAGACTTTTTTTTTTTTTGGTACCTGGGATTGAAGTCAGGGACACTTGACCACTGAGCCATATCCCAGCCCTATTTTGTATTTTATTTAGAGACAGGGTCTCACTGAGTTGCTTAGGACCTCGATTTTGCTGAGGCTGGCTTTGGACTTGTGATCCTTCTGCCTCAGCCTCTCAAGTGAGCCACTGGGATTATAGGTGTGTGCCACTGCACCCTGCTACCAATCAACTTTTATGTCAGATCCATACTGATTTGTTAAGTGCACGTTGGGTACAATAGCTTAGATATGAGAGATAAAGATCAGCAAAACTTTCCTGTGAGAATTAATTGGCTCTATGGAATACATAACAGAGTATTGTATATTGAATCATCATTGAGAAATTATACATTATACTTCTTCATATCAGTAAAATTTATAATAAACTGATACTTACACATACACACACGCCGATACTTGTACAATCCATCGTCATTATTTTCAGATTTTTGTATTTGCAAATTCATCTGTGTTAAAATTGACCTGTGTGAATTTCAGTCAATACCTACTGCGCTTTTATGGTCATTTGTAGACATGAAAGGAGTGACAAAAATTTTGAATTGGCCAGCATGCACAGCTGGGTTGGACAGCTCTGCTTTTTGCTCCAGCTCTCATATTGTAAGCTTACTCTCTGCTGTTTATCTAGTGCCATGTTTTTCATATGTTTGTGCTTTTTTGTGGATAATTTTGGTGTTTAAAATAGCCCCCAAGTTTAGTGTTCAGGTGCTGTTACTAAGCACAAGAAGACTGTGGTGTACCTTATGGAGAAAATATGTGTATTAGACAAGCTTTGACCAGGTATGCATAATGCTATTTGGCTATGAGTTCAATGTCAACAATATACACTGAACAAAAAGTGTCTTTCAACAGAAAAACACACAGAAAATAAGGTTAAAGTATTTCCCTCAACACCTTATCCTCAGTTTTGCTTTCTGAAGTTTTAGTTACCCATGGTCAACCACAGTCCAAATATATTAAATGGAAAGTTCCAGGAATAAATAATTTATGAACTTTAAATTGAGCACTGTTCTGAATGACATGATGACATCTGGTGCTGCCAGTTCCATTCCTCTCTGGATGTGAATCATCCCACTGTCCTGTACACCTGGCACTCCTTTAGTCATTTAGTAGTCTTCTTGGTTATCAGATCAACTATCACGATTTCACAGTGTTTGGTTCAAGTAACCCTCACATAACAGCCTAAGGCTGTGTAAGTCACAATACCTGTGACATCCATCCTACTTCATCTCCTCACACAGGCACTGCATCATCTCAAAACATCACAAGAGTGAGTACAGAACAGTAAGATAAGCAGGGGGGAGTATCGCCCTGATTAACTCAGCTGGGAGCATGCATGTTGGGCAATTTTGAAGAGAGACATATTCATATAACTTGTTACAACATATTGTTATAATTATTCTATTTTGTTATTAATTATTGCTGTTAATTTCTTATGTCTTTATAGTTAAACTTTATCACAGGTATGCATATACAGGAAAAAAAACAGTACATACAGTGTACATCATACATGCATCCAGTACGGGGGCTTGGAACATATCCCTTGTGGATAAGGGGAGACTATTACATATGTTAATGGGTTGATGAAAATGTGACCATAGTCTCACAGGGATCTAACTTTGTATTTCAGCCAGGAGGAATGGCTCAGTATTCACTATTTGGTGTTTGAAGCTACTTTTCAGGGCTTACGGAGAACTATAGAGAAGCATGAGAACTGACCCCACTGCGAGCCTGTTGTTAAACCTTACCAGCACACAATGACTGAGGCCCACTCTGCAGGAATTGCCACACTGCTGGCAACCAGGCAGTCCTGTCATGGAGTAGGGTCTGAGTGACATATCTCCATGTGGGCCCCAATTTCCAGGCCTTCAGTTAGAGAAGTTCAGTCTTCAAGGTACAAGTTTGAATCCATATCTTCAATTGACTAGGCTAGTGAACTGTACCTCGTTCCATTCAGCAGGAGAATGACAGCTACTTCACAATTTTGTTGTGAGTCCCAGTGAGACAGATCACGTATGTGAAATGATCAGTGCAGTGCCAAGCATGCAGTAGAAGGTGAACACATACGAATCCTCCTACACTTCACTCCAAACTCCAGTAGGGGGCAGGGGTAGGGAGACTCTCCATTCTATCCGCTCCTCACTCCTTTGATTGCGGAGGTTCCGGCTGCAGCAGGGTTGTTCCCATTCTAAATCAGCGTTCAGCATAAACCCTCACTGTCTGAAAAGCCCAGGCTGGGTTCTGAAGTGGAAATGCCCAAACCTGAGATTCTAGAACACCTGCTGCCTGAAAGGTGTTGCTTCTTTCCAGGACCATACAAGGGGTCTGCTTCCTAAGTTAGCTCTTGCTGCCTTCCTTTCATGACAGGAAAAGCAGGCAATGTTCTAGAAGTGCCTGTGTGTGTGGCTTCTGTTTTAGGGGTGGTGGGAGGAGGCTATGATGGGCACATTTGCTTAGTCTGTTTTTTTTTTTTCTTGATGCCCTAACCTGTGCTTCAGAAGCCTAAGCCAATTCAGATCTTGCTGCCTCTGACTCAGCTTTACCCTGAAGACACAGTTTGGTCTCTGAGTCATCAGGCTGAGCTCCTGCTTTCGAGGACAACAGTCTGGCATTGCAGCTTCATCTTCCTAGGAAAGGTGCTGTGTCTCCACACCCCAGTGCCAGCCCCATGCCTAATTTGGCTCACAATACCCAGAAGTCAAGAAACAAATTCTTCATAAGATCAGAGAAAAAGAGTTCAAAACCAGGACTTGGAATGCTGGGGTTTCAGTTCCTGCTCCACCAATTAACTTGTGTGACCTTGGGCTAAACCTACCTGAAACTGGTGTCCTTTTCCCTAAAATAGAAATAGTGATCCACACTGGGTCTACCCCACCAGAAACCCAAATGAAGCAGAGTCAAGTACTCCAAACATGAGGGCACAAACCCTTGGTCTACAGGCTGGATCTGATCCATAAACCCATTTTCTTTGGCTTAAACAATATTGACCTATATATATAGATTTAGCATTTTTTAAATAAGTCGCCAACAAATTAGGAGACTTCACTTAAATGTCTGGATTTATGGCTTTTCCTAAAAAAGATAGGATCAAGCCATATTAATTCCTTTTCTTGGATGGCAGAAATCAACTGCAGATGAGTAGTGGAAGCCTTGGACAAGAGCCTAGGTGGGGGATGGGATGCTCTCCAGCTTGCCATAGTTCCCATCACTCCCTATTGTCTCCAAGCCTCCATTCCCCTTTATGATTGCTCTGGGGCTATCCCTTTGCTTTGCTGGAATCCTAGCAGGGGTGAAATCCTTCTAACAACCATGCTTCTGTCAAAACAGGAAATAAAAGCCCCAGAAATGTCTCTTGCCTCAAATTATCTCTCTCATCTGGATCACAAAGTCAAAAATGAAACCCCTTTGGTTCAGTTTCACTATGTGCTATTGGGTGGAAGGAAAGACGCTAGTGGTGGTCAGGGATGGGATCTGGAGTACAGCAGGCTGCATTCCTCTCCAACCCCACTGTTTGTCCCCATCTGTAAAAGGAGTAGTAGAAGCAGCTTCTAGTACTATTGTGCACAACACAGAACACAGAACATGAAATTATGAAATAATTAATGAAATAGGCAAATATTTCATTAATAAAAGTTCAATGAACCGCTTCCGTGGAAGATGGGGCTGCGAAGTGAAAGATTTAGGATTCTGAGTGGGGCTACAACCATGACTTGGAAGGAGATGGAAAAAGAAATGCCTTAGGAGAGATAAAAGTTCTGTTACATCCCTCACCCACCTTCACTCCCCCACCTTCCCTGGCTAAGAGCTCACTGCACACAGATTCCCAGTTGCCAGGCCTGGGTTCGAGTCCTGTCTTGGGCAAGTCGTTACTTTGATGCTGTCTCCCCATCTATCACGAAGATAGAAATGTCTAAATGAGTTGAGAGAACGGTATGTGAAAGCACATTTGGAAATCTGAAAAGCGATATGCACCAGTTAGGAGTTTTCTGGTTTCTTTTCAAAGTTTTTCTCCTAAACTCTGTCCAAGGGCTTTTGCAGTTATCAAAGCTAAGACCCTCCCCCTCGGTTTCGCAATTCGGCCCTTTCCTACACACCAAAGCCCGTGCCGCGTCAGGAGTCTTTTTCACCCCCGCTAGCGAAGGCGGGGACTCGGGTGGTGTTGGCAGCCAGCGACGAGGGGCGAAGCGGCGGCGGGCCGCGCCTCCCAGTCCCGCATCCGGCGCGGTGGGTGTGCCCGCAGGGTGTGCACCCCGAGTTCTGGCCTATCTCTCCGGCCAGAGGGCGCCTGGAGGCTGTGCGCGCCCCGGACAACAAGGGTGCGCCAGAGCGGGGTGCGCGCCCGGGACGCGGACCTGCACCCAGAGGCTGCGTGCGCCCGGAAGGCAGGGTGGGCGCCCCGCCGCGGGGCCCCAGGCACAGTGAGTCGCCTCCCACCGTACTTCCGCGGCTAGCCAAGGTAAGGGTCTCTGCGCCCCCAACCCCGAGCAGTGCGTCTGCTGGGGCGTCCAGCACCCCGCCCTGCGCTACCAGGGGCTTGGCCCCCGCGCTCGGCCACTCTTCTCTGGTCCCTGCTGCCATCCTAGCCCCCTCCCAGAGCGGCGTCGCCAGCTCCTTTTAAGGCAGAGGCTGCGGCAGCCAGGGCCGAGCGGGTGCCCCCGCCCCGAAGCCTGGGGTCCGCGACAGCGCGGGAGGGGGCTGCTGGGCTGCGCCGGCTGCGGGTGGATGGGCGCCGCTCCCTTTCCATCTCTCTGGAGGATTGAGACCAGTGGGGAAGGAGAGACCGCGTCGTCCTTGCGGCCCAGGTGGTGCAGCCCCTGCCCAGCTTTACCCTGCGTTCTGAGATGCAGCTTGCGGGACTGGGGGCACCCTACCGCCGGCTCCTAGGACTACCTGGAATTCAGCGTGTGTAGTCGCTCATGTTTTGCAAAATCTGGCCCCAAGCTCCTGGCCTGACACTCCTCAGTCCCTGGCTGAAGTTTCCAGCCCTCCAGTGACCTTGGGTGGAGGCTGGGGGTATCTGGGGGGCCAGGTACAAGAGCGCCCCGGAACATTTTGCCAAGCCTTGGGCCACTGGGAGAGCTCCCCTCTCTCTTACATCTCCCTTAGTGTCAAATCTTTGACCCCACGTACTTCGCCCCTTCAACTGGCCGGTTACTTAGTATGGGAGTTGGAAAGTCAAACTCATGACCCCTACACCAGCTCTGAACCTACTCTTGTCCTTGAACATCCACCAGGGCTACAAAACCCTGGCATTCTTATTTTCCAAGCACCCTGGGATGTGGGCCAGTAAGGTGGGGAGGGAGTATTTTCCAAGAAAGAGGAGAATATTTCTCCTCTCCAAGGATAATCCTCTGAGACCAGGGCAGAGAGAGTCCTGTATCCACCAGGCATGGCCAGGGAAGGGTCAGATGTAGCCACTGACCAGGTTGAAGCCCCGGGAGAAAGCATCTTGAATTAAGTTCAGTTCCAAAGGACCTTCCTGAGTAAATCAAATCTGAGTTTCTTAGAGCCTCTCCAGACGTGACATAGGAGACCTTAGATCTACATTTGGAACCTAAGCTGAGTCCTGTCTTTCATTGTCTTTTCAAGTCCAGCTTTCCTGCCCCCATCCAGGTCACATGCAGAGAGAGAAATAGAGACTGACAGCACCCTGCTGGACTCACCCCGAACATGTGAACTAAGTACCAGTACCAGATCAGGGACAGTTTGTTGTGGAGAATGGCTCAGGCTGTCATTCAATCAACTCCATGCCGGGCACTGGGCAAGGTAGAGAAATACAAAAGTAAAAGAACTGGCACTCTTTGGCCTCATGGAGTTCACAGACCAGTGGCCAAGACATGAATCAAATCACTTATTTGAGTGAGTATAGAATTTATTGAGTATAGAATGCTTCACAGTGCTGAGTTATTTTAAAGGAAACCGTTAGGTGTCCTGAGAACCTGTGATTGGTCCAGTGTCACTCTGTCTGAAAACTGATAGGAGTTAACTAACTGAGGAGGATGGAAAGAGGCTTGAAGCAAAAGGAGCGGTAGAGTCAAGTGGAGGAACTGAAAACCTGTTTGCCAGGTGAGGTCCAGGGGCCTAAATAGGCATGTACCTTAGTTCTGCATCCCAATGAGTGGGCCAATTAGCATCTTTCTTTCTTGGCTATAATAATAGGCAGTTAGACACTCCCCTCTCTGCCCCCATCCAGGTCACATGCAGAGAGAGAAATAGAGACTGACAGCACCCTGCTGGACTCACCCCGAACAGAACATGTGCACTAAATACCAGTATCTTGATCAGGTAGCCCATGTGTCCACTCATGGTGCCAAGAGCAGTTCTTTCCTTTACTCCTTCCTTGTTGTTCCATTCAGCTCACAACTGTCAGGCCTCTGCTCAGCATTTAGGGAAATTCATGCAGGGAGTGAAAGTTCATGTTAGACTTTTGCAGCTGGAAAGAACTCACTGTCCACAAAGTAAAATTCCTTAGGGTGGTGGACAGAGCATTTCCTAATCTGGGCCCTGCCTACCTGTCCAGCCTTATCTCTGGCTTCCACCACTTTCCCTGGTCTCCTGCAGTGAGCACCCCCACAGTGTTCTACTCACAATTACACTTGAGGCAATTTGTGGAGCACTTGTTGTCTTTGCACATATTGCCCTTTGTCTAAAATACTCTTCCATTTGTTCACCCACTGAATGCATACATAGCCTTCAACTTCATCATTAAGTTTTCCCTCCCAGAAGGCCTTTCCTGACCAGACAGAATCAAAAGTTGCCTCTTTGTTTCCAAAGGCATGTCCTGGGCTGGAGATGTGAGAGCACTTGTTTAGCATGCGTGAGACCCTGGATTTAATCCCCAGCACTACCAAAAAACAAAAACACAACAATCCACCAAAAAGTAGGCTTCTGTTACAGTGAGTATCAACTGCACTGAGTACCCTAAAATCAGAACTTTTCTGGTCATATTTGTGTCTCCAGTGCCTAGCACAGAGCAGGACCATAGAAAGTGCCCAATAACTGTTGGATAGAAATTGTTTAGTATTTCTTAACTTTTTAAATGGAGGAGTATTGCATATATCTTTAAGATGCTGTTGAAAATTATGGACACTCTCCTTCAAATGCATATAACTTAAAATATCTTACATATAATATCATATGATTCATAGCCCCCCCATGGACCCAATTTCTATAATTTTATTTTTTATTTTTTTGGTACCAGAGACTGAATCCAGTGCCACTTAACCCTTGAGCCACATCCCCAACCAGTGTGTGTGTGTGTGTGTGTGTGTGTGTGTTTTATTTAGAGACAAGGTCTTGCTGAGTTGCTTAGGGCCTTGCTAAATTGCTGAAGCTGACTTTGAATTCACAGTCCTCTGTCTCAGCCTCCCCAGCCTCTGGAATTACAGGTGCATGCCACCATGTCCAACTCCATATGTTTAGACTGCAATTTTTTAGGAAACAGAGACTGAGTGAGGTGCAGTGACTGCTCAAGTACCCCCAGTGGTCAGGAGCAAGGACCCCAAGTTCCCAAGAAGTCCAAATTCCTTCTGTTTCTTTCTGCTTGTTTTAGCCAAGCAGCTTCTTTGCATCCTTGGTGCTTTATGAAGGCCATGCTCATGGCTGGAAAATGTATATCTTGGTTTTGCTTCAGTTCAGGAGCAGCCTAAGGTGTGACAGGGAGAAAAATCTTATTACGGGCACACTTGACAATTAGGAAGACAGATGGGCCAATTCTGCTGGCCTATTTGCCACCCCTAGTCTGCAATGTTATTACATCTGTTTTAGCTGGAGGAGAGTCACAGGTGCCTCACAGTCATGTGGGGTGGAGGAGAGGGTGGATGGGGTCTGGCGGGACAGGCTGGGAGATGTTCTAGACAGGACCATTAAGGTCAAGGAACCAGCTATTGGCTTTGTCAAAGGCTTCCTCCCTACAGGGCAGGGCTCTTGCATGCTGTCACTGGGGTCTTGCCTGCCCACCTCACCACCCCTTTCTGCAAACAAAACACCTGCTTTAGGCCATTTTGTTCTCATCTGCAGATCAGGATCTTCATTCATTCAGTAATTCATTCATTCATCAAAACCCCGTAAAACCTCTGGTCTGTACCAGTTACTGTTCTGGCTCCAGTGCACAAAGGATGGTCCCGAAGTGTGGCCAGTGCTTCTGCAGCTCTGCTCTGCTGGGGGAAGATAGAGGTAGCTTTACTACTAATTTAACCAATGTCTAAGCAGGTTGGTGGGTGGGCATTTATGACTTCTGAATGCTGATGATCTGCTCACTTTGAAAACTCTCATCTCAGGGTCTGGGGAGGTAGGGATGGAGGTCGGTGGTAGAGTGCTTGCCTAGCATGCGTGAGGTCCAGGTTTGATCCCCAGCACTGCAAAGTAACAAACAGGACCCCTTTGATCTTGTGCAGGTTCTGTCACCCCAGGGGAGCCTCAGTTTTCCTCACTGTGAGTGGATTGATAACAGTCCTTCCCCGCCATCTCTGGGTGGTCAAGCAGACACAATGACCGTAGGTCTACCCAACTCTGAGTTTGGAACAGTACAGAATAATCATAATGTGCACGTGTGCCAAACCCTGGCACATTCGGTTCTCATAGTCATCCTTCAGATGGTTATTCTCATAATACCCAGTGAGGAAAAGGAAGCTCAGAGACTCTGTGTGACTTACCAGGATCATGAAACAAACAAACTGGGATATATATATATATGTATATTTGGACAGGAGATTAGCCCAAGAGCACTTTACCACTGAGCTATATTCCCAGTCTTTTTTTTAATCTCATTTTATTTTGAGACAGGGTCTCGCTAAGTTACTTAGGACCTAGTTAACTTACTAAGTCTGGCTTTGAACTTTCAATCCTCCTGCATCAGCCTCCTGAGCTGGTGAGATGATGGGCATGTGCCATGGTGCCCCACCATGAAACTGCGATTTGACAGAGCTTTCTGTCTCTGGAGCTCAGACAGGGAAGCACATTGTGATTTTCTTGTGGTACAGTGTGTGGGAAGAGGCATGGGCTTAGAGGTCAGGGAATCCTGAAATTGGAGACTAAGTCTGCTGCTAAGGAGCTGTGTGATTTACAGCTGGACCCTAACCTCTCTGTGCCTCAAAATGCTAATCCTGCAGGCCCAGGTTAGATTAAGAAACTTAATAGGCCTTTCTGTGAACAGCATCTGGTCTCTACAGATCGTATTTCAAAGTAGGATGAAAGAAAAAAGAAGGGCCCTCTTGCTAAAAATAGGCCCATCGCAGTTTCCGGGATAGAATAAATGCCGTCCCAAGATTTTAAGTAGATGGTTAATGTGCTGCTTAGGCAGTTATAGATTGGTGGTGTCTGAAGAAGCAGGCTGTGTGTTCCTTCTTCAAGGAAAGGACTCTGCAGTATTTTCCCAAGGAGCGCCTCACTGTCTCTCCTGGGCCCTGAGCCCTGCTCGTCAGATAACTTTGTGGGGACTCAGACAATGTGGGAGAAAACACAAATCCTAATTCCCACCCCCTTCCCATTTCTTTCCCCCAAAGTAAATAAAACTTATTGGCTGCCATTTTTTTTTTTTAAATTTAAATGTGTCTGTGGCTTTTCCCCTCTGGTGCTGAAGGATTCTTTGTGTCTGCTGAGTTTCCTTCTTTATTTCTGGTTTATCTGACGTCAAGGGACAAGAAGGCAGAGAAATATGGCATGGGGAGAATTTGCTCCATGCAAAGATAAAAGAGCAGCAGCCTTCCATGCTGGTTCCCCTCCACAGTCTGATTTCTGCCCAGCTGCCCGGCGAGGCTGGCTCTCAATGAAATTGATTTAGATTTAGGTTTCTTTGCAGGGCACCAGGCCTGGGGGCTGAGTATTTCCAGGTGCTGTGCTCACAGCTGTTGCTTACTATGTCCCCTCAGCTCCCTCCCTTCTGCCTTGGAAAGCGGGTCATCCTACTCTTGGGGAAAGGTTTAAAAGACAGAATGTCAAATTGGGTGATGGCTGAATATATGGTAGGGTCAGATCTGTGTTTACCAGATACAATGTTGAGTGCATGCATGAGAGCATTTTATCAGTAATATTTGAATTTTTTAAGAGATTGTTTTCATGTATGATTTGTGTGATTGTAAATAAGGAGATAATGAAAGGGCATCACCTACCTGCCCCTCAATAAAAGGCAGAGGTGGAGAGGAAAAATTAGTTTCACCTTTTGCCCTGTGAGCCTGGACAGATTGTTCAAGTTCACTGAACTTCAGCCTCCTCATTTGTAAAATGGTGTTGATAATACTGATGAAGTGCTCTTCTGATGCAGCAAACAGAGACTCCCCTTACACTGGCTCTGAGGAAGGAAGAGAGAAGCCATCAAATGTAGCACTGGCATCAAAGCCCAGGTCTGGAAGGAGGAAGGCATCCTCAGGGCAGATGACCCTATGGAGAGGGTTGAGTTCCAGGCCACACCAGCATTACAGCTGGTTCCTGGTCTTCACTCCATGGTGCCACGTTCCAGGGCCAGTGGCTCAACTGTGCATCTTGGCCCTTGCTGAGCTAATCACCTGGACCTCTCCTTTGTTGATGTTCCAGAGAGGATCCTCTGGTCTGAGATCAGCCCTCTAGAAGCTGAGGCTTTCTCTCCAGACCATCTGCGGCAGGGATCAGGTGGCCTGGGCATGGGATTCAACCAAGGCACAACTCCCCCCTAGTACAGACAGAGTAGGCTCATATCTGTAGAACTCGGGATTTGAGGCAAGAAAGGTGTGAGTGGAGACTTTTCAAGAAGGAGATAAGGGTGAGCTGGAACTAAGAATTTTGCCCAGTATAAGTGTTTACTAAGTTGTAAAGGAACTACAGGCCTTCTTAGCTTGGCATCAACAGCCCCACTGGATCCATGTATAGAGTATACAGGAGTCTGTAAACTCAATTAGGAGAAAAAGAATATCTTCGTTTGGCATTTTCTTTAGTATCAATATAAGCAACAAACCAGTGTATTTGTAGTACCTGTAACAATGTTGCCAGCAGAAATCATGGATATTTCATTTTGCATTTTAACCACTACTGATGTCTTGAAATATTTATATCAATTGCAGCTTTGAAATTACAGTGGTTATCACACCTGGAGCTTATTATTCGATATGTGTATTAGTCAGCTTTTTGTTGATGTGACCAAAATACCTGATTAGAATGACTGAGGGGAAGGAAAGTTTATTTTTGGCTCATAGTTCAGAGATTCAGTCCCTGGTCAGCTGTGTCTGTTGCTTTGGGGCCAAGGTGAGGCAGCACATCATGGAGGAAGAACATTTTAGGGGTAAGCTGCTCAGGACATGGCAGTTGGGAAGCAGAAAGAGAGAAGGGTAAAGAGGTCACAAGGAAGATGAACCCTTCCAGGGCATGCCCCCAGTGATCCACCTCTTCTACCCATACCCCACCTGCCTACAGTTACCATCCAGTCCATTCAAACTAGGATGGACTAATTAGGCAACAGCTCTCACAGTCCAATCATTTCACCTTGGAACATTCCTGCATTAACATAGGAGCTTATGGGGGACATTTCATATTTAAAGCATAACAATGTGTTAATAAAGAACATGGCTGGGCGTAGTGGTGCACGCCTGTAATCCCAGCAACTCAGGAGACTGAGGCAGGAGAATCGTAAATTCAAACCAGCTTCAGCAACTAAGTGAGGCCCTAAGCAATTTAAAACAAATACATATATAAATATAAATGTATTTATATATATGTCTGGGGATGTAGCTCAGTGATAAAGTGCCCCTGGGTTCAATACCCATGTCTTAAAAATAAATAAATAAATAAAAAAAAAAAGAAAGCCAGCCAGCCAGCTGGGTACAGTGACATCCACCTGTAATCTCAGCAGCTTGAGAGGCTGAGGCAGGAGGATCGAGAGTTCAAAGCCAGCTTCAGCAATTTAGAGACAATTCAGCAATTTGAGACAGTGAAACCCTGTCTCAAAATAAAAAAAAGGCTGGGGATGTGGCTCAGTGGTTAAGCTCCCATGGGTTCAATCCCTGGTACAAAAAAAGAACAGAAAAAAGAAAAATAAGAATATGTATTGCTATAATATGCAGTTTTTAAATTTTAATAATTGTATTTCAGTGTTATTGGTTTTCTTTGTAGTCAAGCTACGCATTTTATGTTTTGGATTTTCAAGCACTCTGAGAAAGGTTCCTTCATCTTCACCAGTCTGCGAAAGTGGTGAAGGCACAAAAATGGTTAAGACCCCTGTCAGGAGGTCAATAAACTTTCTTCTCAGCAGCCCCCACCAACCTTTTGTATACCCATCTATCACTGTCTAATTAGTGGAAGACATTGTTGAGCAGTCGTTAAGGATCATTTGATAGTTGGCAAATTTGCAAAGGCCCAGGATTTGTGGTTTGGGTAAAGGTTTTGATGTACATCCAGAGGTTCATTTACAAAATGCAGGCACACGTGGGAAATTGGTTAGGTAATCCCTATCAACCCACAGCCCCAGAGCCCCACGCCTATCCCTTGGCCAGTCCCACACAAACCAGTCCACTGAAACAACTCAGGATAGTTTCTGAGAGTCCCTGTTCCTGAGATGTTAAAGAGTTGGTGTAGACAAGTTGATGAATCATTCGCTCATCACACAAACTAGAATTCTAGGAAGGAAAGGATGCTCAGGGAGCAGAAGCTTTGAAGTGGGCTCTGAAATGAAGGGAATGCAAAGGAGGCAGCTGAGGAAGGAGAGGGAGGAGTGTGGCCAGATGTTGATTTGAGAAGGAGGCCGAGAGAGGAGAGTCTGCTGGAGCAACATGAGAGGAGTGGCTGGTTTGGGCTGCCTTTTATTGAACACTTAACATGTGCCAGACATTGTGCCAAGCCCTTTAAATGTGGCAGTCCTTAATCTTTACCAACTACCAATGAGGTATGGCTGTTATTATTCCCATAGTATTGGTGAGCAAAGTGAGGCTCTAGGAGGTTCCGTACTTGGTCTAGGTTATAGAGGTATTAAGTGGTGGAGGTGGAA
This sequence comes from Marmota monax, assembly GCF_021218885.2. NCBI lineage: Eukaryota > Metazoa > Chordata > Mammalia > Rodentia > Sciuridae > Marmota > Marmota monax. Next base: position 10,857,366 of record NW_026692907.1, on the reverse strand, counting down.
GCTCAGTCCAGATCTGGTTAATTCTAGAATGCTGTGCTCTTAAAAATTGCTACAGGTGGGCTGCGGTTGTGGCTCAGTGGTAGAGCGCTCGCCTAGCATGTGTGAGGCACTGGGTTGGATCTTCAGCACCACATATAAGTAAATAAATAAAATAAAGGAATCGTGTCCATCTACAACTAAAAAAAATATTTTTAATAACCACAGAAGAATCTGGAAAAACTCTGGCTGCCATTTTGTTTCTCTAAAAAAGTGCTTACCATCCATCCCCATCTTCCTCCTCCCCAATCCATCTCCCCAGACTGTTCCCTGTTCTCACCCCTCCCTCCCTTCTCCTCTCCCTCACCCTTAACCCCCACACAGGCATATGTAGGAGTAAGATAGGGCAAAAGCTGTGGAGTCAAGCAGAACAGGGTTCTAATTCCAATTCTGCCACCTGACTCTGACCATGAAGGGCCTCAGTTTTCAAATTTGTGAAGTGGGGATAATGAAGACTCCTTTCCAAATGTACCTGTCCTCTCTCAAGTGCTTTGGAGTTGTTTTGGGTGGTCCTTTCTGTTGCAGAGCCATCTTCTTCACACACGGCTCCAGCAGGTGGGCCCACTCTGGTCCCCTGAAAAACCTCATTCGTTTTACTGTACCTGGCTCTCTTTGCCCCCTCCCCAGTGCTCCCTGTAGCATCTGGCATCTGGTCCTTCCCAGTAGAACCCTGGTAACAGCAAATGACTGGTGTCCTTACTTCCTTTATTCAGCACCTCCTGGCTCATTCTTGGCATCCCTAGTTCACCCCACCCCCGGACACTTATGCTGGACTCTGTCACCTAGAGTTTGTCTCACCCTTTTCGGCCTCTGCTTCTCTCTCCCTTCCCCCAGCCCCTGCATGCCCCTCTTGGCCCTTAATACTGCCACTCCAAGTGCTGGGCTATTAGGGCTCCTATAATGAAAGTGGGAGGAGCCTCGACAGTTACCTAGACTACCTGCCTGGTCCCACAGATGACGGTGTTGAGGACCAGGCCTAGGTTGCACAGGGAGGAGGTGACTGAGCTGAACGACAACTCAGTCCTCTTGCTCCAGCTCACTTCCCTGCCTTGCCACTAACTATGACAGTGTCCCTTCCACACTATTAAATGCGCTGACATTTTTAGGCACCGGGACATGAGGAACACATTCCTCTGCAAGTGCTTGCTTGCCTGGCTCTTGCACTTGCCCGGGGCTAGCCTTCCTGACCTGATCTTCCCCCTCAGTCCAGCCCCTGCACCCCAGCTTTGCCAGCTGCTGACTGGAGCCTTGTGTCAGCTGGACCCGTAGGTGGCCGCCTCTGGTGATGCTTCGTGGTGCTGAAAGGCTCCTGCCCTGAGACCTCTGCCCACTGGCAGAGCTGAGGCCAGGCATTCCCCACATTGAAACCATTCCTTTGAGTGACTCTGTCTTCTCCAGAGAGCTATTGTTCAAATGCAAATATGTTTCCTTGAAGGGAGCCTGTTAACCCACTACAGTGTGGCCTGTCCAGTGGAGTGCCCTGGGCACTTTGAACTTTATTTTCTTGTTTTTAAAATAGGTTAGAATTAGTTTTGTTTTTGTTTTTTTCCTCTTCTGTTGAGGATTTACTGAGCTAAAGCACCTGGTATTTCCAGGCCTGCCAGGGGTCCTTGATGAGCATCTGGTGCTATGGTCTAAATGTTTAGGTCCTTGTCATCCCTGGTATGTGAGAGGCTGACACAGGAGGATTGCAAGTTCAGGGCCAGCCTAGACAACTTGGTGAGACCCTGCCAAAAAGAAAGAAAGAAAGAAAGAAAAGAAGGAAGGAAGGAAGAAAGAGGGAAGGCTGGGGATGTATTCTGTGGGCCTCTGGGTTCAATCCCTAGTACCAATAAATTAAATAAATAACTGTTTAGATCTGCCTCTCTTGAATTCAAATGCTAAAGTCCTAACCTCAGGGTGATGGACTGGGATGCAGGCCTTAGGGAGGCAAGTAGACGATGAAGCTGAACACTCCTGAGTGGATCTGTGCCTTTATCCCAGAGACCCCAGAGATCTGTCTTACCCTCTGTACCGTGTGAGGATACAAGAAGTCACTAGAACCTGCCCCTGCTGATGTCCTGAGCCCAGTCTTCCAGCCTTCAGAACTGTCAGAAATAAATGTCCATTATTTCTAAGCCACCCAGTCTCTGGTACTGCACTTTGTTCTAGTGGCCAAAGCAGACCAAGCCACTCGGTCTCTTGGAGTCATCCTGCAAGTAGGGATCAAAGCCACTGGGAGGCTGGAGGAAGGTTCTGGGTGCATCACTAGAGAGGGAACTGCTAAAAAAGAGGGAGGAAAAGTCAAGAGGATCTTTCCTGCTTTCCATCCAGATGCTTAGATTCAGCCTGGGTAGGGAGTATGAACTCTTTGACTTTCTCCCAGATCTTTCTCTGAAGCTTCTAATTCCTGTGGAGTGCTCCCCTTGGTGCTCCCTCCTTAGCTGGAATGGCAGTGGTGGTGAGCAAGCCAGCGCTCCTTTCCACACTCTGATCTCAAGGTGGGTGTCCATGGGTGTCGGAAACTCATTTGAGAGATACTGGGCTTTTGAGAACATCAGCAGTTGTCTCTGTAGTCCCTATGAGACCATAATGGTTCTCTGTGGCTTCGGGCAGGGAGAGGTACCCTGGAGTGTTGACAGAGTGGTCCTGCCTGGTGGCCTGTGAATGAGGGGTAGGGTGTGCAGCTGCCCAGTTAAAGCAAGCAATGGAGACTCACTTCCAGGGTTCTCGGAAAAATGATCCTCTCCTGCCTTGTCTTATGCAGAAGGCCCATTTTCTGATCAGACAGCTGCCTGAGGCTGAAGGGATGCTGGTCATCTCTCCTCTACACATGTGGCCTGTTCCAAGCCTCTGTGGTTCACTTCCCTGCCTGCTGTTGGGGAAGGCTCATCTCCACTTCATCTGTCCTAACTGCAGCTATCCTCCTATAGAAGAGCATCTGACTGATGCATGTCACTTTCCCCCAGAGCTGGAGACCAGGAGCAATAATCAGGTGGAGGTGGATGCTAGTTCCTGGGGCTCAGAAGCCAATGAGCAACCTGCCATCTGCCTGGCCCCTGGGTGAAGTGGCTGCTGGAGACTTCCCAATGGTCTGCTTTCAGTCTGTAGCACAATGGAGCTGCATCCATCCCAACCCAGAAACAGTGCTTGGGACCATCTTGTCATTACAACTCAGACAGATGTTTTGGTTGCAAGTGGCCCATTTCTGTCAATTCTTCCCTCCTTCCTCCCCTTCCTTATTGTTCTCTCCCTCCTTCCCTTCCTTTCTGCTGTCTAGTAAACATTGATGGATCACCTATATGGGCCAGGTACTCTACTAGGCAAGGAGCTTATGGTCCATCAGAAGAGATGAATAATCAAATAGTGAGTTATGTGGCAGTTTCATGGGGGCTGACAGACTTTCTTACAGGTGCAGTGGGGCCCAGAATAGAGGGAAAGTTTCCAGTACCACCTGGTGCACCGCGAAGGGGAGGATGCTGGCAAGTAAAGCTGTCTTTGGGGTTGGGTAGGAGTTACAGATGGGGAAGTGAGGAGAAGGATTTCAGTTGAGGGAGAGGAAGGGAGTTGAGAGGGTACCCCCCATCCCAAGCTGTAGTACCGGCAGAAAGCTCAGGATGATCACATGGCCTGAGTTTTGGCCTTCTCTCCTACAAATTGAGGGAAATAGTACTAAAGTCATAACTGGCACACACACACAAAAGACTTCCTTCCTTTCTTCGAGTGTATGATCTACCAGAAAGATTTTAAACATGCGGAAACAATGCTGGCTCAAAGCAGAAAAGTGAAGCAGGCTAAAAGTCAGTGGAAATACAGGCAGGGCAGAGAAGCAGCTTTTGGAAGAGAGCCTTGGAGAATGGCAGTATTAATGAAGATTAATAATTAGGATTGGGAGGAGCTGAGAAGAGGCATCACCTAAGTAGTTCCCCTAAGGAAGGGTGAGGGCTGGGCTGCATTCATGAGGGCAGAGGAGTTGGGGACAAGTTTAAAAAGGGGGACTGAGACCCACCAGGAGTCACATGGGTTGCTTTAACTTTCTTCAAGTTTTCTTTGACCTGCACAATATTTTAAAAGAGGAAAAGAGTTCGGCCAACATTTCAAAATCAGATTTTACACAAATCCGCATTCCTGGCTTCTTTTGGAAAAGATCAGATCTAGCAACACTAGCCTTGAATTTATCCCCATATGGCCATACATGGCTGAAGAATAGACCTTCAGGTGATCAGCTGGGTCCCACAGCCAAGTAGTTTGCCTAAAATCTTCACCATCAAGTTACTCTAGGGTTAATACAATACCATGTGCTCAGAAAACTCCAAATAAAATGCTAATGTGTTGCAGGGGAGGAGAAAGGAAATTCCAAACTATTTACCATTGTGATCCTTTTATCAGATTCAGGAATTAATCTCACTATTCTTTGGTAATTTTAAGTTGTAAATTTAAAAAAAAGGCAGTTAGGTACGACAAATGGGAGGAATGATGTCTGATGGCTAGGGTAGAAAGCTCCAGGAAATGAAAGATGGGGGTGGACACCTGGAAGTTTGGGAATGGTGGGGCCCTAGAGTGGGCCCTTTTGCTCATACTAATCCATAGCAAACATTAAAATAATCTAGATGCATATAAAGTCAACAATTGGTGATTGGGGCGTATGGGACCGTTTGAAGCATGCGGTTCGTTCTAGACAACACTATACTTATAAGGCATACAACTACACATGCTTATTTAGATCTGGATCCAAATATATATTTATCTACATAGAAAAAAATTAATAAATAACGGAGCTTTACAAACTGACCTGCTATGTGTTTCCTGTAATGCTGTATTTTGAACAAATTTCGGGTTGTTTATTTTGTCTGAGCTCGTATAGAGTCCGTGATGGGATACCTTACTGCCTAGAAGGAGCTAGTCTGAATCTTTGCTGTGTCCCTCCGAGCCTCAGTTCCTTCCTCTATAAAATGGGGATAATAATTCCGTCTTTCAAAGGTTCACATGAAGGTTAAATAAAGTGGGAATGTGCTCAGTGCAGTCCAGTGCACCCTGGAGGAAGGGCAAACCCTGATTACATCTTCCATTCTTTGGATTCCTCATTCTCCACCCTTCCCTGTGTTGGGGAAGCTTGTGGGGAGTGAGTCTGGGATGAATTATAACTTTGCACAATGGATTTAAAATCCTCTTTTCAATGCATTCAGTTCTCAAGCAGCTCATTAACAGCTGCATTCGGGTTTTGTTTAGGACATCTTCCCTGGAATCACTTTTATTTACTCAGCTGAAGGAAAAGTTGGGAAGTTGGGTGTGTGTTCTGCTGGCCTGTGCTGGGCAGGGCACCCCCCTACTCGTGGGGAAAGCCACCCCTTAGCACCAAAGGGGACCTATACCTTGTCTTTGGGAAAAACATCCCCTTCCTACAGCCAGCTTTCCTCCTTCCTCCTCTGACTTCCAGCTCTAAATTACAACATTCCCTTTCTTTGTTGAACACATACATCCCCTTTAGCTAATCACTTCTCTCCCATTACCTCACTGAATGCTTTTGCAACTCTGTAGATTGGGTCAGTTTGGTAGGTAGCAAATGAAGCAGCTGAGGTCCAGAGAAGTTGTAATATGCCTTCAACTCACACAGAAAAAATAATGGGGCCAATCTGGGTTAGGATGTGGATTTCCTGGCCTGTAAGCCATGCTGGTCATGCTGTATCATGTTGCTGCCATTCTTAATTGTTGGCAGGCAGCTCCTGAAAGGGGGGAGGTTTGGGGGAGTGGGGGATTTGTCTTCATTGGACAGTCGGAAAAGGCTTTTTGGAAGGTGTGAGATTGTTGGGCTTGGTGTTCTGGGAGAGACTGGTGGGAACAAGGGAAGGGGATGTTTGGATGTCACCCTGAGGTCAGTGGAGGGAGCAGATGGGAAGCTGAGGACTTTGAGAATGGCCCAGGGGAAAAGCAAGGACACCAAAGAGGGGTCCTTAATGGGAAGTGGCTCAGGGTCAGTCCTGTCATCCCTGGAGGATTTGTAGACTTCTGTCGATATTTAGCCCTTTTTCTTGCCCCAATTAGTGTCATATCATAAAAATCTTCTGGTACTCCAGAGAGGACCTCTTTCCTAATTCCGGCCAGGTTGCCCTGGCCCTCTATTCCCATGTCCAGCAAATCAACTCTTATCGGTTTTCTTTCCCATTCTCTCAAAATAGCTCAGAGAGCTGTTCAGCCAAACTCCTTTGCTTAAATGAGCATACTGTCCGAATGCGCTGATTTAGCCCAAAGTTAATATCATAGTCTCCTTGTATAACAGTTCTTGCCAATAAAAATAATTTCTGAATCACATTTTAAGCATTCTAGTTGCACATTAAATAAAATAAAAGCTGGTGAAATTAATTGTAATATATTCTACTGAACTCACTATATCGAAAATGTTAACATTTTAACATGTCATCAAAAAATATATTTTTCATACTAAGTCTTGAAGTTCAGGTTTCTCTTACAATACATTTAATTCAGACTAGTCATGTTTCAGGTGCCAGTAGCCACAGGATTTAAGTGGCTATGGTATTGAGCAGTGGAGTTATGAGTCTTTACTGTTCAACCAACAAAACTTGTTTGGGCTGGGGTGTAACCAGGGCGTCTTGTTGGGCAGCTGACTGGCAGACCTGGGTATAACCCATCATAGCTGCTTGCTCTGTCCTCAGCTTTGTGCTTTTTGCTATGGATGAAATGACATTGAAAATATTCTCCCTCCCCATTGTGCCAACTGTTTGTGTCCTCCAATGCTGGTTGTGTCCTCCTTTGTGACCTACAATTTCCCCCTCTTAACTCCTTTCAATTTCATAAGCCGAATGCTAGGTTAAACTTCACCATCTGCTTTCTCTGAACCTGTCTTAGGACTGCTGGATCCATGTTAAATCCATGACCTTTGACCTCAGCGGCTGCTTGGCATCCCTCATATTTATCTCAGTTTTCTCTCACCCCAATCTCCTCGCTGACTGTTGCAAACCACAGCTGCTCTCCTTGGGTTCCCAAATCCGTTCACACTTCCCTCATTTCCAGCACCGGTCCTCTTCCTCCTTCCTACCCTCATCTCTTTCTCACTATTTCTCTCCATCCGCTCTCTTCTCCCTTGCTACAACTAAGCCTTAAAAGCTTTCCTTTCCACCTCTAGAAACTCTTCCCATCAGAACAGCTCTTTGGGTAAAAGCCATGGACTCTAGAGCTTTGGTTTCGAATCTTGGCTCCTCCAACTGTTAATTGGGTAAATTATTTAACCTCTCTGAGTCCGTTTGGTTGCTGAAACAAATGGACGTAGACTGGGTGGCTTAGAAATCAAAGAAATTTATTTCTCACAGTTCTGGAGGCTGCAAATCCTAGATCAAAGTGCTGAGTCTGCCAAGGACCCGCTTTCTGGTTCTTAGGGTCATCTTCTCAATGTGTCCTCACGTGGTGTAGGGGATGAGGGGTCTCCTGGGATCTGCTCTACTTACTAAAGACCCCACATCCTAGGACCACCAAACGGGGGGTTAGGATCTAACAGATGAACTTGGGCAGCACACACACCTTCAATCTACAGCATTTTTCAGTGCCTAGATTCCTTGTTACAAAATATGAAGTAAAATAATAAAAACCACCCAGTTCTTATGGTTGTGGTGAACATTAAATCCAACCTTTGTTGCACATTCTAGCACACTGCCTGCTGTAAATATTGGCTCTTGGGCCGCCTCTGCTTGCATCTCGATCCATTATCCTTATACTTCTTCCCCTGAAAACATGCGCCCTTCCTTACCTTCCTCAGCGCCCCTGACCCTCCCCTGAGCTGCTGCCCTTTACTCTCTGAATTCCACTGGAGACAGCAGGAGTAGCCCCATCTGTTGGTGCCACCATCTTTATTGACTCTTGTCATGACCTCCAACCTTTGAAACGGAGCTGGGAGCTGGGTCCTCCTCATCTGCAAGACCCTGCAACATCTCACACCATAGAAGAGTTTTCTATGTTCTGACTCCTTCGGGTGTCTGGGCTGTTGCCATGCTGATTCTTCTTCTTTATCTGCTGTCCACATGCGACTCTAGGAGTTTTCCTCTGACTCCTCTGGTCTTTCTTGCCCTTCATGTGATCACGATGACATGCAAGACTCTGGGATGGAATCCATAATCTTCAGGTTTTTCTTTTGTCAGCTGTCTGAGGAGCCACCCTCTCAGCCTCTTTGGATGAACCCCTAGCCCAAGATGGAGCTGACCCTCCTCCTACTCCCAAATCTCTTTTCCTTCTTGTTTTGCTTAACTCCGTCATAGTCCCCACCTCTCTAGTTACCCAGGTTGGAAACCCTGATGGAATCAATCTCTCCCTTCCTTCCTCATCTAGTGCGTGATCTAACCATGTGTTCAGTGGCCAAAGGTTGGATGGTGGATGACTCCCAAGGTCCTACTGTTTTCTTCCTTACTTTTTCTCCAGTGAATCACCTTATAGCTCCCCTTGCTGCACTGTGATGAGCATCCTATGTACCGCATCCTTGTTAATCTAGGATGAGATTCAACAAACAGGGGAGGATATTATTTTTCTCTCCTTTACATTGTGGACACTGAGGCTGGGGGAAGTTAGGAAACTGGATAAACACATGTTTAAGTGGCAGAGCTGGCATTCCATGACCCAAGCCTTTAACCTTTCTGTTGTCTTGCCTCTAGCAGGTCTAGTCCCAGGCTATGCTTACAGCAGAATTTGGTAAGCACTGGTTGCTGAACACCTTGCACCTATACCTACACATTCTTCTGTGTTTGGGTGTCAGTGTTCTGTCTACCCTGCTGTTATCTAGGCTCATCGCTGGTATATTTCAGAGTTTGTGCCTGGACCCCTGCTGTTAACCCTTCAAAGTCTTGAATGTGCCCAGGTCCCTGCTGTGGGTCCCTGCAAAAGCCTGGCCATAGGAATGCACGCACATCTTTGGATAAGGCACGTTATTTCCCCTTTTCTGTGTCTCAGCCTCTCCTCCCATAAAGCAGGGGAGCTAGATCTGTTATCTGCAAGAGCCAGTCCAGTTCTTGTGCTCCCTGAATCTGTTCCATGGTTCTGCTTGCCTAGAGCCTCTGTGTGCTCTGTTCAGGACAGAGGCTGCTGGGCAATGCAGGGAGAGCACAAAAGGCATCGTCCCAGCTGTCATAGAGCTGAGAATTACTCTGGAAAACAAAGCCAACATTTAGAAAGCTGCCAGCCATATAAAGACCTTGTGTGTAATTATGCCTGCAATTTCAGAGTACATACATCTGTAATAGTTCAATAAAGGAAAAGCTGCTCTTATCTGAAAAGAAAAAAAAAATAGGAGTATTTTGTGAAAAGCATTAACTCTGGCTGAACTTCTTACCAGACTTGCTACTCTCAAAATTGTTCATTCTCTAAATATTTATTGAGTGTCTACTAATGGGCCAGTATCTGGGGACATGGCCCCTCATTGCAGTCAGAGTTATATCCAGATTTCATCTTGTTCTCTGCTTGGGAAACTTTGAAGGTTTCCTACTCTACAGAATGAAACCAGCTGACTTCCAGCTCCTGCCTCCACCATCCTCCACCACTGTCCTGCCTTCTGGCCAGATGTGCTGATCATTCCTGAAGCTGCATTTTCATCTCTGCCCCATTTGCCTGTGAACTCTTAATCAACCTTCAAAGCCCAGCTCAAGCAACATCTGTGATGTTTCCTAATCCACTGTGAAGCCTTAGCTACTCCCCTGTAACATAAGGCACCATGTCCTTATTCAGGTCTCTGTTCTCCTTTTGGACTGTGAATTCCTAAAGAGAAGAACTCTGTCTCATTCACCCATGAATCCACAGAACCTGGCTTAGGACCTGGACATTGATCTTGGATGGACCAGTGATTGCACACATCTGGAGAGACTGGTTTTCCCCATCCCCCCAGCTAGTTTCCTCTTTATTGATGTGCCTCCCACAATTTCAGGGTAATGAAATTACCTCCTCCCTGCAAAAAAGAAGATAATGAAAAGGATCGTTGAAATTCTGAGCTCCCTGGGCAGTTAGAAAAGGAACAGAAACCAAAACAATCACTGGAGGTGACAAAGATTGTTTTTGTCAGCTTTTTCATCACTGTAACTAAAATACCTAACAAGAACAATTCGAAGAGGAAAAGTTCATTTGGGGCTCACAGTTTCAAGGGTCTCAGACTATAGATGGCCAGTTCCACTTGCTCTGGGCTTGAGGTGAGGTAGAACATCATGGTAGAAGGGTGTGGTAGAGGAAAGCAGCTCAGGACATGACATGAGAAAGCAGAAAGAGGGACATAGCTCTCCTCATCATTGCGGAAATACAAACCCCAAAGATGACCCACCTCCTGCAGCCACACCCTACCTGCCAACACTTACCACCCAGTCCATCCCTATCCAGGGATTAATGCACTGATTAGGTTAAGGGTCACATAACCCAATCAGACCTCTAAACTTTCTTGCATTGTCTTACACTTGAGCTTTTTTGGGGGACACCTAATATCTAAACCATAATAGAGACTGATAACAAAGAAGTCTAGAGTGGGGATGGAGGCCAAATGGGGAAAAGGAGAGATACAAGAGGCCATGTCCACCAATACCCCTCCTGCTAAGAGGGGCTGGAAGGAAAGCCTCAAACATTAAGAAGTGCGGGTTCTGAAGAAGGGTGCAGGTGTTTGAGCCTGAAAGAGGAGGTAGAGGTCCAGAAAGGGGTGCCACTTGTCTCCTTGTAGAATGAGGACCCCTGCCTCAGGGACAGCAGCTTCACAGACTGCAGACACTTTCATCACTGTAGGCATTATATAGACGGCAGCCTTCTTCATGGTGTCCCTGACCCATAGTGGCGCTAATGGGTGGAATGAACTTGTGGACGAAGAAAATCAAGGCATCGTCAGCTCAAAGATGAATTCAAATCTGGATCAAGAAACAGAATGGACCAACTGTTCCGACAAGAAAGTTTAGAGGTATGATTGGGTTATGCGGCCCTTTGCCTAATAAGTGCATTAATCCCCGGATAGGGATGGACTGGGTGGTAAGTGTTGGCGGGTAGGATGCTGCTGCAGAAGGTGGGTCAGAACAGTTGGGTCAGAACCAACCGAGCAGAAGGCACCAAGTTTTTCTTTTGTCCAGCTTGCTTTTCCAAACTTTAGGAGCCTTTTCTACTAACACGGGACCTGGTCTGGGTATTTCTTTTGGATCTTTTCACCCTCAGAGCAGTGCGTCTCCAACAGAGGCTCCTCTTTGTACATGAACTTCGTCCTCCAGGAACTGGGCTGGACCCAGCCGGGCTGAGGGAACCAGGGAGGGGCAGACTTGGTGGAGCAAGCAGAGGCTGGTCTTTGAAGGGGACAGTTGCCCTCCAATTCCCTCAAGCTGCTGGGCTGTGACTTCATATCTCGTGGCCTGTGCAAGTGACCAGATGGTGGAGGAAGCATTGCTATCCCCCAACAGTAGCAGGCAAACCCCACCCCAGGAGCCTCTCTTCAGCCATGGACAGGGGACTCATAGAAGCAGGGGTAGCAGGAGCCCCACGTGCCAGGGGCTGTGGTGAAGGAGGCATTTGTGTTGGGCTTGGCAGGCGAGTTCTGGCGCTCCAGAGGACAAGGGGGGCGGTCTGCCGGGCAGGCTGCGGGCTGCACACACATGCCGAGGGGCTGGGGCTGGGCCCCAAACGCCTGCTGCTGACCCACGAAGAAAAGGAGGCATTGTGTGCGCTGGCGGCGCTCCAAGGGAAATATTCCAGTTGTTCTATGTCCCACGGCTCCCTCTTCTCAAGAAGAAAAGCCCAGAAGCGAAAATCTTTCCCCAGCTCGAATACATCCCACTCACCAATTTCAATTCAGTGTCTGCCTTCAAAATATTATTTAACCTGTTATTTAATTCATTAATCCAACGGCTCTATCTTTTTTCTTTCTGGTATTGGGAATTGAACCTAGGGATGCTTTACCACATCCCCAGCCCTTTTTCTATTTTGAGACAGGGTCTTGCTAAGTTGCTGAGGCTGCCTTCCAAACTTGTGATCCTCCTGCCTGAGCCTCCCCAGTCACTGGGACAACAATTGTATCTTTATGGAGCACCATTAAGTGTCAGTGCTATAGTTAGGCACCAGGAGTCAGAAACCAAAGACACAGTCCTTGTCCCTTAAGGCTCCATTCCTGATTGCCAAGTGTTCAAATCCTTGTGGGATGTGGCCCTACTCCTTCTCTTTGGCCCCATTTCCCTCTGCGCCTCAGAGTTCCTGCTTGTTCTCTGTCTCTCCACCCTGGCCTGAATCTTGGCTCCTGGAAGTTACCCTTTATCAGCCCTTCAGACTCAGGCCTTTTACACAGCTGTGGGCAGAACCATGCCTCAGCCTGATTGTTAAAACCTCAGACAGGTGCACCTTAATTCAGCCTCAGTTCTGCCTTTTACTATCTTTGTGACTTTGACCAAGTTACTAAACCTGTCTGAGTTTTGGCTTCATAATCTGTCAAACAAACGAACAACACCACCACCACCACCACCACCACCAAAAACCCCTATAAAACCTCGTGGCCTGTGCAAATGACCATGTACTAGCACATAAAAGAGTGCTAGGGAAGAGTAAATGATAATAATGTAATACCTGGCATGGTGCCTCACGTATCACACAGCAACTCTCAATAAATAATAGCAAAGCAACCAACAATTATTGAGCACTCACTGGTTTTATTTTATTTTTTTCTTCCCTTAGGAAAAGCAACAAGCACAGCTTCTGTTTCAGTGTTTTCTACATGCCAAGTACTGTGTTAAGTACAGGCATGTAGCCATCTGAACAGCCTTAGAAATTGGATAATGATAAGTCAATTGTGTTATTTTATATCCTTACAGCTGAGAAAGCTGGCTCGAAAGGTAAAGTGAATCATCCAAGGTCATAGTGTTTGCAAGCTCTGCTGCTGGGAATTGTGCCTAGGTCCATCGGGCCCTTCCCCACAGCTTCCCAATCAGACACCTTGGTCACATGACTTGCTATTTGGTGCCAAGACTGGCAGCATCAGCATCTTTCTAGATGCTTCTTGAAAATGCAAATTCTCAGGCTCCACTCCAGACCTATCTACAGAATCAGCATCTGCATGGTAACAAGATCTTTGGAAGCTTTAAATGCATATGCATAATATGGTTTAAAAGGCATTGAATTATAGTTTACAAAGTGTTTTTTGTTTGTTTGTTGTTTTTTTTTTGATACGTGAACTCAGAAAGAGTCACTTGACCAATGAGCCACATCCCACCCCTTTTTATTTTGAGTCAGGGTCTCAATAAGTTGCTTAAGGCCTCAATTAGCTGCTAAGGCTGGCCTCAAACTTGTGATTCCCCTGCCTCAGCCTCCCAAGTTGCTGGGATTACAGGCCTGCCTCAGCACTCCTAGCCAGTTCACAAAGTGTTTTAAAAAGTTGGCTACAAGGTGAATAAACATTGCCTGGATGGCTGGTAAAACACAGATTCCTACCTGGAGACTCTGATCTGTATCCCTTGCTCCTTCCCTCCTGCCTAGTGCTTTCACATCATGGGTTCCTCAGGGTAAGCAGAGTGAATGTGAGTGAATCCATGCAAATTTTGACTCAAAGTTTGGCTGAAGGGCTCTGCGCAGTGGTACATGTCTGTAATTCCTGCTGCTTGGAAGGTTGAGGCAGGTGAGGCAGGAGGATTGTGAGTTCAAAGCCAGCCTCTGCAATTTAGCAAGGCCCTAAGCAACTCAGTGAGTCCCTGTCTCTAAAAAATATATAGTGAAAGGTTCTAAGGATGTGGCTCAATGGCTAAGTGCTCTGGGGTTCAATTCCCAGTACCAAAAAAAAAAAAAAAAATTTTTTTTTTTTTTTTGGCCACAGGAAGCTCACAGTTTATATTTGTCATTAGGGGAGAGCTGGGTTGGACCTGGGCGTCCACTAAGGACCACTGGCAGCAGCATTTTTCTGGTCTGGGGAAACTGCCCTGCTGACGAGGAGATACATCACTGTCCAGAGTTATGCAATGCCATGGATGCCTTTCTCAGCCGATGCAGTCTCGCCTGCCCTGCCTGGTGGATGACAGAGAAACAAAATTAATTTGTAACCTAAAACCCTTGTATTAGGCCTGAAAATGTCTTTGTAATGGAAATTTTGACAGAGTGCTAGATCTGCAAAGAGCGTTTTATATAAAGTTGACATCTGTGTAACTTGACTGCTGCTTTCTGGTTAAACAGCAATTAAGTACATCAAGACTTTTTTGTACTTTCAAAGATAATGTGAAAAGTAATTGTGTTTTATTGATTAAATAATTTTAAGTTAATTAGAAAGTCACTGCATTTTTCAGGCTGTTCCTTCCCAAATAAATTTGTCTTATTTGTAGACCTTTGTGTCCCCCCCCATCCCAATGTTGTTTACATTTTAATAGTCATCTGACATTTAATGAGCATGGCTGGTGATGGAATTTAAGCGATTCATTCCTTTGCTAAATCCTGACATCTGGTTCCTTCTCTTTCTAGTTAGACACCATTGGCTCTTGCTTCATTGACAGTTACAAAAATAAGACTCAAAAGTCAGAAAACAACACTCTGTGGTAATGAGTTTGGTCTCTGGAGTCAGACAAACCTCAATTTGAATTCTAACCCTGCCACTTTCTAGATTTGTGCCCTTGAAACCATCACCTATGAAAAGGAGATAATAGCACCTACTATAATCATTGTGAAATTCAGTGTTAGCATACATGCAATATAGGAGAATAGTAACTAGCTAATAATAATTATTTTTGTTATAACAATATAATTATCTGCTATTATTACTTTTAAGCTTCAATTTCCTCATCTGCAAAATAGGTGTTTACAGGGAATACAAACATTAACATGTGAGTATTCAAAATTTGCCTGTGGCCACCAGGTGCAAGTGGTGCACACTTGTAATCCCAGCGGCTCAAGAAGCTGAGGCAGGATTGCAAATTCAAAGCCAGCCTTAACAACTTAGTGAGGCCCTAAGCTACTTAGTGAGACCCTGTCTCCAAATAAAAACTAAAAAAGAGGCTTGGGACGTGGCTCAGTTTTTAAGCACCCTGAATTTAATCCCTGATATAATTTTTTTTTTTTTTTGCCTGTGGAGCTAAGCCTAAGGAAATCTCTGGCATAGCCTGTTTGGCTGTGGCTTCTCTGTTATTAGATAAATTATCCAACAATGAGAAAGCCCTGGACAAATGAAGGCAATATTGGAATTCCCAATGAAGGGCACAGAGACAGAGAATGGGTGACTGGGTGCCAAGGTGAGGAGGTGGGTGGGTGAGGAGCAGTGGATGGATGAGTCTGCTCAGGGATGTTGGGGAACAGACTTCACTGCTTCTGAAGCATTGCTGTGCTGGAAATAGATACTGAGAACAGCAGAGAGAGGAAAGCAAAAATTTAAGACTTTTGTTTTGTGCTAAGAATGCACTTCCCCTTTGGTATTTTCTCTAGAGACTGAAGTGAAGGTTTGAATTGCTTCCAATTATTTTTTTTTCTACTTAACTGCTATTTCTTTGCACACAGCAGTGAACTCAGATTGAGCCACGAGGCAGCCATCTTTACCTCATTTACCAAGGAGTTAGGACAGCACGATCCCAGGCACTGGGTAAAGATGAGTAGAGTACTTATTAGTACAGAGAAAGTGCCTAAATGATGTTAGCAACTGTTTTTATTATTGCATGGTACTTTCCTTGTAGCCACAGGCTGCAAACAAAGGTCACCAGCAGGAGTGTGGTTAGTTCTCTGGCACATGTTATCACAATGAGAACTCCATTATTCCCCATTTGAACTGGGACACCCACCGTGTTGTTTTTAAAGAATCCATCAATTTCGTATCCTCCAATATCACACTGCAGACAAGTGCCATCATAATGAGGTTTATAAAGGAGAACACTGGATCAGGAGTCTAGAAAGCAGAATCTGACCTTGGCCATGATGAATGTATGGGCAAATTATGGAGCCTCAGTATCCCCATTAGCAAATGAGGAGGATGTCCAAGGTCCTATTGTGTTTTTCTCTTAACTGTAGAATAAGCAGGACTGACTGGGTACATGCCACCTGCAAGAGCCTGGGCTGATGCCATAAAATGTTTGCAGAAGCATGAAGAGGAGCCTTGACTTGAAGGAGCCCATCATCTGGCTGGAAGAGATGAGTGCAGTTGCCGAATGAGGGTCTGCCTGTGCTGCGCTCCAGATGCCCAACCTCTGAGCCACTGTGGGTTGACTGAAACCTGGGGTGTGAATTTCGGCAGCACCTATTCTTAGTGACTTTACACATTGACTTAGTCTGTTTTCCGAGATATTTCTAGATAACAGAATATCTGAGACTGACAATGAACATAAATTTATTTGGCTCATAGTTCTGAAGGTTGGGAAGTTCAAGAGCATGGTGCTGCCATCTAGTGAGGGCCTTTGGGTAGCAGAAGGTAGAAGGGCAAGAGCAATTGAGCAGGAGCACCAAACTCACCTTTATAACAACCCATTCTCCCTGTAACAAAGACATTAATCTATCCATGTGGGCAGAACCCTCATGACCTGATCTCTTCTCATGAGGCTCTTCCTCCCAATACTGTTGCCTTGGGGATTGAGTTCCTAACACATGAAGTTAGAGAAGTATATTCAAGTTGTAACACCTACATTATAGCAAAACAAAACCTGGACTTCAATGGTATATAAGATTCCTTTGTATTGCCAGGTGGTAGGCTGAATGAATTCCATCTCCTTCCAGAAAAAGTTGAGGTCAATGGAAGTTTCTAGAGTCCTTCCTCTTTCGCTGCCTCTCTCTGATTCATCTCAGATGATGCCAATCCTTCCTTGGGCCAACATACTACTGAGGCCAAGTGCCTGTCATCCTGGTTTGGCCCATATCACATATGCCTTCTCCTCTGCTGACTGAACTTGTAGAGGCCAGGTGGGGTGTTATGAAATAATAATAAAAACCTTCCAACTTGCCTGAAAAATCTGCAAGAATCACTGGCTCCACCCAGGTATCTAGGGATCACTTCTCAGGCTCAGTTTGGTATAAACTGACTTTCTTGAATGTTCAGGCTGTGTGTAATTGAGCCAAGAAAAACCTTCCTCCCAGCCCAGAAGGCAGATGCCGCAGCCCACGCAAGCTCTGAACTGTCCACACCTGCAGCTCCTGGTAGGCATCCAGGCTGATGCCTTCAGCTGGACTCTCATCAGGGACAATGATGCTGGGGATGAGAGCTGCCTCAAGGGGAGGGGGAACCTGGGAGTGTGTGTCCCTACTCTTTGAGATGTTTTCGTGGAAGGGATCCAGAGGGAGGGGATGGAGCTGAATTCCTGGGAAACATTTCCTCCAAGTTGTCATTCCCACTAGTCCACTTAGGCAGAGCAAAAGACCTTGTAGTCCACTTGCCACTTTCTAGTGGGAAATAATTTGGTAATAAAAGGTTAAAGGATAAAAAGAAAAAAGAATAAAGTGGTAAAGCAGCAAATACTAAGGGCAACAATCAACAAAAACTCCTAAAAGTAATTTTATAAGTAATGTAAGTTAATAAAACAGTAGCAATTAAAAACTAGGACAATAGTGCTGCATTGGAGCAGTTGAGGGTCATAGCTGTAAACAATAGAACCTGCTTGGGCAAGCCTACGCAAGAGGAATTTATTAAAGGCTATCAAGTAGCTGAATGTCACTCCAGCACCCTTCCACAATTCACTTCCCTCTACCCTTTCCTTTCCCAGGTACTTTCTTCCACTTTGAAGTCTGGCCTGGGCGTCTCTGCTAGCTGAGCAGAGGTCCCAAGACTGACTCCTGGTTGTGAAGGGGTTGGCAATGCCAATTCCAGTTCATACCTTGAGAAGGTGAGATGCCAAAGGAGGGAAATAACCAGGCATCGGAGGGTGTCCATAAGGTGTTGAGTAGCTGAAAAGAGCACCTCAGATGTCTCCTGCAGCAATAACAAAACGCCCTTCCTGAGAATTGCAGGAATTCCAGATCTTGGCTCTGGTGCCGACAGGGTTTTGAAGTGTTGTTTAGTGATGATGAAGGTCACCCTTCTTTGCAGAATAAAGAATTAAAAAAAAAAAAGGAATTAATGTCCTCAGTAGACTCATATAACAGACTGATTTTTGTTTATTAATTCCAACCTTAATTAATCCTTAAAAACTCACTTATTGTGTTGCTAGTTCCTTAGAAAAATAAAATCCCATGTAGTTATATCAGTTGTTTATACGAACTGCAGAAAACACATGCATTCAGGATCTATGTATGGCTCTTTTGGAAATTCTTGCCCACTTCCACTGGGCCAGGGACTCTGCTTTGAGAGTTATCAATTTGAGGATCTGAGGCATATAGTAGCAGGGGCATTTCTGGCCCCTAATAAGAGACCCTGGGCACTGTGAGGGACTCAGATGAAAAAGGCTTGGTTCTCACCATCAGTGAGCTTTTGGTTGAACAAGAAGAGTTGGGTAACTATATAATCACCAAGGAAGATAGCAGGACAAGGTACTGCTATGGTTTGGAACTGTAATATCCCCCAGTGTCCCATGTATTGAAGGCTTGGTCTTCAGGGTGATGCTATTGGGAAGTGATGGGCAACTATGAGAAGTCTTTAGGTCATTGGGAGTGTGCCCCTGAAGGGGATTGTGGGACCCCAGTCTCTTTCTTTTCCTTCTTTTGCCTCCTGGCCATTCATCACCTCCACTAGAAGCCTAAAGGCAATGGATCCACCTGATCAGAGTCTGGTACCTCTAAAATCATGAGCCAAATCAACCATTTTTATTTATAAGTTAACTATTCAGGTACCTATTATAGTGATGGAAAACTAACACACACCGATAAGTACCATAAGGCAGGTTAGTTAACTTGCATGTGTTCTCAACATGTAGGAAAGATAGCACTTGGACCCAAAGCTGACTTTTGCCACTCCCCTGTCCAGAAAAAGAAATGAGTTGCTCATCAACTGGTCTCTTTGTATAGAAAAGATGATCCAAAACATATCCAGAGATGCCAGATAAATCAAAATTTCCCTAAACCTTTCAGAGCTCACCTCCCAAGAAAGTAGAGATTTGTTATTCCCAACTGGAAGAAGCCTCTTCTGGTTAGAAATTAGATTCCTCATTCCATGTAGCCTCACCCAGGTAGCATACCAGGCAATTCTCCACCAAGAGATTTCAAAAGATGGAGAATTAGACTGGAATAGCTCTTGGGATGGCTTGCTGGGGGAGAATGGGCTGAGAGGGATGGTTGAGATTTGGACAAGATGCAATGTAGGGAAAGAGTGGTCTCTGTCCAAGTGGCACAGTCTGAATAAGGGGAGACTCAAGTCTAAAATTTTTATAGCCTTGTGCATGTGAGGCACTGGGTTCGATCCTCAGCACCATATGAAAATAAATAAAGATATTGTTAAAAAATAAATAAAACTTTAATAGGGAGGGTTAGAGTGCAG
This sequence comes from Marmota monax, assembly GCF_021218885.2. Lineage (NCBI taxonomy): Eukaryota > Metazoa > Chordata > Mammalia > Rodentia > Sciuridae > Marmota > Marmota monax. Next base: position 10,838,000 of record NW_026692907.1, on the reverse strand, counting down.
TTTTCAGTGAGGGCTTGCCATACCTCTTATGTGTTGAGATGGTTCTAGGAATTGGGTCAGGTTACTAAGGAGGAAAACATTGACTGGACCCTGGTATGGACTCCATTACTGAGGTGCTGTGTGACACTGGTGTCACTTTCATTTTCTAAAAATAGGATTCGATTAAATGATCTGTAAAAAACTTTTCCAGTTGGATGCAGTGGCATACCCCTGTAATCCCATCAACTTGGGAGACTGAGCAGTAGGATCACAAGTTCAAGGCCAGCCTCAGCAATTTAATGAGACTCTATCTCAAAATAAAAAATAAAAAGTACTGTGGATGTAACTCAATGGTAGAGTACCCCTCAACTCAATCCCCAATATGAAAAAAAGAAAAAAGAATTATTTTAGTTCTGATGAACCTTGAAAGCATCATTCTAAGTGACAGAAGCCAGTCATCAAAGACCACATGTTATATGATTCCATTTATGTGAAATGTCCAAAATAAGCAAATCTATTTTAGATTAGTATTGCCTAAGGCTGGGACAGGGTAAAAGGAATAGGCAGTGACTGTTAGTAAGTATGGGGCTGCTTCTCAGGGTGATGAACGTATTTTAAAATACTGTGGTCTTTTCCACAAATGGCAAAGCAGAATAGTTACATGCAGAATAATGGGCCTGGGCCCTTATTTTATATCATATACAAAAACTACCTCAAAATGGATCAAAGATCAAAACTTAAGAGATGAAACTATAAAACTTGTGGAAGAAAACATTGGGAAAAATCATCATGACATTGGATTTAGCAACAATTTCATGGATATGAAATGCAACAAAAGACAATATTGATATACTCAACTTCATCAAAATTAAACCTGTGTACATCAAAGGATGCAATCAAGAAAGCAACATGACATCCTACACAATAGAATAAATGATTTGTGAATCATCTCTGTTAGGTAGTTAATGTCTAGAATACATAAAGAACTCCACCACCACCAACAAAACCAAGAGTAACCTAATTCAGAAATGGACAAAGTTCTTGCATAGACATTTTTTAAAGGAAAATAAAGAAAGATAGTCAACATCATTAATGGTTAGGGAAATGCAAATCAGTACTACAATGGGATACAACTTCACACCTACTAGGATGGCTGTATTTTTTTTTTAGGTATTGATTAGGATATGGAGAAATTGGAAGCTTCCTGCATTGCTGGTGGGAATGTAAAATCGTGCCACTGCTATAGATTCTTAGTGGTTTCTCAAAATTTCAACATAGAATTACCACATGACACAGCAATTCCACTCCTAGGTATTTATTAAAGAACTGAAACCATGGACTTGAATAGGTATTTGTACACAGTGGTCATCCACTGCACCATTATTCACAATAGCTAAAAGGTGGAAGCAACCCAGGTGTTCACAAATGAATGATGAATGAGTAAACAAATGAGTTAACAAATGTGTTATGTGTTATGCTACATACAAGGAAATACTGTTCAGCCTTTTTTTTTTAAAGGAAATTTTAATGTATTCTACAATTTGGATAGTCTTTGAAAACACACTAAATGAAATAAGCTAGACACAGAGGAACAAATATATGATTCTACTTAAGAGGTACTTAAAATGGGCAAATTCATAGAGACAGAAAGTAAAAAAAAAAAAAAAGAAGTTGCTAGGAATGGAGTAGGAGGGAATGAGGAGTTGTTTAATAGGTGCAAAGTTTGTGTTGGAGATAATAAATAAGTTTTGAGTATGTGTAGCACTTATGGTTATACAACATTATGATTGCATTTAATATCATTTAATTGTATATTTATAGTTAATATGATAAATATCATGTATCTCTTCCACAGTTTTTAAAAATTAAACTGTGGTGATATTTGCACATCTCTGAGTATACTACAAGTATTGGATTGTAGAATTTATATAAATAAATTAGATGGTATGTAGATTATATTTCAAGAAAGCTGTTTTAAAAATCCTTTCCAGGGCTGGGGATGTGGCTCAAATGGTAGTGCGCTTGCCTGGCATGCTCGGGGCAGTGGGTTCGACCCTCAGCACCACATAAAAATAAAATAAAGATATGTGTCCACCTAAAACTAAAAAATTAAAAAAAAATCCTTTCCAGCTGCAGTGGTCTCTAATCTATCCATTCAATGCCAATCTTCCCATCTGTCCATTAATTCAACACCTTTTTATTGAGTTCCTACCATTTCAAGTGTTAAGAATAGGGCAATGAATAAAATAAGCCTGATTCTTGCCTTTTCTTTCTTCTTTAAACTGTGTTTTAAATTGTAACCCTAAGGTGCTGGGGTTGTGGCTCATCGGTAGAGCACTCACCTGGCATGTATGAGGCCCTGGGTTCGATCCTCAATACCACATATAAATAAATAAAATAGACATATTGTGTCCAGCTACAACTAAAAAATAAATATTAAAAAAATTGTAACCCTAAGCCTGCATGGTAATGCATGCCTGTAGTTCCCATTACCCCAGAGGCTGAAGCAGGAGGACAGTTTAAGACCAGCCTGAGCAATATAGCATGACCCTGTATCAATCAATCAAATGCAATCATAACTGAACTTTCCAAGTATTCGTTATACGTACCAGGAACTGGTACAAGCACTTTGCATCTCTTCTCTCCTGCAGTCCTCACCTGGTGCACTGAGCGAGGCTCTTCTTGAATAAGGAAGTTGCTCAGGTTCACACAGCTAGAATTTGAGCTTGGTCTCCCTGACCTCAAAGTCTGTGAAGCTGGATTGCAACCATCTGTAACTGGGCTCTTTCCTGGAGACTTGCCCTGAAGACCACCTGTCAGACTGGCTGATGTGGCAGCACTAAAGGGAAAGTTCAATAAGAGGTGGGATGACCTCCAGTAGGGAGTGGGTTTGGAAAACAAGGGGAAGTCAGTGGAGTCTTGTACAGTCATTTATAGTAATTATTCTAAGGCAAGTATAACTGTACTGTTTAAGATGGTTATGTGAGGGAATTCTAAATAAATTTGAATTCATAATTGAACTAATTATTATATTAATAGCTAGTATATTTATTTCTTGAACAGACTATATGCCAGATTCTGTTCTAAGTGTTTACACTATCATCTTATTTAATCCTCCTGACAGCTCCATGGCTTGCAAGAAATATTACTAGACCTACTTTAAAAGCAAGCAATTGAGACTCAGAGAAGTTAAGTAATTTTTCCAAAGTTACTTAGCCAGTAAGTGGCAGAGCTGGGATTTTTGACTGTTTGACTTGAAGCCCAGGCTCTTCAATTAAACTATGCAAAACAGATGGACATGGAAGTTGTTTTATACAGGTGGTAAGATTGTCGGTGACTTCCCTTCCTTTTTTCCTCGATTTATCTTTCATTTTCCAAAAAGCTATCCATCCATCATCATGATGATTTTTAGGCCAAGAAATCACATGTGATGGTCCCTTTCTGTCTTCTTAACTCATCACTATTTTATTTCGTTGCTTTTGATTTTGGATACCCATATGCACTTGTGCAAGCAACAGTACCACTGAGCATGCAGGACGTGTATTGCCTGGAGACATTGCCACAGCCTGCAGCCCCTCGCTGGCTGCAGCTGCCCTGCTCTGGGAGTCTACTGGGGGGGTGCATCTCTTCTCATCACTCTTATTGACACTGAGGATCTTTCTTTGGAAAATGTTTTTTATCTCCCGTATAGGAGAGTCTGCCTTACTGTAATTAATAACAGCACATCTGGGAACAGTGGCGTAGGTCTGTAATCCCAGTGACTTGGAAGGCTGAGGCAGGAGGATCGTGAGTTCAAACTTATCCTCAGTTTAGTGAGGGTCTAAACAACTCAGTGAGATCCTGTCTCTAGTGTGTGTGTGTGTGTGTGTGTATCTGAGGATGTGGTTAGATGCTCCTGGGTTCAATCTCTGGTAGCAAAAGAAAAAAAAAAAAAAAGAACAGTGCATTAGCATCAGAAAAACATGAATTTGAATTTTGACACCATGGTCTCAGTATTGGGGCAACTGCTACTCTGAGCCTCAGCTTTGTCCTTGGATAAGAGAAACAGCCCATCTACTGCATCATGTTATTGTGGGAATTAAGTCAGATAGTGTTTGCACTGGACCTAGAGTTCCTGGCACATTGCAGGGTAAATAAGGAATGTGGTATTTCAGTGTTTATGTGGCGTCTTTTCAGTTATTGATTCATGAGGTTAAATGTTTTTAAAATATTAACCATTTGTATTTCTTCTTTGATGACTTGCCTGCTCATGCCTCTTCCTTGTTTGTTTATTGGCATCTTGATTTTACCGATGTTTCAGTCAAGGAGTAAGCATTCTAGAAGGGTCTGAATGAAGGAAGAGGTGGAGGTCTTTTCTGTGGAGACCCTAATGTCTTTCTTTTTCTTCAAGGAGCATTTTCCATGGGTCAGTATGGCCTTCTCTCTCCCTGTCCTTTCTTAAGAAAAGTTCATCTGCTTTAAGGACTCAGTGTTTAGAACAACTGATTCCTGAGCACCCCCACCCCATTGCCACACCTATGGCTTCACAAATGATCTCTCTTTCTCTGCCCACACAGGTTGTATTCAGTGAGAGTGACTATGGCCGTGGCTAGTGTACTCTGAGAGGCTCTGTTTCAATGGGTGTACCTAACACATGTGCCTCTCCGTGGTCTGCATCACCCTACAGCCTGCCAAAGAACTGACCTGCCTAAGAAGAGTGCAAAAGCCCAGGAGACACTTAGGTGCAGGCGTGGTCTTAAGAGACTGAATTCTCTTTTTCCTTCCCTCTTGCCTAGCCCCCATCTTGTAGGATTTAGACTGTTCTTTTTTCCACCACACAAAAGGGACCTGGGCTACAGGAATTGAAGGTTTCTACATGGCAAAAGGAGCCAAACCTCCCCTCAGTTGAATAATTTTGTAAAGTTCTTGTGGATAAATGTGTTGGTCCAGGAGATTCTCTGGGTGGCTTGATAGTAACATGAAGTTGGCAACAGGCCTAAGACATACGTCTCAGTGAGGCATGGGGGTGGGGATGCCGTAGCTGACACAGCAAGACCCCCAAGGGTCCCAACACAGAAGGCCAGATTCCTCTGGACAAAGTGGTAAGGTTTCCCATGTAGATGGCTGTTTTAGTAAGGCCACTTTCTGCCTAGACAGCACCAGACTGAAGCGTGTACCTTGGTGTTTGCGTGTCCCCTGTGCTCACAACCTGTGCGACTCAGGCTGTGTGGCATAGTTGAGAGTGTTGGACTGGAAAGGAGACAATCTGGGGTTGAGTCAAAGCTTTGTGCCAGGCACGGTGGCACATGCCCGTAATCCCAGAGGCTCTGGAGGCTGAGGCAGGAGGATCGCGAGTTCAAAGCCAGCCTCAGCAAAAACGAGGTGCTAAGCAACTTAGTGAGACCCTGTCTCTAAATAAAGTACAAACTAGAGCTGGGGATGTGGCTCAGTGGTCAAGTGCCCCTGGGTTCAATCCCCGGTACCAAAAAAACAAACAAACAAAAAAAAAACTTTGCTTTGCTTTAGCTCTGAACCTGGGCTTCCTCATGTGGAGTGTGGAGGGTACCACTTCCTATTCTGCTCTTTCCCCGGCTTGGCCATGGAGTTCAAGCAGGGTATTGGGCAGGTTATAGACACCACGAGACAATTTCTTCTCCTCTGAGAGATGCAGGCAGTTGGCACAGTGCTTTATTGCAGCCTCTCAAACAGAGCTCAAGAACAGTAAGTGCTATTTCTTCCTAGAAGGAGGTCTGAAGAAGTTAAGGAAACTTGGTGTGTGTGTATGTGTGTGTGTGTGTGTGTGTGTAGGTGTGCCTTCTTTTTTCTGTGTGTCCCTGTCCTGGCATCAAAGCCAAGCTGATTGGTGGCACTGCAACAGAGGTAGTATTTCCTCCCCTCATTTTGCATTTTCTTATAATTTTACTTTTAATATTTTATTTTATTTTTTTGATTGGCACATAGCATTTATACCTGTTTGTGAGGCACATAGTGTTTATACCTGTTTGTGATGTTTCAATTGAGTAGTAATCAACTCAGGAAAACTCCATCCTTTTTCCCCACTATTCTCCCCGGGCTCTGGTAACCACCATTCTACTCTCAACTTTTGTGATCAACTTTTTTGGATTTCACTTTTTGGTCTGATGAGACACCTGAAGCAGAGGTGCTCCCCTGTCATAAATAGGAGTATCTGAGAGGTGGCCTGTATTTATCTGAAGGGATTGTGGATGAGCTCTGTTTCACACAATCTGTGGAGCCGCTAGCCTGAGGTGCTGGTTGGAGAAACAGAGGCAGCAATTGGAATTTAGTTAGCTGCAGTTCGGCAGACAGGAGCCATGGCGACAGGAAGTGCACCTGCAATTGATGTTGGAGGCTCAGATGATAGGAAGACAAGGTGGAATAACAGCATGCCAGGTGGATTTTTGGGTTTTGCAGGAAAGGTGCAGCCCTGGGGTTAAGCACTGCACCTCGTTGTCTTAGATAAGAATTTATCTTGGGAGAAGGAAAGAGAATGCTTGTCCTTAGGTAGAGCAGAGGGAAGAGTGGGGGGCTGGCAAGACATGGGACTGCTAAAATGGAGGGCTCTGTTTTTCACTCTGCTTCTTAAAGAAATGCTGAATGTCTTTAGCAATTCTCTTACCAGTTTGGAGGAGATAGTCAGTGATTATTTAAAATGTATCAGAGAGGCAGTTTGCTTCTCGGAATATTTTTCATATAACCTTGGTGTTCAAGGTATACTTCCAATTCTTTTTTATTCTGATGGTTTGGTCCATGTACTTAGTTAACACAGAAAAATAATTATAACAGTTGAGAAAAGTGCATGCTGATTCCATGGCTTTGTGGACCATCACATCATCCCATGCCCTTCAGGAAATCTCTTCATCTCTAGATGAAAATGCTCTAGAGATGCTCTAGAGATCTTTCAAGGAAAATAATGAGAAAAACACAGAATTCTACCCAAACAATCTTTACTCCTGTGGGAGTGAAGGGAAGTGACTTAGACCATCTGCCTTATTTTCTTTACCTGTACAACAGGGATGCGAAGTGCTTTCTGAGTGTACCAGGTGTGATGCAGGCAGGATTTCAGGGTGACACTTGGTACCAGCATCAATTTCAGCATAGGATAGACAGGAACCTGCCTTGGCCTTGGGGAGTGCCTCTGATGTTGCTTACTGGTGAGGCTTTGCTTTGTAGGATGATCTTGCTTGTCTGGAGTCCTGGGAGGTCAAGGGGATAAGGTCCCTCTAATCCTCTTGGTGAGCCTGCATATAGGAGCCTGGAAGCTCTCTGGGCCCCGTGTTGGACCATGCCACAGTGCCTGTCTGTTTTAGGTCCAGGAGCAGCACTTCTGCTTTCTGCTCCAAAGAGCTGCAGCAGTCTGGCTGGACTCCTCAGCCTGCCTAGGACAACCTGGGACGTTCCTCCTCCCACAGCTGTGACTTCTGTCTGGCTGCTCCACCCCATCCCTCCCAAGTCACAGGTCTTTACTGTTATTAGGAACCCTGGCTGAGGCTGGAGCCACTGGATGGCAATTTGGTTGTCATAGCAAGTACTTGCCTGCTTTTCTCTTCTGCCACAAATGATGTGTTGGGGTGTTCAAGGGCAGCAGACTGGTGGAGCAGCAGGAAGCAGGAGCTGCCAGCCGGCCCGGCTATTCACTGGTCATTGTTCCTGTCTTGGCTCTGCCCTGTCTGCTGCCAGACTATCATTCACTTAATGATCAAGGCTTCATGGGGTCCTGGGACCCTAGGAGAGCCGTAGGGGATAGTTGTTTCTAACACAGAGCAGAAAGAAAGTGATGCACTCCTGAAGGCTTTCAGCTCCTAAGGAGACTGCGTCCTTACTGGGATCAGTTTCACTAATGATTCACAGCGGCTGCAGTGGAGGTGGGGGGTGGGGGTGAGGAAAAGCAGACTTATGTGCGTGCGACTGTGCCTGTCCGGGATGAGCTCCCAGATGAGCTCCTTCTGATAGGAAGGCTGCGTGATGTTGGAATGTCTCTAGATGGGTGCTTCAGAAACGATTGCAGCTCAGGGAACTAACTTTGCAGTGGAAGGCTTTGAGCATTCTCCCTCTCTCTGCAAGATCCAGTATTAACCTACTGAGCGGTGAATTCCTTTCTGACCCCTATCCCTGGGAGCAAAAGGGAAGTCAGTATTTGCTTTTCCAACAAGGTCTCGGATCACCTGACCAAGTCCTTTCACAGCTGGGAAGCAGAGGGCAGTACTGAACTCACAGGAATCCGCTGCCTTCCTTCAGCCCCAAGCTGGCTTTGCGGGAGGGAGAAGTCCTTCCCGCTCCAGGCTGTGCAGGGGGAGGATGCTGGGGAAGGTAATGTGCACACAAGCTTTCCCCCCAACTGTTCTTTCTTTTTTCGTGAAGCTCCAGATGCAGCTGCTGCAATGCAGGCAAAAAATGACAGACACTTGCAGGGAAATGTGGGAATGGGGTTAATGAGATTGTGTTAATTTGTTCTTCACTGAGCATGAGTTATCTCCCTGTTTCTCAGGGCAGGAAGTGAGCGCGCTGGAGAACTCGGTTGGCAAAATCTTAGATTCTGCCCTCCTCTAGTGCCGGGCTTCAACCCTTTCAATGACAAGCTGTCAGATGCCTCCTGCTTCTTAGCACAAAAACATTTCCATTTGGAGGTTTGGGGGTCCTGGGATGGGGAGAGCGAAGCTCCCATCATCTTGGCAGGATCGGTCCCAGGTATGGATGATTTTTATTTCTTCTCTCTTTTGGAAAGGGTGCTTTGTCTTTGCAAGCGATGGTACAGGGATGGGTGGGTTGCTGTTGGGTGTACTACCTTGCTAAATATTTGACTTTGTAAGGTTGAATTCTCCAAGAATTCTCGTAGCAGTGAGGTTGTGTGTTGAGCCAAGCTCTCTTTTCAAGGAAATCCAAGGTGCTATTTATTTTGGCACGCAGCCTGCCCTGGGATGAAATACAGCATTTTTATTATTACAGAATAAAGAAGGGTTTGAAGAAAACAAAAATGCAGAACCAGGTTTCAGTTTTAGGACTAAGGAAGGGAAAATTTCTTTATATTTGGATTTGAGGTTAGAAACGAGGTTGAAATGGCTCATGAAAGGAATAAATGGGGAAAGGGGGAGGGTGTGGGTAAATGCTGCCAGAGTTGGGCTGACGGGGAAATCCATGCTCTTGGGAAGGAGTGTGGACCTTTTGAAGATATCCCTAACATGGTCTGGTAGTTACACGAGGACCATAATTGCTGTTGGTCAGTGACAGCCTTGATGGATTTGAATGGGCAGCCTGGGTCCCCACTGCTTCACTGCCCTATAGGATTTGAAAGATACCGCAGAATGATAGAGCCACATGAGGTGTCTGATTGACGGGGAAAGTTTGAGTTGGCCACTCACCTCTTTGTGCCCTAGTTTCTCTCTCTCTCTTTTTGGGCAGGGGGTGGTTACCAGGGATTGAACTCAGGGGCACTTGGCCACTGAGCCACATCTCCAGCTCTATTTTATATTTTATTTAGAGACAGGGTCTCACTGAGTTGCTTAGCACCTTGCTTTTTGCTGAGGCTGGCTTTGAATTCATGATCCTCCTGTCTCAACCTCCCCAGCCACTAGGATTATAGGTGTGCAGCACCACGCCCAGCTTCCTAGTTTCTCATTTGTTAGTGGGCCCTATTTCTCAAGATGGTTTGTGTGAAATGAGAAATCATGCCCAAATACCTGATTCCCAGAGTAAGTGCTTAGCACCTGTTAATTTCTTTCCATGGGTTCCATTTGAAGTCATTTTGTTTCCTGTTCTTGTTTGTTCATTTAAAAACCATGCTGAGTTCATTTGTTCCTTTCAAAACCATGCCTGCCTCATTTTACACCTGGGGACTTGGACAGGAATGAGTCTTGCAAGAATTCTGACCTTTGCAAGCTTTACAGATGGCTAGGAGAGAAGAGCTAGAGAGAGAACACTACATAAATCTTGAGGACAATGAGTTAACAAGAAAGGCTGGAACCTGATTGGGGATCTTTGACCCTGGGATAGTCCACAAATGAATGAAAATTTACGTAATAACAGCAGGTTTTCACAGGTGCTGAACATTGGGGATGCAGCTTAACAGAACGAGGAAGAAATTGCTTTATGTCAGAGCCTTAAATGTTCCAGAGGGTTGCAAGTTTCCATTTTAATAGAGAATTCTGTTCAACAAAGCTATTTTCATATTCTACTGTATAACAAAGTAGCATGTGTTGATGTGGCAATTATTCTTCTTTTCCAGTCACCTAACCACATCAAACGTCCACCCACTCCAAGGAATGTCCCTTAGCTAAACCCCAAGACATCTACCATAAGGACCAGGGATGGAAGTGGAGAAGGCTGTGGAGGGAGGGGGCCGAGGGCGGGTGGAAGTGGTGAGTCGTGGGCAGGAAAGTCCCCTCCTTTCCTTCCTGTGTTTATAGAGGCCTTTAGAATGAAAAATTACTGAGTCCCTTCTTCAGGGAGCTGGGGTGCCAACCACATTTAAAATCTTTAGCTTTGAAATGATTAATATTAGCAAAATTCAAGACAGAGAGGGAAACCTAGAGGTCTCTACAAAGTTCTTTTGAGTGAAATTTGACCTAGTGTGTGCTGAGTAATTATCCGTAGTCCTACTATCAGGTAGCGACAGGCAGAATTCTTAATTCTAGCCAAAGGCAGCCAGCCTGACTGATGTCCCCAAGGGGCTGGTGAGAATTTGTTCAGTCAGACATCCAGCTGCACCCAGGCGGCTCCCCTCTCAAGGTAGAGTGCTTGGTGTCCACCTTGGAGAAGCAGAGCTCTCCTTTGGCCCAGGAGGCTTTGTAGGAGAGACCTTCTCCTCCTCAGGCCCACACATGTGGACCTGAGGGATTTTCATATGCCGAGAAACATCTGTCAGAAACATCTTCCCCTCAGGAGAACTCAGGACCAATCAGAGTATCTTGAACAGGGCTGTCTCACAGGGCTGGACTTATGCTTCCAAACCACTTCTGCTCTCAGCACAGGCTTGGAGTTGGCAAAACCTGAGGGCACATTCTACTCCAATGCTTGTTGTTTGTTTTGTGACCTTGAGTGAGTGTGACCACTCTCAGCCTCAATTTCTTCTTTCTGAGGAATGGGAATAATAGTAATTCCCTCAGGGTTATGGTGTGAGGATTTCAAGAGATTAACTGGGTATGTCAAATGCTCCATCCACACTCATGGCTCAGTAATGCTATGCTGTTGGAGGGAGAGAGGCCCAGAAGAAAGAGCAGAGGCTGTGATGATGGAAGGACCAGGCATCACTCTTTTCTTCCCCAGGCTTCACCTGACTCTCCCGAGCCTCCCCTAACTGCTGGCATCACCTGGCACAGACTTCAGGCCTGGCTGGGGGAGAGAGGCAGCTGAGTCCTCTGCCTGGGAGCCTTCCTATGATCACATTCCCTCGGCCCAGGTTAGAACCCTCCATACCTCTCCACTCTCTGCCTTCTTCATGGCCACACTTAGCTCCCAGACCATCCATGCTCTCGCCTTCCTTATCCCCAACTTCTGGAATACTCCAACTCCATCACTCACAAGCACTTGCACATCAGGTGCTGTGGCCTCAAGGTAAGCCAAGTAGCAATTGTTGCATTCCTTCTGCAAGGAGTGTCTCTGTCTCCACCCTGTGGAACTCCATCAGACCTGCACCAGGAAGGGCCCCTGTCGCAGCTGCATAGAAAATGGTTTGGAATAGTCTAGGCAGGACAGAGGGCATTGGGTTTGGAGGGAGAAGGCATGTTCACAGAAGGAAGCCATACCAAACTTTCGGTTGGGCAAACTTTAGAATTTGTTTTAGTCAGCTTTTTTTGCTGCTGTCACTAGAAGACCTGACCAAGAACATTTGTAGAGGAGGAAGAGTTCATTTGAGGGCCCGTGGTTTCAGAGGTCTCAATCCATAAACAGTAGCCTCCATTCCTCAGGGTTCGAGGTGAGGCAGAACAACATGGTGGAAGAGTATGGCAGAGGGAAGCAGCTCACATGATGATCAGGAAGTGGGGGGGGGGCAGGGGGAAGATCTCCACTTTCCAGAAACAAAATACGTATCCCAAAGGCATGTCCCAGTGACCCACCTCCTACAGCCATACCTACCTGCCTCTAGTTACCACGGTTAATCGCCATCAGGGGATTGATTCACTGATTGGGTTAAGGCTTTCCTAATCCAACCATTTTTCTGCTGAACCTTTTTGCGTTGTCTCACACATGAGCTTTTGGGGGACCCTCACATCCAAACTATAACAGCATTTCTCTCTTGACAGGCCTGATATTTTTCTCCTCTGGTTACTTATTGGTTCCCTGTTTTCCACCCTCTTCATGGATCTCTCTTCCTCTCAGTTCTGCCAGCCCTTCCCTCATCAGCAGTCCACCTTTCTGGTCTGGATGTCGTCGTTAAGCAATTGGGAATTCCGAAAACAGCCCTGCTTTCACTGCTGTGGTATCACGGATAATTCATTATTCTGATGTGTGTGGAGTTATAATCATAAAAAGCCAATTTCCTGGGTGATTTATTGTCATGGGGGCAGGATGGAGGTTGTTTACCATTTTAAGAGTCAGTCCTGGGAATGGATTAAAACTTCTGGGAGAATTTATGGCCAAACCTCAAGGGACACTAATTCAGCCAGGTGATGTTCTACTTGGATAAATACTGATATCTTCTGACCACCTGGGTTGAACTTCCTCTGTTCTGCCCACAGTAAGAAATCACCCATAAGTGTCAGTACTTACAATTATCTCATCTTTGTCTTGTATTTGATTGGGGTGTTGCAGGTCATCGATGGGTGTTCTTATTCTAACCTTTTCACAAAATGCATTGGAAGTCTCTTACCAGGTTATGGGTAGGTAAATGTCAGCTGTTGATTTTATGGAATGAGCACTGTGCTGGTTGTGAGAAGTCTTGGGTCTGGTTCCACCTCCTTCATTAATAGCGTGAGAGACCTTGGACAGACCTTTTTCTCCTCAGCCTCAGTTTCCTTATCTCTCAAACTAGGGGGTTGGACCAAGTGCACCTTCACTGTCAACCATCGCTCACAATCCACAAAGACACACCAGAACTGGGCTCTACGAATGTGTTCAGGTTCTTTCTGCCCTTCCTCAGGTGTCTGTGAACCCTGGGAGAAAGGCAGAGACCAGTGTTACTTTCTTTGATGCTGTGTTTCCTCAACTCTTAATTCTGAAGGAACTCTCCACCCTCTACCCTTCTTTCTTTCAGAACTCTCCAGGAATCTTACAGACTGAGCGAATGAAGAGCGCCTGAGAGGCGGAGAGTCACAATCCCTAAGATGGAGAAGACAGATGGTAGGCAGGGGGCTTTCTATTCCCTGGTTTAAAGGGACACGTGGGTTGGAATGGGATAGTTACCATAAATCCTGCAAATAGCCTATGGGAGGCCTGTAGGAGACGTTCCCTAACAGGCAGTGTAGGGAAGCCCAAATCATGTATTTCAGGTGTGAACTACAGAAGAATAGAGAATGAAAATGAAATCATAAAATACAAAATATTGGACCTGTGTAATTTTCAGAGCATCTTCTCATCTCATCCAAGCATCAGGAAGGGAGCAGGGTACCCTCCTTCATTACCTTTCTTTTATAGATGGGGAATTTGAAGTCAAGAGGCATGTGGCAAAAGTGTCTCCATTCACAGCTTTGTGACTCTACAAGTCATTTAATGTCTCTGAGCCTCAGTCCCCTTGTTGGTGAGGTAGCTTTGCCACTTAGTGAACCACTAAAATTTTTGTGATTTAAAGCCAGTTGTTGTCAAAAGATTCTTTGGGTTGGCAGGCTTGTTATCCTGATCTGAGCTGCCTAGGCCCATTCACATGGTCCTCTGGGTGGCTTGGCTGGGTTGGACAGTTTGGAATGGCCTCATTCACATGTCTGATGGTTGAGCATGTCACCTGGGCTGTCAGTGATGGTTGGTGTTGGCCGGCTTGCTCAACTGTTGCTCATCATCCAGGAAGCTAGCTGGAGCCCATTCACACATGGTGGCAGAAGTGTTCAAACACAACAAGAAGAGACAAATCTCAATGTACAACCAATGCTCATCTCTGCATATGCCACATTTGCCACTGCCCTCATGGCCAATGCCAGTCACAGGCCCACCCTGTGGTCAGGGTAGTTGTTGGGTAGTACCAAGGCTGGGGTAATATTGCGGCTGTTTCTGCAAACTGTCTACCATACTCCCTCAATAAACAGGTATGAATACTATTTCCTAGGATTGGTAAAGAACTGAATGTGCTAATGCATGTAAAGTTGTTGAAAAACAACTATCAAGAACAGTGGATGTCTCCATAAATATTTCCCTCTTCCCCTCCCAAGAAACTTGCTGAAGGTCATAGTCTAGACCCTGATCTTCTGACTTCGGATGAAATTCTTTTTCCAGATCACCCACTGTTAGAAATAGGTGAGCCTGTAATCCCCGTTGCATCACATGGCCCAGGACCTAGGGAGCAGACAGCAGCTGCAGTGCTGCCTCTTGCTTTTCTCCAGATGCATTGCCATATATTTCAAGGGCCTACCTTTCTCCCCAGAGAGCTGTCTTTGCAGTGCATCACTGGAAGTGGTCCCAGAGAGCACCAGCTAACACCTTAGCGCCTGGGGGCCTGTCGTCCTGCCACCTGGCCTCGTTGTTCCCTGCTCAGCATCCTCAGCATCACCATTTCCACAGGATTACCCACAGCAGCTCCCAAGAGGTGCCCCTCCCTGCATGCACAGCGTCTCAGAGTAAAGGCCAAGCAGGAAAACCTCCCTGGCTGTCTTGGCCTTTTGAAGAGGCTGACTTAATTCCTGTTCTTTCTGGCTTTATTTTTAGCCATTTTTCTCTCCTGTTTCTGTTTTTCCCATTTCCTCCAGACACTGATTACAGACTTTTGAATGTTTCTTTCTCACTTTCAGTGACTCTAATTGGTTTAGTCACCTGCTGAACTTTATTTTGTCCCTCCAGATGATTCTGTGGTACTCCCTCCTTACCTTGTCCCTTCCCAGCCCTCTTCCTCCCATCTGTGTGTGACTCTGAGGCTGATGGCTGTGTTTTAGGTCCTTCCAAGGCATCTACTCCTTGGCTTTGCTTTCAGAAAAAGACAGTTCCTGATAGCTTCGAGCCTCCTGTATCTTACTTTTTTCTTTTCCCCAAACTCATTTTCCCTTTTTCTCCAGAATTATTTTCTTGGGCTTTCATTCCCTCCTGAGGCTGTAGTCCTCACAGAGTTAGGGAGAGAATCTTTAGCAAATCCTCCCCCACCTGTTCAGAGCCAAGCCCACCCCCACCCCCCTCCACTCCACCACCTTTAGGATGCTCATTGATTACCTACTCTGTGCCATGAGCCTTAATATTGCAACAACTCTAAGAATTATTATCTCCTCTTTATATATGGATAAATTGAGGCATAGAGAAATGAAATACTTTGCCTAGAGTCTCACAGGTAGGAGATGACAGCCAGAATTCAAATCCAGCCAGCCTAGCTATGCTTGGCTTATCTGATCCAAATGTCATTTGCAGTACAGACAGTTCTCCTAATTAATTCTTGTCCTGGCCCCATGCCTGGAATTGTGAGCTCCTGCATACCTGTCACCAGGTAGAATTAACAGGAGTGGAGCATGTGGTGAGGCTGGGTCTCCCTGCCTATCAGCTCAAGCTCCATCATGGAGGTCCAACATTCTGCCTGCACTGGGAAAAAGAAAAGGGCTGAAGAGTGGCAAGTGGCAGACAGGGCAGCGTGATGGATCACGAGTGAGACTGTGTGTGTGTGCGTGTGCACACGCGCACATGCGTGCACACGCATGCATGCACATGAGGATGGGTTTAAGAAAGTGCCTATTAACCCTCTCATCCATGATAACTGCTTACTCTGACTCCTTTGGTTCCCCTTGCCTCCCTGTGGAAGATTCTGCCTCTGAACCTGCTGTTTCTTACTTGATGGTATTATTGCATTTGTGTTCTGAACCTGCTCCCAGAGGCCTCTGGGCAAATCAGTGCATTTCTACTGAACAAAGGCAATAAGGGTAAATAATGCAGACTCTCCTTTAGGAGAGGTCTTTGCTTCCTGGGTCATAAATCTACTTTCCGCTTAACTTGAGACAAATGTCTCCTCTCTGATTTGGCCTGTCCTTGTACTCCAGGGGGCTTCTGACTGAACCAAAGGACTTAAGAATATAACTGAGTGTAATTGGAAACATTACTCTCATTTACTTTGCACTTTTATTTTGAGATGGGGTCTTGCTAAGTTGCTGAGGTTTGAACTTGCAGTCCTCCTGCCTCAGCTTCCTGAGTCACTGGGATTACAAGCTTGTGCCATCTGTGCCCAGCAGAGTTGGTGAATGTTTTTCTCCTGCCTAGCACCTGGGCTAGGATGGCTGGAATCGTTGGGGGCTGGTGAGACATCACTGTTCCTTTCTCTGCAGGACCCTTCTCCCTCTGTGGGCTTTCTCACTATTCAGCAGCCTAAGGGAAGTTGGACTTACATGGCAGCCAACTTCCCACCAACTGGGCATCCTAAGAGACCCAGCATAGAATTCTCTCAGCATCATTTCTGCCATATTCTTTTGGTCAAAGCAGTCACAGATCAGCCCAGATCCAAAGGCATGGAGAAACAGACTCCACCTCTCAATGTGGAATTTGCTTGCTTGTCTAAAGAGGGTAGGAATTGATGGTACCATCTGGAGATAAACTGGTATAATGTCTTTCACCCTCCTCTTCTCCTGATAAATTCCTGTTTGTTCATTTAACACCCAGTCCTATGTCACTTTTGTGATTTCTACTCTCTCTTATCAAGGCAAAATTAGCTTCCATGTTTAAGAAAATAGTTTTTAGAGAAACTGAAAAAATAAGTCAGGGAAGACTGTACCTTGTGCTTGCATTTGTACCCATCACCCTCCTATACCACACGTGTGGCAGTGCTCCTACTGGATCACATCAATCCTTGGAGGGCAGGGCAGCTATACCTGACTCATCCTTATGCCCTTGAGACCTAGCTTAGCAACTGACCCATGGGAGCTGAATAAATCATGGCTGAGGGAAGTGAACTGAATTACTGCTGCTTTGTTGCTTTACTGCTTTTTCCACACAGGGCCCCCTCCCCTTAGAGCCAAGGAATCAGTCACAAAGAACTTGTGGACCCAGAATATGCAACAGTGAATCACATGGGTTGATTTCCATCCTGGGGCCTCAGTTCTCAATATTTTGGTCTTCCACAAAGATAATCACTACTGAGCAGGTATCAGGTGTTTATCATGTGCTAGGCATTGTGTCAGGCACCTTATATTCATTATTAATTAATTAGGCCTCACAATAATGCTATATTACCTATTATTATTTCCACTTTACAGATGATGAGATGCAGCAAGGCTAGGAGCAGAGAAATAGATGGAGCTCCAGAATCTGTATTCTGAACCTCTTTTGAGCTCAGCTTTTTCAGAGTATGCTCAGCAGAATGTCAGAGGTAATAGTATCACATGAGGAATGCTGGAAGAACCCAGTCTTCTTCTGACCGGAAGAAGAGGATGCCTGGAGACAAGTTCCTAGGGACTCCAACAGTTGAAGGACTGGCTTGTTCTTAGTGGCCTCTGTGGGGGCCAGTTGGTGGATGCTGCAAGGAGCCCAATGGCACCTTGGTGTAAAGTTCCCTATAGCATCCCCCATAGTTCAGGCTGCCTTAAAAGCCACAGGGTCCACAGGGTCCGTATCTCTTGGAGAATATTGGCCTGTGTCCCTTTTGACAATTATTGGCCCTTCTCCCTCCCTGCCTTTTTTCCAACCTATGAAAAATGTATTCCCTTACGGGCATGGTGTTTGAAAGTGGAATTCAGCTACGCATGATCACTTGTTAAGCACTAAGCAGTTTTCAGGGGGAAAGAGCATTAGCTATGCAGGCTCACTTGTTCCAGTTCTCTCTGATCTTCTTGTAACTGGAGGCTCAGGCATGGGAGGAAGCTTCAATAATGTAGAGGGCGTAACTCCTTGATACCTCCAGTGTAGCAAGATTTACTAGTTCCCATTTGAGTAATGCAAGTTTCCTTTTTATGCTGAGTAAATTGTGTATCTCATCTCATCTTTCAAAACCTTCCATATCCATAATTGCCAATTAGTCCCCCTGATGTGCCAGTTCCTGGCCACTTCATTTCAATGGTTACATGACTCCAACTGGGAAAAAAAGTATGAGATAATGTCATTTCGCTGGTCTGCAGGCAGATTCCACACCAGCATCTGAGATGACATACTACAAATTAAAAATCATTCCCTCTACCTGTTCCCTTGCAGACACTGGCTAAATACACATTGCTTTAATAAGATGGTTTCCCAGTACGGCCAAAAGGACTGTGAGCTTCTCAGCACAATTTAGAGGCTAGAACATTTGGGAGAAATATCACATGACATTGTCAAGTTGAAATCACAGATATTAAGTTTCATCACCCTGTAAATTTTGTTAACTTTTCTTCTCCTCCTTCTCCTCCTTCTCCTCCTCCTCCCCCTGCCCCCCTCCTCCTCCTCCTTCTTCTTCCTCTCAGCCAAAGACCAGATCTCTCAGGGGAGTGAAGAGAAAGACCCTCCAAGGAGCCACCCATACTCTGTGGAGACCCCATATGGCTTTCACTTGGACCTGGACTTCCTCAAGTATGTAGATGACATTGAGAAAGGGAACACCATCAAAAGGATTCCTATCCACAGAAGAGCCAAGCAGGCCAAGTTTAGCACGTTGCCCCGCAATTTCAGCCTTCCTGACAGTGGGGCTCGCCCCCATGTTACTATCCCCCAGCAAAACTGGTCTCCCGCAGTGCCAAGGAAGGTGTCACCCAGGACCCAGGAGCAAACCCAGTCACTGCTGCTAGGTGATCCTCCCCACGCCTCAGCCAGCGGGAGCCAGGTGAGCTATCATAGGAAGGCCCTATTGGCGGAGGCCTCCAGGCAGCTGGAGGCTGCTGCTCCAGAGGAAGCCGAGCTCACTTCTGGGAGTGGACGGCCCCAGCTTTTGAGAGCATCCAGTATGCCAGCCACGCTGCCCCAAAACAGGGCCTTGGAGGAGCCAAACCTAAGCGCAGGTCTTCCAGCACCTCCTGCCTTCCCTCCTCTGCAGGGGGACAGCAGCATCTGGGATGGCACCTTTGGCCCAGCAGAAGGATTTGCAGGTTTTCACAGCTCCAGCCCTGGAGCATCAGCCCAACTGACAGTCAGCGATTTGGGAGACCTGGTGGCAGGGCTCCCAGAGCTACTCCAGGAGGGGGCTGAGCCTGCAGAGGGGGAAGTGAAGTCTCCAAATCACCTGTTTCTCCCAGGGCCTCCTCCCGCATTCCAGAATGCACTCCTAGAGGATGTGGAAGGCGAACACCAAACCAGAGAAGCAGAGGGGGTTCTTACCCCTGGCTCCTCAACACCCAGCCCCCCACCTCTGCCATCTCCCATCCCTGAGAATGAGCTCCCTCTGGAGGAAATCGAGCTCAACATCAGTGAGATCCCACCCCCGCCGCCCATAGAGTTGGATGTGAGAAGCATCGGCATCCGGGTAACTGAGGAAAGCCTGGGCCTTGCCCTGGTGGACCCCAACAGCATCTCCAACCTGAAGGAGCAGGTCTCAGCCCTTGAGGGTGAATTGTCTGGCAGAACCAAGGAACTGACCCAGGTCCGAGCTGCCCTTCAGCAGCAGGAAGAGGAAATCAAGACGCGGGAACAGAGGATTCGAGAGCTAGAGTGCACTGTAGCCCAATTGGAAGAAAAGCTTATCCAAGAGACTTCCAGAGATGCCCCGGGCCAGGCTGATGCCATGGTGAACACTGACCCTCCCCGTGGGCTCTTCCCAGGGGAGTCATGTGACAAGAGCATCGGCGTCAACCTTCTGAGCATCACAGACTCTGAAAGCTGGGGGGCCGGGGGAGAGGAGAATGGCTTCCTATGGGGGCAAAATGGTCACACTCGAGCGGGTCAGAGATTGGCAGAGCCTGTGCTACCGCCCCAGCTCTCACTGCCACAGGGACCTGAGAAGGTCCTTGCCTCCCCTTTACATTGCTGCCTCCCCACTGAACTCAGGATTGAAGAAGCAGGCTCTGAGCACGAGGGAGGCCTGCAGGCAGGAGGCGAGAGCCTGGCCAGGGCAGCACAAGGTTCTTCACGGAGCAGTGACAGAGAGGCTGCCCCAGGGTCCAGGGAGGAGCTCCCAGGGAAGGAGCACCCGGGAAGGCCACCAAGCTCTCCAACAGATGCCACCATTGGGCAATATGTGAAAAAGATCCAGGAGCTCCTGCAGGAGCAGTGGAGCTGCCTGGAGCATGGGTACCCGGAGCTGGCCAGCGCCATCAAGCAGCCTGCCTCCAAGCTCAGCAGCATCCAGAGCCAGCTGCTGAGCTCCCTCAACCAGCTGCTGTCTGCCTACTCAGCCCAGGCTCCCCCACAGGAGCCTGCAGCCCCGCCCTCCTCCCCTCCAACCGGTAAATACTGGTGCCCAAGGCAGGGAACCTTTTCTCCTTTATATGACAAATCCAAGGGAAAGGGGGTTTTGGTTACATGAGTAGATTTCTAAAAAGATTTTAGCACCTCCAGGAGCCTAGTGGAATAAAAACTGACCTGTGTAAGCATGGGGTCCGCACCTCTACTCTCCTTGTGTAGGTGTGAGTCTGACTGCAGGGCCACCACATTCAGCTGTACAGATAGTGTCAGCCACAAAGATGCCAGCCAGGGAGGGCAAATAGGAGCTGAAATCCAGCCCATGCTCCCTTTGCCAAACCATGTGCCTGCAGCACTGGGTCTACCCAGAGGGGGCGCTGTTCTCATTTCATCGCACAAAGGCAAAGTCTTGGCCAAGGGTGGTCCTGCCCTGGGTGCTCCCCTCAGGCTCCCTGCTGGTTTCCTGGGCTTCAGCATTCCTGCTGGAACAGGAAAAACCCTTTCTGGCCCTCCCACATCAGAGGTTTTCTCTAGCCTGGTTTTGGATGAGCATTATATAGAGATTGGGAATTGTTCACTGAGTATTTTCTGTGCGCATGCATGGGGGCAGGGGCTCACATGGGCCAGAGCAGCTCCTCCTCTTCTGACCGATCTCACACTCTTCACTGTTGAGGAGAGTGGAGCCATTACCATGCTTGGCTCAGTGGGCAGCATGCAAGTCTGCTTCCTGCCACAGGTCACAGGTTGGCTGCCTTCTCATTTCGGTGCTAGTTACCATCTTGTCCCTTGGGAAATGCCTCCCATACCACTGAGCACAGCATGAGGTTGTGCTCTTGCTCACATGTCTCCAGTGTCATCACTACCCCCACATCACAAGTGTCAACGTGCACATGAGCTAGAAAGGACTGCTGAGATGCCCTTGAGTGGAGAAGGGTGCTGGCCCATGAGTCCACAGACCTCAGTTCTATTCCTGCTCTGCCATTCCCCAAGGAAGCCTGAGTCTCAGATTTCCTAGCCATAAGATAGGGACAACAACCACATGTGCCCATGTGGTTCCCTGCGAGAATGTTCCAGTCTCTCTAATCATCCATATAGAGAGGGGCATCATTAACAGGAACCATTCTATTGACAGTCACCAGAAAGAATAAAACCATTTTATTGAAAAAGTCCCCAAAACATTTGATTTGAATTATCTGGTTTCTGTCCCTATCCACCTTTTCACACACCTGCAACCTGTATCCCCTTAAAGGAAAAGCCCTGCTTTTGCTACTCCAAGATCTTTCTAACCTGTGATGTTGTATCTACCTAGAGAGCTCCCCGCCGACCAGCCTTAAATCCATAATGAAAAAGAAAGACTATGGCTTCCGTGCAGGAGGTAATGGGACCAAAAAGAACCTTCAGTTTGTTGGGGTTAACGGTGGGTAAGCATCGCTTGTGAAGCTCCGACTGCCTTCCCTGCTACCTCTCCTGCTGTTGTCCTCGGTGCTCTCTTTTCTAGGGGGAAGCATCTGGCTTTTGTTCTTCTGCAAGGGAATTAATCTCCAAGGTCCTTTAAAACTCCATGTCGGGTTTGCACATGTTTGGCTCTTTGCCAGATGTGCTGGTTTGTTGGAACCTCTGCTTTTAACATACTTGGCTTTAGTCTCCCCCAGGGCCAGGACTCTGGGTGGTTTCTGGGAGTTTGGGAGAACATGGACCCTTTGAGGAAGGTCTTTAACCCGAACCATGACACTGAAACTAGTACAATTGTATGTGTTTAAAATGTTTCTCCTTTAATTACTGCAAACCAAACCCAAGTTTTGGGCAATGAAAGGAAACAACCAGTCTATTGATAAAGAACATGAACCAAGCCTTCTGTAGTCTAGGGACTTAAACATTGGATTTAGAATACAGTCATGCAGCTGGGCACAGTGGCACATGCCTCTAATCCCAACAACTCATGAGGCTAAGGCATGAGGATTGCAAGTTTGAGGCCAGCCTCAGCTTCTTAGTGAGATCCTGTCTTAAAAGAAAAGATTTTTTTAAAGGACCTGGGATGTAGCTCAGTGTTAAAAAGCCCTGGGGTTCATTTCCCAGTGCCAAAAAGAAAGAAAGAACATTACAGTCATATGTCACCTAACAACCAGGGATACCTCTAAGAAATGCAGCATTAGGCAATTTTTGTCACTATGGGACACCACAAAGTACTTACAAAAGTCAAAACATCTATGATGTCACTAAGCACATGACTGTATTTTCTAAATCGCTCATTCAGCATTTATTAAATGCCAACGATATGCTAGGTGGTGGGTATTAAAAAAAAAAGTCAAATAGATCAAGGTCCCTACCTTTAGCTCTCAGATACGTCAAGAAACAAGGGAGAAATGCTGACGTGCCAAGACCAGTTGTATTAGTCAGGGAAGCACAGGATGCTGTGGAAGCCCAAGGAGGGGTCTAGCCCAGCAGGCGGTGTGTCCAGGAGACTGCCCAGAAAAAGTGGGGATCCTGCAAACTTAAGTCACACAAAACACTAGTCGCGAATGGGGGGGGGGCATCATTGTTGTAGTTTCTGTGAGGGAAACATCAGAAATGATGAAGCAGGTTGTCAGGTGGGCTGCTGCTCTCACTTCCTCTGGTGTGTGACCCTCTGGTCCATGAAGAACCATGTTTTGTGCTTTCACCAGTTCACATGCAGAGGAGGAGGATCAGCCTGATCTCCAAGCCTAATGCAGGTCACGCTGCTGCCCAGCTTAAATGCCCTTCACAGTCCCCCTCTGTGCCCAAACCTGGAGGAACTAGATCATGGTTCAGCTTCTCGTCCACCTCAGTTCCTGCCTCACCTCCCTCCAACATGCTGAGCTCAGGCCCATCTCAAGGCCCTGGCATTTGCTTCCCCTGCTTAGACTGAGCCCCTCCTGGGGTGCGGGAGCATAAATAATCCTGATCCCCATCCTGAAGACTCAGGTTTAATTAGTCTGGGAGACAGTCCACCTACTGGGAATGCTAACCCCCACCCCAAGTGTTCTAATGTGCAGCTGAGGTTAAGAACCCATGTCCTAATTGAAGCAGCTCTTCCTCCCATCACTAGCCCATGGCCCTTTTTAACTTTGTGCATTATTCTTATCACTTTCTGTATATAATATTTGTTGTATGTCTGTATCTGCCTCTCCCTACTAGCATATAAGCTCCCCTAAGGCAGGGGCTTTGATATAAGCACTTAGAACACTACCTAGCACATAGTAGGTGCTCAATAAATTTCTTCCAGGTAAAAATTTTATTTGAATTTGTTTTTGTTGTGTTTTGTTTCCTTTGTGGTGCTGGGGATCAAAACCCTTGGGCCTTGCACATCCTAAGCAAGTGCTCTACCACAGAGTGACACTTCTAGCCCTAGGTGAAGTTTTTATGGAAGCAATTCTAAGATGAACACAGCTTGGTAAACATAGTGTGTCCCCCATTTCTTTATCACAAAAGGAAATGATTATTCCAAACACAATGGAGAAGAAATATCTGAGAATTAAGCAAAATGGAATGCAGGCATACCAGGGAGCCTGCTGGGTTTGCAGATCCAGTGAGCACAGAGTTCTTATGTAGAAGCCACTGATGGATAAAGGACCTTAGGGGGTTCAGCAGCAACCATAGTCACTGATCCCTGTGGCTCTGTGGAGTGTCCTCAATACCCAGATCTTAATACCAGCATCCTCCATTGGGATCTCCTGTTGAATATCGGCAAGGGAATCTGTAAATCATCCAGTACTTTGCCCCTGGTCTCTGGTTGTGACAAGGCAATAGGATTGTTTATAGCTGAATGTAAGAATCACTGTCAGGAGCAAAGCCACAAGTCAAGTACCTGAGACCACACTTTTGCTGCTCCCAGTTGTAGTTCTAACAGGCTTCAGGTGAGAAAAGCAGGTGTGTGTTTGAGTATCTGGCTGGGAGCAGGTGCAGAGGAGCTCACCCCTTACCAGTCTCACCCTGGGCTGGGGAGGAGAGAGCTGCAGGAGGTCTGCCTTCCACCCAGAGATGTGAAGACTTGTCAGGCTATTCAGGGAACTCAGGGTGGAGGTGGGGATGCTAACCTAGACTTGGGCTCCTCTCTGGACCTAACATTAGGATTCCAGAAGCAAATGGCTCTGTGAGAACCTTGGATTGCCTGTCTGAATCACCAAATCATCAGCCAATTCAGGGATAGGGTGTTGGTGTGTTTGCTGCAAAGAGCAGAAATTAGCTTTTCTTCACAAATGGCATCCAGCACCAGAGCCTATTTCTCTGACTGTAGGGTTCCTGGGAGCCTCCTCATCCTGGCCTGCAGGATGTGCTTAGTAAACTGGGGAGTGTGACCTGAGACCTGCCTTGTTCTCCTTGGTGTTGACATAGCCCTGGGCAGGTAGGACAGGACGAGTGACCTCTTCTCCTTCTCCAGCTATGAGACCACTTCCAGCGAGGAGACCAGTGGTGAGGACAGCTCTCCAGAGGACTTGTCTGACAGCGAGGCTGAGAAGAAATGTGGTGGCCCAGAACACAGGCGGGGCCAAGATGCCACCAGCTGCGAGGCTGGCCAGGATGTCCCTGAGGGCACTGACAGCACAGGCCAGGAAAGCGGGTTTGGGGAAGAAGCCCCCCATCCCAAGGCTGAGAGGTGAGTCAGATGGGTGCAGAGGGGGCCGCCATTCCTCTGGTGAGGGGCAAGGGCATGCGCTCACCCTTCCATCCGGTCATTGGGTCATTTGTCGATCCACCCGTTGGGCAGAGTTTGTTGAGTTTTCTTCCAGGCTGGGCTCTGGGCAGTGGTTGAACTAAACAGACATGACTCCTGGAATATTCTGTCATAGGTAGAGCTCTGCGGATAAAGCCAACATTCACCTAGCACTGAAAATGTGATGGATGGACATGTATTATTTTATATAAGCCTTTTCACGATCCTGCAAGGCAGCCATCACTATGACCCCCACTTTACAGGTGTGGAGATGGAGGCTGAGGGAGGGAAGTGATGCTGCTAGCAGAGCAGTTTGGACCTGCTGGTTCTGACCCATACACTTCTCTGCCTCTCTTGTTGGCCAGGTGACACCACCCTGTAAAGTGATGGGAGGCACGTGATGTGACGGGGGGGGGGGGGGGAGAGGGAAGGTGGGGGGGAAGGAGAAAGGAGAGGGGGAGTCTTTCTTTTCCTGACTTGGAAAAGAAAGTGATCAGAGGCCATGCCTTTGGAGCTGACCACACCTTGATTCAAGAACTGCCCATGGTATTCTTTGGCAAGGTCCTTAAGCTGGGGTCACCTCCCTTTCCTTATCTGAAAAAATGTGGATAATAGTGACCTCTTAGATTTGATCTGAGAATCATGTGAGAAAAAGCACTTACGTGCCTCACACAGTTCCTGCCATGGAATGGGCTCCCGATGAGAGTAGCAATAGTTGAGTCAGGACCACCATCATCATCATCATCACCACCTGCAGCCTGCTGCTGGGGGAATGCTGAACAGCAACAGAGGCTGGTTAGTGAGCTGATGCACAGGGTGCTCTGTGTGGCAGCCCGATGAGACTGTGCCGAGCAAGCAGGCATGGTGGCGCACACCTGCAATCCCAGCTGTTTGGTAGGCTGAGGCAGGAGGATCTCAAGTTCCAGGTCAACCTGGGCAACTTAGCGAGACTCTGTCTTTCAAAAAATAAAAAGGTCTGAGGTGGCAATTTGATGGTAGAGCGCCCCTGGGTTCTATTCCCAGTACTGCAAAAAATTAAAAATAAATAAAAGTGAGTGGGCTCTCGGGGACCGGTGCCATTAGAGCCCACTGAGGCCTGTGTGCGTGTCGCTGTGGCACCCAGTGTCAGTGCTTCTCATTTTATGAACTCTTAGCCCTTGTGGTTCCTTCATGGAAGAAGGACCTGAGGAGATTTGCTGGTATGTGTTGGGTTCTTTGGATTTTTTTTTTTTTCTTGTCAACCCAGGAAGAAAAATTTCATCCAAAGTCAGAACAGCAGCCCTCCAGTCCCCAGTGAGTCAGGCATTGTGTTGAGCCCACAGCCTCTGCAACTTGGTTTATCTGTTCCAACAAGAGCAGGATGCAAAGGCTCTTCAGAGCCACATTAGCAGGGTGCTCAGATCACCCCACACTTCTGAGGAATGTTCCCTATCCTGGGGGAGTTACCCGGTTTGGGTGTTTGAGTTGCTGAGAAGTGAAAGAGGAAAATGAGAGTCGTTTTTATCAATGTGGAGAATGATTACATAAATATGCTTTTGTGTGTGTGTATACATATATATACACATGTGTGTGTGTTTGTTTTCTTTAGATATAAACCCTCAGAAGAATTTCTTAACGCATGCAGAGCATTGAGCCAGTATCTGCCGGAGACTGGGACCACCACCGACCAGCTCTTGGTACTCTGATTTTCCTTTGTCGTGTAAAGATTTCCCACCACAGTGACTTTGGCCCCTTGCCTTATGCCGGGGTGTGAGTGTGCACACAGGAGTCCCTCTCCTCAGGGAATTCTGTCATTTACCCAAATGCTGCCACCCAAAATGATGGATTATGCTGAGGATGTGGAAGGATCAATCTGCATGAGAAAGTAGGTCAGGGGCTCAGAGGCATTTACCAAGCGAGATTAGGCATCACCACCTGAGTGTCTGTCACTAAAGTGTTTGTGACTAAGGCTCAAACCTCTGCCCTGAGGTTGGGGAAACATATGGGTGAAGTGGGAAGAGCACATGGAATGGGAACTGTGGGTTCTGGTCCCAGAACCTCACCTGTGAGGCAAGAAGTGAGTGAGGGCAAGGCTCAGAGCCTGCCTCCTCATCAACAGAACAGTGGTGATGAGTGACGTGTGTCCACCCGCTGAAGCTCTGACACTTAATTCCATAGTTATTACTGCTTTTCTTAAAGTGCACCTATGGGTCCAGAGACCAGAAATAAGAAAATCCATGTTTGCTCCTTTGTACCTTCGTGGCCCATGGAGATTTGAACATGCAATGATTGGGTCCTACTTTTAATCAAGAGCTACTGACATGGGCACATTCCCCACGGTAGGAGAGAGCTGTCAGAAACACAGCACAACAACCTGTAAGCATTTTAAAACCTATTTTGCTCTCCTCTGCAGAAGAGCCCAAAGAGTAAAAATATCAATTCAGCAGGGTTTATTACTTGGCCAGGCAATTTTTATTATTTTATTGTAGCTGATTTGGCATATGGCAGTTCCCAGACTTAAAGAAGCAGTGTGTGGTGTGGATGTGAATTGAAATTCCTGTTTCTTGTTCTTAAACAAATTATGGAACTAAGTCTTACCTCTTCATTTAAAATCCACCGCTATGCTCCTTCCTATGAGGGTCTTTCTCCAGATTTTCTTGAAGATTCCTTGGGTGAAGCAGATATTCCTTTCTAGGATTAAAGAGAGAGGGGGGGGGGAGAAGGAAGGTGGAGGGAGAAGGAGAAAGGAGGCAGGGAGAGATTCTGATATGCAAAAGTCTTTTGGGCACAAGTGATTTCTCTGTTCCTGACTTGGAAAAGCAAGTGATCAGAAGCCATGTATGTGCAACCCCACAACCACACCCACATTAGGATCTGAGCATGGATGTCCCCCTGTGCTCCCTCCTTGCCCCTGCCTGAGAGACAACACAGGCTATGCAGAGACTTGGAAATAAGGAACACAGCCCATTTTTCCATTCCCAGTTTGTAATAGGGACAAGTAGTATTCAAAAAAGTTATATACTTCCAAGGTCGCAAGCTGAAACAGGACTCAAACCTAATCACATTGATTTAGTGACTCCAAACCCAGTGCTCTTTCCAGAATGAGCATGAAATCGTTCATGACAACCATACCCCAATAGCTTCCCCTCCCCTTTAGGTAAATAATCTAAATTTGTGTCATCTTAAGCCCTTAGGTCATGTTACATACAGAGTTGATGTCATCAACTTTGACACTCCTATGGTTCCAGGGGAGCCAGATGCTACAGAGAGCAGGGGACCTGTCATGGGTCGTTAAAGTTTTCACTTTGGAGAGCCCAACAAAACTCATAGCCAAGAACAGGGCTGGAGATGTAGCTCAGTAGTAGAGTGCTTGTTTAGAATGCACAAGGCCCTGGGTTCAAGTCCTTGCACCACAAAAAAAAAAAAAAAAGAAAAGAAAGTCAAGAATAATTCAAGCCCACCTGTTTGGGTTTTATTTCCAGCATAAATTGCATATGATTGTCTGTATAATGTTGTGACTTTCCCGCTATGCCTAGTATAAAAAGGCAAGAGCCCTCGTGCCATACGGGGGGTAAGTCAATGTAGACTTACCACGTGGGCATGAAAGAGAGTCTTAGTAATCCTGTGCACACAGGATGTGACCTCAACTTACACTAGTTTCAGGCCATCATCTAGGAAAGGGAGTTGTTCCTGGTTATTGCATTGTCATCCCAGAACTCCCTGCTACCTCACATGGAGGGTTGATCACAGGTCCCATGTGTTCCTGCATTCCCAACCTTGCTGTCTGTCAGTCCCCTACATAAATCCCCTGCAGGGATACAGGGAGATAAGGGATGGAGGCAGAAACATTCAAAGCTGACACGTCCTGGTGTCAAGTGGGACATCCTAGACCAGGGAACGTCTCAGAATTGGAATCTTTTGGGGTTTCAGAGGCAAAGCTTGAACACCATCAGTCAAGAGTGGTTCCGTGTTTCCAGCCGGAAGTCATCTAGCCCTGCCACGGTGGCCGCCTACCTCGCTGGGGTCCAGACTCACTCCCCACATCTCCTGAAGCTGCTTGTCAACTTGGCTGATCATAACGGGAACACAGCCCTCCACTACAGTGTGTCCCACTCCAACTTCTCCATCGTGAAGCTGTTGCTGGACACAGGTCAGAAATGGCTGCACCTGCAGTCTGGATCCCAGACCTTTTTTTTTTTTTTTAAAGAGGATCTCACTTTGTTACCTGGCTGTCCTCCAACTCCTAGGCTCAAGCAATCCTCCTCTCTCAGCCTCCTCTGTAGCTGAGGGCCATTCTTGTACCATACCTCTTTCCAGCAAGAAAATTCTTCACTCCTCAGAGTTCCTTCTTTACTCCAGAAACTGGACTAGACCATGTTGCCTATATCATGTCATTCATTCTCCACAGTAGACCTATGATATTATTCTCAATTTGCAGGCTCAGAGAGTTCTAAAACTTACTCAGGTCACAGTGCTGATAAATGGTAGAGCAGATTCTAGATTTGGTCTTTTCAACTTCAGAGCTCTACTGCACTGCCTTAGGAAAGGTCACCATTTCTTGTCTTTCTAAGATAATTTTTAACAAAGGTCTTGGCTCCATTTGACCAATTGGACTCTGTTATTGTTTGCAAGATAATTATTGATTAATTATGAGGTCCATACTGGCTACAACCCGAAATGCAAAAGAGCAGGGCAAGATGGCTCCGAAGAGAGATGCAGAATGTGATTTAGAGATGCAGAAGAAGTGAGATACTATTCAATTCAGGAGCAGGAAAGGTGCCCTGAAGCAGATGGGGTTCCACAGGCAGAGAAGTGTCCAGATGAGGAGAGCACCATAGAGGGTAAGAAAAGAAAAGACACCTGGAGGTCAGAATGGCTCCTGGTTTGGACAAGATGTGAACAAAAGTTGAGAAGGTAAGTTGGAGCCATTGGCATGGAGGACCTTGTGTGCCAGACTGACACCTGTTTGAAAGGTGCTGGGAAGTAGTACAGATTTTTGTGTAGGGAGCTCTATCACCAGGGCAATTCTCCAAGAAGCATAATTCAGTGGTAGGAGCAGATCAGTGGAAGAAGAGAGGAGGAGGTGGCAGGCTAGTTTAGAGTCCACTGCAAGGGTCCACAGAGAGGTAGTGAGGACTAGATGATCATAGCAGGAATAGAAGAACAAAAAGTCACTGGAGAGTTAGTGACCACCTGGCTGTGATGGGCCTGGGAAGTCAGAGCTCTCTGTCAAGCTTCGATGGCTGAGAAGATGATGGTGTTGTAAAAGGGAAAGGAGCAAGTGTGGGGAGGCAGATTTTCAGTTTCTAGTGGGTCATCCAAGCGGAAATGTCCAGAAAGCTATTGAGAGTTCCAAATCCAAAATCTATAGGTAGTAGAGTTTCAGGAGGGGCTGGCTAGAGCAAAAACACTGGAGTCCTGGGAGAGTCTGGCTCCAGGAATTGGAGCAGAGGCTGATCTGTTCCCTTATTAAGGAAGCATGGGGCCGGAGGGGTGGCAGTGTGTGATATCAGAAACCAACAGCTTTCCCACTTCTCAGGTCTTGTCCATCTAACTTAACTTACTCTGCCTGCTTCCATGGTCTGCCCTGCAAGATCCCACCTGGCATAGCTGTCCCTGTGTCACCACACTCTCCTCCTGTGTTCCACCCAGCCATGCTGGCCTCAGACTCACCTAGCTCATTGCTCCTGGGAGCTTTGTATTTTATTTCTATCTAGACTCTTTCCCCTGAAACTCTTTGTAGGACTGGCTCCTTATTACCCAGGTCACAGCCCAAATGTCACCTCCTTGAAGTCATTCTGGTGACTCTATTTAAAGGGGTTACACCCCATCTGTTGCTCTAGAGGAACACCTGTTTTTTTTTTTCTTTAGATGATCTTTTTATGTATTTCTACCCAACAGAATACTAATTCTGTAAAAAGGGGCTCTTGTCTGTCCCTTTCTGTCCAAGTTCCTAATCGAGTTCCTGGATGATGCTCTCTGTTAAAGGAATGAGTAATGGATGACTCTTGGAGTTCAGTTAAACTCCATTGTACTTCCAGTTCTCCACTGTTCTTTTAAGCAGCCTTGAGGCTCTTCCAAACCGGAAAGGTGACATATGTAAAAATAGCCTAAACTTCTAATTCTCACATCATCAAGAAATTAAATTCCATTAGGGCTGGGGATATAGCTCAGTTGGTAGAGTTCTTGCCTCGGATGCACAAGATCCTGGATTCAATCCCCAGCAATTAAATTCCAGTTCTAAGATTGAGTCAATGTTATTGATTTCAGTTATTCATGGATTCCTGGGTACCATCAACATGGTAGCTCAGCTGAGGGAGGCACATGGTTCAGTGGAGCATGCCTCTGTATTCCACTTACCATTTCCAGTATTCTGGGCCTTCAATTGAGAACATGAAGAACAGTAGCTAGAGTCTTTTGAGTGTCTTCCCCATCCCAGAAACTGGTTTAGGTATGACATGCATGTTCACATATACAATCCTTGTGGAGATTGTGAAACAGATATTAATTGCATTTTCCAAGTGAGGAAACTGAGGCCCAGAGATGTCAGTAAATTTGGCTGAGATCCCAGAATCTGTCACAAAGCCAGAATGCAAACCAAGATCTGTCACTCTCCAAATATGGACTTTTTCTACTACCCCCAAGTAGTTCACAGGGACACTCTGAGGCTTTGAGAGCACCTAATATGTGTGTGAAGAATCCAAAGACCAGTAACATGGAGCCCTGTCTTAAGTAGCTCCCAGACTTGTAGCCTATTAGGAGTTCTAGGTGGGATAGGCCAGGACAGTGATTAGACACCCTAAGATTTGGGTGCTGTAAATTTCTGCTACCATTGATTAGACATCCAGCCAATACTCATCAACTTTATGGTGGTTTGGAAGCTTCCCCTTTGATACACTAGCAGAGAGGGTGAAAAGGGTTGTGGAGAACAGGCCCCAAATGCCATTACTTTCTCTCATCAGTAGAAAGGGTGTTGATAGTGACAGATCTGTCACACTCCCAAACCTGGGCTCCCTTCAGAGACCATTGTGAAGCATATGAAAAGCACATTACAAACTGTAATGTGCTGTACAGAAAATGGCTTCTTCTTATAATAATAATAATAATAATAATAATAATAATAATAATAATTATTATTATTATTACTGGGGATTGAACTCAGGGACCTACAACCACTGAGCCACATCCCCAACCCTATTTTTTATTTTATTTAAAATACAGAGTCTCTGAGTTGCTTAGCACCTCACTTTTGCTGAAACTGGCTTTGAACTTGCAAGCCTCCTGCCTCCTCCAGAGCTGCTGGGATTACAGGTGTGCACCACCAGCCAGGCTGTGACTCATTGTTATTGAGAATAGAAACACAGAGTACACCTCCATAAGCTGGGTCCCTAGTGGTGCAAGCTTGTTAAATTTGAGCATGCTCGGTGGAGAGCCTTTCAGGGGCATGTGGCATGAATGTGGATCCTCAGCCCTTTTCTGGGTCCCCGGTGAGGACCTCACTCCAGAGTGCTGCACAACATGTTTCTGAAGAGATAAGAGCACTGGTAACTTGAGGCCTATTCACACATCTTAAAGCAAACTTAAAGTAGGGGTAAAAACAAAAATTGTTAACACAGCAATGTCCACCTTCACTCCTAATCAGGACAGGCTTCTGAGGCAGTGCACTGGGTTATCATTCAAGGTTCGTAACCCACTCAATCACAGCCATGGTCAGAGGGGCTTGAGAGGAAAAACTGCTAATGAGTCAGCCAAGCCAAGGTTTGCAGATCCATTGGCACTTAGGTATAACAATTGCACACTTCTGAAAAATGCTTGGGGTGGAGCAGAGGGAATATCAAACAAATGCTGGGTTCTCTCCTTGCACAGAACCTGTAAGTAGCCCTAATTGACATTGTTCCATAAATTAGATTTCTTCTAATGAATTCCTAATCTACAAGAATACTATTCTGAATGATCATTGTAAACTAAGCATTTACTTAAGAGATTTAAAGAGATTTAAATACATTAACCATAAATTCCACAATAATCCTATGAGAGGTTCTGTAATTCACTCTTTTCCACAGAGGAGGGCAGCCTAAGAAAGACTGTCTTGATCTACTGAGATAATTTTGTTATTTTGCTCAAAAGAGCCACCTAGGCTTTTCTAATGAACAACTGCACAGGGACAATTTGGTTTTGCACACAATACTACCCTGGAGAGGTGAGATCATTTATATAAGGGACATCTGTGTCTCACAATGCCTTACCTCTCCTTTGGATAGCCCCAGGACCACAAACCAAGAATCTCTTTTCCTTTCTTCTTTACTACTTCATCTCAAAAGTATACCAGTTTTAGCTGGGTGCAGTAGCACCCACCTGTAATCCCAGTGACTGGGGAGGCAGAAACAAGAGGATCACAAGTTCAAGGTCAGCTTGGACAACTTGGCAAGATCCTGTTTCAAAAACAGAAATATATTAAAAAAAAACAAACCAAAAAACAGAAAATTTAAAGTGTGTGTGTGCATGTGTGAGAATTTTTTGCAGTTTTTCATTCTGTTGTGAAAGGTTTATTCTTGTTTTATTCAAAAGTTATGGTGTTTTTATCTCCCCGTTTTTCAAGTGAGATGGTCATTTCCGGAAGATTTTCTATGTTTATCCTAAAGGACTTACATGCCCAGCCACCAGCTTCAGTTACATACAGACATGAGGTAGTGAGAGTGAGACCTGTAGTGCAGAGCTGTGGGTACATGTGGCTGGTGACGGATGGGCTCAGGACCCAGACAATCCTGAGCCCTGGTTCTGCTTCACCTGCACATGAATAGTTTATGCATCTTCTTAGCCTCTCAGAGTCCTCATCTGTAAAATGAGAATAATGTCATATGCTCAGGTTTAGGAAGTAAAGTCATGGTCATTGACCCTTTGGCCATCTCTGGCCTCCTGTGGACCTCCCTTCCTGGGTATCCTCAGAAAACTTGTTAAAGAAAGGTAGCTACCTTTAAATGCTACCAGAATTGTAAACTAGTGACTCCTGCTGTGGATGGCGCTATTCCTTGGATTATTAACCAGCAAGCAGCATCTTGTTGACCTGGCTAAAGTGGAGGCTGCCTTCTGGCCCCTTGGGGCTATTCCAGGCCCCGTTGCTTATCTTGCAGGGGTCTGCAATGTCGACCACCAGAACAAAGCTGGCTATACTGCCGTGATGATCACTCCCTTGGCTTCTGCGGAGACGGATGAAGACATGGCTGTTGTCTGGAAGCTCTTAAGAGAAGGAAATGTGAACATCCAAGCAACTCAGGTAGGTGGCGTGAAGGAGATCTCTCTCCTCTTTAATAGATATGGGAAACTTTCAAGTTTTAGTCTGCCAGTGAGGCAAGAAATTCCATACAGATTCATGGAGAATTTTTCACCCAAGAAGGCTGGGCCTCCAAAGCCTGAATATTTGCTTTTCTTTTTTTCTTTTTAATTTTTATTTGTTCTTTGTAGATAGACATGATAGTAGAGTGTATTTTCACATATTATAAATACACGGAGTATACTTATTCTAATTAGGATCCCATACTTGAGATTGTACATGATATGGGTCACATTTGTCATGTATTCATACATAAGTATAGGAAAGTGATGTCTGATTCATTCTTTTGTCTTTCCTATTCCCATTCCCCTCCCTTCCCTTTATTCTACTTTGTCTAATCCACCGAACTTCCATTTTCCCTTCCACCCTTGTTGTAAGTTAGCATCCACATATCAAAGACAACATCTGACCTTTGGTTCTCTGAGATTGGCTTATTCCACTTAACATGATAGTGTCCAGATTCATCCATTTACTGGCAAAGTCATAAAGTCATCTTTTTATGGCTGAGTAGTACCCCATTGTATATATATTCCACATTTTCTTTATTCATTCATCTGTTTAAGGGTACCTAGGTTAATTTCCATAGCTTAGGTATTGTTAATTGAGCTGCTATAAACATTGATGTGGCTGTGTCAGTGTAGTGTGCTGATTTTAAGTCCTTTGTGTATAAACCATGGAATGGGATATCTGGGTCAAATGGTGGTTCCATTCCAAGTTTTCTTACGAATCTCCATACTGCTTTCGACAGGTTGCACCGATTTGCAGTTCTACCAGCAATGTATGAATGTACATTATCCCCCAGATCCTTGCCAACATTTATTGTGACTTGTATTCTTGATAATTGCCATTCTGACTGGACTGAGATGGAATCCCAGTGTAGTTTTAATTTGCATTTCTCTAATTGCTAGAGGTGGAATATTTGGTTTCTTTAAAGGTTCCTGAGACCCAGACAGCCAGGGAATGGGTCAGTGAGCTTCTAAAGTTGAGCATATTCCACCTGAACTTGGCTTTTTGAACCAAACATTTCTACCATTAGCCTTTTGAGAAATAAAAAAAAAGCCCCATTGGCAGTCTACCTTGATCATGATCCACAGGCATCTAGCCAGTGAGGATGCTTTATGGAGGCCTAGTCCTTTAAGGAAGTTACCACCTCTGTCATTCCTCCTTTCTCCAGGGTCATCAGTTTCCAGCCTGGTGGACAGAATTGGCAGATAGCCAGGACATACAGGAACTGTTGTTGACCAGTCCCAGGAATGATAAGGATGCTCATTTCCCAGGCTTCAGCTTGGATCAAAGCATCATTATAGAGTTCTGTTGGTGAGTGAGCACTCTGCCTGGCACACTTCCACAGTCCTTGAAATAACCAGATCTCAAATACCCATGGCTGAGTGCAATGTCACACACTTGTAATTCCAGCAACTTGGACAGCTGAGGCAAGAGGATCTCAAGTTCAAGGCCAGCCTCAGCAATTTCATGAGGCTCTAAGGACTTAGCAAGACCCTGTCTCAAAATAAAACATAAAAAAAAGACTGGGGATGTGGCTCAGTGGTTAAGTGACCTTGAGTTCAATTCCTGGTAACAAAAAAAAAAAAAAAAAAGGAAAAAGGAAAAAAGACAATGAAAAGAAAACATCCCTGAGGGCCAGGTGCAGTGGCACACACCTGTAATCCCACCAGCTTGGGAAACTGAGGCATGAGGATTGTGAGTTCAAAGCCAGCCTCAGCAAAAGCTGAGGCCTAAGCAACTCAATGAAACTCTGTTTCTAAATACAAAAAAGAGCTGGGGATGCAGACCAGTGGTTGAGTGCCCCTGAGTTCAATCCCTGGTACCCAAAGAATAAAAAAGAAAAATAAAGAAAATTTCCCTGTCTTTCTTCCCTCTCCACCAACCAGTGTGATGACATTGTTTTGGGCATATAAATCATGTTGTGGTTCCCAGGAACAGTACTGTGGGTCAAGATGCTAAGAGTAATTTCTGCCAAGAGCCAAAAGGTCCCTACAACAAAGATAGTAGCCAAAGAGTCAGGACATTTGGGTCTACTAGGACACATGGGCCCACTAACTCACTGGGTACCTTTGCCTCTGGTAAGAACAATACTTGAAAGTCACCTCGGTGATTTCCTCCCCCTCCTTTTTTTTTTTTAATTTGTAAAATACCAAATAGTCTCCAACTTCATATTATTATTATCATCATCATCATTACTATTATTACCAGGGATTGAACTGAGGGGCATTCACCCCTGAGCCACATCCCTAGCCCTTTATTGTATATTAGTTAGAGACAGGATCTCACCCACTTGCTTAGGGCTTAGTTAAATTGCTGAAACTGGCTTTGAACTCACATCCTCCTGTCTCAGCCTCCTGAGCTGTTGGGATTACAGGCGTGTGCCAGGGGCACCCAGCCTCCAGCTTCATTATAATGCTCTCTGAGCCCATGACCTCCAATGTCAGGAACTCTATGCTCTTCTCAAGCAGCCTGTCTGTTACCCCAAGCAACTCTGATAAATGTGACCCAAAATCAGTGTTCTGAACTTCCCATAGAGTGAATAGGTAGAAGTTGTTTTAGGTTCACACCAAGAGAGATCTTGTGAGCAGCAAAGGTATTCAAGGCAATCAGAGCCTTGGGGTCTGGAATCCTCTTCTGGAGAACACAGGGCAGGTGTGTGGTCTTACCTAGCAGGACTTTGAGTTGGACAAGGTACTGCATAGAATAGTGGGGATCCCTCCAGAGGTCACTTGCCATGTTGACCACACAGGAATGAATAGTGTACATTTCACTCTCCTGTCCCCCTTTTTTAATATTTATTTTTCAGTTGTAGTTGGATACAATACCTTTGTTTTATTTATTTATTTTAATGTGGTTCTAAGGATCGAATCCAGGGACTCACACATGCTAGGCCAGCGCTCTACCACTGAGTCACAACCCCAGCCTCTTTCCTGTCCCTTTGGAGTGAACATAGATGATGGCATAACTGTCAAGAACTGTGAAGTATCTGAGATTTTATCCTTTTTTTTTTATACCAGAGATTGAACACAAGGATGCTTAACCACTAAGCCACATCCCAGCCCTTTCTTTTTCTTTTTCTTTTTTCTTTTTTAGTTGTAGGTAGACACAGTATCTTTATTTTATTTATTTATGTGATGCTGAGGATCAACCCCAGTGCCCCACATGTACAAGGCAAGTGCTCTACTACTGATCCACAACCCGAGCCCCTCCCCAGTCCTTTCTTATATTTTATTTTGAGACAGGATCTTGTGAAGTTGCTGAGGCTGACCTCAAATTTGAGATCCTCCTGTCTCAGCCTTTTATCTCTTATATTGGGCAATGTCTTAGAAGAAGATACCACCTCTATCTTCCAGGACTGTTTGCTATACAAACACCCTTAAAAACATCATCTAAACTGGGTGCACATGCCTGTCATCCCAGGAACTTAGGAGATTGAGTGTGGCTGGGGGATGACAATCTGAGCCAGCCTGGATAACTTGGTGAGAGGCTCAAAGTAAAATAAGGAAAAGGATTGGGATGCAGCTCAGTGGCAGAATGCTCCTGGGCTCATGGGTTCAATACCAGTACCATTAAAAAAAAGAAAAGAAAAAGAGAGACTAAACAGATAGTATTTGAAACTAGATATGGAGAAAGGCAAGAAACCCCATGCAAAACTGACTCAGCTCCACTGTTCCACACTCCCCCAATACAACTGCAGAGACCTAACCTGATGGCAAAGCCACTTTGGACACTTCATCCATCCAATAGCCATCCTCCTGATAGCCACACACAGATATTTGTAGATCACTTTCTGGTTTACAAAGTATTTTCACTCACCTACAACTCCTATTTCACAAGACTCCCTATAGCTATTTTCATTTTAAATAATATTTTTTCCCATAAATGTGAATTTTTCTCTAACCTGGCCTCTTCTAAGAGGGATGCTCAGCAGTGATCAAGGCCAACTTATTCTTTTTTCAGAGGAAACACCTGTGCTCTAGGAGAGAAAGGGAGTTGCCCCAGCTCCCCCAACAAGGGATGGGAATTCATAGCTGCAGCTGTCCCCTTGTGGCTACTATAAGACCTCTAATTATGAGGACAGGTGGAGAGGCCAGGTAAAATGGAATGGAGTTGGGAGTCTCCTAGGAATAAGTTACTATTTTTTCTTTGTATCTCCAGGGTCAGTGCAGAGCCTGGTGACCAGTAATACTCTGTAAATGACCACTGAATTAAAGTGTATTGAGCTAGACCAGAGAAACAGTGAGGGAAGAAGGAATCCTGCGTCAAGAAGAGGGGCAGATGGGAGGGCAAGCTGCAAATGCCATTTGGTTAACTGACAGTTGGGGAGAGGGGTCTGGATGGAAAATCATGGTTGGGTTCATCCATGAACAACCATTACCTTGGGGCTGAGTAAAACACACCAAAAATGTACACAGGCTTCTCTGGAAAGATGTGACTGGATTTCAGAGAAGTGGGGGACTAGGACGTTTAGTAATGCACACCACAAACTGGGCAATTGCCATACACCATCTCCAACCAGCATGAAGACCCTGACAGGTAACACATGCCCAGGGCTCACTACAAGTCCACTAGTCCAAGAATGCTGGTCACTCCTGTCTTCCCTGACCAGGGAGTGATATGGAGGATATCTTGCACACATTCATGTGGGTCCTAACTGGCAGAGCCTGGATTTTTCTGATTGCAAGCCCCTTTTCTTTCTTCAAAGCCCCAGGGTGCTGAACAGTGCAGCAGAATGCACAGGGACTGTAGATTGGGTTGTAATCAGCCAGCACAGCAGCAAACATGTCCTCAGCTCTTTTTAGACATGGCATTCAGAGTCACAAGGTATATGAGAGGAAAGAAAACACAGACTTTGCCTGATTCTTGCCATCTTACAAAGCCCAGTATCCCATCAGAGAGAAATCACTGACCTGTCTGGAACTCAGGAGAACCACAGGGGCAAAATATAATAAATCCGTATAAGAGGCCTATAGGAAAATATCGACATGTAAATAGTGTATACAAGGGAGATGGGAATGGGAAAGAGTAGAATGAATCAGACATAAGTTTCCTACATTCACATATGAATACACAACCAGTGTAACTCCACCTCATGTACAACCACAAGAATGGGAAGTTATACTCCATATATATATATATATATAATATGTCAAAATACGCTCTACTGTCATGAGAAACTAAAAAGAACCAATACAAAAATTTAAATAGTATATACAAGAAAATCTATGGGAAATAAGAAATTGTCAGTTTTTAATCAGAAAAATTACCACCTACACATTACTCTATTTACATCCTTTATCTTATTTGATTCCCACAAAAGTCCTGTGAGATACACTCAGAAAGGCCATTCTTTTGTAAACAAAGTTAGAATTCAGGGAAGGCATCGAGTCAGCCAGTGTCCCACATTGGTGGCCGGCAGAGCTGGAGATGGGACTCGCTTTCGGATTCTCTTGCTTTGTCCGCTGGTGATCACAGGGATGTCAATGACTATGGATTAGAAAAGCCACAGGGACATGAGTGCTTATTGAAACAAAGGCTTCTGGGCATCATTAATCTAAAAAGACCAGAGGCGTGGAGCAGACCAAGGCTTCCTGGGGAAGGCTGGGCCAGGGCAGTGATAGGAAGGCAGGCCGCTGAAGCACTCAACCTTCATCTCCCCCATGGCTCCACATGTATCAGTGCTGGGTGCTAGGTACTGTGGAACAGACAAAGATGACAGTCCCTGCCAATATATCAGCATATGAAACAACAATTGAATAAGTGAACCCCAACTTTTGGAGTCCAATCATCAGAAACTACAGGAGGTGTAGCTAGGAGGTTCAGTAGCCTTGAGAACAGGAGAGATTGACAAGCTGTGATGCCCAGTGTGATGAATCCCACCTGGGTAGTGGTGTTGGGGGGCGGGTTGGAAAGCCTTTAGAGCAGATGGAGTACCTGACTAGCACCCTGGGGAAGTAGAATTCTGCCAGACAGAGAAGGAAAGCCACGTTGGAAGGAATGGTCACTTTGTTGAGGAGTCCCTGCTGAGCACCCTGGCACTGGCAGCAGCCTCAACATATCCCCTCTGCCCCATGTGCAGGGAGGCCAGACCGCCCTGATGCTGGGGGTCACCCACGACCGGGAGGACATGGTCCAAGCGCTACTGAGCTGCCAGGCAGACGTCAACCTGCAGGACCACGATGGATTGTCAGCTCTCATGATGGCCTGTCACCATGGCAACGCCGACCTGGTGCGCCTGCTCCTGGCCCACCCGGCTTGTGACAGCAGCCTGACTGATAAGGTGAGACTTATGGGCAGTTAACAAGTAGGTTAGTGTTTAACTTCTGGTCCTGAAAAGTGCCTCGATGGCCAGCAGAATCCAGGGAACCATACAGTGGTAGCAAAAAAAAAATCAACCTCACAAGGCTGTTGTAGATTTAATGAGGCAATACAGTGCTTGGAGCCTGACGGCTGGGAAACCCACGGCTCTGGACAACTGGACGAAGGACCAAACTTTACAGAGTCATCTCTAGTTGTGAAACTGGAAATACCTCTCTGATATTGATCCACTCTGCAAACTGGCCCATTCCACCGAGCCAGCCTGCGAAATAGCCCTGCTAAACCCAGGTTTCTTAAATAAAGGTCTCAGTAAGGTGAGGACATTGATGATGATAATGATGATGATGAAGAGATGATGATGATGATGATAACTAACCTGTGCCAAAATCATTTAAACCCACGATGACCTTCTGAGGTTGATATAGCTGCCACCATTTTGCTAGAGGAAACTGAGGTCCTAAATAGTAAGGTTCAAGGGGTAAAGTACCCAAGATCACACAGCTGGTGGAACCCACCTCCCTTGAACTCCTGAGCCCAACATCCAGCTCTCCCACCATCCTCATTGTTGTCCCATGGAAGCAGCATATCTCTAGGTCTCAGGTGAATCTTTGCATCTTTCAGAGAGTCTACCGCATATCAGCAAATGAATCATCAATTGAATAAGTGAACCCCAAACTTTAGAGACCACTCATCAGAAGCTACGGGAGGCACAGTTTCTGGAGTGCTCAAGGGAACTAAACCTTTCCCACGCATCATTCTTCCTCCTCTTCATGATCCAGCGAGGCAGGCACAGTGATCCTCACATTTGCTGATAGGGAAACAGGCCTAGAAATGTTCCCTCACATGCTCAAGCTACAGGGAGCCCATCCTAGAGCAGAGATCCCAGCTCCGGCGTGCCCCCTATCCCGCTCTCTCGCTGGATCTGGAGGCAGATAGGGTACAATGTATTTCTCCTTTCTTCCTCCTCTGTAGGCTGGCCACACCGCTCTGTCCATCGTTCTGCAATCACCTTCCCATGTGGAAATTGCAGGCCTTCTGCATGCCCACGCAGAGCGGGGCAGGTCCCTGGGGCTGTAGAGGCTGCAGAGGAACCAGCAGCCAGGAAGAAAAGGCTCCTTCTCTGCACTCCTCCTTTGCCCTTGGAGAGGACAGGGTCAAAGCCTGAGGGTCGCCCCTCAAGAGAAGAAACTATGTCAAATATGCACATACATTCCTGTTGTGTAATTCTGCTCATTAGGATGCTTTGTAGTTTACGCCTAAGGCCAAGCCCCAGAACAACAAGGGTTTCAGAGTGGGGTGCAAGGTGCAGAGTGCGGGGTGCATTAGCTTCTGCCCAAATCCCAAACATCTTCAGCCTTGAATTCCTTGTGACTCTGCCTTGGCAACACCATGTGGCAGGCAGGCAGGAGCACATTAGCACATTAGAAAAGCAATACTTTTTACAAGAAATTTTAAAATGCACTGTCATTTTGTTTTTAATCAAATATATATATATATATATATATATATATATATATATATATCCCATTGAATATGCATGTCTACAGAGGATGGCAAGGAATTGAATCATTCTCAAGAGGACCTTCGGGAAATGACTATGAAGTCAGGTGAAAATGAGCGAATCCCATTTGGGGCTTGACAGAGGAATCTTGAATTCAGACAAGGTGGAAGAAGCATATTGGCATCATTGCAAACTATAACACTCTTGACCATTTCTGAGTCATCTAGTGGCTCCAATCTGCCCCTAGAAATGGAATTAATCAAGAAGTCCAAGTCAATGATGTGCATCACAGAGTGGCAGGGTCCAGTTCTATCAGCTATTCCCAGCCCACAGAGGAAACGAATCCAAGTGAGATCCTGGAGATGGATTATTGTCATTCAGAAGCCACCACGATCATCCATAGCCTCACAGTAATCCCCAGTGCTGTTCCTGTGAGCAAGCATCTGCTCTGAGGTGTCAGGGCTCCTAGCTGAAGAGCCCTTGAGCCATAGCTGCAGCAGGAGTGGGTGCACAGGGCAGGGCCCTCCCCACACTGACCTCTCTCCACTGGACAATTCCTTCTTGAGAATTCCCTGTTCTCTAGCCCCACACATGCATGGTTCATATTCAGTAGCTCACATAGATTATCTATGAATTGTTCTTTCTGAACATCTCTTATGCCAAAAAAAAAAAAAAAAAAAAAAACCCACAAATCTCCCGTTTATATAAAAAGAAAAGAGACATCCAGGTTGGTGAGCCTCCTGCTGAAAACGCAAAAGCATGAGTTTTTCTTGTGGCTGGAATGCTAACTTGCATGGCACTTATTGGGTGAGTCACAAAGCTTCCTGGGACCCTGGTTTCATCATCTCTAAAAGCAGAAATCATCCTACAACCTACCTCCTGGAGGTGCTGCACAACAAACTGCTGATGGAAGTTTTGGAATCCAGTTTATAACCCGTAAAGGCTGTCCTCAGAAATGGTGTGGAAAACTTCTTTATGCTATTGTGATTCAAATGACGCCAAGACTCAGAGCAAGAGCATTCATGTGTGTTGATGCTGCTCAGAGGTGAAGAGGTTGGGGCAAATAATGAGGGGGAAAAGTGCTTTAAATGGATTTATTTTGACCACAAAACACGTTGTTAGAGCAAAAAACTACAATTATACATTCTCTGTCCCCATGCTTTGCAAATTTTAATGTGCATATAAATCCTCTGGAACCTTGTTAGAAAGAAGTAAGTCTGGGGTGGGGACTGAGAGTCTGCATTTCTGACCAGTTTCCAGAGGATGCTGAGGCTATTGGGCTACATCCTCAGTTCAGGTAGCAGGGCTCTGGCCTGTCCTTACTGTTTGTATATTAAAAGTGCTGCCTCTCAGTCTTCTGTCTCAAAATTTCTGTGCATTTCTCTGCTATTGATTCTTGGGAACTCGCAGTGCAGGTCTACATTAGTTCATTTTTTTAATTTCTATAACAACATACCTGAGACAGCCTACTTATGAAGAAAAAGAGGTTTATTTTGCTTACAGTTTTGAAGGCTGTAAGTCTAATCCTCATGGCCGAGGCTTTGGCAAGGGACCTAGGACAGATGATGGGAGCTCATGGAAGAGGAAGAATCACATCTCAAAACAGGAAGCTGGAGAGCTGGATGGTCTGAGTTCCAGCTTTTCTGACAGCCCCTCATAAAAGAACTAACCAGGATCCCCCTAGAAATACCTCACTTCCTTTCTATGGCACATCCCCTATTGACCTAAAGACCACCCACTAGACCCCTCTTCTTCAAAGTTCCACACCTCCTCCCAGTTCACAGGGGAGTAGGACTGCACAGTGCTGTGGGAACTGGCTGCCAGAGGAAGTCAGGAAAGCTCCCAGAGGAGGTGGCTTTGGACAAAGCCATAAGGGTGGGTGGGAGCTAGCTAGAGCACTGGGGACAGAGCAGCAGACCCTGCACTGGGCACGTGAAAAGGTGTGGCCTGGTGAGCAAGGAGAGAACTTCAGGATGACTCTAGTTGTGTGGGAGAAGTGCACAGAGATGAGATTTGGGGGTGAAGTGGGGAGATGTGTCACGTGTTAATCTTAAGAATTAGGACTTGAGCCTAGAACTCCAGAAGTCTGCTTCACAGACCACTTGGAGAATGGAAGCTCTCAGAAAAATGCACATCTGTGCAAAATTTACTAACTTCAAAGATTCAGAAATCCTATGTACCCCCCTGCCAGTCACAGTGGTTCATAGCTATATCCCAGAAACTC
This sequence comes from Marmota monax, assembly GCF_021218885.2. Lineage (NCBI taxonomy): Eukaryota > Metazoa > Chordata > Mammalia > Rodentia > Sciuridae > Marmota > Marmota monax. The sequence goes on along the minus strand of NW_026692907.1, from coordinate 10,793,647 downwards.
GGGAGATTGAGGCAGGATGTTAGCAAGTTTGAGACCCATCTCAGCAAGGTAGTGAGATCCTGTCTCAAAACAAAAATTGAAAAAGGCCAGGCATGGTGGTGTGTGCCTGTAATCCCAGTGACTCAAGGTCAAAGCCAACCTCAGCAACTTAGCAAGGCCCTAGGCAACTTAGTGAGAGCCTGTCTCAAAAAGTAAAAAGGGCTGGGAACAGGGCTCAGTGGTGAAACCTCTCTGTGTACAATTCCTGGTACAAAAAATAAAATAAAATAAAAAGGGTTGCAGGTGTAGCTTGGTGGTAGAGTAGCCTTGAGCTCAAGTCCAGTACAGGAAAAAAAAAACAAAAAAAACCCAAAAAGCAAATTGCGATGAGCAGTGGGAGCCAATGAAAAATTTCTGAATATTGGGGCCATTTAATCAGTTTTACTTCTTCTGATGATCACAGGGGGAGACTGGAAGCAAAGGGATCAGTTGGAAGGTTCCTATGAGATACTGGGTATATAGCAATTTGGGTGGGGATGAAGACAGAGCCCTGCAGGAAAGGAATCAGGAACTGGGGCATGCCAAGATGGGGTGACATACCCACGGAGATGCATCAGAAATGGGTGACAGGAGAATGGTGGTACCATTGTCCGCCATATCTAGGTTCTGTTCCTCCTTAGTAACACAACTCCCAAATTTTAGCTGGGCACCGAACCACCCAGGGGACAGACTCCATTTCCAAGTGCCCATTGAGTTTGGTGTGGCCAAGCAACTAAGATCTGGCTAATGAGCTATTAGCAAGGCAAAGGGTGCAAACTCTGGCTCCTGCATTGAAAGTGAAGGGGACGCATTTTCCCCCTCTGACTGGCTGGAATGTGGTAACCAGAGAGCTTGATCCATGAAGATGAGGCCCACACTTGAGGGATGATGGAACAGCGAGTCAGAAGCAGCCTCGTCCCCATCCAATCTGCTCTGGACTACTCATTCCCTATTTCATATTTGAGCAAGGAATAATACTCTAACTTGTTTAAGACACAGTACATTTGGAACTCTGTTGAGATGGACAAATGTCTTCAGCACCCTGTGGCAATCTCAAGGGTCTAATGTTGTACCATAAGTGGACTTCAGCATAGAAAAGCTTAGGAAGCCTTTTGGAAGGAGCATCATGGCAAAGCTAGGTACGGTGGATGTCTCCTTCTGGTACCATCCCCTGTTTATGCCCAAAGTGAAAGCACTCAGCCTAAAGACCTGTAGAAAGGGGTCACCTGACAGATGCCTGAATACAAACTGGGTCCCCTAAAGTAGCCAGTAAACCAGTGAGTTTGAAATGATGTGGTGTGGAAATCTATGCAAAGCCATTGAATTATCTGAGCATTTCGAATACAAAAACATGTAGAGTTTCAGGCAATAGCGGTGGATTATTGTCAGAGAGTGCAACCACAGAGTGCAAGAGACATGAGGACAGAAGCTGAATTTGCATGAGTAAAGGTCAAGACAAATTGAAGGTAGGAGCAAGAAGGAACTAGGAGTGGGCATCAGATCAAGAGCAAAGAATGGAGTAGCTGCCAAAGAATCAAGAGCAAAGCTTATGGAGTAGCTGCCTCCTGGACTACCTACCAAGTTCCCCTGGCCTGGAAACCTCCCTTCCTAGACCCATTCCTCATCCCAGGACTGCACCAGTAAGCTGCCATGTTCCTGCAAGAGAACTCACTTGGATCTGGCCCCCAAAAGACAGATACCACACACTACCTCTGCCAATCAGGAACCAGAAGCTGGGATTTAGAAGAGGGCTTCAACACGCTTCTGGTGTCCAGGTTGTAACATGTGGATCTCAGAAGCTACTGGTGCCAAGGTCAGCCATGTGGGCTGAGGGCCACAAGGAACTCTTCAGATGGAAAGACTGGAGCAGATGCCCAGATCAGAGCAGTGGTGAGAAACTACTTCCTGATGTGACTAGGGCAACCCTTGCTCCATGAAGGCTCCAATGCATACCTCCTTTGCCTTCAGTAACTGCCCTAGGTGAGTGTTTTTCCCATGCTCCCCCTGGGTATGCAGCCTGCAGAAGCCAACCAAGGCCTGGTGTCTACTCAGATGTCTCAGGGTTTGGATCCCAGTTGGGCCACTTGGCCATTCAGGCTCTTGATCTAAAAACTGGGATGGCAGTTCCTCCTCTGTTCTTGCAAGCATTTAATTAGCTAGAGCACTCAGCACAGTGCTTGGCTTAGGGCAGAGCTCCGCAGAGAGCTTTCCCTTCCCCTAGACCTGGCCATGTGCTTAGCAGCTTGACTTCCCCGGGTCCACCAGCCCTTCACATCTGAGGGCTTCACATGTGTGGATTCAACCACTGAAAGATGTATTTCATGTGTACTAAACACATACAGGCTATTTTTCTTTTCATGAGTCCCTCTACAATACAATAAAACTACTACTTACATAGCACTTACATTGTATTAGATATAAGTAATATAGACACATTCACACCTGGATGAAAGGCCATGAATCTACCATACCACTCCTGTTCAGCCTAACTTCCATGGACACTTCCCTCTGACTAGCCCACAGGAAGGTCAAATGCAGCATGTCCCAAACCAACATCAACAGCTCAACAAAGGGTACCCCACTTAGAGGCCATCTGAGGATAGAGGCAGTATTGGAACGAAGCAGCCACCATGCAGGGGAAACCTGGAGCCAGAAGCTGCTGGAAACAAATAACTAGAATTATGAAAGTAAACTTTGTGGCTTTAAGCCACACAATGTGTGGTAATTTGACATGGCTGTTCAAGAAAACTCATAAAAGGGTATTTATGAAAAGGTTGGTCAGCCACAAATTTTGAGGGGAAGCATTTTCTTTTTCTTTGCCAATGTGGTAGATCACAAGGTCAAGGCCAAACTTGGCAATTTAATGAGACTGTATCTCAAAATAAAAATACTTGGGAATTGAGCTCACTGTTAAAGCATCCCTGGGTTCAATCTGCAGACCACCCCCACACATACACTCATATACACAAATTAAAATTTCATGTTTAGGCTTGATTCCCATCCCAAACACATGAGGTGTATGTTATTATTCCAAAATCTGAAAAACTCCCAAATATTTTTAATTCTAAGCATTTCAGGTAAGCATCAGAATAGCCAAGCATGTCGACCTGGACACCTTTCAGTCACTTATCAAGACAGTAAAAATAATCCTGAAAACCAGAAACTAATCCCTCACACCACACAACATGGTGATGCCCTTTGAATTCATGTTCCATCATGGGCTAGGAGACTTGTTCAAGATCTGGACAGACTTTTATCTACTAGAATCCAGCATGGTTTGTATGAGTGTTTGTTGGAGGACAAGTCACATTGGATGACACAGTGACCTTTTCCACATGCCTCCTGGTCTATGTGCAGTCTGGAAGCAAGAGGACTCTCCTGTAGCTTCCAAAGTGATTACCCAGTTGCAAACAGACAAAGTGAGCCAGGCACCCTTGAGCATGCCTGGAATCCTAGAAGCTGAAACAGGAGGATCACAAGTTCAAACTCAGCCTCAGCAACTTAGCGAGGCCTTAAGCAACTCAGTGAGACCCTGTCTCTCAATAAAATATAAAAAAGGAGTGGAAATATGGCTCAGTGAACAAGTGCCCGTGGGTTCAATCCCTGATACCAAAAAAAAAAAAAAAAAAAAAGAGAGAGAGAGAGAGAGACAATGAAGAGAGCAGGCTTAGCAGAGGTAAATGCTGATGTGCCTGGAAAGGTCAAGCCAGGCTGGAAGCACACAGCCTGGACCTGGAAGCAGACACATGTGGTCCCAGGAGCAGACTTGATCTCCTTTCTAATCAGGAATAACCTACCTCCTAGGGTGGAACACTGAGCCTGATTTACATAGAAAGTACTTTGAGTGGAAGGTGGGTGACTAACATTTATTGAGAACATTTGTTAGACATCATTTGCATAGAAAACTTCAACATATTCACAATCCACAATCAAATATTCCCAATATTTAGAGAGACATCTATTTATAAGAAATATGAAGGAAATACTACTTAGTTTAGGTTTCTTCATCTAGTGGACTTTTCTTTGACAATTTTTTTTTTTTTAAAAAAAAGCACCAGAGGCTGGGGCTATAGCTCAGTTGGTATAGTGCTTGCTTACCATGTGCAAGGCCCTGGGTTCAAACCCCAGAACCACCAAAAAAAAAAAAAAAAAAAAGAAAAAAAAAAGCACTAGTCAATATCTTCAACAAGAATGTGCCACCCAAAAGTCTGACCTCCCAACAACAGTAAGAACCCCTTCTTTCTAGAACCTACTTCCCATCAGTGCTTCCATTTTGCTCCTTAACAGGTTTGGTGCCAGAATGAGGGAGCCCTCTACTGGGAACAGTCTCTCCCATTCTCTCTTCCTCTGTTTTGTCCCTCCTCCACCATGTGCAGTGCTAATGCAGTGACTTCCTGAGCTTAGTGCTGCTCTCTCCTGGGCTTCTGCCATGCTGCTCTCCCTGGCTCTCCTCCCCAGGGCTCCATCTCAGATCCTCTCTCCTCCTACCCATTGAAAAGTTTTCATTCTCTTTTCTTCTCTTAGCTCCTTTCCCTTAGGGACCCTGAGCCTCTCCAAATACTTTCATCCCAAGGACATCTGTACCTAGGACTCTTCCAAAGTGCTCCTGAGTTCCAGCACACCCTGACTTTGAGAACTGACCTGGCAGGAGTGCCCACCACCCAGGTGTCCACTGCATCTGCTGAACCCCTCTCAGCTCATGGCATCCTGCCCTCAATAGACCCATCAAAAGCTCCCCGCTGCCTACAGAAGTTCTCTGAACTAAAGCCTTGGATTCACACTCCACTGTGGTCTGGCCCAGCTTCCCCACTTCCAAACACCCACCAATCCCAAGTGGGTCACTCCCTCCTGCTAGACTGTGAGGCTCCTTTTCCCCTCCTCTAAGAATTTCCCCTATGGTGCCTTCTGCCTCCTTGATGTCTCCAAGCCCAGTATTTGCATGTTCCCATCTTGCTCAGGATTCTCTAGTCTTTTGAACATAGGTTCCAAAATACCTTGAAAAGTAGTCAAGTTTCAAAAGGTCATCTCCAGTGGGCATGCTGTCCCAGAAGGTCAACAGATGATGCAGTTGAGCCCATAGCTGCTACCCCAAAGAAAGTCACTAACTGCCACTAGAAAATAACAAAAGTGAAAAACAACAACAACAAAACAACAATCCCCACCCAAACCCACACTTCACAAAAAAAAAAAAAAAAAAAAAAAAAGAAAAGAAAATTCACCTATATGGAGAAGTTAAAAAAAAAAAAAAAAAACAGAGGAGGTAGTGCACATCTGATATCCCATCCGATCAGGAGCCTGAGGACCAAGGATCATGAGTTCAAGGTCAGCCTCAGCAATTTAGGGAGGCCCTAAGGGATCCTGTCTCTAAATAAAATATTAAAAAGGGTGGAGATATGGCTCAGTGGTGAAGCGCCCTGAAGTTTTATCCCCAAAACCAAAACAGAAGAAACAAACAAACAAAAAAACACAATACATTTTGAGCCATGCTTTTTGGTGAATACCTGTAATCCCACTAACTCCAGAGGCTTAGGCACCAGGATGGCTAGTGAGGCCAGTCTCAGCAACTGAGTGAGACCCTAAGCAATTTAGCAACACACTGTCCCAAATTCTTTTTAAAAAGGGCTGGGGAAATGCTTCAGGGCTTAAGTGCATTGGAGTTCAATCAATCCCCAGTACCACAAAATAAATAAATAATTAAATCCCCCCAATAGCAGAAGAAAGAGTGCAATAGTGTTATAGGTCAGAAGTTAATGATTAAGAAAATATGAAAATTTAATTTGTAAATATAGAATGCACATCACTGAACAAGATGAGGATTGGTAACTAGCCTAAGAAAGAAAACGGGAAGAAGGAAAAGGAGAGAGCAAAAACACAAAATTAGAAATAATAAATGGAGCAGCTGGCCAGCGAGCAGGCTCTGCGCGTTTCTTCCCTCAGGCCTGTGCCGGCGGCCACACACGGGGGCGGGGGCAGGCCCGGGGCGCTGGGGCCGCCCGACTACGACGAGGAGGAGGACAGCGATGAGACGGGGTCCCGGAGCCGCTTCCTGGGGGTTCGCGCTGGAGCTATGCGCAGGCCCCGCCGAAAATGGTCTGCTGGAGGAGCGCTTCGCGGAGCTAAGCCCCTTCGCAGGTCGCGCCGCCGGGGTGCTGCTGGGCTGTGAGCACCCCCCCCCCCCAGGTGACGCTGCGAGAGGAGCGGGCCCCGGCGTGGGCGGCCGATCCCCAACTGCAAGCTACCTCGGGGACGGCCGCCGCCGGCTGCTCAAACCCGAGCTGCAGGTGTGCGTGTTCTGCCGGAACAAGGAGGAGGTGGCTCTCTACACCACCCACATTCTGAAGGGCCCTGATGGGAGAGTGTTGTGCCCTGTGCTGCGTCGCTACACGTGCCCCCTGTGCGGCACCAGTGGCGACAAGGCGCACACCATCAAGTACTGTTCACTCTCCAAAGTGCCAGCCCCGCCCGCCATGCGTCCACCGCTGCGCGGTGCTAGGGACAGGCTGCCAGGCAAGAAGCTGCGCTGAGGGCCCGGCGTCCAGTCTGCGGGCACCTGATGCTACCGCATTCGCTGCCTGCCCTCCGTTTTGTTCTGCGAACTATCTTTCCCTGTTTATTGGGGAGATGCGGAGCTGTCAGCACTGGCTCAACCTGGAATGTGTGAAGTCCGCTGAGTACTGTCAAGCAGATTGAGACTAGATGCTGATTTTTTTTTTTTTTTTTTTTTTGGAGTGGGATGGATGAGGGGGGACTGTGTCTCTAGTTTCTAGTTTGCACACATCCAGGACTTCGAAGAAGGCTGGATGTGTATTTCACTAACTGAATATGGCAGCCGAGAGGTGCTGTTTATTTACTGTATACGTCGACCTATTTTAGATGCGCGTTGGTATGAAATTATCTCTAATCTTGGGTGTTTCGTTTTATGAATGGAGGCACTTTACTAGGTCTAGTATATTTTTTTAATAGCCTCTGAACTGAGCTTAAAACTGACGATTTTATACAATGTCAGCAAAATGACTATTTTATTGTTTGATGCACTATTTTAGTTGTCCTTAGTTATATTCTAATTCCAGGTGAAGCAATTATAAGCATTATAAGAAGTGAAATTTAGTTCTTTTCAGTATTAATTTGATTGGGTATTCCCTCCTTGTGGCTTGTTTCCGTCCTAACTGGAGGTGTAAAATGCAGTCTGTAGTAGGTAGAATACAGCTCCTTTTATGTACCAGATCTTTTATAACTGAACTAGCAACTAGCCTTTTTCACCTTTAAAAACTGTGCCAAGTCATAATCATATTGTGTATACACTTGGAGATGGCGCTGAAAATAAAAAATAAAAAAAGACAATACACTCAAAAAAAAAAAGAAATAATAAAGGGAAACTTGCTCCAATGTAGAGAAATATAAATACACTTGAGACTGTTACGAATTACTTTAATAAATTTGAAACTCCTGCATGGATGATCTTCAGTAAGCTTGTGTATTCAATAAGCAATTGTATTAGATTAGAAAAAGATATAAAGCATAAAGATTATGAAAGAAAATTTTAGAATTCTCCTCAAAAACCCTAGACTGATGTAATTCTACATGCAACTCTTTAAATAGTCAAAGAATAGATATTTTGTGCATTTAAACTATTCAAAACAATACAGCAATAAAGGAACCATCTTAATGGACTTTACAAAATCAACATGTCACTCATCTGGGAACCTAGTAAAGAAAACTATGGACCAATTTTACTTGTAATTAGATATGAAAACATTTTAAAGTAAAAAATGTTGGGCATGGGGCAGTCACATCTCACCTGCACACACACAGCTGCCTTCCCACCTCGGGCTCCCCTGGGTTCTCTTCAGTGTGTCCTGTCTTCCTCTTCTATCTAAGGACTCTAATCACATCATGAGGGTCCACACTCATGACCTGATCTAAACCTAATTACCTCCCAAACCCAGCCTCCAAATATGACCATATAAGAGCTTCAACACATGAATTTTGACTAAACACATTCTGTTCATAACAACATATTATTAAATAATAAAATATTTTAAATGATAAATTATCCTTAAGAATTCCAAAAGGCCGGAGCTGACGTCACCATCCCTGTTTTCGACTGATCGCAGCTCATTCAGCCATAGAACAGGTAACTTCAGGCTGCCATTCGCCTGCGTCTCGCAGACAAATTACTCAGGCTCAGTGCTAAAGAACCCGCGGAAACTGCTTCTTGGAGCCTGCTCCTATCAGAACATACACCGAGCCCGGAGTGGCCGAATTCCGGCTCCGGGAAGTGCTCTGGCCCAGGGCTAAAGAACCCGCGGAAACTGCTTCTTGGTCCGGGTCCTGCTGAATGCTGTGGAGGTAAATACCAACCGAGCCTTCATAGGCAGTGGCAACAGGATTGTGATGGGGCTTGTGAGTGCCGGTCAGGACTCACACATTGCTTTGGTCACCGGGCAAAGGGAACAAAATGCTGCCATTCGCATGGGATACCAACATGGCAGAGATCTGATGTCATCAGAAAGCGGCGGAGGAGAGAACCTCATCGATACCAGCGGCGACAGAAACAGTTGGTCTCCTGGTAAAGAAAGTGAGTCACAAACACCCGAGTCTCTCTCACTTTGTCATCAAGCCAGAGGGGCAGAGCAGAGCCGGCGCCTGTGCCCGGAACAGGCCCAGCGACCCACCGGCGTGGTAGACACATCACCCCAATTGGAGTAAGGGCAGAGCAGAGGCGCCGCCCGCACCTGAAAGGTAGGCAGACCTGCGACCGACCGGCAGAACAGGCCCAGCGGCCCGTCAGTGTGGTAGACAGATCACCCCAATTGGAGGAGGAGCACAGCTGCCTCCCACCCCTGCAAGGGAGACTTTTCAACTATACAAGAGCAATATAAATATATAGGGGGAAAATTTCAAAAACACAACAGTTTCACCAAGCAGAAAGAAACGCGAGCAGTATGAAAAGACAAGGAAAGAAAGGTCCACAAGCAATGCAGGTCAACTCAACTTTAGAAGAGGTAATAGCTGCAGCAGATGGAATGTCAGATAAAGAATTCAGGATATACATGCTTCAGATGATCTGGAGTCTCAAGGAAGACATTAGACAGCAAAATCAGACAATGAATTACATAAACAAATCCAAGAAGCAAAAGATCAACTATACAGGGAGATAGAGGTTATAAAAAACAAACAAACAGAAATCCTAGAAATGCAGAAAGCAATAAACCAACTTAAAAACTCAATGGAAAATACTACCAGCAGAGTAGAACACTTAGAAGATAGAACATCAGACAATGAAGACAAAGTATTTCAACTTGAAAAGAACATAGACAGCTCAGCAAGACTGTTAAGAAACCATGAGCAGAACATCCAAGAAATATGGGATAACATAAAGAGACCAAACTTAAGAGTCATTGGGATACAGGAAGGTATAGAGGTCCAAACCAAAGGAATGAGCAAACTATTCAATGAAATAATACGAGAAAACTTCCCAGACTTGAAGAATGAGACAGAATCCCAAATCCTAGAAGCCTACAGGACGCCGAATGTGCAAAATCATAAGAGATCCACACCTAGACACATTATAATGAAGATGCCCAGCATACAGAATAAGGAGAGAATTTTAAAAGCTACAAGAGAAAGGAAGCAGATTACATTTAGGGGTAAACCAATCAGGATAACAGCTGATCTTTCAACACAGACTCTGAAAGCTAGAAGATCCTGGAATAACGTATTTCAAACACTGAAAGAAAATGGGTTCCAACCAAGAATTGTGTATCCAGTGAAATTAAGCTTCAGGATGGAAGATGAAATTAAAACCTTCCACGATAAACAAAAGTTAAAAGAATTTGCAGCTAGAAAACCATCTCTTCAAAACATCCTTGGCAAAACATTACAGGAAGAGGAAATGGAAAATAACAATGAAAACCAACAGTGGGAGGTAGGACAGTAAAGGGGGGAAAAATAATCAAAGAGGAAAACAAACCATGTTTAGTAACATAAATAAACAAATAGGGCTGGAAGAACAACCCATATCTCAATAATAACCCTAAATGTTAATGGCTTAAACTCACAAATAAGAGACACAGGCTAGTAGAATGGATCACAAAACAAGACCCAACAATATGCTGCCTACAGGAGACGCATTTGATAGGAAAAGACATACATAGGCTGAAGGTGAAAGGTTGGGAAAAATCATATCACTCATATGGACTTCGGAAACAAGCAGGAGTGTCCATACTCAGATCAAATAAAATAGATTTCAAGCCAAAGTTAATCAAAAGGGATAAAGAGGGACACTACATACTGCTCAAGGGAACCATACACCAACAAGACATAACAATCATAAATATATATGCCCCAAACAATGGTGCAGCTATGTTCATCAAACAAACTCTTCTCAAGTTCAAGAGTCTAATAGACCACCATACAATAATCATGGGAGACTTCAACACACCTCTCTCACCACTGGACAGATCTTCCAAACAAAAGTTGAATAAGGAAACTATAGAACTCAATAACACAATTAATAACCTAGACTTAATTGACATATATAGAATATACCACCCCACATCAAGCAGTTACACTTTTTTCTCAGCAGCACATGGATCCTTCTCAAAAATAGATCATATATTATGTCACAGTGCAACTCTTAGACAATATAAAGGAGTAGAGATAATACCATGCATCTTATCTGATCATAATGGAATGAAACTGAAAATCAACGATAAAAGAAGGAAGGAAAAATCATGCATCACTTGGAGAATGAACAATAGGTTACTGAATGATCAATGGGTTATAGAAGACATCAAGGAGGAAATTAAAAAATTCTTAGAGATAAATGAAAACACAGACACAACATATCAGAATCTATGGGACACATTGAAAGCAGTTCTAAGAGGAAAATTCATTGCTTGGAGTTCATTCCTTAAAAAAAGAAAAAACCAACAAATAAATGATCTCATACTTCATCTCAAAATCCTAGAAAAAGAAGAGCAAAACAACAGCAAAAGAAGTAGAAGGCAAGAAATAATTAAAATCAGAGCTGAAATTAATGAAATCGAAACAAAAGAAACAATTGAAAAAATTGACAAAACTAAAAGTTGGTTCTTTGAAAAAATAAATAAAATTGACAGACCCTTAGGCATGCTAATGAAGAGAAGAAGAGAGAGAACTCAAATTACTAGCATACGGGATGAAAAAGGCAATATCACAGCAGACACTTCAGAAATACAGAAGACAATCAGAAATTATTTTGAATCCTTATACTCCAATAAAATAGAAGATAGTGAAGGCATCGATAAATTTCGTAAGTCATATGATCTGCCCAGATTGAGTCAGTAGGATATAGACAACCTAAACAGACCAATATCAATTGAGGAAATAGAAGAAACCATCAAAAGACTACCAACTAAGAAAAGCCCAGGACCGGATGGGTATACAGCAGAGTTTTACAAAACCTTTAAAGAGGAACTAACACCAATACTTTTCAAGCTATTTCAGGAAATAGAAAAAGAGGGAGAACTTCCAAATTCATTCTACGAGGCCAACATCACCCTGATTCCTAAACCAGACAAAGACACTTCAAAGAAAGAAAACTACAGACCAATATCTCTAATGAACCTAGATGCAAAAATCCTCAATAAAATTCTGGCAAATTGGATACAAAAACATATCAAAAAAATTGTGCACCATGATCAAGTAGGATTCATCCCTGGGATGCAAGGCTGGTTCAATATACGGAAATCAATAAATGTTATTCACCACATCAATAGACTTAAAGATAAGAACCATATGATCATCTCGATAGATGCAGAAAAAGCATTCGACAAAGTACAGCATCCCTTCATGTTCAAAACTCTAGAAAAACTAGGGATAACAGGAACATACCTCAATATTGTAAAAGCTATCTATGCTAAGCCTCAGGCTAGCATCATTCTGAATGGAGAAAAATTGAAGGCATTCCCTCTAAAATCTGGAACAAGACAGGGATGCCCTCTCTCACCACTTCTGTTCAACATAGTTCTTGAAACACTGGCCAGAGCAATTAGACAGACAAAAGAAATTAAAGGCATAAAAATTTGAAAAGAAGAACTTAAATTACCACTATTTGCAGAAGACATGATTCTATACCTAGCAGACCCAAAAGGGTCTACAAAGAAACTATTAGAGCTAATAAATGAATTCAGCAAAGTGGCAGGATATAAAATTAACATGCACAAATCAAAGGCATTCCTGTATATCAGCAACAAATCCTCTGAAATGGAAATGAGGACAACCACTCCATTCCCAATATCCTCAAAAAAAAAATAAAATAAAATAAAATACTTGGGAATCAACCTAACAAAAGAGGTGAAAGACTTATACAATGAAAACTACAGAACCCTAAAGAGAGAAATAGAAGAAGATCTTAGAAATGGAAAAATATACCCTGTTCATGGATAGGCAGAACTAACATCATCAAAATGGCGATATTACCAAAAGTTCTCTATAGGTTTAATGCAATGCCAATCAAAACCCCAACAGCATTTCTTGTAGAAATAGAGAAAGCAATCATGAAATTCATATGGAAAAATAAAAGACCCAGAGTAGCAAAAACAATGCTAAGCAGGAAGTGTGAATCAGGCGGTATAGCGATACCAGACTTCAAACTATACTACAGAGCAATAGTAACAAAAACAGCATGGTACTGGTACCAAAACAGGTGGGTGGACCAATGGTACAGAATAGAGGACACAGAAACCAATCCACAAAACTACAACTATCTTATATTTGATAAAGGGGCTAAAAGCGTGCAATGGAGGAAGGATAGCATCTTCAACAAATGGTGCTGGGAAAACTGGAAATCCATATCAACAAAATGAAACTGAATCCCTTTCTCTCACCATGCACAAAAGTTAACTCAAAATGGATCAAGGAGCTTGATATCAAATCAGAGACACGGCGTCTGATAGAAGAAAAAGTTGGCTACGATCTACATACTGTGGGGTCAGCCTCCAAATTCCTCAATAGGACACCCATAGCACAAGAGTTAATAACTAGAATCAACAAATGGGACTTACTCAAACTAAAAAGTTTTTTCTCAGCAAAAGAAACAATAAGAAAGGTAAATAGGGAGCCTACATCCTGGGAACAAATCTTTACTCCTCACACTTCAGATAGAGCCCTAATATCCAGAGTATACAAAGAACTCAAAAAATTAGACAGTAAGATAACAAATAAGCCAATCAACAAATGGGCCAAGGACCTGAACAGACACTTCTCAGAGGAGGACATACAATCAATCAACAAGTACATGAAAAAATGCTCACCATCTCTAGCAGTCAGAGAAATGCAAATCAAAACCACCCTAAGATACCATCTCACTCCAGTAAGATTGGCAGCCATTATGAAGTCAAACAACAACAAGTGCTGGCGAGGATGTGGGGAAAAGGATACACTTGTACATTGCTGGTGGGACTGCAAATTGGTGCAGCCAATTTGGAAAGCAGTATGGAGATTTCTTGGAAAGCTGGGAATGGAGCCACCATTTGACCCAGCTATTCCCCTTCTCGGTCTATTCCCTAAAGACCTAAAAAGAGCATGCTACAGGGACACTGCTACATCGATGTTCATAGCAGCACAATTCACAATAGCAAGACTGTGGAACCAACCTAGATGCCCTTCAATAGACGAATGGATAAAAAAAATGTGGCATTTATACACAATGGAATATTACTCTGCATTAAAAAATGACAAAATCATAGAATTTGCAGGGAAATGGATGGCATTAGAGCAGATTATGCTAAGTGAAGCTAGCCAATCCCTAAAAAACAAATGCCAAATGTCTTCTTTGATATAAGGAGAGTAACTAAGAACAGAGTAGGGACGAAGAGCATGAGAAGAAGATTAACATTAAACAGGGATGAGAGGTGGAAGGGAAAGGGAGAGAGAAGGGAAATTGCATGGAAATGGAAGGAGACCCTCAGGGTTATACAAAATTACATACAAGAGGAAGTGAGGGGAAAGGGAAAAATAATACAAGGGGGAGAAATGAATGACAGTAGAGGGGGTAGAGAGAGAAGAGGGGAGGGGAGGGGAGGAGAGGGGGGATAGTAGAGGATAGGAAAGACAGCAGAATACAACAGACACTTGTATGGCAATATGTAAATCAATGGATGTGTAACTGATGTGATTCTGCAATCTGTATACGGGGTAAAAATGGGAGTTCATAACCCACTTGAATCAAAGTGTGAAATATGATATATCAAGAACTATGTAATGTTTTGAACAACCAACAATAAAAATTAAAAAAAAAAATAAAGCAAAAAAAAAAAAAAAAAGAATTCCAAAAGGCCATCTCTAGTGAGTGTGATACCATTGATGATCAACAGATGGCGGTGTAGAGCCCATAGGAAATAATTCTCTAAATCCAAGGAAGGATGAGTTTAATGCTAAAGTGCAGTATTTCTGATAATATCAGGTGTAAGATAATGCCTGACATTACAAATATTATTGAACATTGTTCTAGAAGTTCTTGCCAAGGCACTCGTGGCAAGGAATGAATGAAAATTATACTTATAATTTTAATTAGTAGTTAGAGCTCAGCCTGAGCAATACAGGGTTCAGAAGTTCTCAGGGAGAACTTCTCCCAAAATAAAAAGGGCTGGAGATGTAGCTCAGGGCTAGAATGCCCCTGGCTTCACTCCTTGCCTTGACATAATTTTGAAATTTGCTTTAATTGTCTCTTGAATATATACACTTTTCACAATTCAAATTTCCTGAATTAGAATACAGATTCTAGAATAACAGAGTATGACATTTGCCTTTCTTTCCAGCAGAGTCTATTCTTAGTCTGGAGAGACCTACTATAGGGAAGCTATACCCAAATTTGGAATTAGATTACAAACAGATTGCAATTAAAACTCATTAGTCTTCTGCCCTGGTGCACCTGTGCTGTGCTCTGAACACAGAGGCCTCCACTTTTTATTTTTTATTTTTATACTGGGGGCTGAACCCAGAGGTGTTTAACCACTCAGCCATATCCCCAGCCATTTTTAAAAATATTTCCTTTAGAAACAGGGTCCCACTGAGTTACTTAGGGCCTCACTAAACTGCTGAGGCTGGCTTTGAACTCACAATCCTCCTGCCTCAGCCTCTGAGTTGCTGGGACTACAGACATGCACCACTGTGCCCAATCCAGAGGCCTCCACTTATGAGCTCTTGGCCTGGGGATAGAGTGTAGGAATAAAGAAGAGGATTTGTTGAGGCAGACCCCAGACCTCTTCATCTTAAGCACCTAGCACATCTCGCTGGGGACTTAGGAGTTTTGCATCAGGAAATTGCATGTTAACTTCTCAACAATTTGCTAGCAAAGCTCAAAATGTTTTAATACATTGAGTCCACATGTCCTTGGGAACAACTGAATTGTGTTTCAACTTGGAGAGGTTGGAGAAAGGAGCTTGCTGTCAGCACCATCTAGGTCATTGTCTCAGCACTGCCAATACCAGCAGCTTCTGTTGACACTGGGGAAAAGAAGGTTTCTTTTGGTTTCAAGAGAGAAATCCCTACTAAAATCCGATCTCAAAAATGGTAAACAAAATTTAAATGTGCCTTTTCTGCAGTGGTTAGCAATAAACATACTGTAACCAGCTATTAAATTCCAGCAAAGACAGCATTGTGGATAAGATTACATTAATGCTTTTGATTTTATTCCCTCATAGCTTCCTTTGTGGTTCAGTGTTGAGTCTGTCTGTTTTATGGTTGTTTTATAAGAGTTTTAAGTCCAAGGAGTGTAAATTTGCATCAAGCTAGGTAAACCCTGGAGGATCCCATCAGGAGTTAGTAATTCCATCAGCAGGTCTGGGGGGTGTGGCTCAGTGGTAGAGTATCTGCCTGCATGTATGAGGCCCAGATCTAATCCCCAGCTCGAGAGAGAGAGAGAGAGAGAGAGAGAGAGAGAGAGAGAGAGAGAGAGAAGGGAGGGAGAGAGGAAGGAAGGAAAAATGTTGTGGAGAGAAAATGTGATCAGCAGTGAGATTCCCCTCTTATAATGCACTATCCAAAGAAGATGCATGCAGATTGCTTGGAGGCAGGTATTCAGGACTTTTTATTTGGTAGAGCAGTGGGCTTTCCAAACAGAACCTGCTTTCATATGAAACTTGCTTGCTTTTGATAGAGGTGACTTTTGGAGGCCCACTAAGTTAGCCTCCTTGGGACAGGATGAAAAAGAAGGAGGTCAAAGAAGCAGTCTCCAGGTGCAGGAAGGCATGGGCCAGATACACCAGTCCTGCTGGCCCCAACTTGTGGGGTGCACGTGAAGTCAAGGTGCAGGGTGCACGTGAAGTCAAGGTGCAGTAGTGGTGCTGGTTGCAAATGACATGGGCAGACCAGGTGGCCAGGCCTGGTTTGCAGTCTGAGACAGAAGTGAGAGCCTCAGGGGACTCCAGCAGCAGCATGTGAACCTCCATGAAGGAGAAGGAAAAAATTACGACTCAAAATCTTCTTTAAGCCAGGCATAGTGGTGCATGCCTGTAATTCCAGTGACTCTGGAGGCTGAGACAGGAGTCTCTCAAGTTGAAGGCCAGCCTGGGCAACTTAGCAAATCCTTCAGAAACTTATCAAGACCCTGTGTCAAAATAAAAACCCAGATGCAGTTGCAAATGTAAAAACAATAGAGCTACTATGGAAAATGATAAGAAAATTTCCAAAAAAACCCCAAAACAACAACAACAACAAAAAACCCTAAAAACTGAATTGTCTTATGACCCAACAACTCTACTTCTAGATATATATCCAGAGCAGGACTTCAAAGGGATTTTTACACACTCATAATGATTGCAGCATTATTCACCATAGCCAAGACGTGAAAGAAAGAGAAATGCCCATCTATGGATGGATGAATGAAGATGCAGTACATCTGTACAATGGAATATTCCACAGCCTTTTTCAAGGAGATGCTGACACCTGCTACATCACAGATGAGCCTCAGGGATATTATGGAAGTGAAATGTCAGTCACAAGAGAACTAATATTCTATGATTCCACTCACATGGGGTATCTAGAATAATCTGAATAATAAAAACAGGAAGTTGACATTTCTGGGGAGTGGGACGGTAGTTGTGTTTAACACGCAGAGTTTCAATTTGGCAAAATGAAAATTCTGTGGCTCCGGACATCATGGTGCATGCCTGTAATCCCAACAACTCAGGAGGCTGAGGCAGGAGGATTGCAAGTGTGAGGCCAGCTTCAGTAATGTAGCAAAGCTCTAGGCAATTTAATGAGACCCTATCTTAAAAAAAAAAAAAGCTAAGGCTGTGGTAGCTCAGGGGTATAGCGATTACCTCACAAGCAGAATCTTATATTCCATCTCCAGCAACACAAAAATAAATGAAATGATAAGTACATGTAGAAATTACACAAAAATATAAATAGCGAAGTGTGGAAAGGATGGACCATTTGGAATTTTAGATCATTCATATTACTATTTACTTCTGTAAATTTGGGCAAGTAATTTGCATGATTTTTTATTTCCTCACCTATAACATGGCAGATAATGGCACAGAAGACTTTAGTGAGGGTGAAATGATGTGTGTATAAAAGGCACCCAGTGTTTACCATGAAGGGAAGGCTCAGCTGACACCACCTTCTCACTTCCTGGGTCCTCCTTAGGCTGTCTCTAATGAAGAAACAGTCCACGTGTCCAATAGTAGCAGATTGGCTTACAAATAGTATACAATGGCATTTAAGGTCATGCTTTTTAGCCTACAAGGCCAGTAAGCAAAAATTATGTGTGGCTGGGCTCATGGTGCACACCTGTAATCCCAGCAGCTTGGAAGGCTGAGGCAGGAGGATCACAGGCAGGCCTCAGTGACTTAGCAAGACCCTAAGCATCTTAATGAGACTGTCTCAAAATAAAAGTAAAAAGTGTTGGGTGTCGCTCAGTGGTAAAGCATCCCTAGGTTCAATTCCCAGTAACTCACCCCCCCCCCAATAAATTATGGATGAGAAAAGGAAAGTTTGTCCTTTACCTATGTCGCAGGGTGGAGCCATTTGCATGTGTAGGCTAAGCAGATGTTCTACCACTGTTACTCCCCCAGCCACCATGTATACCCCCCCTTTTTTTTTTTAAAAGAAAGGCATTATAATTAAACACAGTTTGCTAAGCTCTGAAGGTAACAGTAAGTATGAGTCTCCACACACTTCGCCCCACACCTTCACAGAGAGGTTGGGATACCCAGTTGCCTGAATTTCAGCCTGGAGGGAGGTCAGGGTACTTGCTAGTAGATCATGCTCACAGAGTAACACAAGAATCCTTCCTCACCCTTTAGCTTTTGCTGGTTGCAGGGCATACAGGGTGTCCCGTGGCTAGTGGAGCTATCACTCCAAGCTACCCCACCCTGACATACTCTTCTGGACACCCTTGGCTTAAGGACAATTAATCTAGTATGACCTCATATCAATTAACTTAATCACACTAATTTTCAATGTCACATTGAGATTCCAAGGGACGTGGGGGTGGGAGGAGGGATACTATTTACTCTACAACCACCTACCCCTTCAGCTTTCAGAGGATGCCTAGAGATGAGTGAAGGGTGGCTTTGTTAGCTTTTTATCACCTCCCACAGCCTGTAGGGACCCAAGCCATTCTCTTCTTCAAACCATCCAGTGGGGAGACTGAGGCATGAGACTCACAAACTGAGGACAGTTTCAGCAACTTAGAAAACCTTGTCCTAAAATAAAAAGTGTTCGAGGTGTAGCTCAGTGCAGAGAATCCCATAATTAAATCCATAGTATTGGAGGGGGAGCAATCACGCCCCATTTTGAGAACCTGGGCACACCATTGGGCTTTACAAATTGTTCAAATGGTCTTTTGGACATGAGAAGATGATCCTGGATCATCTGCATAGGTCCTCAATGCAGTTGCAAGTATCCTTATGAGAGGGACAGAGTTACTGCCTCTGGGAAAGAATAGCCTTGGGGTGAAAAGAGTGAAACAGCAGTAACTTGGCACCTGAACAAAAGCCAAGGGATTCCAACAGCCACCAGAAGCTGGAGGAGTCTGGAAGAAAGTCTCCCTGAAGCGTGTAATAGTGATTTCAGTCAAATGATAGTGATGCTGCACTTCTGGCCCCCAAACCTGAGATTCAATTTCTATTTTCAATTTTATTAATTTCTTTAGGACCATAGAAACCTAAACATCTAGTTAACAATGTCACACTCGTTATTGAAGATGTTACTATGGGAAGCAGGATGAGTAGTATGCAGGACATTATTTTTTGCAACTTCCTGTAAGAAATGTTTTAAAAGTGTGTGGGAATTCTATAAAGCTGTGAAGGCAAAATTGCGAGAGTTGAAAGATAATGCGGCAACTCTGAATAAGGGGCCCATCTTCCCAACTGTCTACCCGGACCAAATGCCTTAACCCTCTGTGATTTCTCATTTTCTAAAATCTGCATCAGGAGTGGGGTACAACTCAATGGTAGAGGGCTTTTCTCGCATGGGCAAGATCCTGGCTTCAACCACCAGTATTGCAAAAAATAAAAGCACAACTATTGAAAACACAGGTAAGAGAGTTCAAATGTATGGAGCTAGGCAGTAAAATTCAAAAACTATTCAACTACATACACTAATGACAAAGTACGCTGGAAAAGGTAAAACTTTTAATAGCAAAATGAGTATATTCAAATGGAAAAAGCAGATTCACTGATACATGATAAGATTATGAAATATCCTTCCCCATACAATCAGCAAAATTTCATTTTTTCTTCTCTACTTTATCCTGCCACCTTTCCCCTGTACATTTCTATTACTTTCCCCATCTGTTCACTGGACAGATTCCTTCCTCCCGGCTCAGTAATACAGAATCTTCAACCTAGGCAAACTACAATGACTATCATTAAATTTTTAAAATATGCACTTTAACCTTCCTAACATCTGGGTGAGACCACTCCTTTCCCCGCATCCCCAGTTAGCTCCCACTCTTCTGGACAGACATGATGTTGTATTCGTCAATTTTCTAGATCTGCTTTGGGGTGAGGAGAGTGTAAGTTGCAGCCACCTATTTTGTTTTCTCCAATAATTCTTTCAAAGTGGGTACACAAGAAATAAACTTCCTAAATTCTTCCATATAAAAAATATCTTTGTTTGACCCTGGAAATCAAATGCCAATTTGGCTGGATATAGGATTCTAGGGCGAAAGCCTTTCTGTAGGTGTTTTCTTTTTTCTCTCTAGAAGCCTTTAGGATTTTCTATTTATCACTACAATTCAAAAACTTCACCAAGATGTGTCTAGGAGTCAGTCTGTTTTTGTCAGTCATGCTGGGGATCCAGTGAGCACTCACTATCCCAAGACTAGAATCCCTAAACTCTGGAAAATCTTCTTCAATTACTTCCTGCAGTATGTCCTCTGCTTCATTCTCTTCACTGTCTTTTTCTGGGATTCCTACCAAAGGAGGTTGGCACTTCTGAATCCATCCTCCCTCTCCTTTAGTGTTTCTTTGTTATCTGATTGGCCAAAATATCTATGATATCCTCAGAGAATTATGCGTTTCATCATCTAGATTGCAAAGTCTTTCTTCAAGGATGTCTATTCTACTCCTCAGATCATCTATTGAATTCTTAGTTTCCAAGATATCTGGAAGGCATTTTTTAATTTTTCCAATCTCTTCTCCCATCTCTCTGAGGACACTGATCACAATTGTTCTATAGTTTGTTTCTATTTCCTGGATTAGGTCTGCCTCTTTGGATGTTTGTGTTTGAAGAGTCTTCCACATAGAAAAGCCTCCTACTTCCTCTTCCTCCTCACACTCAGAATTCTGTACCTTACTGACCATAATCTCTTCATCAGCTCCCATCTTTCCCATCACACTTGTCCTTGTTGCAGGAGCAAGGCAACAGGTTGAGTCCCTTTTCTCACATAATATTGAGTCATCCTCGCCCTCCTCCTCCTCCTCTCACCAGTCTTCCTCCTCCTCCCACCACTCCTCCTCCTCCTCCTCCCACCACTCCTCCTCCTCTTCCCCAGAGGTCTCCTCTTCTTCCATCTCCTCTTGTCCCTCCTCTTCTATGGCGCAGGCCCCTTCTTCGTCTTCTGCCCTCAGCAAAACGATGTCATCTTTGTTGGTCTCTGAGTCTTCTCCTGTCACCTCAAAGGTAGGGATTCCTCTATTCTTCCACTCTGAAAACTCTTCCTCCCGAGTCTCTAAGTTCTTCACTTCTGGCATAGTGACTTTTACCTCTTTGGTGAATAAGAAATGCAAGCCATCACTTGCTGTTCCTCCAGCTTCACTTTTTGAATTTACTAGAGCCTTACCCTGAAAGTTAAAAAAAAAAAAAAAAAAAAAAAAAAAAAAAAAAAAAAAAAAAAAACTTTTGTAAATTGTGTGTCTCTTACAGAATTAAAAATTTTCACTTCACTCTCTAAATTTAATATGACTACCATTTGACAATGAGCAAGTACTGAGAGAACTTCTTCAATAATTCTTCCTTTTGTGTGTGTGTGTGGTACTGGGTATCAAACCTGGGGCCTAGAAGTAATTACATGTTTGTAAAGGCCTAGTCCCCAAGCAAGGCAAGTGTCTCTATGATTATTCCAACACACTCATAGCTACTTTAGTAGTACTCGCAACAAACTTTCATGATGTCTTTATGCCTACCTTGGTCCTTCTACATTCCTATCCCTTGATGCTTTGTACATAACAGACTCTAAATGACTATTTTCATCACATTTTTGTTTATTGCAATAAGTCCTTGTAACCAGGCACAGTGGTGCTTGCCTATAATCCTAGAGGCTCATGAGACTGAGGCAGGAGAATGTAAAATCAAAACCAGCCTCAGCAAAAGCTGAGGCCTAAGAAACTCATGGAGAAGCTGCTTCTAAATAAAATACAAAAAAGGGCTGAGGATGTGGCTCAGTTGTGGAGCACTCACCTGGCAGGTGTGAGACACTGGATTTGATCCTCAGCACCACACACACACACAAAAAGAATTTAAAAACTTAAAGACAAAAACACGGGTGGGATGTAGTTTGGTGGTAAAGTACCCCTGGGCTCAGTTCTCATCACCCCAAATAAGTAAATGTAAATAAAAATTGTAAAGAAATGTCAAAGTAATCATTTTTAATGTCATGCTTTTTCTTTAATGAGATTGTTTCATAAATACTGATTTTCCAGGCTGGGGATACAGCTCAGTTGGTAGAGTGCTAACCTCGCCTGTGCAAGGCCCTGGGTTCAGAGCCCAGCACCAAAAAAACTAAAACAAAAAAACCCCAGAATATTAATTTTCTCCAGAATAACTGCACCAACTACTACTTCCACTTTGCACATAACTTGACACATAACTTACCCCTTTTACGGGGAGCCCATATCCTCCTCCTAGATTTGGTGCTTCCTTCTGTTGGAGCACACGGTTCAGTAATTCTTCTAAGACAGGTTTTTGGCTGGTAAATTGTTGTAAACTTTGCAGGTCTGAAAATGTCTTCATCTCATCATCATATTTAAATGCTAATTTGACCTCACACTGAAACTCAGGTTCAAAGTCATTTTCTCTCAAAATGTTGAAGATGTCGCCCCACTGCTTACTGACTTCCAAGGTGGTTGATGCCAGAGGGTCTGCAGCCAGGGTGAGCACGGCTCCTTCATCCATCAGAGTTTCTTCTTCTCTTGATGCTTTGATGGTCTTCTCTTTGTTACTGAAATTCTGTAACCCTAAATCTTTCTCTTCCTGCCACACTTCCCTGCTACCACAGTGCTCTTTATCTTTTGTTTCAGATATCTCACTTTTTACTAGCATTTCCTTTAGGTCATTTTTCAGGGTTTCCCTCATCTCAAAGAACATCAGGTCCTGCATTTGCAACAAGACCTTAAATTTCTCCACAATAGTAGTTGATATATAATGTTTGTACTTGAAATCTAACATCCGAGGTATCTCCTCATCAGTACCTCTTAGATGATTTCTTTTGACACAGGTGGATTTTTCCTGTTTCCTTGCAAATCTAGACATTTTTGACTGTACAGTTGACAGGGTGTCTATATTGTCCAGACTGTATTGTTTTCACTTTTGAAGAGTAATTTTAGTTCTTGCACACTGGTTAGGCTCCAGAAATCTAAAATCCTTAAAAAACTCTCATCTGAAATATAGAGAAATGAAAAATTATTTACCAATGAATTTCACTAAGAAACTCAGTAATATGAACTTGATGAAGTATGTGTACTCCATAAAAATTAGTAGAGGACAACTAATGAGATGGGCATATGAACACTAGAATGAGAAAAGTCAGTATTCACAATTTGTGCATGATCATTAATACCCATTGACACGCTGTGTGTGGTGGCATATACTATAATTTCAGTTACTCAGGAAGTTGGGGAACTTGAGGCTCCTCAGGAACTTGAAGATCACAAGTTTAAGGTCAGCCTGATCCATTTCACAAGAACAGTATAAAAAGTATAGGGGATGTAGCTCAGTGGCACAGTTCATGTGTAGCATACGCAAGGCCCTGGGTTCATTCTCCAGCACAGGAAGAAAAACAGATGAGCCTGACAGCTGAAAACTAAAAATAATGGAACTAGTTGATTTCCCATAGTATTAATTTTTCAATTTACATTCTGCATAATGAGCATCCAACAAATTAACCAAAACTAACATTTCTTTTTTTTTTAACAAGGTACCATACCAACCTGGATGGAATCCTGCACAAAACCAAGGAAGAGAAGTCTTTTTAATTACAGAGATTGATAACATTA
The DNA here is from genome assembly GCF_021218885.2 of Marmota monax. NCBI lineage: Eukaryota > Metazoa > Chordata > Mammalia > Rodentia > Sciuridae > Marmota > Marmota monax. The sequence goes on along the minus strand of NW_026692907.1, from coordinate 10,769,918 downwards.
GGACCATTCCTCAAAAATCAACTGACAAACTGTATGTGGTGGTGTCAACCTCAAATCTCAGCTCCTTTGGAAGCTGAGGCAGGACGCCCATAAGTTCAAGGCCATTATAAAGGGATAGGGGGTTGAGATTGTGGCTCAGTTATAGAGCACTAGATTTAGCATGTGTGAGGCGCTGATTTTGATCCTCAGCACGACGAAAAAAATAAAGATATTGTGTCCACCTACCACTAAAAATTAAACGTCAAAAAGAAAAAAGGATAGTGATATGGCTGAGTGGTTCTATGCCCCTGAGTTCAACCCACAGCACCAAAATAAAAAAAAAAATAAAAAATTAGAAAAAAATTTTCTGTCAAGTCAATGAAGAATATTATTTTTCCAGAATACAAATATTAAAATATCAATACAGAAGTAAACCACACCCCTCTTCCCTCCTCCTTCAGGACCCATCTTTGCTTAAGGAGCCTCAGTTAAATTGAATATACATATATATTCTTAGTTGCTGATAGAACTTTATTTATTTATATGTGATGCTCAGAATCAAACCAAGTGCCTCACACAGGCTAGGCAAGTGCTCTACCACTGAACCACAGCCTCAGCCTAGTGCTTGCCTAGCACTTGTGAGGCACTGGGTTTGATCCTCGGCACCACATAAAAATAAAAAAGCATTGTGTCCATCTACAACAACAACAAAAGAATGTCTTGTAGGGCCTAGTGGCATGCACCTACTACCCCAGAGTCACTAGGGTATAACAGGCTTCCAAGTACAAGGCCATCCTCAGTAACTTAGTGATTAAGCACTCCTAGGTTCAATCCCCAGTACTAAACAAAACAAAACAAAACAAAAACCTACAAACAAGGTTTTGAATACTGAGGGTGCTGTGACTAGAAAACAGTGACCTCTGATAAGACAAAGGTTGATCCAATGACAATGTGTACACATCATGTAATTCTCTATAATATCTATGACACACCAATTATATAACTAAAACTTGCACATTATTTTGTATATATGTAGTTTGAGCATTCCATAATCAAAATCCTAAATCTGAGATGCTCCAAAATGCAGAGTTTATAGAGCACCAACACGAAACCAGTAAAATACTTCACATCATTACCCTTTGTCATCTCATTTTATACACACATAGACACACACGCTTTATTCCAAAATCTGAAAATAAATCTGAAACACTTCTGCTCCCCTCCAAATTTAAGATAAATAATATGAAATCTCTGTGTATATATACATAGATTTACACACAAACAAATGACTATGCAAGAGGGACATGCCTGTAATCCCAGCTAAAGCTGAGGCAGGAGGGCTGAAGGTTCAAGGCCAGCCTCAGTAACTCAGGGAGACCCTAGGCACCTCAGAGAGAAAAAAAAGGGCTGGGGAAGTAGCTTGGTGGTAAAAGGCACCTGGGTTCAATCCTCAGCTTAAAAAAAAAAAAAAAAGTGGCATAAAAAATATATGCTGCAATCATGTTCTTTGTAAGCATATACACAAAAGCCACAGAGCATAAATACAAAAAGATTCTCAATTTTATTATTCAGGGAATGCAAATCAAAAGTTTCCTGGAGCTGGGTGCAGGGCACCTGGCTGTCGTTCTGGGGATTCAGGAATTCAAAGCCAGCCTCAGAACTTACCCAGGCTGTGTCAGAGTAAAAAATACAAAGGGGTAGGGATGTGGTTCAGTGCTTAAGCACCTCTGAGTTTGGGTTCAATCTCTGGTACCAAAAAATAAGTTCCCTGGAGCCAGGGCTCAGTGGTAGAGTACTTGCCTAGCATGCCCAAGGCCCTGGGTTCAATCCCCTAAACTCCCCCAAATAACACAGAAAAACCCACATCCCTGTATTTGAAAGCCCCTGCAGCCAGTACAGGGGGAAACACCTGCCCTTTCTGCATTTAAAGGGACCCCAGGAATTGTTAGGTCTTGGGGTAAATAACCTGGCAGAGGCCCTGTCACCCAACACTCACTTTTTAGGGTCATGTGTCCTGAAAAGCCACAGGTACCACGAGAGAAAAACTGGAAATTACCCACATACCCACTGCTGACTTGGAACAAAGGCACCAAAATGTCCAAACTATGGAAGAGTGCACAGCAAGGAGAAGAGATCTGTAGAGACTAAAAGGTTTTCAACCACCTGGCCTCACAATGAGAACCAAACTCCAATAGTATCAAAAGAGAAAATCATAACAAAAATATGAAGTCATTAAAAAATGACAAAGGCCCCTGACCCAAGGAAGCATACTCATTAACTAGAACTGAACCCAGCCCAGAGGCCCCAGGCCTGTGAATTGCTCAACAGTCTCACTTCTTCCTAAGGATACTGCCTCCTATTGCATAGTACCAAGAAAATGAGCTTAAAAATAAAGTTCAGTTTTTCAGTTCCTTAGGTCTATAATGCTAACCCACACCTCCGGCCTCAGCTTCACTTAGGTCTATAATGCTAACCAGAAATTTTGCTCAACCTGTTTTACCTTGCTTTCCTAGGGACTCTCCACCCAGAGTGCCTGTGGGATGAATTCAGAGTAGCTAGGATCTTGAGTGGGAAATTGATCACTGATCACATTTATTTTCATTAATTAAACTAGAATTTATATTTAATCATTATAAACTTGGTATCTAAACTGAGTTTTTATAGGTGGACAGAATATCTTTATGTGGTGCTAAGGTTTAAGGATTGAACTCAGTGCCTCAAGAAAGCCAGGCAAGCTCTCTCCCTCTGAGCCACAATCCCAGCCCCAAGCTAAACTCCTTTTATTTATTTTGGCAAGGAGGTTGGCATTGATCCTTGGGGGAGAGCTCCATAAGTGAGACACATCCTCAGTGAATCCCTCCCAACCTTTTTTTTTTCTTTTTTTTGGTACCAAGGGATTGAATTCAGGGGCACTAGACAGCTGAGTGACATCCCCAGCACTATTTTGTATTTGATTTAGAGACAGGGTCTCAACCTGTTGCTTAGTGCCTCACCTTTGCTGAGGCTGGCTTTGAACTTGCCATTCTCCTGTCTCAGCTTCCCCAGATGCTGGAATTACAGGCTTGCGCCACCACGACTGGCCCCGTTTCATTTTTTGAGACAGGATCAAACTAAATGTCTGAGGCTGGCCTCAAACTTTTGATTCCCTTGCTTCAGCCTTCCAAATCACAGGGATTACAGTGTGTGCCATGGAGCTAGGCACTAAAGTTCTAATCTAGAACTCCTGAGATTGTAAAGGGTCACTTCACCTGATTCACTCTAAGATACCCTTCCCCCACTGTGGACTCCCCCACCCTGCAGATCTGCCTGCCACTGTCCAGTCCCCAAACCACTGGCCACATCTCAGCTACTCACCCACTTGGGTGCCTCTGCCAGGAACAGACCAGTTTCACAGAGCAGATGTGGTCTACACGATGTGTGCAGCAGTCTCTACCTAGAAGTCAAGTCCATGATATTGAAGTCAAGATTTAAGTTTGACTGTGCAGGAAATCACCATCTTATCAACAGGGAAAAGAGCAGTTACTTGTCTACTTATGTTTCCTTAAAAAGACAGGAGCCTGGCACAGTGTCACATGCCTTTAATCCCAGAGGCATAGAAGACTGAGGCAGGAGGATGGAGAGTTCAAAGCCAGCCTCAGCAATAGGGAGGTGCTAAGCAGCTCAGGGAAACCCTGTCTCTAAATAAAATATAAAACTTATTTGTGGATAGTCGGGTACTCCTTTGTTCAATTCTCAGTGGAAAAAAAAAAAAAGAGTTCAAGTTCCCCCATGGGCAATGAAGAAGATGGAAAACCAGGCGCCTGCTCCACAGCTCTGGCTATCACACTGCTCCTGAAAAGACATTATTAAGTTCTCACCCCTCACCACGTCAACTTTTTATAGATAGGACCTGTATAGACCTCTTCACATGCTTCATTTTCTTCCTGCTAGTTTACTACCCTCACTTTGAAATTAGAGATTTTAAAAATGCTGTTTCCTAGCACCCCACAACCCATAGGGATAGAAGCAGGGCAAGACACCAGAGGGCCCAACTGCAGGGCCTGCTTCTGGGCCAGGCTTACCTGGGAGGAGTTTGCTACCTCAGGGCTGCACAGTGAACAAAGGTGGGAGACTGTCTCAGCCAAGGCTATTTCACTGCTCACCTCTTCCTTGGCTCCTCCCTCCTGAGGATTTTGAGATTTTAGGTCCAACCCCCTCTTGACCTGCATTCCTCCCCTCCCTGGAATCCCATCCCAGCCAAGGCTCCTCCCTAGAGTCTCTCCCTAAACCTGCCACTGAACTTTCCACCCCACCTATCCTGCCTGCAGACACTTGTCTCTGCAGAGGCACTTGTTCACATGGCTGCACACCTGTAGTCCAAGCGACTCTGGAGGCTGAGGCAGGAAGATGATGAGTTTTAGGCCAGCCTAGGGATTTAGTGAGACCCTGTCTCAAAATAAATGGGCCAGGGGATGCAGCTCAGTGGTAAAGTGCCCCTTGGGTCAATCTCCGGTATCAATGAAATAAAAATAATAATTTAAAAAAGCACCTCCCAGTGCCTAACTGCTCAGCCCACTCAGGATTTCTGTCTTTAATCCCACAGTTCATCCATTCCTGAATCCACTTCCATCCCTCTCCTTTGCACCAACTCTGTGCAAGCCCATCTTCCCTCTGATCACTGAAATAACCGCCAACCAGTCTGGCTTCCCCTCAGCCCCTCTACAAAGACTAAGGCAGCCTCTCAGCTTTAATCAGCCTGTTTATGGTGCACCTCCCATACAGCCAGCTGGCTGGGGGGTAGGCTGCCATTGGGGTGATGGCTCCTTAGAGCAGATGTCTTCAAATTGCAGTGTGCTGTCTGTGGGGCACACTGACCCCTCCAGAAGGAAAGGACCTGAATAGCTTTGTAACAGGGGTTCACTTGGTGCTTTGACTATATCCCTTGTGGCTTTGAAATTTAATTTTTTTTAAAATTTTCCCCAGTCTTCATCTCCCTGATCTTCTCCTCCCTGATCTTCTTTTCCCTAAACTTCATCCTGATGTTCTCACCCCAGATCTTCTTTTCCTTGAGCTTCTCTCATCATCTCACCTAACCTCTCACCTCCTTACTGATCTCTCCTCCCTAAACTCCTTTTCTCTGAATCCCCTCTGTAAAAGTCTCTTGTTCCTGCTGATGGGCAGAAGCACAGCCTTTGGGACAGCAGCCCACTGTGTTTCTCTTTTGCTGGTAAAGCAATCAACCTTCTTTTTCCTTTTGCTCAAAACTGTGTTTTTGTTATTGGATTGGCATCAATGGGGACAAGGACTGAGCTTTTGTCAACAGTTTTTTGAATACTTTGTCCATTAAAACCTTTGTTTTGCCAGCCACTGTGACAAAGGCTTGTAATTTCAATGGCTCAGGAGAATCAAGAGTTCTAGGCCAGCTGGGCCTGGTCCCCCACATGCCTGTAATCATGGAGGCTAAGAAGGCTGACACAGGAGAACCAAGAGTTCAAAGCCAGCCTCAGCAATAGCGAGACCCTATCTCTAAATAAAGTACAAAAAAGGTATGGAGATGGGGCTCAGTGGTTGAGTTCCCCTAGGTCCAATTCCTAGTACCAAAACAAAAAACAAACAAACAACAACAATAACAAACAAACAAACAACAACAACAACAACAAAAAACACAGAGGAAATGTTTTGGTTTGGTATATATTGCATCCCTAGAAAGAGTCCAGGGTTTTCCCCTCTTATGTTTCTCTTTTGCTTCTTCATGTTTCCCCTGAAATTATCAGTACAGGGAAGCCAACCTGACAGGATGGAACACATTATTCTGTTTTTCTAGATCTTTGAGTTGCACATCAAGTCTGGAGCTGAGGACTCCCCAACTGTTTAACCTGCTTGTGAATTCACAATTTTCCCAGCTCTGTGATCATCAGTGATTTCAAATTCCTTGATGCTATACCTCATCATCACAGAAACCAGGCAACAACCTCTGATCAAGCCCAAAAAGAACCTGATGTTGGGACCTGGCGGTGCAGCTCACTGCTAGAGCACATGCTTAGCATGTGCAAGGCCCTGAATTGACCCAAGACCCAAAATGGGAATAACTAACTAACTAAATAAATAAATAAAATTTAAAAATAATTAAAAACATGGCGGGGGTTGTGACTCAGAGGGAGAGTGCTTGCCAATCACATGCAAGGCCCGGGGTTGGATCCTCAGCAACACATAAAATAAATAAATAAAATAAATGTATTGTGTCCAACTAAGTAAGAAAAAAAAAAAAAAACCTGGTGTTTGTTTTTCATCTTAGCATCATTGATTTTTTTTTTCTACTAGTGGTTGAACCCAAAGTTACTTTACTACTGAGCTATATCCTCAGTCTTTTTTATTTTTACTTTTTCTTTTGGAATAGGGTCTTCCCAAATTGCCCACGCTGTCCTCAAACTTGGGGCTCTCTGCCTCAGCCTTCTGAGATCCTGATGTGACCGAATGTTTGGCCCATGTCCCCAAACATGATACACTTTTGAGAAAAAGGAAAAAGAAGTTTTGTTGCTTTGGTAGCAAAAGACAAGCACAGGGGACTCCTGTCCCAGAGGATTCTGCCCATCAAGGGGAGCAGGGGGCTTTTAAAGAGGTGATTCATGCGCTGGGGCTAGGGTTTAGTGGTAGAGTGCTTTCCTAGCATGCACAAAGCACTGGTTCCATCCTCAGCACCACATAAGAACAAATAAAGATGTTGTGTCTTTTAAGTTAGTGGCAGTGACTTAGAACAAAGCAGCAGGCTCAGGAAAGAAACAATCAGGTGACCAGGGAAACTTCTGTCAAGCAGTGGGACCCCCTGGCCAATCCTGGAGTTCAGCCAACTCCCCCAACCAACTTCAGCAGGACAAAGGACAATAAAAACACCTTTTCCTGTTCCAAGCCCTTCCCTTCCTGCTGTAAGCCTCATAGAAGTCCAGTCCTGTCAAGATCCCACGCGGTTTCTCCTCAGACCCTTCTCCTGTCCACTCTGTGGGTCTAATGGGTTCCGCCTAGTGTGATATCTTGAATAAAGCCTCATTCAGCGGCTATTTTAAATCTGCCAACTTTGGTCACTGCCTGCCTTGCCTCATGTGATAGTGTCCATCTACAACTGAAAAAAAGATTAAAAATGTAAAGAGGTGATTCAAATTCTACATTCCACATCTTCTGTCTGGTATTGTAAGCCACTAAAATCTGGGAGATAGTAATTTCTGAGATCTTCTGGTGCCATCCCCAAAGTCTGGATTACTTTGTTCCTGTGCTGGGTGTGTGAATAGGGACACAAAACTGTGGAAAACTGTCCAGGAATCCTGTTTCCCCTGAGATTAGGGAGGGGGATGAGATTAGGAAGGAGTAGGAAGAGAAAGAAAACATGTATATCCATTTAAAAACAAGTCAATCAATAAAAATCAGTCACAGTGGCAGAGCAGCAAGGCTGTATCCAAACCATCAATGGACCACTGTTACACTGGGATTACAGGTGTGAGTTACACACTGGCTCATTGTTAATCTTAAAACCATCAGTCTGAGCAGGGCGTGGAAGTGCACACCTATTATCTTAATAAGATTTAGGAAGCTGAGGCAGGAGGATTGCAAGTTGAAGGCCAGTCTCAGCAATTTAGCAAGGCTCTAAGCCATTTAATGAAAACCTATTTCATAATAAAAAGGACTGGGGATGTGGCTCAGTAGTTAAGCAACCCTAGGTATGGAACTCAGTGGTAAAGCACCTTGAATTCCATCCCCAGTACCACCAAAAAAAATAAATGAATGAATAAATAAATAAATAAATAAATAAAAAGAAAAGACCATCAGCTTGGACATTCATGAGAACCATTATGGAGGCTTGGAAGATGAAGAGTTGTTACTTTTTTTAAAAAAACTTTTAGTTGTCAATGGATCTTTATTTTATTTATTTATATGTGGTGCTGAGAATCGATCCCAGTTCCCCACACATGCTAGGCAAGTACTCTACAATTGAGCCACAATGCCAGCCCCAACTTGTTACCTTTTAATGGTAAGACAATATTTTAAAATTAACTGCATTTGAGAACATTTCCAATATTCATGAAACTTAATCAGAGCAATTCCATTTAAGTTTTGTTTTATATCTCAATAGGAAAGAATCAAAATTATTCAGGTCAAAATTAAAATTTCAAAAATATAAGACTGGACTGGTCTTGGGGGCGAACACCTATAATCCCAGCAACTAGGAGGCTGAGGCAGAAGGATCCCGAGTTCAAAGGCAACCTCAGCAAAAGTGAGGTACTAAGCAACTCAGTGAGAACTTGTGTCTAAATAAAATACACAATAGGACTGGGGATGTGGCTTAGTGATGGAGCCCTGAGTTCAATTCCCAGTAGCCCCTGCCTTCAGCAAAAAAATCCTTAAGACTCTCAGGTGAGGTAGTGGAGGATGCCTGTGATCTCAGAAACTGTGGAGATTGAGGCAGGAAAATCGTGAGTTCAAAGTCAGCCTTAGCAACTTAGCTAGGCCTTAAGCAATTTATTCAGATCCTGTCTCTAAAACAAAACAAAACTACCCCCTAGTACTTGTGCTCAGTGGTAAAAACCCCAGTAGCATGGGGGAAGATGCCCCTGGTTTCATCCCTAGCACCCAAACAAGCAGACAAGCCAACCTCAATTGTCTGTCAACATACAAACTCTAATTATTTATCTATTCTTTTTTTTTCTGTTTTTGTTTGTTTGTTTGTTGTTTGTTGTTGTTGTTGTGCTGAGCATTGAATCCAGGACCTCATGGCATGGTAGACAAACACTATGCCACTGAGACTAACCCTTTTAAAATTTAATTTAAAAATTTGGCAGGACTGAAAATTTAACCCTGGGCCTCACATATGCTAGACCAGTAAGTGCTCTACTGCTGAGTGACATCCCCAGCCCACAACCGAATATTTGGCATAAAGATCTTTGGCTGCAAGAAATGGCATTTGATTTGCTTCACATGTGGAAATGTCTGTTTGTGCTGGCATGGTTCTTGCATTTCTTTTGCTGTTGTTTGTAGCAGAGTTGCCTGAGATTTTATAACTGGAGTTGCATGGAGAGGTGCCTCTCACTTTAATTTCAAGGAAAGCACATAACTGATTACTGTAGTAATAAACACGCACACACAGGTAAATCACTACTCAGGATTTTTGAGGCCAACAGGTTAAACCTGAAGAGTTTAGCCCAGATTTAGGATTAAAAGCCCTCAAGAGATTTACGCATGAAGTGAACTGGGAGTTGGAGAACTGAGCCATAAACCAGATGTGGTAGCTGGTTCTAGCTTACATAGTGTTATCACCAAAATTAGTACGTTTTATTTATTTCTTTGTAATATTTATTTATCTTTTAGTTGTAGTTGCACACAATACCTTTATTTATATGTGGAGCTGAGGATGGAACCCAGGCCCTCACACATGCTAGGCAAGCTCTCTACCATTGAGCCACAACTCCAGCCCCAAAACAGTACATTTTATTTTATTGTATTTTTTTTGAATGCATACTTTTGGTTTATATGATTTCAATTATGTGTTAACATGAAAAAAAAATAAGTTGGAAATTTCTGCACATCATCCGCTACAGAAGCCCCAATCCACTGATCCCTGCCATTTCCATCAGGTACACAAGTAAACAGGCCTCCATCCCCAGAGTGAAGCAGGTGCCATCACTATCCCAGACCTTAAACAATAGTACAGAGCAATAGTAACAAGAACAGCATGGTATTGGCACTAAAATAGACTGGTAGACCAATGGTACAGAGTAGAGGACACAGAAACTACCCCACAAAACTACAATTATCTTATAGTAGACAAGGGTGCCAAGAACATGCATTGGAGAAAAAGATAGGCTCTTCTACAAATGGTGCTGGGAAAACTGGAAATCCATATGCAACAAAATGAAATTAAAGCCCTATCTCTCACCATGCAACAAAACTCAACTCATAATAGATTGAGGACTTAGGAATACAACCAGAGACCCTATGTCTAATAGAAGACAAAGTAGGCCCTAATCTCCTTTATGTGGGATTAGGCCCCAACTTCCTTAATAAGACTCCTGTGGCACAAGAATGAAAATCAAGAAGCAATAAATGGGATGGACTGCTGGTTTTTGTTCTCGGGACTAAAAGGCTCAGGGGTCACTCCAGGTCAACTGGGCTAACTGGGCTGCACAAAATAACCACCAGGAGACACAAATACCTTTTTCTTTAAGGTCATTGTGATGCCTCCTCTGACCTTAATGGTCAGAAGGAAGAGAGAGAGAGCATGTGGTGGTGACCCCTTTCATTGAGGAGAAGCTATTCAAATGAGGCAAGGGATCAGGTTTCAGGAGGCTGAGTCTATCTTCTTGATGTCCACTGTCAGCAGGTTGACTGACATCTGGGTAGGCTACACCCAAGGGCAAAGTAAGAGAAGGGGACACACACAAGGCACTTCCATGGAAGATTTTATCCTAAACAGAGCATGGGATTATATTACAAAGGAACAGGTGAGCCTAGCTTTATCCATGGGGCTGTTGCAAGACACACCAAGCACTAGACATCGTCCCTGGAACCCAGGAAGGGTGGGGAAAGCTCTGCCACATTTTTGTGACTGAGCACCTCAGCACCTAGCCAGGGAGTGTGACTCAGTCACATGCAAGGTTGGTCTCCAACAATGGACTCAAACTAAATAGTTTCTTCTCAGCAAAAGAAACAATCTGTGAGGGGAATAGATAGCCTACATCTTGGGAGAAAATCTTGACCCCTCACACATCAGATAGAGCACTAATCACTGGGGTATATAAAGAACTCAAAAAGGTAGATACAAAACATAACAAAACAAACAAACAAACAAAAAATCAATAAATGGGCCAAGGACCAGAAGGAACACTTATCAGAAGATGATGTTCAATCAATCAAGAAACACATGAAAAAATGTTCATTATCACTATCAATTAGAGAAATGCAAATCAAAACCACTCTAAGACTTCATCTCTCTCCAGTCAGAATGGCAGCTCTTATGCCTACAAACAATAATAAGTTTTGATGAGGGTGTGGGGGAAAAGGTAGACTCCTACACTGCTGGTGGGACTGGAAAATGGTGCAGTCAATATGGGAAGCAGTATGGAGATTCCTTGGAAAACTTGGAATGGAACAACCATATGACTCATCTATCCTTCTCCTTGGTCTATACCCAAAAGACTTGAAAACAGCATACTATAGGGACACAGCCACATCAATGTTTATAGCAGCACAATTCACAATAGCTAAATTGTAGAACCAATCTAGATGCCCTTTAATAGATGAATGGATAAAAAACATGTGGCATATATAAACAATGAAATATTACTCAGCAATAAAAGAGAATAAAATCATGGCATTTCAGGTAAAAGGATGGAATTAGAGAAGATAATGATAAGTGAAGTTAGCCAATCTCCCCAAACCAAATACTGAATATTTTCTTTGATACAAGGAGGCTGATTCATAGTGGGATAGGGAGAGGGAACAGGGGAGGGAAATCTGGATAAGAGTTTTTGGAATTCATAAGAGGGCTCTGAGCCAGGTGTCTAGGTCCACACCTGTAATCCCAGCAGTTCATAAGCTTGAATTAGGAGGATTTTGAGTTCAAGGCCAGCCTCAGCAATTTAGCAATTTAGCAAAGCTCTGTCTCAAAACAAAATATAAAGAAAAGGGCTGGGGATGTAGCTCATTGGTTAAGTGCTCCTGGCTTCAATCCCCAGGAGTAAACAAACAAACAAACAAATCAGAAAGTTCTGGGAATATAGCTCAGCTGCTTCAGTGCTTGCCTTACATGAACAAGGCCATGAGTTTGATCCATAGCACCACACACACACACACAAAACAAAAACAAAAACAAAAACAAAACAGGATGCTGAGTCTAGAGGAAAAAGGCATTTTGCACAGATATGGCTGCTGCACACCCACAACTACTTACCTCTTCCTCAGCATTGGTGCCAAGGTGGTGGCTCTGCTTGCAGCCCTATGGATGCCAGGACTCAAATAGGAACTAGGAAAAACTGGTGGGGTGGGATCCCTAGGGACTCTGTGGCGCCATCTGCACTTATCCTAGGTCTAGAAACCTCTTCTTTTTTTCCAGGGCTGGAGGCCAGGCATTCTACAGAGACCCACCACTTCTCACCCTGACTTTGCAAGTAGAACAAGATTAGAGATTTCCTTTGGGTTGGTACTATTCTAGCCTAGAGGACAGGTCCTTATGAGGTAATCTTTCTCTAAAGAAGAGCCTTCTGTGGAGATGAATGGCTGTTCCTACCTGCTATGAAAGAGTCTTTCTGGGGCTAGGGTGCAGCTCAGGGGCAAGATATGTGTTTAGCACTCAGGTAGCCCTGAGTTGAATCCCCAGTACACCCCACCCAAGCACCCACAGTCTTTCCAGTTTTTTTTTCTGTCATGACAATTTCTGGGGGTCCTCTTCTGGATTTAGGCAGGTAGATCAAGCAATGTTTTTTGAACAAGATTTCCATCTTTATAGCCACATATGAATTCTGGTAAATGGAAAATATGTGCCATCTTCTGGTCATGATGATGTGACATTTTCTGTAGACTTCTTGTTCTTCAATTATTAGAGGCAGGGTTTCCTCTGATTTTCCAGTTGCTAAATCTGAAGTTCTTTGTAATTTGGTGTGTGTGTGTGTGTGTGTGTGTGTGCTCACACACTGTCAATGAAGAATCACCTGAGGAAGTAGGTTAAAATGCAGATTCTACTTTTGGTACTGAAGATTAAACCCAGGGGAACTCTACCACTGAGCTGCAATCCACTTTTAATTTATTTATTTTGAGACAAGGCCCTATACATTGCTGATCCTGGCCTGAACCTGCAATCCTCCTTCCTCAGCTCCCTGAGTTGCAGGAATTACAGGTGTGTGCCATCACACTTGGCGAGATTCTGATGTCTAAATGTGAACCTGCCCCTATCCAGGATCCTAATGGGAACTGCTTATGGAACACACTCTGAGAAAAAAATGATACCACAATGGCTGAGGGTTTAGATCAGAGGTAGAGTGGTAGAAGGCTCGCCTATCATGCCCAAGTCCTGGGTTTAATTCCTATCTCCAAAATCATTCAATAAATAAACATCCCCAAACAAGAACAACAAAACAATGCTAAGGCCAATCCTTCATTGTTTTAAAGGGCAAATCTGACTAAAACTCCCCACATGAAGACAACTCAGTGATCCCGTCATGCCAGGGGTGAACTGCAGGCTCCTCATGAGGACCTGCTTCTCACATCTCATGCTGGAGGCACATATGACTTTGGGTGGTTTGTGGAACCTGCTCTTCTCTAATGCTGCTGTTTTCCAGGGACACCATGTGGATGCACACCCCCATCACTTCTCTGGCCACCTGGTTAACTCCTACTGCTCTGCAGCCTCTGCAGGTGGCTCCCCTGACCCTTGTTCCATAGGCATGCTCTGTAGCCCTGCTTCTTTGCATTCCAGACTCCTCTCTAATACCATTGTCTTTCTCTCCTGCAATCCTTGTTTCCCATCTGCCTCCACAGATGACTCAGCAAGCTGAGCCCAGGAAATGGGTCTTATTCAGTTTTGTATCTCTTGAAATTGACACATAGCCAACCTTTAATAAATTACTTAAGGCATGAAAAAATTGTGTTGTCTCTCTTATGTGTTTTTAGCTATTTTATTGGGGAGCACTGTGGATTGAACTCAGGAACACTTTACCACTGAGCCACATCCCCAGGCCTTTTTATTTTGAGACAGGGTCTTTTGCCAAGTTGCTGAGGCTGGCCTGGAAGTTGTGATCCTACCTCCTCAGCCTTCCTAGATGCCAAAATTACAGGTGTGGGAAACCAAACCTGGAATTGAGTCTCTATTTCTGTGGGGGGGTTTGGGGGTGGTGGTGGTGGTGGTGGTACTGGGAATGGAACCCAGGGGCACTCATCACTGAGCCACGTAACCAGCCCTATTTTGTGTTTTAGACACAGCATTTCACAGAGCTGCTTCATGCCTGGCTGTTGCTGAGACTGGCTTTGAACTTTTGATTCTCCTGTCTCAGCCTCCAGAGTCTCAGGGATTACAGCCATGCCCCACCGTACCTACAGGAGTCTCTGGATTTTAAAGATCAGTTTCAATTGCTGTTCAATTGTTAGTATTGGGGATTGAACCCTAGGGTTCTTTACCAATGAGCTACATCCCCAGTCTTTTTCTTTTTTTCCCTCTCCTCCTCTCTCCCTCCTCATCCTTCTCTCCCTCCTCCTAAGTGCACCTAAAATTGCACTTAGTGCTTTAAATATGCAATAAAATAAAAGGTTCTTTCAGGTCTTGGAAAGGGACAGGAGAAGGGTGGGGATGAGGACACCCGAGGACTGAAATCCATGCCCAAGCCCTGAAGCCTCACATTTGTATCCTAGTGCTCAGTATCAAGGACCCAACAAATGGATCCGAATGGCTAAAGCAAAAATGGAGACTGGAAGGCAATGGAACCCCACGAGTATGAAGATCATGTCCACCTTCCTGTAAGGTCTGTTAACGACCTGCCTGGGGGTGGTGAGTTGGCAACATCTTGAGGCTTGGAGGCAGGGGCAGTTGAGAAGCCTCTCTTTACAGCCAGGGCTCCAGGGCCATTCCTTTCTCCTCTCTTGAGTACTTTTACTACACATGTGCGCTGCCCTCCCTCTCCCCTCCTTTCCAGTTCCCATTGAGGACTCAGCTAAAAAGCACTTTTTGTTCTCCAGCTGGAGGGTTAGATTCCAGAGACCCAGAATCCTAGCACCTCTCCTGCACCCCTGCACAGCCATTTGAAGCGTCTCTGGCTGCAGCCGGAGGTCTTGGAGAAGTTTGTGGGGATTTGTGGCCCCTGTCTGGCCTCTCCTCTACCCTGTGAAGATGGTTGAACTGACACAAAGGAACCAAAGACTTTTGAGATCAAAAACCCTCAGTTCTGCATTTCTTTTCCCAAAGGCCCACCTCCTCATATCTGATTGGATAGAAAATATTCTTGCAATTGCCTGGGAGGGAACAGCCTTTAAGCAAGTGTTTGTGGGAGGCTCTAAAACAGTGATTTCCAACTCTGGCTGCACCTGAGAATCCTCTGAGGAGCTTCAAAGTAGACAAAACACAAATTCTCAATCTCTTTCTCTCTCTAGTTCCCATTTGAGTAGTCTGGGTTGTAGCCTGAGCATGAGAATTTAAAATATCCCCAGGTGACTTTAATGCATAACTAAGGCTATGAATCACTGTCCTGCCAGGTGTGGTTGCACAGGCTCCAGCTACTTGGAAGCTGAAGCAAGAGGATCACAAGTTCAAGGTCAATCTAGACAACTCAGTGAGACCTTATCTCAAAAAAAAAAAAAAAAAAAAGGCTGGGGGTGTAGCTCAGTGGTAGAAATCTTATTTAGCATATAGGAGTCCCTAGGGTCAATGCCCAGTACAGGGGAAAAAAATCAAAAACCATCTTGCTGGGCTTTCTGGATAGGTGGGTGCTGTATGTTGTTCCTGCTGCTAATAAATGTTGATATAGTTGGCAGACTCATTGTGATGCTTGCTCTCCAGTGTAACATACCTTATCTAGGAAGGCCATGACTAGGGTTTACCTGTGTTCCTATCTGCTTCTATAATTGATGTCCACTGGCATTTCTCAAAAAGAACCTGGCAATTGTGAATGGCCACAGACTGAAAGTAGAAAGGGCAATAGGGCCCAAGAGTACTCAAACTTAGGTGATCCTCAGAGTACCTGTTAACACCTGTCTGTTAACGACCTGGTTGTGGGGGTTGCCAACATCATAAGGCTTGGCTGGAGGTGCAGTTGAGAAGCCTCTCTTTACAGCCAGGGCTCCAGGGCCATTCCTTTCTCCTCTCTGTGTACTTTCACTACATGTGTGTACTGCCCTCTCCCTCTCCTTTCCAGTTCCCATTCTAGAGGTTCTGTCCCAATTGTTCCAAAGTAGAACATACATGCACTTGTCTCCCAATGACCCTGATGATGGTAGTCCATGGCTACGCCTAAAGAACTGCTGTCAGTGCCCAGGGATAGTGCTCACAAAGGCCTATGGTGAGAGAGCTCAGCTTGTCCTAGGTTGTGTTTTGTGAGACAAGAGTTAACCTACTGCTGGGGACTTCCATGGAAATGAAATCATAGAGGGCCTCACAACAATGCTGTGTTTGGACATTGCCCCAAGTGCCTGACCTGATTAGTATCTAAGGGATATAGGATTCCTGGGTGGAGGGATGGCAGAGGCCAGGTCTCTAGCTGTCTGCTCTGGAGTTCTGGGGAGGTAGAAGTGATCAGGGCCGCCCAACAGCTATGGATACTAGAGGGGCAGGGATAGAATGGGGGTTGAATATAAGAATACACATGACTTCCATGCTTACCTAAGCCAAGGCCATTCCTAAAGGGGTCTGTTCAAGGTTCCATGATGTTGTGGGAGAGTTAATTTGATGTGTCAACTTGGAGGGTGTTTTTGGATGAGAGTATCCTTTAAATCAGTGGAATTCTATCATGTTCCATAATGTGGATTGGCCTTCTCCAACCAGTTTAAGGCCTGAATAGAACAAAAAGAGTAGTTTGGCCAGTTGCAGTGGCCCACATCAGTAATCCCAGTGATTTGGGAGGCAGAGGCATGAGGATTGCAAGTTCAAGTGTGGCCTCAGCAACTTAGTGAGGACCTAAGCAACTTAGTTCACTTAGTAAGACCCTGTATCAAATTTGCACTCCTCCCCCTACACATAGTCTCACTATTCTGGTTGACTTTAATATCTAAGTATAAATAAGCTCTAAAATTGGATGAAAAATTGGGTGCAAAAGTTTTAGTTGTTTAGAAAGTTTGAAAAACAATAGTATAAAAAAAGCAGATGCCTGGAGAACCACACTGCTGTGTCCCAGTGTGTTTCTGGGTCCTAGTGGTGGCAGCTGGATCCAGCTGAGGGATGCTCTCTTTTCTCTGGGTCTTCTGGCCAGAGCAGCTTCCACACATGGTGATCCAGGGGGGCCTGGAAGCAATTTCATCCTCTCACCATCCTCACAGGTGTATCCCATGCCCACTCTCCAGAACCTCCAAACTTTTGACACCTTTCTGATGCAACTAAGGGTTCTGACCTACTCCAGGCAGGGACTGAGGATTACTTTCTTATTGGAATCCAGCAACCTGCAGCAGGAAGGGCATTGCAGATGATTAGGGCAAAAGAAACCCAATCTGGCTAGGTTGTTCAGCTTTAAGGTGACCAAAGAAAAAACATTTGCCAGTGTTTGGGAAGTTGATGTTGTCAAGAAAGAACAGCTTAAGGCTCATAGATTCTAAAATGAAACTAGACACCTAAACATGTGGAGAATTCCTCCTCCTTCTCCTTGAATCTAAACATCTAAATATTTGTTACTTATTACTTCTTCTCCTTTCCTCCTCCTCATCTTCCTCCTGCTTCTTCTTTACCAGAGATTGAACCCAGGTTGCTTAAGCACTGAGCCACATCCCCAGCCCTTTTTATGTATTTTACTTAGAGACAGTGTCTCACCCAATTGCTTAGGGCTTAGCTAAATTGCAGAAACTGGCTTTGAACTCCCATCCTCCTGTCTCAGCCTCCTGAGTTGCTGGGATTACAGGCGTGTGTCAGGGCACTCAGCCTCCAGGTTCATTATAATGCTCTCTAGGCCCATGAGCTCCAATGTCAGGAACCCTATTCTCTTCTCAAGCAGCCTGTCTGTTACCCCAACCAACTCTGATAAATGTGTAAAGTGACCAAAAATCAGTGTTCTGAACTTTTCATAGAGTGATTAGTTGAAGTTGTTTGGGGTTCACACCAAGAGAGATCTTGTGTATAGCAAAGGTATTCAAGGCAATCAGAGAATTGTGACCTGGAATTCTCTTCTTGAGAACATAAGGCAGGGGTCTGGTCTTACCTATCAGGACTTTGAGTTGGTCAAAGTTCTGCATAGAACAGTGGGAACTCCTCCAAAAGTCACTTGCCCTTTAGACAACACAGGAATGAATAGGGTACCTTTAACTGCCCTGTTCCCCCTTTTTAAAGAAATATTTATTTTTTAGTTGTAGTTGGACACAATACCTTTGTTTTATTTATTTATTTTTATGTGGTGCTGAGGATTGAACCCAGGGCCTTACATGCGCTAGGCAAGCACTATACCACTGAGCCACAACCCCAGCCCCTTTCACGTCCTTTTGGAGGGAGCATAGATGATGGTATAATTGTCAAGAAAAGTGAAGTCATTGACATTTTACACTTTCTTCCTTTTTAACCAGAGATTGAACCCAGGTGTGCTTAACCACTAAGCCATATCCCAGCCCCTTCTTTTCCCCTCCTTTTTTAGTTGTAGATGGACACAATACCTTTATTTTATTTATTTATGTGATGCTGAGGATCAAACTCAGTGCCCCACACATAGAAGGCAAGTGCTCTACCATTGAGCCACAACTCTAGCCCTTCCATAGTCCTTTCTTCTTTTTTTTTTTTTTATTTTGCGACAGGGTCTTGTGAAGTTGCTGAGGCTGACCTCAAATTTGAGATCATCCTGCCTCAGCCTTTTATCTCTTATAATGGGCAGTAAACAAGGCTG
The DNA here is from genome assembly GCF_021218885.2 of Marmota monax. Classification (NCBI taxonomy): domain Eukaryota; kingdom Metazoa; phylum Chordata; class Mammalia; order Rodentia; family Sciuridae; genus Marmota; species Marmota monax. The sequence goes on along the minus strand of NW_026692907.1, from coordinate 10,751,421 downwards.
ACCCTGTCTTACAAGAAGATACCACCTCTATATTCCAGTGCTGTTTGCTATACAAACAACCATAAAAACATCATCTAAACTTGGTACACAAGCCTGTCACCACAGCAACTCAGAAGACTGAGTGAGGCAAGAGGATGACAATCTGAGGCCAGCCTAGATAACTTAGTGAGAGTCTCAAAGTAAAATAAGGAAATGGATTGGGGATGTAGCTCAGTATCAAAATGCTTCCGGGTTCATGGGTTCAATCCCTAGTACCAGAAAAAGAAAAGAAAAGAAAAAAGAGAATAAGCAGATAATATCTTTGTCTAGATATACAGAAAGGCAAGAAACCCCATGGAAAACTGAATCCCAACAATATACTCAGATCCACTGTTCCACACTCCCCCAATGCAACTGCAGACAGTGACCTAACCTGATGGCAAAGCCACTTTCGACACTTTGCCCATCTAATAGCCATCCTCCTGATAGCCATACACAGATATTTGTAGATCACTTTCTGGTTTTCAAAGTATTTTCACTCACCTACTACTCTTATTGCAGAAAACTCCCTATAGCTATTCTCATTTTAAATAATATACTTCCCATAAACATGAATTTTTCTCTAACCTGGCCTCAGGTTAGAGGGATGCTCAGCAGTGATCATGGCCAACATATTCTTTTTCCAGAGGAAAATCTTGTGCTCTAGGAGAGAAATGGAGTTGCCCCAGCTCCCTCAACAAGGGATGGGAATTCATAGTTGCAACTGTCCCCTGCAGCTACCCTGAGGCTTCTACATATGAGGACAGGAGGAGAGGCCAGGTAAAATGGAATGGAGTTGTGCCAAAATTATTTAAACCCCATGATGAACTTCTGATGTTGCTATAGCTGCCACCATTTTGCTAGAGGAAACTGATGTCCCGAATGATAAGGTGCAGGGGGTAAGGTACCCAAGGTCACACAGCTGGTGGAACCCACATACTTTAAACTCCTGAGACCAACATCCAGCTCTTCCATCATCCTTGTTGTTGTCCCACAGAAGCAGAGTGTCTCTAGGTCACAGGTGAATCTTCCACACCTTTCAGAGAGCCTACTGCATATTAGCAAATGAATCAACAATTGAATAAGTGAACCCCAGTGTTTGGAGGCCAATCATCAGAAACTACAGGAGGTGTAGCTTGGTGGCAGAGTAGCCTTGAACTCATGCCCAGTACAGGAAAAAAAAAAAGCAAGTTGCTATGGGCAATGGGAGCCAATGAAGAATTTCAAAATAATGGGCCTAGTTGATCAGATTTGCTCCTTCTGATGATCACACGGGGAGACTAGAAGCAAAGAAATCAGTTGGAAGGTTCTTATGAGACAGTAGGTATTGAGCAATATGGGTGGGGATGAAGACAGAGCCCTGCAGGAAAGGAATCAGGAACTGGGGCATGCCAACATGGGGAGACATATTGAATAGTGGAGAGGCATCAGAAATTGGTGACAGGAGAAAAGTGATACCATTGTCCTCCATATCTATGTTCTCTTCCTCCTTAGTTACACAACTCCCAAATTTTAGATTGGCACCTAACCACCCAGGGGACATTGTTATTGTCAGAGATTATTCTCAGAGAGTGCAACACAAAGTGGAGGAACCATGAGGACAGATGAATTTGCATGAGTAGAGGTCAAGACAAACAGAAGGAAGGAGCAACAAGGAAATAGAAGTGGGGGTCAGATCAGGAGAAAAGAATAAGCTTGTGGAGTAGGTGCCTACTGGACTACCAGCCTCTCTTGTAGTTTGTTGTGGCCATGCAACTAAGTTCTAGCTAATGAGCTATTAGCAAGGCACTGGATGTAAACTCTGGCTCCTGCATTTAAAGTGAAGGGGATGCATGTTCCCTGCTAAGAGCCATAGCCAATTAGGAATGACTCATGGCATTTTTGGTTGAAAGGTGATGCCAGCAAGCCACTGAGATGATAATGATTATGTTAAGATGTGCATTCAATTGGAGATTAGACCTCTGCTGTCCACCTCAGTCTGTTACTTTGGAGCTCTTGTGGGACTCCCGGAGAGTTCCCATTGGTTGGGGAAGTGCGGTAGGAGGGAATTCCAGAGGAGGGATTTCCTGTTGGTGTAGTGTGTCTTGAGAGAACGCCTCGTGCGTGGTTCACGGGAGAATTCCCGGGGAGCATGTGTGGAGTGTGCTGGTGGAGTTCAGAAATAAAGTTTATTCCTGCTTCAGTGGCTCGTGATTTGTGCCCAGCCAGACTGCGGCATTTGGTGGCCCGTACGGGGAATGCCTGAATCTTGGGGGTAAGTGAAATTGCTTGCCCCTGAGGGAGAGTGAGAGAAAGGGTGACCATTTCAAAAAACAATGTGTTCTTGTTTTGATTTATTTTGTTTTTGTTTTAAGCTGCCTATCCCTAGAACTTTCTCAGGCAAACTGGGAAAAATGGTTGGCTCAAGGTTTGAAGTTGTTCGGCCCTAAGGAAGAGAAAATTGATACAACGATTTTTTTGTTCAATTTTTGTTTCATTCTGTTTCAGTTTTGTTTTGTGTTATCTTGTTGGGTTGTGTTATCTTTATAGTAGATTAGAAATTAGCAAAAAACAAACTGAAAGAGTGTTAAGTAAATTGTTAGAGGTCCAGACTATGGTAGAAAACATGTTAGATCAAGCAAAACAGAAGGTCTCTCGAGCTAGTCAGACAGAGGAAAAAAAATTAAAGGAAGAAAGCTTAGAGGAGAAACAGCTATCAGGGAAACAGTTACAACAGGAGGCTGCTACTTACACCTTTCTATCACCAGAGGGCGTAATTCAACCAACAGCTCCACCTATAGAGACAGCTGAGTGGCCCTCAACCCCCGTAGTTGATAGATGGGAAGCTGAGACAGGACCTCAAAGATTAGCATGACCTGTACTTGAGCAGGCAGGAGGGCAGTGAATTCACGGTGCTTTAGATTTCAAAACAGTGAACAGTTAAAGGAGGCTGTAACAACCTATGGTCCTCAAACACCCTTCACTGTAAGCATGGTCGAATCCATTACCAACTTGAACATGACGCCAGCAGATTGGGCTAGCATGTGTAAATCTGTGCTAAATGGAGGACAATATTTGTTATGGAAGGTTGCCAGTGAGGAATTTTGCATGGAGATGGCTAGGCTAAATGCAGCAGCCAGTTACCCTCAAAGAAATCTAGATATGTTATTAGGAAAAGGACCTTATGAGAGTCAATAGCAACAAATTGAATATGATCCTGCTGTATATGCACAAATTGCTGCATACGCAGTTAGGGCATGGAAGACTTTACAAGGACATGGAGATTTACAAGGTCAATTATCTAAGGTAATACAGAGAGCTAATGATCCTTACGCTGAATTTGTAGATAGGCTTATTCAAACAGCGGCCAGAGTTTTTGGGGATACAGAACATCAATGCCATTAATAACTGGTCAACAACTGGCTTATGACCAAGCAAATCATTGCTGCAGAGAGGTCATTAGACCATGGAAACATGGAGATTTAAACACATATATTAAATTATGTAGAGACATTAATGAACAAGGGCAAGTCTTGGCAGCTACAGTACAACAGGCTTTAGATGCCAGGCCAAAAACATGCTACAATTGTGAACAAACAGGACATTTTAAAAGGAATTGCCCCATAGGAGGAGGGTTTAACAAAACTAGGTATCAAATGAATAGAATACCGGGTATTTGCCCACAATGCCGTAAAGGGAGACATTGGGCTAATGAATGCCATTCTCAAACCACCATAGAGGGTACTCTGTTATCAAAAAACGGACAAGGACCAGGTGTTTACCCATGATATTGTGGAGAAAAGCATCAGGCTCCATTGCCAAAAAACAGACTGGGGGGCCCAATGCTCCGGGGCCTACAACCACAAATATATGGGGCAATGGAGGAACCCAGCAACACCATCAGGGTAGTGGCCAGGACACATTATCCATTAAATCCCTCATCAGACGAACCAGAGGGAGCACAGGGTTAGACATCTGCGCCTCCACCAGAGCAGTACTAACTCCAGAGAGGGGAGTTCAAATCATTCCCACAGGAGTAAAAGGACCTCTTCCTCAAGGAACAGTAGGCTTATTATTGGGATGCAGTTCTTCTACTCTAAAAGGACTTATGATAAGTCCTGGGGTAATTGATCCCAATTAGGAAGGTGAAATAAAAATTATAGCTAGTTCTCCAAGAGGTATATCAGTAATTTCACCAGGAGATAGAATAGCACAGTTATTAATAATACCCAGCCTGCATGATAAATTTTCCAGTCGTACTGTAGAAAGAGGTTCCAGGGGATTAGGCTCCACAGGTGTAGATTGGGCTATGCTGTCTTTAAATTTAGATTCTTGCCCAATGCTAAAACTAAATATTCAAGGACATGAATTTAATGGGCTATTTGATACAGGTGCAGACCTTAGCATCATATCTCATCAAGAATGGCCAAAACATTGGCCATTACAACAAGCCACTCAAACACTTCGAGGCCTAGGAGTGGCAACTAATCCCTATAGAAGTGCAATTTTATTAGATTGGAAGATCCTGAAGGATGTGAAGGAATTATACTGCCATATGTATTGGATCATCTTCCCGTAAATTTATGGGGACGAGATGTCCTAGATCAATTAGGTTTGACATTAACAAATAACATCAATCCTAATGTGCCCACTACTAGGGCTAGACAAGGTTTTAGGAAAGGAAAAAGATTAGGAGAACAAGAATAAGGTATAGCAGCACCAATTCAAATAGATCAAGGAATAAATAGACATGGATTGGGTTTTCAGAAGGGGCCTCTGAGACAATCAAAATACTTGGAAATCAGAAAGACCAGTATGGGTTCCTCAGTGGCCCCTGACTAAAGAAAAGATACAAGTATCCCATGGCCTGGTCAAACAACAATTAGTAGAGGGACATATACAACCTTCCATATCTCCCCATAATACTCCCATTTTTGTCATCAAAAAGAAATCTGGCAAATGGAGATTATTGCAAGATTTAAGAGCCACTTAATAATGAGATGGTTATTATGCAACCTGCTCAATCAGGGATTCCCCAATTGTCTGCTTTGCCAAAAACCTGGTATGTTTTAGCTATAGATATTAAAGATTGTTTTTTTTTTCAATTCAAATTCATCCTGAGGATAGTCCACGTTTTGCATTTACTATCCTTGCACTGAATCATGAAGGTCCTGATCAGAGATATGAATGGAAAGTACTCCCTCAATGGATGGCTAACAGCCCAACTATATGTCAAATTTATGTTAACAAAGCAATCCAGCCACTTAGAAATCAAAATCCTGAACTGCAAATATTTCACTATATGGATTATGTATTATTAGCATATAAAGGTAAAAACAAATTGCTAGAATGTTATGCCACACTTACAAATTTATTAAAAAATTATAATCTAGAGATAGCAATAGATAAAGTACAATTACATTTTCCAATTAATTATTTAGGAGTTCTCTTATCCTCAACCATGGTCCATCCTCCAAAAATTCAAATACGAGTAGATCAACTCAAATCACTTAATGACTTTCAAAAGTTATTAGGAGACATAAATTGGATAAGGCCTTATCTAGGCATACCAACAGGAGAGTTGGGACCTTTATTTGATATTCTGAAAGGTCCATCAGATCCAAATTCACCCCGCATGTTAACGCCTGAAGCATGAATGGCATTAAAAATTATTGAAACATATATGGAAAATATGAATTTGGATAGAATTGATATAAGTTTGCCTTTATTATTTATTGTAATACCAACAAAAAATATTCCTACAGGAGTATTTTGGCAAGAAGGTCCATTATTGTGGATACATTTATCTTATTCTCCTAACACTATTCTTACTAGGTATCCTGAGGCTGTAGGACAATTAATGCTCAAAGGAATAAAAGCAACAAAGGGAGTGTTTGAAATTTCTCCCAATAAAATTATTACTCCATATACTATGGGTCAAATTGATGAGCTAGCTAATGAGTTAAATACTTGGGCAATAATCATGTGTAAATCTAATGTTTCATTTGATAATCACTTACCATCTAATCCTTTGTTGTCTTTTTGGTCTTCACATCCTGTAGTTTTTCCAAAACTGACAAGAAAAACACCTATCATGAATGCTCCAAATGTGTTCACTGATGGGTCAAAGATTGGTATTGCAGCAGTAGTTACCCCTGATTAAACTTTTACATTTTTAGTACCCAAACAATCAGCTCAAAAGGTAGAGCTTAATGCAGTATTACAAGCTTTTGTGATGTTTAAAGATTCTGTATTTAATTTATTTTCTGATAGTCAGTATATAGTTAATGCTATAGTATCCCTTGAAGATGCTGGTAGGATTTCCCCTTCCTCTACTGTTTTCTCTTTGCTTTCCACTATACAAAGTCTAATCTGGGACTGAAAAGATCCATTCTTTATAGGACATATCAGGGCACATACAGGATTGCCTGGAGCCCTTAGTTTGGGCAATGATTTAGAAGATAAATCTACACATGACATACATATTTTCTCCACAATAGAAGAAGCTATAAATTTTCATAAAAGGTTCCATGTCAATGCTAATACTTTACAAAAGCATTTTAAAATAACTAAGGAACAAGCCAGACATATAATAAAACAATGTCAAAATTGTGTGACCTTTTTACCACAAGTTAATCTTGGAGTCAATCCTAGAGGACTGATACCTAACCACATTTGGCAGATGGACGTCACACACTTGCCAGAATTTGGAAAATTAAAATATTTGCATGTTACAGTTGATACTTCTTCCAGATTTTTGATGGGCTCCCTTCATGCCAGAGAAAAAAAACTAAAGATATTATAGCTCATTGCTTACAAAATTTTGCCACTGTGGGCGTTCCAAAAGAGTTAAAAACAGATAATGGTCCTGGCTATACCTCTACCTCTTTTAAACAATTTTGCTCATCATTTGGCATTACTCATATAACAGGAATCCCATACAATCCACAGGGACAAGGCATAGTTGAAAGAGCTCATCAAACTATTAAAATGTACTTATTAAAGCAAAAAGAGGGAATTGGAAAGGGGTATATATCCCCCAAAGATAAACTTAAAATAACCCTTTTTACTCTAAACTTTTAAAATTTGGATTCATCAGGACTTAGTGCTGTAGAAAGGCATATGTGTCCAAAAAATGTACATAAGCCTAAGGTACTTTGGAAGGATATTCTAACAGGACAATGGAAAGGTCCTGACCCAGTGATTGTCTGGAGTCAGGGTTCTGTTTGTGTGTTTCCACAGGGAGAACAGCAGCCGATTTGGATTCCAGAGAGACTAACCAAAGCAATTTCTACAGACCAAAAAGAAGATGATTTGACTCAAATCCGTAACAGCTGATATCCAGAGCTCCAGCTTGGCTATTCTTATATCTGCAACAGTGATTAACCAGGATTCTTTTTTCAATATCTATTTTATTATTGCCTTTTCCCACATCATAAAGTTCTATTTTATTTTTTGAGCTCATACAGACCTAGGTTAATGTTTTTCTGATCAGTTCTTATTTTTTGACTGTGGACTTTTAAAACATTGCAATGGAGATTTCACCTGTGTAAAGCTACAAGGCCTTTATTATGGTCTTATGTGTTGTATATTTGTGTGCACATTTCTGTTTTGTGTTGTATGTCTGTGTGTGCTTATGTCCATATATCATATATGAGGAGCGCTCGTAAAAAAATGGATCCGAATTTTTTTTTATTCACATGATTTTAATGGTTTAATTTAAATTGGGTAAATGGCTGTTGAGGATTGTTTTAATATGTGAACAAATAAGGAGGTTGACAGATCTGTTTGTTTACTTTCACCTTTCCTTTTCATTATACTTAATAATTCTGTTCAGGATAATGTCAATTGTTCAGAAAATTGTTTTCTTAATACCTGTTGGAATGTTACATAATTTTTTTTTAGCATCATTGCCAGAATTCCTATCTTCATCCCAGTGCCAGTGAGGACAAAGATAAAAACAAACTACAGCTTCTTCGATAGTTATCACAACAAACTGTATAAACTGATGCATCACTGAATAACAATTCAACAAGTAATGCTCAATCAAGGAGTCGATTTACTTTGGGAGGAAATGGACATATTGATAGATTCCTCCACTTTGAACTGCTTGCAGAACTTGCCTGGATTATGTATCACTTATATACATTGTGAACTATCTGTTGGTGCAGCGAATTGTGGTAATACTGGAGTATCTTTGCTGATGGTGTCACCAGTTGTACAATTTTTCAAAGGACCCATCAATTGGCTTAGTGTCATGGCATTTCTGTATCCTCCTCCCTTCTGCTAGTGATGGTCTAAAATTTGTGGGCCAACAGAGGTGAGGCAAAGAACCTCACCCCCCCACTGGTGCATAGGCCTATCCACAAGTATGGGTGTATGCTGGACCGGTAGTCAGTGATGGGTATGATCCAATTGCAGTGGTACCAACCTAAGACAGGAGGCTGACGCCTTGAGGTCAGCTCATCCGATGATGGGTAAGGGCCATATGTAGTATTGGACAGCCTACCAGGCACAGGCCCTAAGCCACATGCTTGGTGCTTATTTAAACAGAAGGGGGGAGATGCTAAGAGCCATAGCCAAGTAGGAATGACTCATGGCATTTTTGGTTGAAAGGTGATGCCAGCAAGCCATTGAGATGATAATGATTATGTTAAGATATGCATTCAATTGGAGATTAGACCCCTGCTGTCTGTCTCACCTTGCTACTTTGGAGCTCTGGGGGGGGGGGACTCCTGGAGAGTTCCCAATGGTTGGGGAAGTGCGGTAGGAGGGAATTCCAGAGGAGGGATTTCCTGTTGGTGGAGTGTGTCTGGATAGAATGCCATGTGCCTGGTTCGTGGGAGAATTCCCGGGGAGCGTGTGTGGAGTGTGTTGGTGGAGTTCAGAAATAAAGTTTGTTCCTGCTTCAGTGGCTCGTGATTTGTGCCCAGCCAGACTGCAGCAGTTCCCCTACCACTGGCTGGAATAAAGTAACCAGAGAGCTTGATCCATGAAGATGAGGCCCACACCTGAGGGATGATGGAACAGTGAGTAAGAAGCAGCCTCCTCCCCATCTAATCTGCTCTGGACTACTCATTCCCTATTTGATATTGATCAGGAAATAATATTGTAACTTGTTCAAGACACAGTACATTTGGATCTCTGTTGAATTGGACAAATGTTCTCAGCACCCTGTGGCAATCTCAAGGGTCTAATGTTATACCATAAGTGGACTTCAGCATAGAAAAGCTTAGGAAAGCCTTTTGGAAGGAGCATCATGGCAAAGCTGGGTACAGTGGATATCTCCTCCTGGTACCATCCCCTGTTCATGCCCACAGTGGAAGCCTTCAGCCCAAAGACCTACAAAAAGGGGTCACCCAGCAGATGCCTGGATACAACCTGGGTCCCCTAAGGCAGCCAGTTTTTAAACCAATGAGTGAGTTTGAAATGACGTGGTGTGGAAATCTGTGCAAAGCCATTGAATTATCTGAGCATTCAAATACAAAAACATGTAGAGTTTCAGGAAATAGTGGTGGATTATTGTCAGAGAGTGCAACCACAGAGTGCAAGAGACATGAGGACAGAAGCTGAATTTGCATGAGTAGAGGTCAAGACAAATTGAAGGTAGGAGCAAGAAGGAACTACGAGTGGGCATCAGATCAAGAACAAAGAATAAGCTTATGGAGGAGCTGTCTCCTGGACTACCTACCAAGTTCCCCTGGCCTGGAAACCTCCCTTTCTAGACCCATCCCTCATCCAAGGAGTGCACCAGTAAGCTGCCATGTTCCTGCAAGAGAACTAACTTGGCCTCTGGCCCCCAGAAAACAGGTACCAGACACTACCTGTGCCAATCAGAAACTTAGGAGCTGGGATTTAGAAGAGGGCTTCAGCCCCCTTCTGGTGTCCAGGTTGTAACATGTGGATCTCTGAAAGAAAAGTGACCACAACACTCAGAGTAACCAAGAGATCTTTATTGCAGCAGTGCAACAGAGGAGAAAAGAGAGAAAGAGAAGAGAAGAGGAGAGAGAGAGAGAGAGAGAGAGAGAGAGAGAGAGAGAGAGAGAGAGAGAGAATGCAAGAGAGAGACAGAGAAAGCAAGAGAGATAGAGAAAGCAAGAGAGAGAGGGCCCTGGCAGGGGGGAGTTTTTATAGCCCAAATCTAATGAGGTCTCTGGGTCTGCAAGCTGCCTTGTTGGCACAAGGGGAGTTATGTGTTCGGCCTTGAGCAGGGGGCTGAGTGTTCAGCCTTGAGCAGGGGGGCGAAGCGCTCAGCCTTGAGCGGGGGCTTGGGTGTTTGGGCTTGAAGCAAACATGTGATAAAGAGCCAGACAGAGGGTTTGAGTGACCAGGTCACCCTGCAGCTAACTTTGTTTGGCATGCCCTGCAGACAGTTTACTCAGCCTGTCCTGCACCTAACAATCTCAGAATCTACTGGTGCCAGGGTCTGTCACATGTGCTGAGGGCCACAGGGATTCTTCAGATGGAAAGACTGGTGCAGATGCTGAGAGCAGAGCAGCTGTGAGAGACTACTTCTTGATGTGATCAGGGCAACCCTTGCTCCATGAAGGCTCCAATGCATAGCTCCTTTGCCTTCAGTAACTTCCCTAGGTGAGTGTCTTTCCCATGCCTCCTCTGTGTATGCAGCCTGCGGAAACCAAAGAAGGCCTGGTGTCTACTCAGACTTCTCAGGGGTTGGATCCAAGGGGACAACTTGGCAATTCAGGCTCTTGATCTAAAAACTGGTATGGCAGTTACTCCTCTGTTCATGCAATCATTTAATTGGCTACAGCACTCAGCACAGTGCTTGGCTTAGAACAGAGCTCCACAGAGCACTTTCCCTACCCCTAGACCTGGCCATCTGCTTAGCAGCTTGACTTCTCTGGGTCCACCAGCCTTCCACATCTAAGGGCTTCACAATGTGGATTCAACTGTGAATTGAAAGATGTATTTTATGTGTACTAAACAAATAGGCTACTTTTCTTTTCGTGAGTCCCTCTGTTATAGTTAAAGCTTTATCCTGGGGTTTCATAAACTGACTTCCAGACCACTCATGTATAATCAAATCAAGCGTTTATTGAAGCACACCGATGGCGAGTGACCAGAACATAAAGCTGTTCCCTGATCAGCCCTGAACAATTGCAAGGGTGTTTCTTATAAGCCTGAAAACTGCAAAAGTGATGTTCGGGGGGGTCTAGCTAATGCAAGAAAGCCAGGTTACAGAAGCGGGAGAATCCAGTCAAGCGGTAGAAAGCCAATGAAATCACAGTTAGCCCAGTCACCCCACTTACAGAAACAGAGCCCCATTACCTTAGTTACAGAAACAATGCCCCATTAGGTAACATGTTCTTAAAGGTTTCTAATGCAAAAGAAAAAGCACATCTTGCCCCAGTCATGAGCCTTCTACTTGGCATAGTTGTTTTACAGAATGGAGTCACAAAACAAAACGGAGTCACATTTGCTTTTACTGTCACATTCCGCACTGGTGTTAATAGGTTTGATGTCAATCTTGCACATCATTAGGCCTCAGTTTCTTTTCCATCCTTCTTTGTCTAAGGGACCATACTGGGCTCACAAGACCATAAGTCGGACCTCACCTACATTCTTGTGTATATGGTTTAGGAGGCTTTTTTAAGAGGCAGGGTCCTGCAGTAATCTCAATGAGGAGAAGGACTAGGGGCCCAACTGTGGCTGAAATTATGGTATTCAACTAAGGGGACCATGAGAATATCTTTTGGAACCAATTGATGTTGGTTTGGGACATGCTGCATTTGACATTCCCATGGGAACCAATTGCCTGAAGTTTCTAGTGCTTTCTCTCCTTCCTTTAACCTGTTTCTCACTATTGCCAAACTGTCCTTTATTATCCCAATATTTTTTGCACAGAAATAACAAGTTTCTCTTGGAGCCACACAAAGTCCTCCTTGTTTTAGAAAGAGGCGATCTAGACTTCATCTGTTTTGTAAGACTATTTCTGTCAGAGAGTCTAGTGAAACCTCTAGTTTGGAGATTGACCTTTCTAGTTTTCCTAAATCTGTATCTATTTGACAGCTGAGGGACTTAAAATTTTTAGAGCCTGTGATAAGAGCTGCAGTTCCCAAAGTAGTAGATCCAGCTATTCCCATACCAGCCAGTAGGGGAACTAAAATGGGGGCAGCCAGTCTATGTTGATAAGTCAGTGGGCCCTGGCCTTTTAATAAGTCCAGATGTTCTTTTCCTTTTACTCCATCAAAATAGTAGGTTACATAGTTCATAGTTAATGACAGTGTGGCAATTTAGGCAAGGAGTTTGAAATGGGATCCAGGAAGCACAATTTTTGGTGAATGGGAGTTGTCTCACTTATAAGTTGGGTTGTGGAAGCAAGTGTCTCTTTCTGGGAGATCACCCAGGGTGATCTTGTGAGTAGTTTCCCAGGTACATATTCCTGAGCTAGACATATTGGCGAATGCTAAGAAGGATGGCAAGTGTGAGGCCAGCCTCAAATACTTAGTGAGATACTGCCTCAATATAAAAAGGACTGGAGATGTCAGTTCAGTGGTAGAGTACCCAGAGGTTAACCACCAAGAACAGATGTTTGAACCCCACATTTCCTCAATTGCCCCTAAGGAAGAAATTCCCTACACTGTAGTTTAGATCATTTTCTTTACCTCCACCCCCATCCTGGAGAGAGATGGACCTGGAGCTCCAGGGAGCCCAGCTGGTGTTCCAGGGAGTCCCTGACATCCTCTCTGTCTCTACCTTTGGCCTCCATCCCCATTCCACATTGGGGAAGGCTGTAAACAGGTCCTAGGCCTCTGCTCCAGGAAAGTCCACTGTGTTGTTGGGTAGAGGGGTGACTGGGCAGCACCACATACCCTGTGAGACCCACACCATCAGAATCCCTTCAGCCCTGGCCAGGGCAGTGGTGTATACCTTGATCTCAGTGATGCAGGAGGCTGAGGCAAGAGCATAGTGATTCAAGTTTAGCCTCAGCAATTTAGCAAGATCTTATCTCAAAATAAAGAATGGAAAAAAGGACTGAGAATGTAGCTCAGTGGTGCAGCACTTGATTCAATCCCCACTACCCCACCCCTTGAATGCCTCCAGGCTCCTGAAAGTAGGCCAGGGAGAAGGGAGGGAGGTCCATGGTGATGGCACCCACCTTCATAGGAAGTCCAGAATAGTGTCAGTTGGCTCTCCAAAGCATGGGCCAGTTTTGTGTTAGGTCCTCAGATTGAGGGCTGTAACCAATTCCAAGGTATATGAAAAGCCCCACTCAATGCCATTCCCCCTGTATTAATCCTCTTCGTAACCCTATAAGGCTCAAAGCTATATGGCCTATATGTGCTGGAACCAGGATTGACAGAGATTCACATTCACACCTGGATAAAAGGCCATGAACTACCACACCACTCCTGTTCAGCCTCACTTTCATTTGGACACTACCCTCTGACTAGCCCATGGGAATGTCAAATGCAGCATGTCCCAAACCAACATCAAGAGCTCAACACAGGGGAAACCCCTGAAACCAACTCCTCCTCCAGTATTTCCTCTCCCAAGAGCAAATTCAAAACCTGCACAGTCAAAGAGCACTCTGATGTGCAGAAGTCATTCACCCACCCACCAAACAATTCTCCAGGAGCTAACAATGGTGCACCATCTACCTGGAGTTGAGTCAGATCCCACAGGTTAAGGGCTCAGTTTCAAAGGCCTACAATCTGTGGACTTCTCTGATGTCTGATTTTCATTTTGTTTCCCTATTAATTCAATTTTACTGGGACAGTGGGTTGAATGGTGGTCTTTAAAAAGATGTGTCCACATCTTATTTCACATTCACTGTGAGTGTGATCTCATTTGAAAAAGGGTCTTTTCAGATGAAATTAAGGATCTCAGAAGGAATGACCCTAGATTATCCAGATGAAGTTAAGTCCAATGACAAATTCATATAAAAGACTTTCAGGGGAGAGACACTTGGAGGCCATCTGAGGATAGAGGCAGAATTGGAACAAAGCAGCCACCATGCAGGGGAAACCTGGAGCCAGAAGCTGCTAGAAACAAAGAACTAGAACTATGAAAGTAACTTTTGTGAAAACTCATGCCTCACATCCACAACACGGTGATGCCTTTGAATTCATGCTCCATCATGGGCTAGGAGAGTTACTAAAGATCTGAACAGACTTTTATGTGATAGAATCCACCATGGTTTGGATGAGTGTTTCTTGGAGGACAAGTCACATTTGATGACACAATGACCTTTTCCACATGCCTCCTGGACTATGTGCAGTCTGGAAGCAAGAGGACTGTCCTGTAGCTTCCAAAGTGATTACCCAGTTGCAAACAGACGAAGTGAGCCAGGCACCCTTGAGCATGCCTGGAATCCTGGAAGCTGAGGCAGGAGGATCACAAGTTCAAAACCAGCCTCAGCAACTTAGGAAGGCCCTAAGCAACTCGGTGAGACCCTGTCTCTCAAAAAAATATAAAAAAGGGTTGGAAACATGGCTCAGTGAACAAGTGCCTGTGGGTTCAAACCCTGATACCAAAAAAAAAAAAAAAAAAAAAAAAAAGGATACAAAGAAGAGAGCAGGCTTATCAGAAGTAAATGCTGATGTGCCTGGCCTGGAAAGGTCAAACCAGGCTGGTAAGCACACGGCCTGGAGGTGGGAGAGAAGCAGACATGTCTGGCTCCCAGGTGCATACTTGATCTCCTTTCTAATCAGGAATAACCTACCTCCCTAGGGTGGAACACTGAGCCTGATTTACCTAGAAAGTACTTGGAGTGGAAGGTGGGGGTACTACCATTTATTGAGAGCCCACAGGTATTTGTTAGACCTAAGTTGCATGGAAAACATGCCCACAATCTGTGTAAATCAAATATTCCCAATACCTTTCCAGAGAACTCTGTTTATAGAAAATTTGAAGCAAATCTCTAACATGAAGGAAATACTCCTTGGTTTTGATTTTTTCATCTAGTTGAATTCTCTTTTGCTGCAGTCTGGCTGGGCACAAATAACGAGCCACTCAAGCAGGAACAAATTTTATTTTCCGAACTCCCACGAACGCCACCCAACATGGCCCTCCTAGGCACACCACACACATCAACTGTAACTCTCTCCCCCAGAACTCCCCCCACCAACACAAAATCTCCAGGAATCCCCGCGAGAGCTCAACTGGAACTCAACAGGAACTCCGCAAGAACTCAAAAGTCATCATCTTAATGGCTCGCTGGTGTCACCTCTCAACCACTACTTCTGGCAAAATGATCATTCCAACTTGGCTGTGGCCCTCAACACTCTTTGACAAAATTAATTATTTAAAAGAAAGCACCAGGGGATGTGGCCATAGCTCAGTTGGTATAGTGCTTGCTTAGCATGCACAAGGCCCTGGGTTCAATCCCCAGCACAATTTGAAAAAAAAAAAAAAAAAGAAAGAAAGCACCACTCAATATTTTCAACAAGTATGTGCTATCCAGCCAGACAATGATAATCTGACAACCCAACAACAGTAAGAACCCCTTCTTTCTAGAACCTACTTCCCATCAGTGCTTCCATTTTGCTCCTTAACAGGTTTGGTGCCAGAATGAGGGAGCCCTCTACTGGGAACAGTCTCTCTCATTCTCTCTTCCTCTGTTTTGTCACTCCTCCACCATGTGCAGTGCTAATGCAGTGACTTCCTGAGCTTAGTGCTGCTCTCTCCTGGGCTTCTGCCATGCTGCTCTCCCTGGCTCTCCTCCCCAGGGCTCCATCTCAGATCCTCTCTCCTCCTACCCATTGAAAAGTTTTCATTCTCTTTTCTTCTCTTAGCTCCTTTCCCTTAGGGACCCTGAGCCTCTCCAAATACTTTCATCCCAAGGACAAAGTGCTCCTGAGTTCCAGCACACCCTGACTTTGAGAACTGACCTGGCAGGAGTGCCCACCACCCAGCTGTCCACTGCATCTGCTGAACCCCTCTCAGCTCATGGCATCCTGCCCTCACTAGACCCATCAAAAGCTCCCCGCTGCCTACAGAAGTTCTCTGAACTCCAGCCTTGGTTTCACACTCCACTGTGGTCTGGCCCAGCTTCCCCACTTCCAAACACCCACCAATCCCAAGTGGGTCACTCCCTCCTGCTAGACTGTGAGGCTCCTTTTCCCCTCCTCTAAGAATTTCCCCTATGGTGCCTTCTGCCTCCTTGATGTCTCCAAGCCCAGTATCTGCATGTTCCCATCTTGCCCAGGATTCTCTAGTCTTTTGAATATAGGTTCCAAAATACCTTGAAAAGTACTCAAGTTTCAAAAGGTCATCTCCAGTGGTCATGTTGTCCCAGAAGGTCAACAGATGGTGCAGTAGAGCCCATAGCCACTACCCCAAAGAAAGTCACAAACTGCCACTAGAAAATAACAAAAGTGGAAAACAAACAAACAACAAAACAAAACAAAACAAAACAAGAATCTCCACCCAAACCCTTACCCTGCAAGAGAAAAGAAAAGAAAAGAAAATTTAGATATTTGAAGAAGTTAAAAAAAAAAAGAAAGAAACAGCTGGGGGAGGTAGTGCACATCTCTAATCCCATCAGATCGGGACTCTGAGGAGCAAGGATCATGAGTTCAAGGTCAGCCTCAGAAATTTAGGCCCTATGGGACCCTAGCTCTAAATAAAATATTTAAAAGGGCTGGAGATGTGGCTTGGTGGTCAAGAGCCCCTAAGTTCTATCCCCAGTACCACAACAGAAAAAGCAAAGAAAGAAACAAACAAAAACACACAATAAATTATGAGCCATGCTTGGTGGTGAATGCCTGTAATGCCAGGGACTCCAGAGGCTTCGCAGGAGGATCACCAGTGGAGGCCAGTCTCAGCAAATGAGTGAGACCCTAAGCAATTTAGCAACACCCTGTCTCAAAATGTTTTTAAAAAGGGCTGGGGATATGTTTCAGGGGTTAAGGGCCTCTGGGTTCAATTAATCCCCAGTACCACAAAATAAATAAATAATTAAATCCCCCCAACAGCAGAAGAAAGAGTGCAATAGTGTTATAGGTCAGAAGTTAATGATTAAGAAAATATGAAAATTTAATTAGTAAATATAAAATCTGCATCACTGAACAAGATGGGGATTGATAACTAGCTTAAGAAAGAAAGGGGAGAAGAAGAAAAAGGACAGAGCAAAAACACAAATTAGAAATAATAAAGGGAAAATTTCTTCATATGTAGAGAATATACAAATAGACTCGAGACTGTTATGTATTACTTTAATAAATTTGACAGCCCAGGCATGCATGATCTTGTATAAATACGTGTATTAATAAAATTAGATTAGAAAAAAATATAAAGCCTGAAGAATATGAAAGAAAATGTTAAATTCTCCTCAAAATCCCTAGTCTGATATAATTTCACATGCAACTCTTTAAACAGTCAAAGAATAGATATTTTGCTGCATTTTCAACTATTCAAAACAATACAACAATAAAGGAACTATCTGAATGCATTTTACAAAATCAACATGTCACTCATCTGGGAACCTAATAAACACAACTACAGACCAATTTTACTTGTAATTAGATATGAAAACATTTTAAAGTAAAAATAAAAAAAAAGATGGGCATGAGACACATCTGACCTGCATAGACATAGCTGCCTTCCCATCTTGGGCTCCCCTGGACTCTCTTCAGTGTGTCCTCTCTTCTTCTTCTATCTAAGGACTCTAATCACATCATTAGGGTCCACACTCATGACCTGATCTAAACCTAATTACCTCTCAAACCCAGCCTCCAAATATGACAATATTGGAGCGTCAACACATGAATTTTGAGTAAACACATTCTGTTCACAGCAACATATTATTAAATAACAAAATATTTTAAATGATAAATTGTCCTTATGAATTCCAAAAGGCCGTCTCTGGTGAGTGTGATACCATTGAAGATCAACAAGTGGTGCAAGTTAGCACATAGGAAATAATTCTCTAAATCCAAGGCAGGATGAGTTTAATGCTAAAGTGCAGCATTTCTGATAATATCAGGTGTAAGATGATGCCTGACATTAGAAAAATTATTGAACCTTCTTCTAGAAATTTTTCCAAGTCACTCTTGGCAAGGACTGAATGAAAATTATAATTAGTAGGTGGCTGCAAAACTGTCATTACTAGCCAGGTGTGGCAGTGCAGGCCTGAATCCCAGAGACTGGACACTCAGAAGGATGGCAAGTTTGAGGCCAGCCTCAAATACTTAGTGAGATCCTGCCTCAAAATAAAAAGGACTGGATATGTCAGTTCAGTGGTAGAGCACCCCTGAGGTTAACCCCCAAGAACAGGAAACCAACCAATCAAACCAAACCATCTGTCATTACTTACAGAATATATAATCTTAAAACAGAAACAGCTTAATGCACTAGAAAAGAAGGAGATATTCTTTGGTTTTAATTAATTAATTAATTAATTAATTTATTTATTTATTATTGTTCTCCTTTTTCTTCTTGCTTGGTATGGAGGATTGAACCCCCCTGTAGTACATAAGTTGCTTGAGAAACCTCTCCAGCAAGAATTACATCATACTTGAAGAAGTCCATCGCCTTTCGCCCACAGTCTATGTACCAAATGAGAGAACCTATGCCTGGAAAATAAATCAATCAGTGCAATCTGAAAAATATATTGAAATATATTTAAGATATTCAGATAAATGAAGGAAAGCAGAAGGAAGAGGTGATTCTGCCAGCCTGTCCTGGGCCAATGAGGCACACAGCTTTAGCCACATATGGTGGTTGGAGGGTCCCCTCCATAGCCCCAGCACCTGCCTACTCAATGTGACTTCCCCTTTGGAATCCTTGGGTGTCAAGGCACCATAACCCACTCCTACAGCATTTCCTGAATATGGATTTCCAATAGGAGATGTTGTGCAGGCCTCAATCCATTCCTACTAAGAAGGTTCCGTGTCCCTTTAGGCTGTTCTGCCATTTCATCCAGAACTCAGTATAGCAAGGTATGTAGGAAGGGATAGTGACCTTCACAGAAACAGAAAACATCCTCTTCTTTTCTTCCTCAAGTGGCTCAGGGCCACTTCCATGGTATCCTGCTTGTTGATTTCTTTTTCCTTTTTCTTTTAATTTTTTTTTTTGTCGATGGACACGATACAATTGTTTACTTATTTATTTTTTTTATGTGGTGCTGAGGATTGAACCCACTCTGCCACTGAGCCATAATCCCAGCCCACTTTTTTTTTTCCTTTTTAAAATTTTCATCATTTTGGTGGTACTGGGGATTGAACCCAGTGGGCCTATACCACTGAGCTACATCCCCAACCTGTTTTTATTCTTTATTTTGACACAGCATCTCTCTAAGTTGCTTAGGGCCTCTCTAATTTGCTGAGGCTGGCCTCTAACTTGTTATCTTCATGCCTCAGCCTCCTGCATCTCTGGGATTACAAAGATGCACCACTGTGCCCAGCACTTGTCTATTTCTTGTTAAATCCAATTCAGGGTCATCCCTTATATTTTGTACATGAATACAAACATCACTCAGGATGGAATAATTTGCATACATGGTGAGCTGGGCTCTCTCCAAAACACCTTATACATTTAGTTGTGTTTTTTTTTTTTTTTTTTCCGTGTGGAATGTAGAGAAATCATATTGGGAATACAGGAAAGAGTTTGGACTTTCTAATTTCAAAGATCAACTTTTTTAATTGTTTGTCAAGAAAATTGAAAAATCTCCATCCAGTATTCTGCTGTCCCTAAGAGACTATCAATCTTCCAGCCTTATCAATGTGACTCTACAGTGTAGCTAGTTTGGGTTTTTTTTTTTTTTTTTTTTTTTTTTGGTGGGTGGAGATGTACCAGGAATTGAACTCAGGGGTACTCAACCACTGAGCCACACCCCCAGCCCTATTTTCTATTTATTTAAAGAAAGGGTCTCACTGAGCTGCTTAAAACCTCACTTTTGCTGAGGCTGGCTTTGAAATCACAATACTCCAGTCTCAGCCTCCAAGCCTCAGCCTCTCACTCTCCTGTCCAATGTAGCTGATTTAAAGAGAATGAAAAGGGCTGTTTTATCTTAAAATTGGGGGCCCAGAGACAGCTTCCTGGTGAAGGCAAGAGCTGAGAAGTGGAAAGAATTCCCAGATGAGGATGGGAAGAAGGGCTTTGCAAATGTGGGACCCAAGGAGAATCAAGTAGAGGGAAGGACCCAGTTTACTCAGAACTCCTAGTCCATAGGGGTCAGTGGGGGACATGGAATGAAAGATGGGAGATATTGCTTAGTCTCTTTAGAAATCTCTCTTGCCTTGTTCACAAACCTGCAATGCCAACTACTCAGGGGAGGTTGAGGCAGGAGGATTGCAAGTCAGAACCCAGCCTGGGCAATTCAGGGAGACCTTGTCCCCAAATAAAAAGGGCTGGAGATGTAGCTCAGGGCTAGAGTGCCCCTGGCTTCACTCCTTGCCTAGACTTAATTTTGAAACTTGCTTTAACTGTCTCTTGAATATATACACCTTTTAAAATTCAAATTCCTTGAATTAGAACACAAATTCCAGAATAACAGAGTATGACATTTGCCTTTCTTTCCAGCAAAGTCTTTGATAGTAGAAGCAAATGTGACTCCATTTTGTTTTATGACTTCATCCTGTAAAACAACCAGGCCAAGTAGAAGGGTCAGGACTGGGGCAAGATTTATTTTCCTTTTGCTATAGAAACCTTTAAGAACATGGAACTACCTAATGGGGCATTGTTTCTGTAACTAGGGTAATGGGGCTCTGTTTCTGTAACTGGGGTGACTGGGCTAACTGTGATTGATTAGGCTTCCCACCACTTGACTGCACTCTCCCACTTCTGTAACCTGGCTTGCTTGCATTGGCTGGACCCCCAAACAGGGTGGTTTTCAGGCTTATAAGGAGTGCCCTTGCAATTGTTCAGGGCTGATCAGGGGAACAGCTTTATGTTCTGGTCAGTCACCAGTAGTGTGCTTCTGTAAAGGCTTGATTGGATTATATGTGAGTGGTCTGGAAGTCAGTTTATGAAACTCAGGGATGAAGCTTTAACTATAACATTTGGGGGCTCATACGGGATCCATTTCTTCCCTACCCTTATGCCAAATTTGCCTCCAATGACGGGCCTTTGGACCTCGGCCCCAGAATAGAGGGGAGTTCCTGAGAGATGTTCCTCAGCCTCACTGCAAGAATGACTGCAGTCCTTCCTAGGACACTCTGAAAAGCCTCCTGCCAGCCTGTCAGTTCTGGTGAGTGGACTCTTCTGGGGAAAAAGGTCAGATTGGACACAGTCGCTTACACCTTTCCTGGGACAGGATGAGATGTTGTCACTGTTCTCCCTGGAGGTTACTAATATTATTCAATACACTTCTCAGATACTTGTTTTTAAAAAAGATATGTAAATTACATCTAAACGTATATAAAATTAATTATGAATGTGTTTGTTAGAGACATCTAATTGGTTTACAAAGTTAAAATGCTGACTATTAAATATAATATCAAGTACCTTTAACTCCTTAAATTCCTTAAGCGAAAATACTTAAACAATGTTGGTGTTTTCATAAATTGGTATACTAAAAAGGAAATTTGAAATTATTTTGTGTTATCATAAAACAAGGTTACTATAAATTAAAAGTCCCAATAAGTATAATTCTACATACAAGAAGTCAAGAGGTTTCAACTACATTTCAATTAAAGTACTGTAAATAACATATATTTCATCTTATTAAAATCAGTTAATTTATCTAAATTTAGAAATTGTATAATTATAATACATCTAAGTAAACAACAAAAGGGTCTAGTTAAGTAATATAAAGGTCTATAAATAAAAAACAAACATTAAAAGGTTTATATGTAACTAAGTTGGTTATATGTGTAACACAAATATTTAAAACTATTCAAGGTTGTTCCCTAAGGACAAATAATAATGTACTGATATATTTATATGTTAAATTGACAAAAACTTCTAAAAATATTAATTACATTGTGTCTATTAAGTTTTATCCCTGAAAACAAGTAATCTTAAAAAATTAAGGTTTTTACATCTGTGGTTAAACAGCAACTGTTATTTTAAAGTATTGTCCTACATTACAGAGTCTGGATTTTCCTTTAAAAGCTAACCTTGGTTAATATAAAAACATCAATAAAATTGTGGTACATTACTCTTCTTTACAGATTAAATGTGTTCGTATCTCAGGTATAGAAGTCTTTAAGGTAAAAGGTTTAAAGAAACATTTTATCAAGCTGGTATTCTCCAAACTAAAATTGTCTGTAATGGTAATTTAAACTTATAAAGATAATAGATTTTATTGGGGATTTATTTATATTATTTGATGTTTTGTAACCAAATCTTATGTTACCTTTTACACTAAAATATAAAAATTTAAAGATATTTTAAAAAGTAATGAGAGCCTAATCTATTTAAATATTAATATTATAAAACATTTTGCCACTTAACATGTGAAAAAAAATGTTAAGGGCTCTCAGCCCTTTTTAATTAATGTTTCAAATATATGTCCTATTGTACTACTAACATTCATAGAGTCAGAAAATAATATATGCAAACTTTATAAAATGATATCTAAAAAGAGAGACAAAGATCAGCTTTAGAACTAAAACACTTTACCTAGGATTTATAAAGAGCCTTGCCTTACCTGAGATAAGGCTCTGCCTCCCACCTTACAACATATCAGAATAACTTCAAATTAGGCCAGATTTCAGTTAATTTAAACTTATATTCAAAGATTAATTTTATTGGAAAGATAACTGTGATCTCAAATAGAAAATATAATATATAACTCAGCCAAGGTTCAAAATTATATACAAGCTAAATATGTTTTTAATATTGTTAATTTCACTTTGTATTTTCATTATAACTAAAAAAAAAAGTGACCACCACACTCAGAGTAATCAAGAGATATTTATTGTGGCAGTGTCTGATCAACACAAACACACACACAGAGAAAGAAAGAGAGAGAGAGAAAGCGAGAGAGAGAGAGAGAGAGAGAGAGAGAGTGGGCAAGGAAAGTGCAAAAGAAAGAGAAAGGAAAGTGTGTGTGTGTGTGTGTGTGTGTGTGTGAGAGAGAGAGAGAGAGAGAAAATATGAGAGACAGGGAAAGTGAGAGAAAAAGGAGAGAGCAAGAGAGGAGGACCTCACAAGAGAGAGTTTTTATAGCTCAAATCTAATGTGATCTCTAGGTCTGCAAGCTGCCTTGCTGGAGTACAGTGATTGGATCATACAGTAGATGCTAAGGTGTCCTATTCTTCCTTCAGGCAGATCTTCAGCATTACATAAGTTAATAAATAAAATAAGGATATTGTGTTATGTAAAAATTAACTGTAAAG
This sequence comes from Marmota monax, assembly GCF_021218885.2. Lineage (NCBI taxonomy): Eukaryota > Metazoa > Chordata > Mammalia > Rodentia > Sciuridae > Marmota > Marmota monax. Next base: position 10,728,175 of record NW_026692907.1, on the reverse strand, counting down.
TTATAAACATTAACGTTAAAGCTCAGCATTCTTACTTTAAAACTGGTAAAACTATCTTGCTAGATGTTTAAGGCCAAATTTAAATATTAAGTTTAAAATAAAGGGGCCAAACAAACCAATATTTGGTTCTTGCCCTCTGAGTCAGCCTGAACCCAGGACAGGGGAAAAAGCTGTGCAACTCCAGGCCACATAACTTCCCATTAGGGAGATTAATGAGACCACTGGGGGGCAGAAAGCCAAGGAGTGTCCATGCTGCAAAAAAGGAGGGTCATTGAAAAGGGGAGACATGCCTGATGCTTCCAAGGGAGGCCATATAGTCAGCAAGACCTTGACCCATTCTAATGCAGATGACACTAACAGAACTAAAATGCTGCTCACAAGTTCCCCCAAGAATGCCCTCCAAGAAAACTCAGCTGACTCTTACCAACAGAGAGGAACAAGGTCAGTTTGACTAGCTTGGTCTTAAGCATCTAGCAAAAACAGTTAAAACCAAAGCACAGCCAATCCTGGACATTGAAAATGAAACAACAATTATTTTAATGTAACTTAAAATATACACTAATGTTAGCTCCCCCAAAATAAGTAAGATTAGAGGTAACAAAAGAGAAATTCTTAGGCAAAAATGCCTGATAACTATCAATAAAAAACTGCCGGAAGTTTTTGTTCAGTTTAAGGCCTACAGATCTTCCTAACTTCCTACACAGTAATCGATGTTTATTAATATAGTTATCTAACCCTAAGTAACAAGAGACCTTTACTGAACACAGAGGTCATGCCAAAAAGGTATTTTTACAAAAATCAGATGACATTAACTAATTTAACTAAATGTTGTGTCTACATTCCTGATAATTCTGACTATGTTAAAGATTTATGTTCCCTAAAAAAAAGTGTGTTATTAGGCTTTGTTAGGCCTTGTTATGGGGACAATTTCTCAGGTCTTCCACCTCCTGGTAAACAATTATTATTTCCATCATTTTCATGATATTCAGGGACAGGTTCCAGATGCTAAAACTGCTATTTTGTATTTATCTTATTTCAGTACTCATGTCTTTTTGTTTCTCTCATAGAAGTGCCCACCCCAGGTGAATTTACATCCTGTTCTTCCTGAACCAAATTTTTACCATGGACTCCTTGACCCACTCAGTTTCTAAAATAGGACTCCAAACTGCTTTCCCACTGCACATTGCACTCTCTCAGCTCAAAGCAACAAGAATGGTCATCACCCTTTTCCCTTACAACAGTAGGAGGTCCCTAACATTAGAGGAAAAAATATGGTCAGTATAGATGTTCACCAATATGTCTAGCTCAGGAAGATGTACCTGGGGAACTACTCCCAAAACCACCCTGGTTGATCTCCCAGAAAGAGACACTTGCTTCCACAACCCAACTAATAAGTGGGACAATTCCCTGTTCACCAAAAATTGTGCTTCCTGGGTCTCACTTCAAAATTCTTGTCTAAATCTCCAACCTTTCAATAACTCTAAACTATGTAACCTACTATTTTGATGGAGTAAAAGAAAAAGAAACCCTGGACCTAATAAAAGGCCAGGGCCCACTGATTTATCAACATAGATTGGCTGTCCCCATTTTAGTTCCCCTCCTGACTGGTTTGGGAATAGCTGGATGTACTGCTTTAGGAACTGCAGGTCTTATCACAGGCTCTAAAAAAACTTAAGTCCTTGGCTGTCAAATAGATACAGATTTAGGAAAACTAAAAAGGTCAATCTCCAAACCAGAGGTTTCACTAGACTCTGACAGAAATAGTCTTAAAAAACAGATGAGGTCTAGATCTTCTCTTTCTAAAACAAGGAGTACTTTGTATGGCTCCAGGAGAAACTTGTTTCTATGCAAACCATTCTGGGATAATAAAGGACAGCTTGGCTCTAGTGAGAAACAGGATAAAGGAAAGAGAGAAAGCACTAGAAACTTCAGGCAATTGGTTCCAAAACCTATTCTCATGGTCCCCTTGGTTGACTACCATCATTTTAGCTGTAGTTGGGCCCCTAGTACTTCTCCAGATTGGGATTACTGTAGGACTCTGCCTTTTAAAAACCCTCCTAAACCATATACACAAAAATGTAGGTGAGGTCTGACTTATGGTCTTGCGAGCCCAGAGTGGTCCCTTAGACACAGAAAGATGGAAACAAAACAAAACAAAACTGAGGCCTAATGATGTGCAAGATTAACATCAAAGCAACTAAAACCAGTGGGGAATGTGATAGTAGAAGCAAATGTGACTCCATTTTGTTTTATGCCTTCATCCTGTAAAACAACCATGTCAAGTAGAAAGGTCATGAATGGGACAATATTTCTTTTCCTTTTGATACAGAAACCTTTAAGAACATGGAACTAACTAATGGGGCATTGTTTCTGAAACTAGGGTAATGGGGCTCTGTTTCTCTAACTGGAGGGACTAGGCTAACTGTGATTGGTTAGGCTTCCCACCTGTTTACTGCACTCTCCAGCTTCATTAACCTGGCTTGTTTGCATTGGCTAGATCCCCGAACAACCCTTTTGAGTTTTCAGGCTTATAAGGAGTGACCTTACAATTGTCCAGGGCTGATCAGGGGAACAGCTTTATGTTCTGGTCAGTCACTAGTGTGCTTCAATAAAGGCTTGATTTGATTATATGTGAGTGGTCTAGAAGTCAGTTTATGAAACCCAGGGATGAAGCTTTAACTATAACAAGTCTATTCTTAGTCTAGAGAGACCTACTGTAGGGCAGCCATACCCAAATTTGGAATTAGATTACAAACATATTACCATTAAAACTCATTAGCCCTCTGCCCCTGGTGCACCTGGGCTGTGCTCTGAACACAGAGGCCTTCACTTTTTTTTTTTTTTATACAGGGGTTGAACCCAGTGAGGCTTAAACACTGAACCATATCCCCAGCCCTTTTTTAAATATTTCATTTAGAAATAGGGTCTCACTGAGTTACTTAGGGCCTCACTAAACTGCTGAGGCTGACTTTGAACTCTCAATCCTCCTTCCTCAGCCTCTTAGCTGCTGGGACTACAAGCATGCACCATGCACCCAGCCCAGAGGCCTCCACTTATAAAGCTCTGGGCTTGGGGATAGAGTGTAGGAATAAAGAAGAGGATTTGATGAGGCAGATCCCAACTCCCTTCATCTTATGGGACCTAGCACATCTTGCTGGGAGGCTTAGGAGTTTTGCATCAGGAAATTGCATGTTAATTTCTCAACAGTATGCTAGCAAAGGCCAAAATGTTTCAATAGGTTGAGTCCACATGTTCTCAGGAACAAGTGAATTGTGTTTCAACTTGGAGAGGTGGAGAAAGGAGTTTGCTGTCAGCACCATCTAGGTCACTGTCTCCCCACTGCCAATACTGGCAGCTTCTGTTGACACTCAGGGATGGAAGGTTTCTATTGGTTTCAAGAGAGAAATCCGTACCAAACTCTGATCTGAAAAAGGTATGCAAAATTCAAAAGTGCCTGTTCTTCAGTGGTTCGGAATAATCACTCTGTGAGCAGCTACTAAACTCCATCATGGATAATATTATATTAATGCTTTTGATTTCATTCCCTCATAGCTTTCTTTGTGGTTCAGTGTTGAGTCTGTCTGTTTTATGGTGTTTTATAATAAGAGTCTTAAGTCGAAGGAATGTAAATTTGCATCAAGCTTGGTAAACACTGGAGGATCCCATCAGCAGCTAGTAATTCAATAAGCAGGGCTGAGGGGTGTAGCTCAGTGGTAGAGTATCTGCCTGCATGTATGAGGCCCAGATCTAATCCCCAGCACTGAGAGAGAGAGAGAGAGAGAGAGAGAGAGAGAGAAAAGAAGAAGAAGAAGAAGAAGAAGAAGAAGAAGAAGAAGAAGAAGAAGAAGAAAGCAAGGAAGGAAGGAAGGAAAGAAGAAAAAATGTTGTGGAGAGAAATTGTGATCAGCAGTGAGATTCCCCTCTTACAATGCACTATCCAAAGAAGATGCATGCAGATTACTTGGAGGCAGGTAATCAAGTCTTTTATTTGGTAGAGCAGCGGGCTTTCCAACCAAAATGTGCTTTCATATGAAACTTGCTTGCTTTTGATGGAGGTGACGGTTGGAGGCCCACTAAGTTAGCCTCCTTAGGACAGGATGAAAAAGAAGGAGATTGAAGCAGAAGTCTCTAGGCTTAGGAAAGCATGGGCCAGATACCCCAGTCCTTCTGGCCCCAACTTGTGGGTCGCACGTGAATTCAAGGTGTGTGCACGGGTGCAGCAGTGGTGCTGGTTGCAAATGACATGGGCAGGCCAGGTGGCCAGGCCTGGTTGCAGTCTGAGCCAGAAGCTAGAGCCTCAGGGGCTCCAGCAGCAGCATATGAACCTCCATGAAGGAGAAGGAAAAAATTATGCTTCAAATCTTCTTTAAACAAGGCATAGTGGTGCATGCCTGTAATTCCAGTGAGTCTGGAGGCTGAGACAGGAGGCTTTAAAGTTGGAGGCCAGCCTGGGCAACTTAGCAAGTCCTTTGGCAACTTATCAAGACCCTGTGTCAAAATAAAAATCCAGATACAGTTGCAAATGTAAAAAAATACAACTACTATGGACAATGATAAGGAAATTTCTCCAAAAAAAAAACCTACAAAAGAAACTAAAACTAAAAACTGAATTATCATATGAACCAGCAACTCTAAATCTAGATATATATCCAGAGCAGGACTTCAAGGGGATTTTTACACACTCATAATGATTACAGCATTATTCACCATAGCCAAGACGTGAAAGAAACAGAAATGCCCATCTATGGATGATGAATGTAGATGCAGTACATTTGTACAATAGAATATTCCACAGCCTTTTTCAAGGAGATGCTGACACCTGCTACATCACAGATGAGCCTCAGGGATATTATGGAAGTGAAATGTCAGTCACAAGAGAACTAATATTCTATGATCCCACTCACATGGGGTATCTAGAAAAGTCCAAATAATAAAAACATGAAGTTGAAATTTCTGGTGAGTGGGAGGGAAGTTGTGTTTAACAGGCAGAGTTTCAAATTGGCAAAATGAAAACTCTGTGGCTCTGGACATCATGGTACATGCCTGTAATCCCACCAACTCAGGATGCTGAGGCAGGAGAATTGCAAGTTTGAGGCCAGCCTCTTTAGGAGACCCTATCTTAAAACAAACAAACAAACAAACAAACAAAAACAACTATGGCTGTGCTAGATCAGTGGTATAGCGCTTACCTCACATGCAGAATCTTATATTCCATACCCTGCACCACAAAAATAAATAAAATAATAAGTACTTAGAGGAATTGTACAGAAATGCAAATAGCATAAGTGTGGAAAGGATGGACCATTTGAAATTTTAGATAATTCATATTGCTATCTACTTCTGTAAATTTGGGCAAGTAATTTGCATGATTTTTTATTTCCTCACCTATAACATGGCAGATAATGGCACAGGAGACTTCAGTGAGGGTGAAATGATGTGTGTATAAAAAGCACCCCAGTGTTTACCATGAAGGGAAGGCTCAGCTGACACCACCTTCTCACTTCCTGGGTCCTCCCCAGGCTGTCTCCAATGGAGAAACAGCCCATGTGTCCAATAGTAGCAGATTGGCTTACAAATTATATGAAATGGCATTCAAGGTCATGCTTTTTAGTCTACAAGGCCAGTAAGCAAAAATTATGTGTGGCTGGGCTCAGAGGTGCACACCTGTAATCCCAACAGCTTGGAAGGCTGAGGCAGGAGGAACACAGGCTGGCCTCAGTGACTTAGCAAGACCCTAAGCATTTAGTGAGTGACACTGTCTCAAAATAAAAAGTAAAAAGTGCTGGGTGTTGCTCAGTGGTAAAGCACCCCTAGGTTCAATTCCCAGTAACTCACCCCCCCAAAAATAAATTATGGATGAGAAAAGGAAAGTTTGTCCTTTATCTTATGTCCCAGGGTGGAGCCATTTGCATGTGTGCAGGATCAGCAAATGTTCTACTACCAAGTTATTCTTCCAGCCTCTGTGTGTACATTTTTTTTTATGAAGGGCATTGTAATTAAACCCATAGTTTGCTAAGCTCTAAAGATAACAATAAGCATGAGTCTCCACACACTTCACCCCACACCATCACAGAGAGGTTGGGATACCCATTTGCCTGACTGTTCAGCCTGGAGGGAGGTCAGGGTACTTGCTTATAGATCATGCTCACAGAGTAACACAAGAATCCTTCCTTGCCCTTTAGCTTTTTCTGGTTTCTGGGCATACAGGGTGTCCCTTGGTTAGTGGAGCTATAACTCAAGCTACCCCACCTCAACATAGTCTTGTGGATCTTTCAAGGACACCAGTGATTGCCTTAAGGACAATTAATCTAGTATGACTTCATCTCAATTAACTTAATCACACCACTTTTCAATGTCAAATTGAGATTCCAAGCGACTTGGGGGTGGGAGGAAGGATGCTATTTAATCTAAAACCACCCACCCTTTCAGCTTTCACAGAGGATGACTACAGATGTGTGAAGGGTGGCTTTGTCAACCTTTTATCACCTCCCACAGCCTGTAGGGACACAAACCATTCTCTTATTCAAATCATTCAGCGGGGAGACTGAGGCAGGAGACTCACAAACTGAGGACAATTTCAGCAACTTAGAAGACCTTGTCTTAAAAAGTGTTGGAGGTGTAGCTCAGTGCAGAGAATCCCATAATCAAATCCATAGTATTGGAGGGGGAGCAATCACGCCCGCATTTTGAGAACCTGGGCACACCATTGGACTTTACAAATTTGTCCAAATGGTCTTTTAGACATGAGAAGATGATCCTGGATCATCTGCATAGGTCCTAAATGCAGTTGCAAGTATCCTTATGAGAGGGACAGAGTTACTGCCTCTGAAAAGAATAGCCTTGGGGTGACAAGAGTGAAAACAGCAGTAACTTGGCACCTGAAGAAAAGCCAAGGGATTCTAGCAGCCACCAGAAGCTGGCAGAAAGTCTCCCTGAAGCCTGTAATGGTGATTTCAGTCAAATGATAGTGATGGTGCACTTCTGGCCCCCAAACCTGAGATTCCATTTTTATTTTCAATTTTATTAATTTCTTTAGGACCATAGAAACCTAAACATCTAGTTAACAATGTCACACTTGTTATTGAAGATGTTACTATGGGAAATCAGGCTGAGTAGTATGCAGGACATTATTTTTTGCAACTTCCTGTAAGAAATATTTTAAAACTGTGTGTGAATTCTATAAAGATGTCAGGGCAAAATTGTGAGAGTGGAAAGATAATGGTGCAACTCTGACTAAGGGGCCCATCTTCCCAACTGCCTACTCGAACCAAATGCCTTAACCCTCTGTGATTTCTCATTTTCTAAGATCTGCATCAGGAGTGGGGTGCAACTCAATGCTAGAGGGCTTTTCTCGCATGGGCAAGATCCTGATTCAACCACCAGTACTGCAAAAAATAAAAGCACAAGTATCGAAAACACAGGGAAGAGAGTTGATCTGTATGGAGTTTGGCAGTAAAATTCAAAAACTACATACAGTAGGGACAAAGTATGTTGGAAAAGGTAAAACATTTAATAGCAAAATGAGTATATTCAAATGGAAAAAGCAGATTCACTGATACATGATAAGATTATGAAATATCCTTCCCCATACATTTAGCAGTTTCATTTTTTCTTTTCTACTTTATCCTGCCACCTTACCCCTGCACATTTCTATTACTTTCCCCATCTGTTCCATGGACAGATTCCTTCCTCCGAGCTCAGTAGTACAAAATCTTCACCCTAGGTAAACTACAATGCCTATCATTAAATTTTTGAAATATGCACTTTAACCTTCCTAACATCTGGGTAAGACCACTCCTTTCACCTCATTCCCAGTTAGCTCCTACTCTTCTGGACAGACATGATGTTGTATTCGTCAATTTTCTAGATCTATGTTGGGGTGAGGAGAGTGTAAGTTGCAGCCACCTATTTTGTTTTCTCCAATAATTCTTTCAAAGTGGGTACACAAGAAATGAACTTCTAAATTCTTCCATATCAAAAAATATCTTTGTTTGACCCTGGAAATCAAATGCCAATTTGGCTGGATACAGGATTCTATGGCGAAAGCCTTTCTGTAGGTGTTTTCTTTTTTCTCTCTAGAAGCCTTTTGGATTTTCTCTTTATCACTACAATTCAAAAACTTCACCAAGATGTGTCTCGGAGTCAGTCTGTTTTTGTCAATCACACTGGGGATTTGGTGTGCCCTCACTATCCCAAGACTAGAATCCCAAAGTTCTGGAAAACCTTCTTCAATTACTTCCTGAAGTATGTCCTCTGCTTCATTCTCTTCACTCTCTTTTTCTGGGAATCCTATCAAACAGAGGTTGGCCCTTCTGAATCGATCCTCCCTCTCCCTTAGTGTTTAATTGTTATCTGATAGGCCAAAATATCTATGAAATCCTCAGAGAATTGTGCCATTTCCTCATCTATATTGCAAAGTCTTTCTTCAAAGATGTCTATTTTACTCCTCAGATCATCTATTGATTTCTTAGTTCCCAGGATATCTGGAAGGCATTTTTTAATTTTTCCAATCTCTTCTCCCATCTCTCTGAGGACACCCATCACAGTTGTTCTAAAGTTTTTTTCCTTTTCCTGGATTAGGTCTGCCTCTTTGGATGTTTGTGTTTGAAGAGTCTTCAGCATAGAAAACCCTCCTACTTCCTCTTCCTCCTCTTTCTCAGAATTCCGTACCTTACTGAACACCATAATCTCTTCATCAGCTCCCATCTTTCCCATCACACTTGTCGCAGGAACAAGGCTACAGGTTGAGTCCCGTTTCTCACATAATATTGAGTCATCTTCGCCCTCCTCCTCCTCCTCCCACCACTCCTCCTCCTCCTCCCACCACTCCTCCTCCTCTTCCATGGCACAGGCCCCTTCTTCCTCTTCTGCCCTCACATAAAAGATGTCTTCCTTGTGGGTCTCTGAGTCTTCTCCTGTCACCTCAAAGGTAGGGATTCCTTTATCCTTCCACTCTGAAAACTCTTCCTCCCGAGTCTGTAAGTTCTTCACTTCGGGCCTAGCAACTTTTACCTCTTCGGTGAATAAGAAATGCAAGCCATCACTTGCTGTACCTCCAGCTTCATGTTTTGAATTCACTAGAGCGTTACCCTGAAAGTTTAAAAAAAAAACACATTTTTTTTTTTTTAAATTGTATGTCTCTTACAGAATTAAAAATTTTCACTTAACTCTAAATTTCATATGACTACCACTTTGACAATGAGCAAGTACTGGGAGAACTACTTCAATATTTTCTTTTTTTTTTTGTGGTGCTGGGGATCAAACCTGGGGCCTTGAAGTAATTACATGTTTGTGAAGGCCTAGTCCCCAAGCAAGGCAAGTGTCTATGATTATTCCAACACACTCATAGCTACTTTAGTAATACTCACAACAAATTTTCTAGATGTCTTTATGCCTACCTTGGTCCTTCTACATTCCTATCCCTTGATGCTTTTTTACTATTTTCATCACTTGTCTGTTTATTGCAATAAGTCCTTGTAACCAGGCACAGTGGTGTTTGCCTATAATCCTAGCAGCTCATGAGACTGAGGCAGGAGGATGTAAGTTCAAAACCAGCCTCAGCAAAAGCTGAGGCCTAAGAAACTCATGGAGAAGCTGCCTCTAAATAAAATACAAAAAAGGGCTGGGGATGTGGCTCAGTTGTGGAGCACTCACCTGGCAGGTGTGAGACACTGTGTTTGATCCTCAGCACCACACACACAAAGAATTTAAAAACTTTAAGACAAAAACAGGGGTGGGATGTAATTTGGTGGTAAAGTACCCCTGGGCTCAGTTCTCATCACCCCAAATAAGTAAATGTAAATAAAAATTGTAAAGAAATGTCAAAGTAATTATTTTTAATGTCATGCTTTTTCTTTAATGGGATTCTTTCATAAATACTGATTTTCCAGGCTGGGGATACAGCTCAGTTGGTAGAGTGCTAACCTCACCTGTGCAAGGCCCTGGGTTCAGAGCCCAGCACCAAAAAAAACAAAAACAAAAAAACCCCACAATATTAATTTTCTCCAGAATAACTGCACCAACTACTACTTCTGCTTTGCACATAACTTGACATATTAATATACTTACCCCTTTTACGAAGAGCCCATATCCTCCTCCATGATTTGTTTTTTCCTTCTGTTGGAGCATATGGTTCAGTAATTCCCTTATGACAGGTTTTTGGCTGGTAAATTGTTGTAAACTTTGCAGGTCTGAAAATGTCTTCATCTCATCATCATATTTAAATGCTAATTTGACCTCACACAGAAACTCAGGGCCAAAGCCATTTTCTCTCAAAATGTTGAAGATGTCGCCCCACTGCTTACTGACTTCCAAGGTGGCTGATGCCAGAGGGTCTGCAGCCAGGGTGAGCACGGCTCCTTCATCCATCAGAGTTTCTTCTTCTCTTGATGCTTTGATGGTCTTCTCTTTGTTACTGAAACTCTGTAACCCTAAATCTTTCTCTTCCTGCCACACTTCCCTGCTACCACAGTGCTCTTTATCTTTTGTTTCAGATATCTCACTTTTTACTAGCATTTCCTTTAGGTCATTTTTCAGGGTTTCCCTCATCTCAAAAAACATCAGGTCCTGCATTTCCAAGAAGACCTTAAATTTCTCCACAATAGTTGTTGATATATAATCTTTATACTTGAAATCTAACATCCGAGGTATCTCCTCATCACTATCTCTTAGATAATTTCTTTTGACACACTTGGTTTGTTCCTGTTCCTTTGCAAATCTAGACATTTTTGACTGTACAGTTGACAGGGTGTCTATATTGTCCAGATCGTATTGTTTTCCCTTTTGAAGAGTAATTTTAGTTCTTGCACACTGGTTAGGCTCCAGGAATCTAAAATTCTTTAAAAACTCTCATCTGAAATATAGAGAAATGGAAAATTATTTACCAATGAATCTCACTGAGAAACTCAGTAATATGAACTTCATTAACTATGTGTACTCCATAAAAATTAGTAGAGGGCAACTAATGAGATTGGCATATGAACACTAAAATGAGAAAAGTCAGTATTCACAATTTGTGCATGATCATTAAAACCAATTGACACTCTGTGTGTGGTGGCATATATTATAATTTCAGTTACTCAGGAAGCTGGGGAACGTGAGGCTCCTCAGGAACTTGAAGATCACAAGTTTAAGGTCAGCCTGAGACATTTCACAAGATCCTGTCTCAAAAAAATATATATATATAAAGTGTGGGGGATGTAGCTCAGTGACACAGTACAGTGTAGCATACCCAAGGCCCTGGGTTCATTCCCCAGCACAGGATGAAAAACAGATGAGCCTGACAGCTGATAACTAAAACTAATGGAACTAGTTGATTTCCCATAGTATTAGTTTTTCAGTTCACATTCTGCATAACGAGCAAACAAATTAACTAAAACAAACATTTTTTTAACAAGGTACCATACCAACCTGGATGGAATCCTGCACAAAAGCAAGGAAGAGAAGTCTTTCTAATTACAGAGATTGGTAACATTAGGACCATTCCTCAAAAATCAGCTGACAAACTGTATGTGGTGGTGTCAACCTCAAATCTCAGCCACTTAGGAAGCTGAAGCAGGACGCTCATAAGTTCAAGGCCATTATAAAGGGATAGGATATTGGGGTTGTGGCTCAGTTATAGAGCACTAGATTAGCATGTGAGGCACTGACTTTGATCCTCAGCACCATGAAAAAATAAAGATATTGTGTCCACCTACCACTAAAATTTAAAAGTCAAAAAGAAAAAAATAGTGATACGGCTTAGTGGTTCTATGCCCTTGAGTTCAACCCAGAGCACCAAAAATAAATTTAAAAAATAAAATAAAAATTAAAAAATTAAAATTAGCTGTCAAGTCAATGAAGAATATTATTTTTCCAGAGTACAAATATTAAAATATCAATGCAGAAGTAAACCACACCCTTCTTCCCACCTCCTACACACCCATCTTTGCTTAAGGATCTTCAGTTAAATTGAATATACATATATATTCTTAGTTGTTCATAGAACTTTATTTATTTATATGTGATGCTCAGAATCAAACCCAGTGCCTCACACATGCTAGGCAAGTGCTCTACCACTGAACCACAGCCTCAGCCCCTCCCCTTTGGTTTTAATCATTATATACACTGTATTGTGCAAGTGCCTGACCTCAGCAACAGGCCACTCTGTTCCTGAATTGGCAGCTAACAGGCACAAGGGAGGAAAAGCTCAGAACAACTGGCTTGATTGACAGCAGATGCGTCCCTCCCTCTTCCTCTCTGTGGCCTGGTGGGTACTCAGGTCTTATCAGTCCAATTCACTGCCAACAATCCCCAAGCTGTTCAAAAACCATATCCTTGGGCTGGGGAAATAGCTAAGTTGGTAGAGTGCTTGCCTAGCATGCACACAGCCCTGAAAAAACACACCACCTTGCAGGGGTTCAGTGGTTCTTGGAATGGAGATCAGGGTAAATTATCAAAAGTAGTAGGAATTAACTAGGTATGTAGCCCTTCATGCCTGTGATCCCATCTGCTAGGGAGGTTGAGGTGGGATGAATATTTGAACCCACAGGTTCCACAAAAACCTGGGCAACACAGACCTCCTATTGCATAGTTACTAAGAAAATTAGCTTAAAAATAAAGCTCAGTTTTTCAGTTCCTTAGGTCTATAATGCTAACCCACACCTCCGGCCTCGGCTTCACTCAGGTCTATAATGCTAACCAGAAATTTTGCTCAACCTGTTTTACCTTGCTTTCCTATGGACTCTCCACCCAGAGTGCCTGTGGGTTGAATTCAGAGTAGCTAGGATCTTGAGTGGGAAATTGATCACTGATCACATTTATTTTCATTAATTAAACTAGAATTTATATTTAATCATTATAAACTTGGTATCTAAACTGAGTTTTTATAGGTGGACAGAATATCTTTATGTGGTGCTAAGGTCTAAGGATTGAACTCAGTGCCTCAAGAAAGCCAGGCGAGCTCTCTCCCTCTGAGCCACAATCCCAGCCCCAAGCTAAACTCCTTTTATTTATTTTGGCAAGGAGGTTGGCATTGATCCTTGGGGGAGAGCTCATCCTCAGTGCCCCCCTCCTAACCTTTTTTTTTGGTACCAAGGGATTGAATTCAGGGGCACTAGACAGCTGAGTGACATCCCCAGCACTATTTTGTATTTGATTTAGAGACAGGGTCTCACCCAGTTGCTTAATGCCTCACCTTTGCTGAGGCTGGCTTTGAACTTACCATTCTCCTGTCTCAGCTTCCCCAGATGCTGGAATTACAGGCTTGCGCCACTGCCACTAGCCCCTTTTCATTTTTTGAGAGAGGATCAAACTAAATGTCTGAGGCTAGCCTCAAACTTTTGATTCCCTGGCTTCAGCCTTCCAAATCGCAGGGATTACAGTGTGTGCCATGGAGCTAGGCACTAAAGTTCTAATCTAGAACTCCTGAGACTGTAAAGGGTCACTTCACCTGATTCACTCTAAGATACCCTTCCCCCACCATGGACTCCCCTAACCCTGCAGACCTGCCCGCCACTGTCCAGTTCTCAAACCCTTGGCCAGGCCTCAGCTACTCACCCACTTGGGTGCCTCTGCCAGGAACAGACCAGTTTCACAGAGCAGATGTGGTGTACACAATGTGTGCAGCAGTCTCTACCTAGAAGTCAAGTCCATGATATTGAAGTCAAGATTTAAGTTTGACTGTGCAGTAAATCACCATCTTATCAACAAGGAAAAGAGCAGTTATTTGTCTACTTATGTTTCCTTAAAAAGACAGGAGCCTTTCACCGTGTCACATGCCTTTAATCCCAGAGGCATAGAAGACTGAGGCAGGAGGATGGAGAGTTCAAAGCCAGCCTCAGCAATAGGGAGGTGCTAAGCAGCTCAGGGAAACCCTGTCTCTAAATAAAATATAAAACAGGTTGGGGATAGTCAGGTGCTCCTCGGTTCAATTCTCAGTGGAAAAAAAAAAAAAAAAAGAGTTCAAGTTCCCCCGTGGGCAATGGAGAAGATGGAAAACCAGGCGCCTGCTCCACAGCTCTGGCTATCACACTGCTCCTGAAAAAGACACTATTAAGTTCTCACCCCCCACCACACCAACTTTTTACAGATAGGACCTCTATAGACCTGTTCACATGCTTCATTTTCTTCCTGCTAGTTAACTACCCCCACTTTGAAATTAGAGATTTAAAAAATGCTGTTTCCTAGCACCCCACAACCCATAGGGAACGAAGCAAGGCAAGAGGCAAGAGGGCCCAACTGCAGGGTCTGCTCATGGGCCAGGCTTACCTGGGAGGAGATGACTACAGCAGTGATGCGCAGTGAACAAAGGTTGGAGACTGTCTCAGCCAAGGCTATTTCACTCCTCACCTCTTCCTTGGCTCCTCCCCTCCTGAGGATTTTGAGATTTTAGGTCCAACCCCCTCTTGACCTGCATTCCTCCCCTCCCTGGAATCCCATCCCAGCCAAGGCCCCTCCCTAGAGTCTCTCCCTAAGCCTGCCACTGAGATCTCCACCCCACCTATCCTGGCTGCAGACATGTGTCTCTGCAAAGGTACCTGTTCACGTGGCTGCACGCCTATAGTCCAAGCGACTCTGGAGGCTGAGGCAGGAAGATGATGAGTTTTAGGCCAGCCTAGGGATTTAGTGAGACCCTGTCTCAAAATAAATAAATAGATAGATACATAGATAAGTAAATAAATAAATGGGCCAGGGGATGCAGCTCAGTGGTAAAGTGCCCCTTGGGTCAATCTCCGGTATCAATGAATTAAAAATAATAATTTAAAAAAGCACCTCCCAATGCCTAACTGCTCAGCTCACTCAGGATTTCTATCTTCTTTAATCCCACAGTTCATCCATTCCTATATCCACTTCCATCCCTCTCCTGTGCACCAACTCTGTGCAAGCTCATCTTCCCTTGATCACTGAAATAACCCCCAACCTGTCTGGCTCCCCTCAGCCCTTCTACAAAGATTAAGGCACCCTCTCAGCTTTAATCAGTCTGTTTATGGTGCACCTCCCATAGAGCCAGCTGGCTGGGGTGTAGGCTGCCTTTGGGGTGATGGCTCCTTAGAGCAGAGATCTTCAAATTGCAGTGTGCTGTCTATGGGACACACTGACCCCTCCAGAAGGAAAGGGCCTGAATAACTTTGTAACAGGGGTTCACTTGGTGCTTTGACTATATCCCTTATGGCTTTGAAACAATTTTTCTTTTCCCCAGTCTTCATCTCCGTGATCTTCTCCTCCCTGATCTTCTTTTCCCTAAACTTCTTCCTGATGTTCTCACCCCTGATCTTCTTTTCCTTGAACTTCTCTGATCTTCTCTTCCCTAACCTCTCACTTCCTTCATGATCTCTCTTCCCTAATCTCCTTTTCTCTGAATCCCCTCTGTAAAAGTCTCTTGTTCCTTCTGATGGGCAGAAGCACAGCCTTTGGGACAGCAGCCCCCTGTGTTTCTCCTTTGCTGGTAAAGCAATCAACCTTCTTTTTTCTTTTTCTCAAAACTGTGTCTTTGTTATTGGATTGGCATCAACGGGGACAAGGAGTGAGCTTTTGGCAACAGATTTTTGAATATTTTGTCCATTGAAATATTTTGTTTTGCCAGGCACAGTGACACAAGTCTGTAATTCCAGTGGCTCAGGAAGGTCAATATTTCTAGGCCAGCTGGGCCTGGTGGAACATGACCTGTAATTCCAGTGGCTAAGAAGGCTGACACAGGAGGACCAAGATTTCCAAGCCAGCCTCAGCAATAGCGAGGCCCTAAGCAATTTTGTGAGACCCTTTCTCTAAATAAAATACAAAAATGTCTAGAGATGGAGCTCAGTGTTTGAATGCCCCTAGGTCCAATCCCAAGTACCAAAAACAACAGCAGCAACAACAACAACAACAACAAAACAGGAAATGCTTTGGTTTGGTATATATTGCATCCCTAGGAAGAGTCCAGGGTTTCCCCCTCTTATGTTTTCCTTTTGCTTCTTCATGTTTCCCCTGAAATTATCAGTACAGTGAAGCCAACCTGACAGAATGGGAACACATTATTCTGTTTTTCTAGATCTTTGAGTTGCACATCAAGTCTGGAGCTGAGGATTCCCCAACTGTTTATCCTGCTTGTGAATTCACAATTTTCCCAGCTCTGTGGTCATCAGTGATTTCAAATTCCTTGATGCTATACCTCATCATCACAGAAACCAGGCAACAACCTCTGATCAAGCCCAAAAAGAACCTGATGTTGGGACCTGGAGGTGCAGCTCACTGCTAGAGCATATGCTTAGCATGTACAAGGCCCTGAATTCATCCAAGCAACAAAATGGGAATAACTAACTAACTAACTAACTAAATAAATAAATAAATAAATAAATAAATTTTTTAGAAAATTAAAAACAGAATGGGGGTGTGGCTCAGAGGGAGTGTTCTTGCCTGTCACATGAAAGGCCCTGGGTTCGATCCTCAGCAACACATAAAAATCAATAAATAAAATAAAGAATTGTGTCCAACTACAACTAAGAAAGAAACAAAAATCTGGTGTTTGCTTTTCGTCTTCGCATCATTGATTTTTTTTTTTTGGACTAGGTGTTGAACCCAAGGGTACTTTGGTACTTAACTATATCCTCAGTCTTTTTTATTTTTACTTTTTCTTTTGAGACAGGGTCCTCTCAAATTGCCTAGGCTGACCTCAAACTTGGGGCTCTCTCGCCTCTACCTTCTGAGATCCTGATGTGTCCAAATATTCGGCCCATGTCCCTGAAGATGATACACTTTTGAGAAAAAGGAAAAAAAGTTTGGTTGCTTTGGTAGCAAAAGACAAGCACAGAGGACTCTGGTCCTAGAGGATTCTGCCAATCAAGGGGAGCAGGGGACTTTTAAAGTGGTGATTCAGGTGCTGGGGTTGGGGCTCAGTGGTAGAGTGCTCACCTATCATGTGTGAGGCACTGGGTTCCATCCTCAGCACCACATAAGAATAAATAAATAAAATAAAGATGTTGTTTCTGTCAGGTTGGTGGCAGTGACTTAGAACAAAGCAGCAGGCTCAGGAAAGAAACAATCAGGTGACCAGGGAAACTCCTGTCAATCAATGGGACCCCTGGCCAATCCTGGAACATAGCCAGCTCCCCCAACCAACTCAAATGGGACAAAGGACACTAAAACCACCTTTTCCTGTCCCAATCCCTTCCCTTCCTGCTGTAAGCCCCATAAAAGTCCAGTCTGGTCAAGCTCCCATGCGGTTTCTCCTCAGACCCTTCTCCTGTCCACTCTGTGGGTCTGATCGAGTTTCCCCTGGGAGTGATATCTTGAATAAAGCCTTGTTCAGTGGCCTTTTAAAATCTGCCAACTTTGATAGCTGCTTGGCTTGCCTGATGTCACAGTGTCCATCTACAACTGAAAAAAAGATTAAAAAAAGAGAAGAGGTGATTCAAAGTGTACATTCCAAGTCTTCTGTCTCGAATTGTAATCCACTAAAATTTGGGAGATAGTAATTTCTGAGATCTTCTGTTGCCATCCCCAAAGTCTGGATTGCTTTGTTCCTGTGGTGGGTGTGTGCTCAAGGACAGAAAACTGTCCAGGAATCCTGTTTCTCTGAGAATAGGGAGGGGGATGAGATTAGGGAGGAGCAGGAAGAGAAAGAAAACATGTATGTCCATTTAAAAATACATCAATCAATAAAACCCAGTCACAGTGGCAAAGCAGCAAGGCTATATCCAAACCATCAATGGACCACTGTTACACCTGGATTACAGGTGTGAGTTACACACTGGCTCATTGATACTCTTAAAACCATCAGCCTGAGCAGGGCATGGAGGTGCACACCTATCATTCCAATAAGGCTTGGGAAGCTGAGGCAGGAGGATTGCAAGTTGCAGGCCAGTCTCAGCAATTTAGCAAGGCTCTAAGCCATTTAATGAAAACCTATCTCAAAATGAAAAGGAGTGGGGATGTGACTCAGTGGTTAAGCACCCTTAGGTATAGAACTCAGTGGTAAAGCACCTTGAATTCCATCCCCAGCACCACCAAAAAAAAAAAAGCAAAGAAAAGACTATCAGCTGGGACATTCATGAAAACCATTATTTAGGCTTGGAAGACAAAAAGTTGTTACTTTGTTTTATTTTTTATTTTTAGTTGGTAATGGACCTTTATTTTATTTATTTATATGTGGGGCTGAGAATCCATCCCAGTGTCCCACACATGCTAGGCAAGCACTCTACAATTGAGCCACAATGCCAGCCCCAAGTTGTTACTTTTTAATGGTAAGACAATATTTTAAAATTAACTACATTTGAGAACATTTAAAATATTCATGAATCAGAGCAATTCCATTTACAGTTTTGTTTTACATCTCAATAGGAAAGAATCAAAATTATTCTGGTCAAAATTAAATTATCAAAAATATAAGACTGGACTATTCTTGGGGGTACACACCTGTAATCCTAGCAGCTGGGGGGATGAGGCAGAAGGATCCTGAGTTAACGGCAGCCTCAACAAAAGTGAGGAGCTAAGCAACCCAGTGAGACCCTGTGTCTAAATATAATACAAAATAGGGCTGCGGATAGTGGCTTAGTGTTTCAGTGCCCCTGAGTTCAATCCCCAGTAGCCCGTGCCTCCAGCAAAACAAAAACAAAAACAAAAACAAAATTGAAGACTCTCAGGTGAGGTGGTGGAGGCTGCCTGTGATCTCAGCAACTGTGGAGGCTGAGGCAGGAAGATCATGAGTTCAAAGTCAGCTTGAGCAATTTAGCTAGGCCTTAAGCAACTTATTCAGATCCTGTCTCTAAAACAAAACAAAACTACCCCCTAGGACTCGTGCTCAATGGTAAAAACCTCATCTAGCATGGGGGAAGATGCCCCTGGTTCCATCCCTAACACCCAAACAAGCAGACAAGCCAACCTCAATTATCTGTCAACATACAAACTCCAATTATTTATCTGTTCTTTTCTTTCCTTCTTCTTTTTTTTTTTTTTTTTTTTTTTTTTTGTTGTTGTTGATGTGCTGAGCATTGAATCCAGGACCTCATGGCATGGTAGACAAAAGCTCTGACACTGAGCCTAACCCTTTTAAAATTTAATTTAAACTTTTTGCAGGACTGGAAATTTAACCCTGGGCCTCACATATGCTAGACAAGTAAGGGCTCTACTGCTGAGTGACATCCCCAGCCCACAGCTGAATATTTGGCATAAAGATCTTTGGCTGCAAGAAATGGCATTTGATTTGCTTCACATGTGGAAATGTCTGTTTGTGCTGGCATGGTTCTTGCATTTCTTTTGCTGTCATTTGTAGCAGAATTGCCTGAGATTTTATAACTGGATTTGCATGGAGAGGTGCCTCTCACTTCAATTTCAAGGAAAGCACATAACTGATTACTGTAGTAATAAACACACACACAGGTAAATCACTACTCAGGATTTTTGAGGCCAACAGGTTAAACCTGAAGAGTTTAGCCAAGATTTAGGATTAAAAGCCCTAAAGAGATTTATAGCATGAAGTGACCTGAGAGTTGGAGAACTGAGCCATCAACCAGATGTGGTGGCTGGTTCTAGCTTACATAATATCTTCACGAAGATTAGTACATTTTATTTATTTATTTGTAATATTTATTTATGTTTTAGTTGTAGTTGCACACAATACCTTTATTTATATGTGGAGCTCAGGATGGAACCCAGACCCTCACACATGCTAGGCAAGCTCTCTACCATTGAGCCATAACTCCAACCACAAGAAAAGTACATTTTATTTTATTGTATTTTTTTGAATGCATACTTTTTGTTTATATGATTTCAATTATGTGTTAAAAGAAAAAAATTAGTTGGAAATTTCTGCACATCATACACTACAGAAGCCCCAATCCACGGATCCCTGCCATTTCCATCAGGTATACAGGCAAACAGGCCTCCATCCCCAGAGTGAAGCAGGTGGCAACACTATCCCAGACCTTAAACGATACTACACAGCAATGGTAACAAGAACAGGATGGTATTGGCACCAAAACAGATTGGTAGATCAATGGTACAGAAGAGAGGACACAGAAATTACCCCACAAAACTACAATTATCTTATAGTTGACAAGGGTGCCAAGAACATGCATTGGAGAAAAGATAGGCTCTTCTACAAATGGTGCTGGGAAAACTGGAAATCCATATGCAACAAAATGACATTAAAGCCCTATCTCTCACCATGCACAAAACTCAACTCATAATAGATTGAGGACTTAGGAATACAACCAGAGACCCTATGTCTAATAGAAGAAAAAGTAGGCCCTAATCTCCTTCATATAGGATTAGGCCCCAACTTCCTTAATAAGACTCCTGTGGCACAAGAACAAAAATCAGGAAGCAATAAATGGGATGGACTGCTGGGTTTTTGTTCTCAGGACTAAAAGGCTCAGGGGTCACTCCAGGTCAACTGGCTAACTGGGCTGTGCAAAATAACCACACAGAAGATACAAATACCTTTTTCTTTGGGGTAACTGTGATGCCTCCTCTGACCTTAAGGGCCAGAAGGAAGAGAGAGAGAGAGAGCATAAGCTGATGCCTTTCATTGAGGAGAAGCTATTCAAATGAGGCAAGGGGTCAGGTTTCAGAGGGCTGAGTCTATCTTTTCATGTCCACTGTCAGCAGGTTGACTGACATCTGGGTAGGCCACACCCAGGGGCAAAGTAAGAGAAGGGGACACACCAGGCACTTCCATGGAAGATTCTATCCTAAACAGGGCAAGGGATTATATTACAAAGTAACAGGTGAGTGTAGCTTCATCCATGGGACTGTAGCAAGACACACCCATGCACTAGATATCATTCCTCCAACTCAGGAAGGGTGGTGATAGCTCTGCCACATTTCTTGACTAAGAACCTCAGTACCCAGCGGGGAGTGTGACTCAGTCACATGCAAGGTTGGTCTCCAACAATGGACTCAATCTAAAAAGTTTCTTCTCAGCAAAAGAAACAATCTGTGAGGGGAATAGACAGCCTACATCTTCGGAGCAAACCTTTACCCCTCATACATCAGATAGAGCACCAGTCACTGGGGTATATAAAGAACTCAAAAAGCTAGACACCAAAAATAAATAAATAAATAACCCAATCAATAAATGGGCCAAGGTTCAGAAGGGACACTTCTCAGAAGATGATGTTCAATCAATCAAGAAACACTTGATTTTTTTCCACCGGTCGGTCGCAGGTCTGCCTACCTTACAGGCACGGGCGGCGGCTCTGCTCTGCCCCTACTCCAAATGGGGTGATGTGTCTGTTGCACCAGCAGGCCACTGGGCCTGTCCCGGGTAGAAAGAGAAGAGGGGAGGGGAGGGAAGGGGAGGGGAGGGGAGGGGGGATAGTAGAGGATAGGAAAGGCAGCAGAACACAACAGACACTAGTATGGCAATATGTAAATCAATGGATGTGTAACTGATGTGATTCTGCAATCTGTATATGGGGTAAAAATGGGAGTGCATAACCCACTTGAATCAAAGTGTGAAATATGATATGTCAAGAACTATGTAATGTTTTGAACAACCAACAATAAAAAATTAAAAAAAAATGTTCATCATCACTAGCAATTAGAGAAATATAAATCAAAACCACACTAAGATTCTATCTCTCTTCATTCAGAATGACAGGTATTATGCATACAAACAATAATAAGTGTTGATGAGGATGTGGGGAAAAGGTACACTCCTACACTGCTGGTGGGACTGCAAAATGGTGCAGTCAATATGGAAAGCAGTATGGAGATTCCTTGGAAAACTTGGAATGGAACCACTATATAATCCAGCTATTCTACTCTTTGGTCTATACCCAAAAGACTGGAAAACAGCATACTACAGAAATACAGCCACATCAATGTTTATAGCAGCACAATTCACAATAGCTAAATTGTAGAACCAAACCTAGATGCTCTTTAATAGATGAATGAATAAAAAACATGTGGCATATATACACAATGGAATATTACTGAGCAATGAAAGAGAATAAAATCATGGCATTTTCAGGTAAAAGGGTGAAATTAGAGAAGATAATGCTAAGTGAAGTTAGCCAATCCCCCAAAACCAAATGCCAAATGTTTTCTTTGATATAAGGAGGCTGATTTATAGTGGGATAGGCAGAAGGAACATGGGAGGGATATCTGGATAAGAGTTTTGGGAATTCATCAGAGGGCTCTGAGCCAGGTGCAGTGGTCCACACCTGTAATTCCAGCAGTTCAGAAGCATAAAGTATGAGAATTATGAGTTCAAGGTCAGTCTCAGCAATTTAGCAATTTAACTAAGCCCTGTCTCAAAATAAAATATAAAGAAAAGGGCTGGGGATGTAGCTCATTGGTTAAGTGCCCCTGGCTTCAATCCCTAGTACCAAATAAACAAACAAGCAAAATAAAAAGGGCTGGGGATATAACTCAGCTGGTCAGTGCTTGCCTCACATGAACAAGGCCATGGGTTTGATCCCTAGCTCCACAAAAAAAAAAAAAAAAAAAAAAAAAAGAAAAATGAAAGAAAGAAAGAAAAAGAAACAAAAGAGGGTGCTGAGTGTAGAGGAACAGGCATTTTGCACAGATATGGCTGCTGCACACTCACAACTACTTACCTCTTCCTCAGCATTCATGCCAAGGTGGTGGCTCTGCTTCCAGCCCTATGGATGCCAGGACTCAAATAGGAACTAGGAAAAACTGGTGGGGAGGGATCACTAGGGACCCTGTGGAGCCATCTGCACTTGCCCTGGGTCTAGAAGTCTCTTCTTTTTCCAGGGCTGGAGGCCAGAAATTCTATGGAGACCCACCTCTTCTCACCCAGACTCTGCAGCCTAAGTAGAAGAAGATTAGAAATTTTCTTTGGAGCTTAGTAGTATTGTAGCCTAGAGGACAGGTCTTTATGAGGTAATCTTTCTCTAAACAAGAGGCTTCTGTGGAGATGAATGGCTGTTCCCACCTGTTATGAAAGAGTCTTTCTGGGGCTGGGGTGCAGCTTAGGGGCAAGATACGTGTTTAGTGCTCAGGTAGTCCTGAGTTGAATCCCCAGCACACCCAAACACCCACAGTGTTTCCAGTTTCTTGTCTGTCATCACAATGTCTGGGGAGGACACTCTGCTGTATTTAGGCAGGGAGATCAAGCAATGTCTTTTGAACAAGATTTCCATCTTTATAGCCACACATGAAATCAGGTAAATGGAAAATCTGCACCATCTTCTGGTCATGATGATGTGACATTTTCTGTAGACTTCTGGTTCTTCAATTATTAGATGCAGAGTTTCCTCTGCTTTTCCAGTTGCTAAATCTGAGGTTCTTTAATAATTTGGTGTTTGTGTGTGTTTGTGTGTACACTGTCAATGAAGAATCACCTGAGGAAGTAGGTTAAAATGCAGATTCTAATTTTTGGTACTGGGGATTAAACTCAGGGGAACTCTACCACTGAGCTGCAGCCCCCATTTAATTTATTTAGTTTGAAACAAGTTTCCTACAAATTTCTGATCCTGGCCTTGAACTGACAATCCTCCTGCCTCAGCTTCCAGAGTTGTGGAATTACAGGAGTGTGCCATCATGATAGGTGAGATTCTGATGTCTAATTGTGCACCTGCCCATATCCAGGATCTTAATGGGAGCTGTTTATGGAACACACTCTCAGGAAAAAAATTATACCATTAGGACTGAGGGTGTAGATCAGTGGTAGAGTGGTAGAAGGCTTGCCTATCGTGCCCAAGACCCTGGGTTTAATTCCCAGCAACAAAATCAATCAGTGAACAAATAACCATCCCAAAACAACAACCACAAAACAATGCTATGAAGGCCAACCTTCACTGCTTTAAAGGGCAAATCTGACTAAAACTCCCCACATGAAGACACCTCAGTGACCCCGTCATGCCAGGGGTGAACTGCAGGCTCCTCATGAGGACCCGCTTCTCACATCTCATGCTGGAGGCACATATGACTTTGGGTGGTTTGTGGAACCTGCTCTTCTCTAATGCTGCTGTTTTCCAGGGACACCATGTGGAAGCACACCCCCATCACTTCTCTGGCCACCTGGTTAACTCCTACTGCTCTGCAGCCTCTGTAGGTGGCTTTTCTAGCTCCATGCTCCTTAGCAGTCCTGCTTCTTTGTAGGAATATCATTGTCTTCCTCTCCTGCAATCCCTGTTTCCCATCTGCCTCCCCAGATGACTCAACAAGCTGAGCCCAGGAAATGGGTCAGTTTTGTATCTCTTGAAGTTGACACATGGTCAACCTGTAATAAATAACTTAAAGCAGGAAAAAATTGTGTTGTACCTCCTATATGTTTTTAGTTGTTTTAGAGGGTAGCACTGGGAATTGAACCCAGGGACACTTTACCACTGAGCCACATCCCCAGGCCTTTTATTTTGAGACAGGGACTTTTGCCAAGTTTCTCATGGCCACACTAAGTTGCTGAGGCTGGCCTGGAAGATGTGAGCCTACCTCCTCAGCCTCTCAAGATGTGAAGGTTACAGGCATGGGCCACCAAACACCGAATTGAGTCTCTATTTTGGGTTGTTTTTTGTATGGTGGTGATGGTGGTACTGGGGATTGAACTCAGGGGCACTCGGCCACTGAGCCAAGTTCCCAGCCCTATTTTGTGTTTTAAAGACAGGGTCTCACAGAGCTGCTTTGTGCCTGGCTGTTGCTGAGACTGGCTTTGAACTCGTGATTTTCCTGTCTCAGCCTCCAGAGTCTCAGGGATTACAGCCATGCCCCACCAAACCCCGCAGGAGTTTCTGGATTTTAAAGATCAGTTTTAATTACTGTTCAATTGTTAGTATTGGGGATTGAACCCTGGGGCACTTTACCAATAAGTTACATCCCCACTCTTCTTCTCTTTCTCCCTCTCCTCCTCTCCCCTTCCTCATCCTTCTCTCTCTCTTCCTCCTCCTTCTCAGTGGACCTACAATTGCTTTAAATACTCAATAAAATAAAAAAGTTCTTTCAAGTCTTGGAAGGGGACAAGAGAAAGGTAGGGATGGGGACACCACGACTGAAATCCATGCCCAAGCCCTGAAGCCTCACGTTTGTATCCTAGTGCTCAGTGTCAAGGGCCCAATAAATGGATCCAAATGGCTAATGGAAAAATGGAGACTGGTAGGCAATGGAACCCCACAAGTATGAAGATCATGGCCACCTTCCTATAAGGTCTGTTAACGACCTGGTGGGGGCGCGGGGTGTGTGTGTGTGTGTGGGGGGGTCGCCAACATCATGAGGCTTGGCGGCAGGGGCGGTGGAGAAGCCTCTCATTACCCCCGGGGCTCCAGGGCCATTCCTTTCTCCTCTCCCTGTACATTTATTGCACGTGTGTGCTGCCCTCCCTCTCCCCTCCTTTCCAGTTCCCATTGAGGACTTAGCTAAAAGCACTTTTTGTTCTCCAGCTCGAGGGTTAGACTCCAGAGACCCAGAATCGCAGCGCCTCTCGTGCGCCCCCACGTGGCCGTTTGAAGCCTCTATGGCTGCAGCTGGCAATGACACCCCAGCTGGAGGTCCTTGGAGAAGTTTGTGGGGATTTGTGGCCCCTGTCTGGACTCTACTCTACCCTGTGAAGATGCTTGAACTGGCACCCTCAGTTCTGCATGTCTTCTCCCAAAGGCCCCCCTCCTCATACCTGATTGGATAGAAAATATTATTGTAATTGCCTGGGACTGAAGCCTTTAAGCCAAATGTTTATGGGAGGCTCTAAAACAGTTATTTCCAACTCTGGCTGCACCTGAGAATCCTCTGAGGAGCTTAAAGAAAACAAAACAAAAATTCTTCATCTCTTCCTCTCTCTAGTTCCCATTTGAGTAGTCTGGTTTATAGCCTGGGCATGGGAATTTAAATTATCCCCAGGTGATTTTAATGCATAGCAGAGGCTATGAATCACTGTCCTGCCAGGTGTGGTGGCACAGGCTCCAGCTACTTGGAGCTGAATCAAGGGATCACAAGTTCAAGGTAAACAACTTAGTTGTTAGGTGCAGGACAAGCTGAGTAAGCTGTCTGCAGGGCATGCCAAACAAAGTTAGCTGCAGGATGACCTGGCCTCTCAAACCCTCTGTCTGGTTCTTTATCAACTATTTGCTTCAAGCCCAAATGCCCAAGCCCCGCTCAAGGCTGAACACTCAACCCCCTGCTCAAGGCTGAACATGTAACCCCCCTTGTGCCAACAAGGCAGCTTGCAGACCCAGAGACCTCATTAGATTTGGGCTATAAAAACTCCCTCCTGCCGGGCCCCTCTCCCTCTTGCTTTCTCTATCTCTCTTGCTCCCTCTTGCTTTCTCTGTCTCTCTTGTGTGCACTTCCCCCCCCCCTCTCTCTCTCTCTCTCTCTCTCTCTCTCTCTCTCTTCTCTTTCTCCCTTTTCTCCTTTGTTGCACTGCTGCAATAAAGATCTCTTGGTTGCTCTGAGTGTTGTGGTCACTTTTCTTTCATTGGTGCCGAAACCCGGGAGAGGGTTAAAACCCATTTTTGGGTCCCTCTTCCTTCAGAAGTGCCACTCACTGGACGACCTGAACCCATTTTCTTGATTACCAGAACTACATCCACCACCGGCCTTCAATTGGTGAGTTTCCCCTTCCTGGAGTCTTAAACCCAATGGTGGTGTCAGGAGGATTTGACCATTGATTGTCCAGCAAACCTCTTTGCCCCCTTGTGGGGTGGAAAACACCCCACCACAGCCTTCAAGGCTACAGTGGCCCTCAGGGACTCCTTCCTAGGGCAGATTAGACTCCTGGGTTCAAAATTATTCCCCTTCCCCTTCCCATCTGGTAGTTTACCAGCATAGGCTTTACAGGTCTCCCTCAAAGGACTGTGTAACCTCCAGGAACACATAACAGAGAACTGAACATCACACCCCACCCAGACCTTCATGGTCTCGGTGGCTCTCCTAAAGTCCTAATCCTCACCTTGAAGACTCGTCCACCAGAGAGAACCTTACCCTCCCCTTCCTCTCTCTTCCCCTGTCTCTCTCTTTCCCCTCTTTCCGGCCCTGAGAGTATCCGGCCTCTCCAGGAGGGGTCCCGAAAAGCCTTGGCCAAGGTCTCCCATGGCTCTGGCTCTGTCCAGGACAAGAGCTTTGACTGTCAGGATTCGGTGACTACCAATCTCTGCAGCTCGAACCTGCCACTAAGGCACTCCTGATTTTTGGCTCTAGCGGGGACGCCCCTTTTGCCAATAAATCAGTTTCCTCTTTCTCTCTTACACTATATTTGCGTCTCCTTCCCTCTTCCTATACTACGTTTGCATCTCCTTCCTTCTCCTCCATACTATGTTTGCGTCCTCTTCCCTCCTCCTTATACAATGTTTGCGACATGGGCAATATGTCCTCTCTGCTGGTCGACTCTCCCATACAATGCCTCTTGGATAACCTCAAAACCCTCTCCTTGACATCTGACATCAAACCCCCCAAATTGATCAAATATAGCACCCAGGCCTGGCCCACTTATGCTTTAGACAACCAAAGCAGATGGCCCCCTTTTGGGTCCCTGGATCCCTCCATTCTGAGGGATCTCTACAATTACTGTGAGCATTCGAAAAAATGGGTAAAGATCACTTTCTTCTTGCTCTGATCCAATCCTGCTCTCTGCACCTCTTGCAAATCTCTACAAATTCTTCTAGCTTGCAAACCAACTCCCCCAACCACCAATCCCCAATCTTGTCCTCCTCCAGACTCATCCACTTCTTTTGACCCTGCTAATGAACCTCCATCCTATCGCCTGTCTCGAATATATCCTCACCCTCAGCCTTCTGCCCCAGACTCTCCACCGTCACTCCCACCTCAGTAACCTGCTTTCTCCCCTCCAATTACTAGATTAAAAACCTACACCACCACCCTTCCTCAGACTGTTGCCCCCTTGCTGAGGTAGCAGTTACTGAAGGAATCCCTCCACCCACTCATTCCTCTCTTCTACTGTCAGCACCCACACCAGGTCCCATCAAGTCCTCTTAACAGCTAACAGAAAGCTCAAATGAGCTGAGGAGAGCCCTCAGACCCTTATCCAAGATCTGGTGAAAATAGCCTTTAAAGTTGCTTTGTTATCACTGAAAACAAGTTACTAAGAATTAAAGTCCCTTATAGGCTTTTTGGGATATTCATTCCTGTCTTCCCCTCTGCTCTACCTGTTCTGCTGCTCAAGTTTCCTTGCTAGGAAAATCCCAAACCCCTTTCCCATTATTCTTTTACATCTCCTTCTTCATTCTCAGATCCACTGGAGCTGCTCTCAGCCCCGTCTTCCTGTCTTCCCCCTCCCTACCCAGGCCCACAGAAAAGTATTAACTGACCTTCTCCAGCAATATTCACCATGGCTGATTTTAGGACTTTCAGCAAAAGAATCTCTACAAAAGAGTTCAGTGTAGATAAACTTCTTCTTTTCATGTTGCCCTGTTCTACTTGGCCAAACTTCTTCTTTTCATGTTGTCCTGTTCTACTTGGCCACTGGATGGAAAAATCAGCACTCCAAAAGTTAGACACCCTTTACTAATTTTTCACAAAATATGTAAACAAGGCCTCTGTCCTTGAGCTGGGCTTCACAGAGATGACTACATTTCTAAGATAAGGAAGTTACCAACTAGGCTCCATGGTGACAGCTGGCAAGGGGAGGAAAAAAAAAAAAGAAGCTCTCCCCCTCCCATGTGTCCTTGAAGGGTTAACTTGCCCAGAACAGAGGGAAAAAAATGTTTTTTGTGAACTTCTGCAGACTGTGAACTTCTGAGCCCCTCCCTTTACATGCTGGATGCAAAATTCTGAAACTACCTAAACTTGCTGTTCAGGGGATTAATTGATTATAGCAAAAGCTGTGCACTCTGAATCTGGCTGCAACCAAATATAACTGTTTCTCTATCTTTGCTGCTATCTTAGGTGCCTTGCCTTGTCTGTCCCTACAACAATATAATTCTATAGACTTAAACATTGTTTATGTTTTCATGAAATGATCAACAGATGTGATTAATTGTGTACTGCAAATAACAAAATATCTCTTATTAAAATGGAATAATTTACCTAAATTCAGAAATTTACAAGGATTAGTTCAAAGTATGAATAAAGAGGAGTTAACAGATAGGAAAAAGAAATTAGAAGGTTCTAAGTATGGATTTAATAGAAGGAAAAGGTGTTCATGGATAAGAGAGTCTATTAAGTAAATAAGAGTGTTTAAGCAAATGATAAGAAGCTCTATGTATGATGGCTATATAGGTTTAAGTGATAAAGAAGGTCTATATATGTTGGTTATATATGTAAGTTTTTTGAGCAAGTAATCTTGAAGGAATTAAGCATTATACAACTATGGTTAAACAGCAACTGTTATTTTGCAATATTGTAATATGTTATTTCTTTAAGAGCTAAACTTGATCAATATAAAAACAGCAAAGAACCCAACATGGTGGCGGGCAGGAAGGCAGCACTTTCAGTACCTCCTCAATAACAGGGTCAGAGAGTCGCATTAATACGTTCAGATTCTACCTGCTGAGAAACTTCTAGCAAAATTCCGCTGAAGTGAGACCTGCTGGTGAATTTGAAGGATTATTGGAGGTGACAATTTGCCCCAGACGAGTGAATCTCTGCCACATGGCGTGGAGGTCCAGACCCGCCACCCGCTGCTGCTGCACAGCGACCAGCCTCTGAGGCCGCGGCGCAGGGACCCTATGAAGAGGTCTCTAACCAAGCCTTCATGAAATAGCAAACCCAGAACCAATACCAACCGAGAGTAGGTCAGACCAGAGATAGGCCAGACCCACCCCTCCCTTCGGACACTCCGGCAAGGAGCCTGGGGCCTGCCATAGCAGAGAGGTGACATCACCAGAATTCAGCAGACGGGATTCCTTCCCAGCGGAATTGGCTTTGGCAGGATTGAGAGACTCCCAGGAGCTGCCTTACAGGGATTGCTGCCGGCTCAGAGGGCACAGCTCCGCCTACTGGAAGAGAAGAAAATGGATCTCTAAGACTTCATTTTTTTTTAAATTTCTATTTTATTAGTTTTTTTCTCCCCTTTTCCTTCCTTCTTTCTTTCCCTTTTCAAGTTTTATTGTTCTTTCCATTCTCCTCTATTCTATTTATCTCTCTCTCACTCTTTCTTTTTAAGAGCACCTTCCTTCCCCTTCCCCCCCAACTTTCATCCCAATTACGTGTAATTGTCTAAATGCAAATAGGTGATTGTTTTGAGGCTGTCTATAGGGCTCCTAAATACCTAGCTATTACCAAACACCCTGATCCAATCACCTGTTAATATCCCCCTTCAGTAGAGCAATCTTCCAAAGTAGCCAAGACATACTAACCTTCATACCATCATAGCACCTAACCTAAACATAAAGTCCCAAGACCAAACAACAAATCACTATATACATACAGAATCCGTAAGCCTTTTATGAATTGAATGAATCAGCTTTAAAGCACAATAAAGCCCAACATTTCTAGGCATCGTCTCCCACCACAAAGGAGAGACCACAGAGATATACAAAACCAAAACAAATTTATAGGAGAAAACAGAAATGCAGCAGTTAAACAGAGTTGGAAAGCAATGTGAACACCATGAAAAAACAAGGGAAAAAAGGATTACAAACAATGCAGGACAACTTAAATTTACAGGAGAACCTAGAGGCATCAGAAAAATGGACAGAGAAAAAACTCAAGGCATACCTGACTCAGATGGAATGGAATCTTAGAGAAGTCATTAGACAGCAAGTCGAAACAATGAAAGAATACTTTGAAAACGAATTGCATAAGCAAATTCAAAATGCAAAGGATGAACTCTACCAGGAGATAGAGATTATAAAAAAAATCAAACAGTAATCCTAGAAATGCAGGAAACCATAAACCAAATTAAAAACTCAAATGAGAATATTACAAATAGACTAGATCAAATAGAAGTCAGAACATCAGATAATGAAGACAAAGTTTATTAACTCGAAAAGAATATAGTCAATGCAGAAAGGATGTTAAGAAATCACGAGCAATCCATACAAGAGATATGGGATGTCATTAAAAAAAAAAAAAAACAAACTTGAGAGTCATTGGGATAGAAGAAGGAATAGAGGTTCAAACCAAAGGAATGAACAATCTGTTAAATGAAATAATCTTATAAAACTTCCCAGATATGAAAGATGGAATGGATTGCCAAATCCTGGAAGCCTACAGGACCCCAAACATACAAAACCATAATACACCAACTCCAAGACACATAATTATGAAGACATCTAACATACAGAACAAGGAGAGAATATTAAAAGCTACAAGAGAAAGGAGGCAGATTACACTCGGGGGTAAACCAATTAGGTTAACTGCTGATTTTTCATCACAGACATTGAAAGCAAGAAGATCCTGGAACAACGTATTTCAAATGCTGAAAAATAATGGATTCCAACCAAGAATACTGTATCCAGCAAAATTAAGCTTCAGATTTGACAATGAAATTAAAATATTTCACGATAAACAAAAGTTAAAAAATTCGCAGCCAGAAAACCAGCACTGCAAGGCATTTTGAGCAAAACACTACAAGAAGAGGAATTGAAAAACAGCACCCAAAATTAACAGTGGGAGGTAACTCAGTAAATGGGGGGGAAATAACCAAGGAGGAAAAACTACCCAAATTAAAATAAATAAATAAATAAGCATGACTGCAAGTACAAACCATATCTCAATAGTAACCCTAAATGTGAATGGCTTAAATTCACCAATCAAGAGACATAGGCTAGTAACCTGGATTAAAAAAACAGATCCAACAATATGCTGCCTTCAGGAGACTCATATGATAGGAAAGGACATACACAGGCTGAAGGTGAAAGGTTGGGAAAAATCATACCACTCACATGGTCCTCAGAAGCAAGCAGGTGTGGCCATACTCATATTGAATAAAATCAACTTCAAACCTAAGTTAATCAAAAGGGATAAAGAAGGACACTATATACTGTTAAAAGGAACCATTCACCAACAAGACATAACAATTATCAATATGTATGCACCAAACAATGGTGCTGCAATGTTCATAAAACAAACTCTCCTCAAATTCAAGAGTCAAATAGACCACAACACAATAATTATGGGTGACTTCAACACACCACTCTCTCCATTGGACAGATCCTCCAGACAAAAGCTGAATAAAGAAACTATAGAACTTAATAACACAATCAATAACTAGACTTAACCAACATATATAGAATATATCAACCATCATCAAGTGGATACACGTTCTTCTCAGCAGCACATGGATCCTTCTCAAAGATAGACCATATATTATGCCATAGGGCAACTCTTAGTAAATATAAAGGTGTGGAGATAATACCATGCATCTTATCTGATCATAATGGAATGAAACTGGAAATCAATGATAAAAGAAGGAAGGAAACATCCTGCATCACCTGGAAAATGAACAATATGTTACTGAACGATCAATGGGTTACAGAAAACATAAAGGAGGAAATCAAAAAAATTCTTAGAGATAAATGACAATACAGACACAACATATCGGAATCTATGGGACACAATGAAAGCAGTTCTAAGAAGGAAATTCATTGCCTGGAGTTCATTCCTCAAAAAAAGAAAAAAACAACAAATAAATGAGCTCACTCTTCATCTCAAAACCCTAGAAAAGGAAGAGAAAAACAACAGCAAATGTAGTAGAAGGCAAGAAATAATTAAAATCAGAGCAGAAGTCAATGAAATTGAAACAAAAAAAAAAACCATTGAAAAAATTGATAAAACTATAAGTTGGTTCTTTGAAAAAATAAATAAGATCGACAGACCCTTAGCCATGCTAACAAAGAGAAGAAGAGAGAGAACTCAAATTACTAACATACGGGATGAAAAAGGCAATATCACAACGGACACTACAGAAATACAGAAGATAATTAGAAATTATTTTGAAACCCTATATTCCAATAAAATAGAAGATAGCGAAGATATCAATAAATTTCTTAAGTCATATGATTTGCCCAGATTGAGTCAGGAAGATACACACAATTTAAACAGACCAATAACAAAGGAAGAAATAGAAGAAGCCATCAAAAGACTACCAACCAAGAAAAGCCCTGGACCGGATGGGTATACAGCGGAGTTTTACAAAACCTTCAAAGAAGAATTAATACCAATACTTTTCAAGTTATTTCAAGAAATAGAAAAAGAAGGAGCTCTTCCAAATTCATTCTATGTGGCCAACATCACCCTGATCCCGAAACCAGACAAAGACACTTCAAAGAAAGAAAACTACAGACCAATATCGTTAATGAACTTAGATGCAAAAAACCTCAATAAAATCCTGGCGAATTGAATACAAAAGCATATCAAAAAAATTGTGCACCATGATCAAGTAGGATCATCCCTGGGATGCAAGGCTGGTTCAATATACAGAACTCAATAAATGTTATTCACCACATCAATAGACTTAACAATAAGAACCACATGATCATCTTGATATTTGCAGAAAAAGCATTCGACAAAGTACAGCATCCCTTTATGTTCAAAACACTAGAAAAACTAGGGATAACAGGAACTTACCTCAACATTGTAAAAGCTATATATGCTAACCTCAGGCTAGCATCATTCTAAATGGAGAAAAACTGAAGGCATTCCCTCTAAAATCTGGAACAAGACAGGGATGCCCTCTCTCACCACTTCTATTCAATTTAGTTCTCGAAATACTACCCAGAGCAATTAGACAGACAAAAGAAATTAAAGGCATAAAAATAGGAAAAGAAGAACTTAAATTATCACTATTTGAGGATGATATGATACTATATCTAACAGATCCAAAAGGGTCTACAAAGAAACTACTAGAGTTAATAAATGAATTCAGCAAAGTGGCAGGATATAAAATCAACACTCATAAATCAAAGGCATTCCTGTATATCAGCGACAAATCCTCTGAAATGGAAATGAGGACAACCACCCCATTCACAATATCCTCAAAAAAAAAATAAAATATTTGGGAATCAACCTAACAAAAGAGGTGAAAGATTTATACAATGAAAACTACAGAACCCTAAAGAGAGAAATAGAAGAAGATCTTAGAAGATGGAAAAATATACCCTGTTCATGGATAGGCAGAACTAACATCATCAAAATGGCGATATTATCAAAAGTTCTCTATAGGTTTAATGCAATGCCAATCAATATCCCAATGACATTTCTTGTAGAAATAGATATAGCAATCATGAAATTCATATGGAAAAATAGAAGACCCAGAATAGCAAAAGCAATTCTAAGCAGGAAGTGTGAATCAGGAGGTATAGTGATACCAGAGTTCAAACTGTACTACAGAGCAATAGTAACAAAAACAGCATGGTACTGGTACTAAAACAGGCGGGTGGACCAATGGTACAGAATAGAGGACACAGAGACCAATCCACAAAATTACAACTTTCTTATATTTGATAAAGGGGCTAAAAGCATGCAATGGAGGAAGGATAGCATCTTCAACAAATGGTGCTGGGAAAACTGGAAATCCATATGCAACAAAATGAAACTGAATCCCTTTCTCTCGCCATGCACAAAAGTTAACTCAAAATGATCAAAGAGCTTGATATCAAGTCAGAGACTCTGCATCTGATAGAAGAAAAAGTTGGCTATGATCTACGTATTGTGGGGTCGGGCTCCAAATTCCTTAATAGGACTCCCATAGCACAAGAGTTAATAACAGTAATCAACAAATGGGACTTACTCAAACTAAAAAGTTTTTTCTCAGCAAGAGAAACAATAAGAGAGGTAAATAGGGAACCTACACCCCGGGAACAAATTTATACTCCTCACACTTCAGCTAGAGCCCTAATATCCAGAGTACACAAAGAACTCAAAAAATTAAACAATAAGATAACAAATAACCCAATCAACAAATGGGCCAAGGACCTGAACAGACACTTCTCAGAGAAGGACATACAATCAATCAACAAGTGCATGAAAAAATGTTCACCATTTCTAGCAGTCAGAGAAATGCAAATCAAAACCACCCTAAGATACCATCTCACTTCAGTAAGATTGGCAGCCATTATGAAGTCAAACAACAACAAGTGCTGGCAAGGATGTGGGGAAAAGGGTTCACTTGTACATTGCTGGTGGGACTGCAAATTGGTGTGGCCAATTTGGAAAGCAGTATGGAGATTCCTAGGAAAGCTGGGAATGGAACCACCATTTGACCCAGCTATTCCCCTTCTCGGTCTATTCCCTGAAGACCTTAAAAGAGCGTACTATAGGGATACTGCCACATCGATGTTCATAGCAGCACAATTCACAATAGCTAGACTGTGGAACCAACTTAGATGCCCTTCAGTAGATGAATGGATAAAAAAATGTGGCATTTATACACAATGGAGTATTACTTTGCACTAAAAAGTGGCAAAATCATGGAATTTGCAGGGAAATGGATGGCATTAGAGCAGATTATGCTAAGTGAAGCTAGCCAATCCCCAAAAAACAAATGCCAAATGTCTTCTTTGATATAAGGAGAGCAACTAAGGACAGAGCAGGGAGGAAGAGCATGAGGAAAAGATTAACATTAAACAGAGACGAGTGGTGGGAGGGAAAGGGAGAGAGAAGGGAAATTGAATGGAAATGGAAGGAGACCCTCATTGTTATACAAAATTACACATAAGAGGTTGTGAGGGGAAAGGGGAAAAAAAAACCAAGGGAGAGAATTTAATTACAGCAGATGGGGTAGAGAGAGAAGATGGGAGGGGAGGGGAAGGGGGATAGTAGGGGATAGGAAAGGTAGCAGAATACAACAGCCACTAATATGGCAGTATGTAAAAACGTGGATGTGTAACCGATGTGATTCTGCAATCTGTATTTGGGGTAAAAATGGGAGTTCATAACCCACTTGAATCAAATGTATGAAGGATGATATGTCAAGAGTTTGTAATGTTTTGAACAACCAATAAAAAAATAATTAAAAAAATAAAAACAGCAATGTAATTGTGGTACTATTACTTTTCTTTGTATATTAAATGTGTTCATATTTTCCAGGTATATAAGTCTTTAAGATAGAAGCTTTAAAAAAGTTATATCAAGCTGATGTTCTCCAAAAGGTTGCATGGTAATTTTAGGCTTATAAAAATAATATATTGGAGATTTATTTATATCATTTAATGTTCTATAACTGGACCTGTTATCAATAAGATTAATATAAAGTTCTATACACTGGGTACAATTTAAATGTAATATCATATTGTGTTCGCTAGTATTCATGTGACATTAAGCAGCAATATATGTAAACTTTATTTAAAAAAAAAAAAGATCAACTTCAATACTAGAACACTTTACTTAAGATTTATAAAGAGCCCTGGCTTACCTGAGATAAGGCTGTGCCTTCCATCTTACTACATGTCAGAATGACTCCAAAGTAGGCCAAACTTCAGCTAAAGCCCAGTACTCTTAATTTAAGGTGAAACTGACTTTGCTGGATGTTTAAGATCAAGACTTAAACTTAAATTAAAATGGCCAAGAAAACCAATATTTGGCTCTTGCCCTCTGAGTCATTCTGAAATCCAGGGAACAGGGAACTTCTCTAAAGTGCTTTGCAACTCTAGGTCACATAACCTCCTGATCAGGGAGATTATTGAGACCACTGGAGAATGAAAAGCCAATCAGTGCACTTGCTGTGAATAGGAGGGTCATTAGAGACAAGAGACATCCCTGATGCTTCCAAGGGAAGCCACGCGGTCAAGCAAGACCTGGACCCATCCTAGTGCAAATGGAACTAGAAGAACTAAGAAGCTGTTCTCAAGTTCCCCCACAAATGACCCTTATGGGAACTCAGCTGACTCTTAACAATAGATAGAAACAAGGTCAATTTTGACTAGCTTGATCTTAAATACCTACCAAAACCAGTTAAGCCAAAACACAGTCATTCCTGGGGGTAATGAAGGACAAAGAACAGCTAGAAAAGAGGAGACAGCAACTAGGCCAACAGGCTCCATGAGGAATGTTCAGTCAAGTATGGCCTTGGCTTCTTCCCCTCGCAGGACCCCTATTAGTCCTCTTTATGTTTCTCCTAATAGGACCATGTCTATTAAATTGTCTACAGAAGTTCCTGCAAGATCAGATACACAAATTCACCAACCAGTCAGTCAATCAACTACTTCTTTAAGACTACCAGCCCCTGATGCCCAAGACAGGGACCTATGACTCATGACCAACTCCTCTGGCTCCAGAGACTCTGCCCCCACCTAAAACCCTCCCTAACCCCTTTTCCAGGTTTTACAACCCTTCTTTCACTTCCTAGGAATGAGAACTACTCTCCAGCAGGTCCACTCTGCTTGTTCAGTCTGCTCTACAGTATCCCCACAAGGAAGCATCAAACCTAAACTCCCCACACAACAGATGAGGAGCCACCCACCAGGCAAAGACTAGTAGATCAACTTCACTCATGTGCCTAGGCACAAAAAGCTTCACTACCTACTTACTTTGTTTGATACTTTTCAGGTTGGATAGATGCCTTCCCTCCATCCAGGGAAACACCATTGCCTCCATCCTCATTGAGGAGATCATTCCCAGGTTCGAACTTCCCGCCTCCATCCAGTGAGACAATGGTCCAGCTCTCACTTCTCAGGTTGTTCAACTAGTCTCCAAAGGCCTCAACATCACTTGGAGGCTCCACATCTCCCACCAACCCCAACGCTTGGGTAAGGTTGAGAGGCCTAACGGCATTCTCAAAGATCATCTCACTAAACTTGCTATTGAACTTAGGCTCTCCTGACCCAATCTCCTGCCGTTGGCCCTCACCTGATTTCAGGCAGCCCCATAGAGCTCCCTCAGGCCTTAGCCCCTTTGAGCAATTCTATGGATGCCCTTTCTTAACCACCCAAAGCTTTACAGTCACTCCTCCTCTCCTGTGCCCTACCTGCCCTATCTCACACTTCTAACAAACTCCTAAGGGAACATGCAGACCGATGCCTTCCTGTGCCATTTATTGCCTCAATCCCAGCACAACCACAAACTGAATTGGACTCTCTTCAACTCAGTGACTCAGTCTTACTTCAAGAACTGCATTCTCAATCATTGGAACCTCAATGGACGGGACCACATACAATCATACTTACTACCCCAATGGTGAGCAAGCTTTACCAGAGATTGAACCCAGGTTGCTTAAGCACTGAACCACATCCCCAGCCCTTTTTTGTGTTCTATTTAGAGACAGGGTCTCACCCAGTTGCTTAGGGCTTAGCTAAATTGCTGAAACTGGCTTTAAATTGCATCCTCCTGTCTCAGCCTCCTAAGTTACAGGGTTTACAGGCCTGGGCCATGGTGCCAGCCTCCAGCTTCATTATAATGCTCTCTGAGCCCATGACCTGCAATGTGAGGAACCCTATGCTCTTCTCAAGCAACCTGTCTGTTACACCAATCAACTCTGATAAATGTGTAAAGTGACCCAGAATCAGTGTTCTGAACTTTTCATAGGGTGATTAGGTAGAAGTTGTTTGGAGTTCACAGCAAGAGAGATCTTGTGAAAAGCAAAGATATTCAAGACAATCAGAGTCTTGGGGCCTGGAATCCTCTTCTTGAGAACACAGGGAGGGATGTGGTCTTTCCTAGTAGGGTTTGAGTTGGACAATGTTCTGCATAGAACAGTGAGGACCCCTGGAAATGTCACTTACTTTTTTAGTTGTACTTGGGCACAATAGCTTTGTTTTATTTATTTATCTTTATGTTGTGCTAAGGATTGAACCCAGGGCCTTGCATGCACTAGGCCAGCACTCTACCACTGAGCACAACCCCAGCCCCTTTCCTGTCTTTTTGGAGTGACCATAAATGATGGCATAACTGTCAAGAACTGTGAAGTACCTGGGATTTCATCTTTTTTTTTCTTTGTACAAGGCATTGACACAGGGGTGCTTAACCACTAAGCAACATATCAGCCCTTTCTTCTTTTTTTATTTTTAGTTTTAGATGCACAGAATCTTTGTTTTGTTATTTATTTATTTATGTGATGCTGAGGATCAAACCCAGTGCCCCACATGTGCAAGGCAAGTGCTCTACCAGTGAGCCACAACCCTAGCCCCTCTCAGTCCTTTCTTCTTTTTTATTTTGAGACAGGGTCTTGTGAAGTTGAGGAGGCTGACCTCAAATTTGAGATCATCTTGCCTCATCCTTTTATCTCTTGTAATGGGCAGTAGGAGAGTCTGACCCTGCTTTATAAGAAGATACCACTTCTATGTTCCAGGGCTGTTTGCTATACAAACACCCTAAATTGGGTGCACATGCCTGTCATCCCAGCAACTCAGGAAACTGAGTGAGGCAGGAGGAT
Source organism: Marmota monax (assembly GCF_021218885.2). Classification (NCBI taxonomy): domain Eukaryota; kingdom Metazoa; phylum Chordata; class Mammalia; order Rodentia; family Sciuridae; genus Marmota; species Marmota monax. Next base: position 10,689,051 of record NW_026692907.1, on the reverse strand, counting down.
GGCAATCTGAGGCCAGCCTGGATAACTTAGTGAGAGTCTCAAAATAAAATAAGGAAAAGGATTGGGGATGTAGCTCAGTGGCAGAATGCTCCTGAGCTCATGGGTTCAATCACTAGTACCAGAAAAATTAAAAAGAAAAAAGAGAATAAGCAGGTAATATCGAGTCTAGATATGCAGAAAGGTAAGAAACCCCATGGAAAACTGACTCCCGACAATATTCTCAGAGGCACTGTTCCACACTCCCCCAACACAACTGCAGAGAGGGACCTAACCTGATGGCAAAACCACTTTGGACATTTTGTCCATCCAATAGCCATCCTCCTGATAGCCACACAGAGATATTGGTAGATCACTTTCTGATTTTCAAAGTATTTTCACTCACTTATAACTCCTATTCCACAAGACTCTCTATAGCTATTTTCATTTTAGATTTCATTTTAGATAATATTCTTCCCATGAATGTGAATTTTTCTCTACCTGGCCTCTTGCAAGAGGGATGCTCAGCAGTGATCAAGGCCAACCTATTCTTATTCCAGAGGAAACACATGTGCTCTAGGAGAGAAAGGGATTTTCCCTAGCTCTCCCAACAAGGGATGGGAATTCATAGCTGCAGCTGTCACCTGTGGCTACCCTGGGGCCTCTACATATGAGGACAGGTGGAGAGGCCATGTAAAATGGAATGGAGTGGAGAGTCTCCTAGGAATAAGCTACTTTTTTGTCTTTGTATCTCTATGGTCAGTGCAGAGCCCAGCGACCACTAGGACTCTGTAAATGACCACTGAATTGTGTGTGGAGTGTATTGATCTGGACCACAAAGACGGTGAGGGAAGAAGGGACCCAGAGTCAAGCAGAGGGGCAGAAGGGAGGGCAAGCTGCAAATGCCATTTGAATTAACTAACAGTTGGGGAGAGGGGTCTGGATGGAAACTCACAGTTGGGTTCATCCAGTGAACAAGCATTACCTTGGGGCTGAGTAGAACACACCAAAAATTCATACAGGCTTCTCTGGAAAGATGCGTCTGGGTTTCAAAGAAGTGGGGGACCAGGACATGTAGTAATGCACACCACAAACTGGGCAATTGACATACACCATCTCCAACCTGCATGAAGACCCTGACAGGTAACACATGCCCAGGGCTTGCTGAGGACCCCGTTCTCACCACAAGTCCACCAGACCAAGAATGCTGGTCATTCCTGTCTTCCCTGATCAGGGAGAGATATGGAGGATATCTTGCACAAATTCATGTGGGTCTTAAGTGACAGAGCCTGGATTTTTCTGATTCGAAGCCCCCTTTCTTTTTTCAAAGCCCCAGGGCACTGAACAGGGCAGCAGAATGCACAGGGACTACAGATTGGAGTTGTAATCAGCCAGCACAGCAGCAAACTCATCCTCAGCACTTTTTAGACATGGCATTCAGAGCCACAAGGAATCTGAAAGGAAGGAAAACACAGTCTTTGCCTGATTCTTTCCATCTTACGAAGCCCAGTATCCCATCAGAGAGAAAGCGCTGACCTGCCTGGAATGCAGGAGAACCACAGGGGCAAAATATAATCAATTCAGGCTGGGGTTGTGGCTCAGTGGTAGAGCACTCACCTAGCATGCGTGATGTACTGAGTCCAATCCTCCGCACCCCATAGAAATAAAGATATTGTGTCCACCAATATCTAAAAAATAAAATATTAAAATATATATATATATATATATATATATATATATATAAAATAAATTCTTGTAAGAGGACTATAGGAAAATATCAACATGTAAATAGTGTATACAAGGAAGATGAGAACAGGAAAGAGTAAAATGAATCAGACATAACTTTCCTTCCTTCACATATGAATACACAACCAGTGTAACTCCCCGTCATGTACAACCACAAGAATGGAAAGGTACACTCCTTATATGTATAGTATGTCAAAATATGCTCTAGTGTCATGAGAAATTAAAAAGAACAAATAAAAAATTTTTAAATAGTATGTATAAGAAAATTTATGGGAAATAAGATAGTGTTCATTTTTAATCAGAAAAATTACCACCACACGTTATTCTAATTACATTCTTTATCTTATGTGATTCCCACAAAAGTCCTGTGAGATACACACAGAAAGTCCATTCATTTGTAAACAAAGTTAGGATACAGGGAAGGCAGTGAGGCAGCTCGGGTTCCATGCTGGTGGCTGGCAGAGCTGGAGATAGGACTCTTATTCTGATTCTCTTGCTGTGTCCACCCGTGATCACAGAGATGTCAACAACTACAGATTAGAAATAGCCACAGGGACATGAGATCTTCTTGAAACAAAGGCTTCTGGGTATCATTAATCTAAAAAGGCCAGAAGGGTGGAGCAGACCAAGTCTTCCTGGGGTAGGCTGGGCCAGGGCAGTGATAGGAAGGCAGGCCTCTGAAGCACTCAACCTTCATCTCCCCCATGGCTCCACATATATCAGTGCTGGGTGCTAGGTACTGTGGAGACAGAGACAAAGATGACAGTCCCTGCCAACAACTCTACAGTCCTTGAGAACAGAAGAGATTCATAAGCTGTGATGCCCAGTGTGATGAATCCCACCTGTGTTGGTGGTGGCTGGTTGGAAAGCCTTTAGAGCAGATGGAGTACCTGACTAGCACCCTGGGGAAGTAGAATTCTGCCAGACAGAGAAGGAAAGCCACATTGGAAGGAATGGTCATTTTCTTGAGGAGTCCCTGCTGAGCACCCCGGCACTGGCAGCATCCTCACCATATCCCCCTTGCCCTGTGTGCAGGGAGGCCAGACCACCCTGTTGCTGGGGGTCAGTTACGACCAGGAGGACATGGTCCAAGTTCTACTGAGCTGCCAGGCAGAGGTCAACCTGCAGGATCACAATGGATTTTGGGCTCTCGTGCTGGCCTGTCACCATGGCAATGCCGACCTGGTGCACCTGCTCCTGGCCCACTCGGCCTGTGACAGCAGCCTGACAAGGTGAGACTTATGGACAGTTAACAAGTAGGTTAGTGTTTAACTTCTGGTCCTGAAAAGTGCCTTGATGGCCAACAGAATCCAAGAAACCACTGTGATAGTAAAAGCAAATGTGACTCCATTTTGTTTTGTGACTCCATTCTGTAAAACAACCATTCCAAGTACAAGGGTCATGACTGGGACAAGATGTTCTTTTCCTTTTGCTATAGAAACCCAAGAACATGGAACTACCTAATGGAGCATTGTTTCTGTAACTAGGGTAACGGGGCTCTGTTTCTCTAACTGGGGTGATTGGGCTAACTGTGATTGGTTAGGCTTCCCACTTGACTGCACTCTCCCACTTCTGTAACCTGGATTTCTTGCATTGGCTAGACCCCCGAACAACCCTATTGTGGTTTTCAGGCTTATACCAAGTGCCCTTGCAATTTTTCAGGGCTGATAAGGGGAACAACTTTACATTCTGGTCATTTGTCACTGGTGTGCTTTCAATAAAGTCTTGATTCGATTATATGTGAGTGGTCTGGAAGTCAGTTTATGAAACCCCGGGACAAAGCTTTAACTATAACACCATATGGTGGTAGCAAGAAAAAATCAACAAGGCTGTTGTAGATTTAAATAAGGCAATACTGTGCTTGGAGCCAGACGCCTGGGAAACCTACAGCTCTGAGCAACTGGATGAAGGAGCAAACTTTACAGAGTCATCTCTCATAATTAAACTGGAAATACCTCTCTGATACTGATCCACTCTGAAAGCTGGCCCATTCCACCGAGCCAGCCTGCAAAGTCACCCTTTTAAACCCATGTTTCTTAAATAAAGGTCTCAGTATGGTGAGCACATTGATGACGACAAGGACGACGAGGATGACGACAACAACGAAAACTAACCTGTGCCAAAATCATTTAAACCCCACGATGACTTTCTGAGGTTGATATATAGCTGCTGCCAATTTGCTAGAGGAAACCGAGGTCCCAAAAGGTAAGATGCATGGGGTAAAGTACCCAAGATCACACAGCTGGTGGAACCCACCTCCCTTGAACTCCTGAGCCCAACATCCAGCTCTTCCATCATCCTAGTTTTTGTCCCATGGAAGCGACATGTCTCTAGATCACAGGTGAATCTTCTGCACCTTTCAGAGAGCCTACTGCATATCAGCAAATGAATCAATATCTGAATAAGTGAACCCCAATGTTTGGAGACCAATCATCATAAAGTACAGGAGCTTTGAGCTTAAGCCCAGTACAGGGGGAAAAAAAATGCAAATTGCTTTGGGCAGTGGGAGCCAATGAAAAATTTCTGAATAGTGGGGCCATTTGTTTTGATTTACTTCTTCTGATGATCACAGGGGGAGACTGGAAGCAAAGGGATCAGTGGGAAGTTTCTTATGAGACACTGGGTATAGAGCAATTTGGGTGGGGATGAAGACAGAGCCCTGCAGGAAAGGAATCAGGAACTGGGGCATGCCAAGATGGGGTGACATACCCATGGAGAGGCATCAGAAATGGGTGACAGGAGAATGGTGGTACCATTGTCCACCATATCTATGTTCTCTTCCTCCTTAGTAATACAACTCGCAAATTATAGCTGGGCACATAACCACCCAGGGGACAGACACCATTTCCCAGCCCCACTTGAGTTTGGTGTGGCCAAGCAACTAAGTTATGGCTAATGAGCTCTTAACAAGGCAATGGAGGTAAATTCTGGCTCCTGCACTTAAAGTGAAGGGGATGCATTTTCCCCCTCTGACTGGCTGGAATATGGTAACCAGAGCTTGATCCATGAAGATGAGGCCCACACCTGAGGGATGATGGAACAGTGAGTCAGAAGCAGCCTCGTCCCCATCCAATCTGCTCTGGACTACTCATTCCCTATTTGATATTTGAGCAAGGAATAATACTCTAACTTGTTTAAGACACTGTACATTTGGATCTCTGTTGAGTTGGACAAATGTCCTCAGAACCCTGTGGCAATCTCAAGGGTCTAATGCTATACCATAAGTTGACTTCATCATTGAAAAGCTTAGGAAAGCCTTTTGGAAGGAGCACCATGGCAAAGCTAGGTACAGTGGATGTCTCCTTCTGGTACCATCCCCTGTTCATGCCCACAGTAAAAGCACTCAGCCCAAAGACCTGTAGAAAGGGGTCATCTGACAGATGCCTGAATAGAAAATGGGTCCCCTAAAGTAGCCAGTAAACCAGTGAGTTTGAAATGACGTGGTGTGGAAATCGATGCAAAGCCATTGAATTATCTGAGCTTTTTGAAAACAAAAACATGTAGAGTTTCAGGCAATAATGGTAGATTATTGTCAGAGAGTGCAACCACAGAGTGCAAGAGACATGAGGACAGAAGCATGAGTAGAGGTCAAGACAATTTGAAGGTAGGAGCAAGAAGGAACTAGGAGTGGGCATCAGATCAAGAGCAAAGAATAAGCTTATGGAGTAGCTGCCTCCTGGACTACCTACCAAGTTCCCCTGGCCTGGAAACCTCCCTTCCTAGACCCATCCCTCATCCCAGGACTGTACCAGTAAGCTGCCATGTTCCTGCAAGAGAACTAACTTGGCCTCTGGCCCCCAGAAAACAGGTACCAGACATTACCTGTGCCAATCAGAAACTTAGGAGCTGGGATTTAGAAGAGGGCTTCAGCTCCCTTCTGGTGTCCAGGTTGTAACATGTGGATCTCAGAAGCTACTGGTGCCAGGGTCAGCCATGTGGGCTGAGGGTCACAAGGAACTCTTCAGATGGAAAGACTGGAGCAGATGCTCAGAGCAGAGCAGTGGTGAGAGACTACTTCCTGATGTGACCAGGTCAACCCTTGCTCCATGAAGGCTCCAATGCATACCTCCCTTGCCTTCAGTAACTGCCCTAGGTGAGTGTCTTTCCCATGCCCCCTCTGGGTATGCAGCCTGCGGACGCCAACCAAGGCCTGGTGTCTACTCAGATGTCTCAGGGTTTGGATCCCAGTTGGGCCACTTGGCCATTCAGGCTCTTGAAACATATCATTCTACCATCCCCTTCCACTCACCCTCTCCTCCCCCCTCTCCCCCCTCCTCTCTGCTCAAAACTGGGATGGCAGTTCCTCCTCTGTCCTTGCAAGCATTTAATTAGCTAGAACACTCAGCACAGTGCTTGGCTCAGGGCAGAGCTCTGCAGAGAGCTTTCCCTTCCCCTAGACCTGGCCATGTGCTTAGCAGCTTGACCTCCCCAGGTCCACCAGCCCTTCACATCTGAGGGCTTCATATCTGTGGATTCAACCAACTGTGAATTGAAAGATGTATTTCATGTGTACTAAACACATACAGGGTATTTTTCTTCTCATGAATCCCTCCACAATATAGTAGAACAACTACTTACATAGCACTTACATTGCATTAGGTATAAGTAATGTAGAGACAATTTAAAATATACGAGAGCCTGGTGTGGTGGTGTATGCCTATAATCCCAGAGGCCCAGGAAGCTGAAGCAAGAGGATCATGAGTTCAAAGTCAGCATCAGCAACTCAGCGAGGTACTAAGCCACTTAAGCAACTAAGCAAATCTTGTCTCTCAGTGGTTAAGAACCCCTGGGTTCAATCACTGGTGAAAGAAAGAGAGAGAGAGAGAGAGAGAGAGAGAGAGAGAGAGAGAGAGAGAGAGAGAGAGAATGAATATAGGAAGTTCAATCCATAGCACTTCAAAATAAATAAATTAAGAAAGTGTCGGGTGGTGGGAAGGTTATATGCAAATACTATACATTTTGTTTGTTCATTTGTCTTTCTTTTCTGGTGTTGAGGGTTGATCCCAGGGCTTCAAACATGCAAGATAAATGCTGTACCACTACTGAGCCCTGACATTTTTAAAAATTAATTTTTATTTATTTATTCTTTTTTATTCCAAAAACACAACTTTTCATTTCTATGGTTGTACATGATGTAGAATTAAATCATTTGTGCATTCATACTCATACATAGGGGTAATAATGTCCATATCATTCTACCATCTCCCCCCGACTCACCCTCCCCTTCCCTCCCTCCCTTCCTTCCCCTCTGTTCAATCCAGAGTTCCTTCTTCCCTTGCTCCCTGCCCATTATGGATCAGCATCCTCTTAGAGAAAACATTTGGCCTTTGGATTTTGGGGATTGGCTTGCTTCACTTCATATGATATTCTCTATTTCCATCCATTTACCTGTAAATGCCATAATTTCAGTCTTCTTTAAAGCCAAGCAATAATTCATTGAGTATATGTGCCACAGTTTCATTATCCATTCATCTACTGAAGGGCATCTAGGCTGTTTCCACAGTTTAGGTCTTGTGAATTGAGCTGCTATAAACAGTGAGGTGCCAACCCTGCCATTTTATATTAGGCACTTGAGCATCCACAGATTTTGGTTTCCTCAGGGATTCTTAGAACCAAGGCCCCTCCAACACCAAGGACAACTGTACTTAGAACTGCCCAGGCATTGATTCTAATGACTTCATACACAGCCATGTACTTCTCACAATAACCTTATAAGGTAAGTACTGATGTTATTTCTGTTTTCTATATGAAGAAACTCAAGCACAGAGAGGTTGAGTAACTCATCTGAGGCCACCTGCCTAGTAAAGAGCAGGTCTGGGATTTCAAGCCAGCTGATCAGGCTTGGAGACTACACCCCACAGTCATGCACCAGAGCACTTCTTGCTCCCTTCTCAGTTCCCCAGGCTGGGGAAACTGTGCCGGGCAGCAGGGGGTGAACACTGCTGAAACAACAAAGCTGCTTCAGGGACCCAACATTGAGTAAGTCACTGACCTGCAGGTCCTGCTGGGTGGCCACTGGACAGAGAGGACAAACAAACAGGCAGAGTGTTTAAGACTGGAACTGTTGAGATGTTGGAATGTCCATGTGCTGAAGGTTTCTAGAAAGAAAGGGGCCTCTGTCCAGAGCACAAATGTGTGAACCCCACATTTCCTCAATTGCCCCTAAGGAAGAAATTCCCTATATTGTAGTTTAGATCAGTTTCTTTTCTCTTTTTGTCTTTTAATTTTTTTATATTGAAAATCTTTATTTTATTCATTTATTTATATGTGCTGCTGAGTACGAACCCAGTGCCGTACACATGCTAGGCAAGTGCTCTACCCTGAGCCACAACTCCAGCCCCGAGATCAGTTTCTTTACCACCAACCCCCATCCTGGAGAGAAATGGGTCTGGAGCCCCAGGGAGCCCAGCTGGTGTTCCAGGGGGTCCATGACATCCTCTCTATCTCTATCTTTGGCCTCCATCCCACTTCCATGCTTGGGGAAGGCTAGAAATAGGTCCTAGGCCTCTGATCCAGGGAAGTCCACTGTCTTGTTGGATAGAGGGGTGACTGGGCAGCACCACATACCCTGTGAGACCCACACCATCAGAATCCCTTTAGCCCTGGCCAGAGCAGTGGTGTATACCTTGATTCCAGTGATGCAGGAGGCTGAGGCAGAAGGATAGCGATTCAAGGTCAGTCTCACAATGATCCTAACTCAAAATAAAGAATGTAAAAAAGGACTGAGGGTGTAGTTCAGTGGTGTAGCACCTGGTTCAATCCCCACTACCCATCCCCCCTCAAAATCACTTCACTCTCCTTGAATGCCTCCAGGCTCCTGAAGGTAGGCCAGGGAGAAGGGAGGGAGGTCCATGGGGATGGCACCCACCTTCATAGGAAGTCCAGAAAAGTGTCAGTTGGCTCTCCAAAGCATGGGCCAGATTTGTGCTAGGTCCTCAGTTTGAGGGCTCTCACCAATTCCTAGGTATATGAAAAGCCCCACCCAATGCCATTCCCCCTGTATCAATCCTCTTCGTAACCCTATAAGGCTCAAAGCTATATGGCCTATATGTGCTGGAACCAGGATTGACAGAGAGTGACATTCACACCTGGATGAAACTCCATGAATCTACCACACCACCCCAGTTCAGCCTCACTTTCATGTGGACACTTCCGTCTGAGTAGCGCATGGGAAGGTAAAATGCAGCATGTCCCAAACCATCATCAAGAGCTCAACACAGGGGACCCCTTGAAACCAATTCCTCCTCCAGTATTTCCTCTCCCAAGAGCATATTCAAAACCTGCACAGTTAACATAGAGCACTCTGATGTGTAGAAGTCATTCCCCACCCACGAAGCAATTCTCCAGGAGCTACCAATGGTGCACCATCTACCTGGAGTCGAGTCAAATCCCACAGGTTAAGGGCTCAGTGCCAAATGCCTACAATCTGTGGGTTTCTCTGGTGTCTGATTTCCATTTTATTTCCCTATTAATTCAATTTTACTGGGACAGTGGGTTGAATGGTGGCCTTTAAAAAGATGTGTCCACATCTTATTTCACATTCATGTGAATGTGATCTCATTTGAAAAAGGGTCTTTGGAGATGTAATTAAGGATCTCAGAATGAATGACCCTAGATTATCCAGATGAAGTTAAGTCCAATGACAAATTCATATAAAAGACTTTCAGAGGACAGACACTTGGAGGCCAACTTAGGATAGAAGCAGAATTGGAATGAAGCACCCACAATGCAGAAGAAACCTGTAGCCAGAATCTAGTGGAGACAAAGACCTAGAACTATGAGAGTAAATTGTGTGGCTTTAAGCCACACTGTGTGTGGTAATTTGACATGGCTGTCCAAGAAAACTCTTAAAATGGTATTGATGAAAGTGTTGGTCAGCCACACATTTTGAGGGGAAGCATATTTTTTCTCTTTTCATATGTGGTAGTAGAGATTGAACCCAGGTTGCTTCACGAATGAACTAAGTTCCCAGCCCACTTTATTTTTAATTTTGAGATGGGTTCTTGCTAAGATGCCCAGACTGGCCTGAAATGTGCAGTTCTCCTGCTTCAGACTCCCAGGTTGCTAGGATTACAGGTTTGGCCAGTATGCATGGCAGCATTTGGTCATTCTTTCTCTCTCCCTTTCTCTTTCTCTCTTTCTTTCTTTCTTTCTTCTTTCTTTCTTTCTTCTCTCTTTCTTCTTCTTTTTTCTTTCTTTATTTTATGTGCCAAGAATTGAACCCATGAGCACTTAATCATATCCCCAGCCCTCTTTTTTTTTTTGGTGGTGGTGCTGGGGATTGAACCTGGGGCCTTGTGCATGCAAGGCAAGTACTGTACCAACTGAGTTATATCCCCAGCCCTTTTTATTTTTTATTTTGAGACAGGGTCTCCCTAAGTTGCTCAGGGGCTTGCTAAATTGTTGAGATTGATGATTGACTTTTAATTTGTGATTCTCCTGCCTCAGCCTCCCATGTGCTGGGACTACAGGCATGTGCCACAGTACCTGGCTAGAATTTGTTCTTAATAGAATATAAGAAGCTGTTCTCACATCCTCCTGCTAGACTGTGTGGCTCATTTTCCTCTCCTCTAGGAATTTCCCATATGGTGTCTTCTGCCTCTTTGGTGTCTCCATGCCCAGTATCTGCATCTTTCTCAGGATTCTCTAGTCTTTTGAACATAGGTTCCAAAATACCTTGAAAAGTAGTCAAGTTTTAAAAGGTCATCTCCAGTGGGCATGCTGTCCCAGAAAGTCAACAGATGGCGCAGTTGAGCTCATAGCTGCTACCCCAGAGAAAGTCATGAACTGCAATAGAAAAAAGCAACAGTGGAAAAACAAAAAACAAAAACAATTTTCCCCCTCTTCCCCCCAAAAGAAAAAAATCCAACTTACCTATTTGAAGTAATAAAGAAACAAAAAACAAATAAATAAATAAATAAATAACCCAGCCTGGTGAGGTGGTGCACATCTGTAATACCAGAGGCTCAGGACTCTGAGGACCAAGGATCCTGAGTTCAAGGTCATCCTCAGCAATTTAGAGAGGCCCTCAGCAACTCTGTCTCTAAATAAAATATGAAAAAGGACTGGAGATGTGGCTCAGTGGTCAAGCGCCTCTGAGTTCTATCCCCAGTACCAAACAAACAAACAAACAAACAAAAACCACAATAAATTATGAACCATACTTGGTGGTAAATGCCTGTAATCCCAGCAACTCCAGAGGCTTAGGCAAGAGGATCACCACTGGAGGCCAGTCAACAACTGAGTGAGACCCTAAGCAATTTAGCAACACCCTGTCTCAATTTTTTTTTAAAGGGCTGGAGATATGCTTCAGGGGTTAAGTGCCTCTGGTTCCATCAATCCCTGGTACCACAAAATAAATAAATAAATAAATCCCCCCAAGAGTAGATGAAAGAAGGCAATAGTGTTATAGCTCAGAAGATAATGATTAAGAAATATTGAAAATTTAATTAGTAAATATAAAATCTGTATCACTGAACAAGATGGGGATTGGTAACTAGCTTAAGAAAGAAAGGGGGAAGAAGAAAAAGGAGAGAGCAAAAACACAAAATTAGAAATAATAAAGGGAAAATTTCTCCATATGTAGAGGAAATATAAATAGACTTTAGACTGTTATGTATTATTTTAATAAATTTGAAAGCCCACGCATGCATGATCTTCTATAAACACGTGTATTAATAAAATTAGATTAGAAAAAAATAAAGCCTAAAGAATATGAAAGAAAATGTTAAAATTCTCCTCAAAAACCCTAGTCTGATGTAATTTTATATGCAACTCTTTAAATAGTCAAAGAATAGATATTATGTGCATTTTAAACTATTCAAAACAATACAGCAATAAAGGAACCATTAATGGACTTTACAAAATCAATCAAACATGTCACTCATCTGGGAACCTAGTAAAGACAACTACGGACCAATTTTACTTGTAATTAGATATGAAAACATTTTAAAGTAAAAAAAGTTGGGCGTGGGGCACTCACATCTCACCTGCATACACACAGCTGCCTTCCCACCTTGGGCTCCTCTGGGCTCCCTTCAGTGTTTCCTCTCTTCCTCTTCTATGTAAGGACTCTAATCACATCATGAGGGTCCACACTCATGACCTGATCTAAACCTAATTACCTCCCAAACCCAGCCTCCAAATATGAAAATATTGGAGCTTCAACACATGAATTTTGACTAAACACATCCTGTTCACAACAACATATTATTAAATAACAAAATATTTTAAATGATAAATTATCCTTATGAATTGCAAAAAGCCATCTCTGGTGAGTGTGATACTTGAAGATCAACAGGTGGCATGGGTGAGCCCACAGGAAATAATTCTCTAAATCCAAGGAGGATGAGTTTAATGCTAAAGTGCAGCATTTCTGATAATATCAGGTGTAAGATAATGCCTGACATTACAAATATTATTGAACATTGTTCTAGAAATTCTTCCAAGTCACTCTTGGCAAGGACTGAATGAAAAGTATAATTAGTAGGTGGCTGCAAAACTGTCATTACTAGCCAGGTGTGGCAGTGCAGTCCTGCATCCCAGAGACTGGACACTCAGAAGGATGGCAAGTTTGAGGCCAGCCTCAAATACTTAGTGAGATCCTGCCTCAAAATAAAAAGGACTGGAGATATCTGTTCAGTCATAGAGCACCCCTGAGGTTAACCCCAAAAGAACAGGAAACCGACCAAGCAAACCAAACCCTCTCTCATGTCAAATTAATGCACTAGAAAAGAAGCAGGGTTTTTATTTATTTATTTATTTATTGTTCTCCTTTTTCTTCTTGCTTGGTATGGAAGATTGAACCCCCCTGGACTACATAAGTCACTTGAGAGACCTCTCCAGCAAGAATTACATCATACTTGAAGAAGTCAATCGCCTTTTGCCCAAAATCTATGTACCAAATGAGAGAAACTATGCCTGGAAAAGAAATCTATTAGTGCAATCTGAAAAATATATTGAAATATATTTAAGATATTCAGATAAATAAACGAAAACAGAAGGAAGAGGTGACTCTGCCAGCCAGTCCTGGGCCAATGAGGCACATAGCTTTAGCCACATGCTGTGGTTGGGTCCCCTCCACAGCCCCAACACCCATCTACTCAATGTGACTTCCCCTTTGGGATCCTTGTATGTCAAGGCACCATAACCCACTCCTACAGCATTCCCTGAATATGAATTTCTAATAGGAGAGGTTGTGAGGCCTCAGTCCATTCCTACTAAGAAGGTTCCATGTTCCTTTAGACTGTTCTGCCACTTCATCCAGAACTCAGTACAGCAAGGTATGTGGGAAGGAGTAGTGATCTTGACAGAGACAGAAAACATCCTCTTCTTTTCTTCCTCAAGTGGCTCATGGCCACTCCCATGGTATCCTGCTTCTCGCTTTCTTTTTCCTTTTTCTTTTATTTATTTATTTATTTTTATGTGGTGCTGAGGATTGAACCCACTCTGCCACTGAGCCACAATCCCAGCCCACTTTTTTTTTTCCTTTTTAAAATTTTCATCATTTTAGTGGCACTGGGGATTGAACTCAGTGGGCCCAAACCACTGATCTACTTCCCCAACCTGTTTTTATTCTTTATTTTGACACAGCATCTCTCCAAGTTGCTTAGGGCCTCTCTAATTTGCTGAGGCTGGCCTCTAACTTGTTATCTTCATGCCTCAGCCTCCTGCATCTCTGGGATTACAAAGATGCACCACTGTGCCCAGCACTTGTCTATTTCTTGTTAAATCCAATTCAGGGTCATCCCTTATATTTTGTACATGAATACAAACATCACTCAGGAAGGAATAATTTGCATACATGGTGAGCTGGGCTCTCTCCAAAACACCTTATACATTTAGTTTTTTTTTTTTTTTTCCATGTGGAATGTAGAGAAATCATATTGGGAATACAGGAAAGAGTTTGGACTTTCTAATTTCAAAGATCAACTTTTTTAATTGCTTGTCAAGAAAATTGAAAAAGCTCCATCCAGTATTCTGCTGTCCCTAAGAGACTATCAATCTTCCAGCCTTATCAATGTGACTCTACAGTGTAGCTAGTTTTTTTGTTTGTTTGTTTGTTTTTTTGGTAGGGGGAGATGTACCAGGAATTGAACTCAGGGGTACTCAACCACTGAGCCACACCCCCAGCCCTATTTTGTATTTATTTAAAGAGAGGGTCTCACTGAGTTGCTTAGCACCTCACTTTTACTGAGGCTGGCTTTGAACTCATGATACTCCAGTCTCAGCCTCCAATCCACTGGGATTACAGACATGCACCACTATGCCTGGAAATGTAGCTGATTTTAAAGATAATGAAAAAATAATAAATAAATAAAGAGAATGAAAGGACTATTTTATCTTAAACTTGGGGGTGGGGCAGAGACAACTTCTTGGTGGAGGCAACAGCTGAGAAGTGGAAAGAATTCCCAGATGAGGATGGGAAGAAGGGCTTTGCAAATGTGGGACCCAAGGAGAATCAGGTAGAAGGAAGGACATAGTTCACTCAGAACTGCTAGTCCAGAGTGGTTGGGGGGGGGGGGGGACATGGAATGAAAGATGGGAGAAATTGCTTAGTGTCTTTAGAAATCTCTCTTGCCTTGTAGCACAAACCTGCAATGCCAACTACTTGAGGGAAGTTGAGGCAGTAGGACTTCAAGTCAGAGCCCATCTTGGACAATTAAGGGAGACCTTGTCCCCAAATAAAAAGGGCTGGAGATGTAGCTCAGGACTAGAGTGCCCCTGGCTTCACCCTTTGCCTGGACTTAATTTTGAAACTTGCTTTAACTGTCTTTTGAATATGTACACCTTTTAAAATTCAAATTTCCTGAATTAGAACACAAATTCTAGAATAACAGAGTATAACATTTGCCTTTCTTTACAGCAGAGTCTATTCTTGGTCTGGAGAGACCTACTGTAGGGCAGCCATATACAAATTTGGAATTAGATTACAAACAGATTACAATTGAAACTCATTAGTATTATGCCCCTGGTGCACCTGGGCTGTACTCTAAACAAAGAGGCCTTCTCCCCCCCCCCTTTTTTTTTTAACTGGGGGATTGAACCCAGAGAGGCTTAACCACTGAGCCATATCCCCAGTCATTTTTTAAAATATTTCCTTTAGAAACAGGGTCTCACTAAGTTATATAGGGCCTCATGAAACCACTGAGGCTGGCTTTGAACTTGCAATCCTCCTGCCTCAGCCTCTTAGCTGCTGGAACTACAGGCATGCACCACTGCACCCAGACCAGAGGCCTCCACTTGTAAGGCTCTGGACCTGGAGATAGAGTGTAGGAATAAAGAAGAGGATTTGTTGAGGCAGATCCCAACCCCCTTCTTCTTAAGGGATCTAGCACATTTTGCTGGAGGACTTAGGAGTTTTGCATCAGGTAATTGCATGTTAATTTCTCAACAATTTGCTATCAAAGCCCAAAATGTTTCAATAGATTGAGTCCACGTGTTCATGGAGAGGTGGAGAAAAGAACTTGCTGTCAGCCCCATCTAGATCACTGTCTCCCCAGTGCCAATACCTGTAGCTCTGTTGACACTGGGGGAAGGAAGTTTTCTATTGATTTTAACTCAAAAAGGTATGCAAAATTCAAAAGTGCCTGTTCTGCAGTGGTTAGGAATAATCACCCTGTGAGCACCTACTAAATTCCATTGTGGATAAGATTATATTAATGCTTTTGATTTCATTCCCTCATAGCTTCCTTTGTGGTTCAGTGTTGAGTCTGTCTGTTTTACACTTGTTTTATAAGAGTTTTAAGTCCAAGGAGTCTAAATTTGCATCAAGCTTGGTAAACACTGGAGGATCCCACAAGCAGCTAGTAATTTGATCTGCAGGGCTGGGGGTGTGTATTTCAGTGGTAGAGTATCTGCCTGCATGTATGAGGCCAAGATCTAATCCCAGCACTGAGAGAGAGAGAGAGAGAGAGAGAGAGAGAGAGAGAAGGGAGGGAGGAAGGAAGTAAAAAGGTTGTGGGGAGAAAATGTGATCAGCAGTGAGATTCCCCTCTTACAATGCTCTATCCAAAGAAGATGCATGCAGATTATTTGGAGGCAGGTATTCAGGTCTTTTTCTTTGGTAGAGCAGTGGGCTTTCCAACCAGAACCTGCTTTCATATAAAACTTGCTTGCTTTTGATGGAGGTGGCTGTTGGAGGCCCACTAAGTTAGCCTCCTTGGGACAGGGAGAAAAAGAAGGAGGTCAAAGCAGAAGTCTCCAGGCACAGGAATGCACAGGCCCTGTACCCCAGTCCTGCTGGCCCCAACTTGTGGGGTGCATGTGAAGTCAAGGTGCGGCAGTGGTGCTGGTTGCAAATGAATTGGGCAGGCCAGGTGGCCAGGCCTGGTTGCAGTCTGAGCCAGAATCTAGAGTCTCAGGGGTTTCCAGCAGCAGCATGTGAACCTCCACAAAGGAGAAGGAAAAAATTATGCATCAAAATCTTTAAGCCAGGCATAGTGGTGTATGCCTCCAATTCCAGTGACTCTGGAGGCTGAGACAGGAGGCTCTCAAGTTGGAAGCCAGCCTGGGCAACTTAGCAAGTCCTTCAGCAACTTATCAGGACCCTGTATCAAAATAAAAACCCACATGCAGTTGACAACATAAAATGATACAGCTACTATGGAAAATAAGGAAATTCCTCAAAAAACAAAACAAAAAAACAAACAAAAAAGTAAAACTAAAAATCTGAATTATCATATGACCCAACAAATCTACTTCTAAGTATATATCCAGAGCAGGACCTCAAAGGGATTTTTATGCACTCATAATGATGGCAGCGTTATTCACCATAGCCAAGATGTGAAAGAAACAGAAACGCCCATCTATGGATGATGAATGAACATGCAGTACATCTGTACAATGGAATATTCCACAGCCTTTTTCAAGGAGATGCTGACACTGGCTACAATACAGATGAGCCTCAGGGAGATTATGGAAGTGAAATGTCAGTCACAGGAGAACTAGTATTCTATGATCCCACTCACATGGGGCATCTAGAATAGTCCAAATGATAAAAACACGAAGTTCCCCAATGATTTACATGTATGAATTGCCAAGATCATTGTAATGTCATGTGTAGCTAATAAAAAAATAAAATTTAATTTAAAAATAGACAAAAAAAGAATTGAATAATCAAAATAATAATAATGATAATAATAAAAACCCACGAAGTTGAAATTTCTGATGAGTGGGAGGGAAGTTGTGTTTAACAGGCAGAGTTTCAAATTGGCAAAATGAAAACTCTGTGGCTCTGGACATCATGGTACATGCCTGTAATCCCATGAACTCAGGATGCTGAGGCAGGAGGATTGCAAGTTTGAGAACAGACTCTTTAGCAAAGAGGCAATTTAATGAGACCCTATTTAAAAAACAACAAGAACAACAACAAAAAAAACTATGGCTGTGCTAGCTCAGTGGTATAGCACTTACCTCGCATACAGAATCTTATATTCCATACCCAGCACAACAAAAATAAA
The DNA here is from genome assembly GCF_021218885.2 of Marmota monax. NCBI lineage: Eukaryota > Metazoa > Chordata > Mammalia > Rodentia > Sciuridae > Marmota > Marmota monax. The sequence goes on along the minus strand of NW_026692907.1, from coordinate 10,671,868 downwards.
TAAAATAATAAGTACTTGGAGGAATTGTACAGAAATGCAAAAAGCATAAGCGTGGAAAGGATGGACCATTTGGAATTTTAGATCATTCATATTACTACTTACTTCCGTAAATTTGGGCAAGTAATTTGCATGATTTTTTATTTCCTCACCTATAACATGGCAGATAATGGCACAGAAGACTTTAGTGAGGGTGAATTGATGTGTGTATAAAAAGCACCCCAGTGTTTACCATGAAGGGAAGGCTCAGCTGACACCACCTTCTCACTTCCTGGGTCCTCCCAGGCTGTCTCCAATGGAGAAACAGTCCACGTGTCCAATAGTAGCAGATTGGCTTACAAATAATATACAATGGCATTCAAGGTCATGCTTTTTAGTCTACAAGGCCAGTAAGCAAAAATTATGTGTGGCTGGGCTCAGGGGTGCACACATGTAATCCCAGCAGCTTGGAAGGCTGAGGCAGGAGGATCACAGGCAGGCCTCAGTGACTTAGCAAGACCCTAAGCATCTTAGTGAGACTGTCTCAAAATAAAAAGTAAAAAGTGCTGGGTATCACTCAGTGATAAAGCACCCCTAGGTTCAATTCTCAGTAACTCACCCCCCCCCCAAATAAATTATGGATGAGAAAAGTTTGGCTTTTATCTTATGTCCCAGGGTGGAGCCATTTTCATGTTTGCAGACTAAGCAAATGTTCTACCACCAAGTTACTCCCCCAGCCACTGTGTATACATTTTTTTTTTAAAGAAGGGCATTGTAATTAACCCAAAGTTTTCTAAGCTCTGAAGGTAACAGTATGAGTATCCACACAATTCACCCCACACCTTCCCAGAGAGGTTGGGATACCCAGTTGCTTGGCTTCAGCCTGAAGGGAGGTCAGAGTACTTGCTTATAGATCATGCTCACAGAGTAACACAAGAATCCTTCCTTGCCCCTTAGCTTTTGCTGGTTGTTGGGCATACAGGGTGTCCCTTGGCTAGTGGAGCTATCACTCCAAGCTACCCCACCTTGACATACTCTTGTGGATCTTTCAAGGACACCAGTGATTGGCTTAAGGACAATTAATCTATTATGACCTCATCTCAATTAACTGAATCACACCACTTTTCATGTCACATTGAGATTCCAAGGGACTTGGAGGTGAGAGGAGGGATGTTATTTAATCTACAACCACCCACACTTTGGCTTTCACAGGATGATTAGAGATATGTGAAGGTTGGCTTTGTCAACATTTTATCACCTCCCACAGCCTGTAGGGACCCAAGCCATACTCTTCTTCAAAACATCCAGCGGGGAGACTGAGGCAGGAGGCTCAAAAACTGAGGACAGTTTCAGCAACTTAGAAGACCCTGTCTTAAAATAAAAAAGAGCTGGAGGTGCAGCTCAGTGCAGAGAATCCTATACTTCAATTTATAGTATTGGAGGAAGAGGAATCCAGCCCCCATTTTGAGACCCTGGACATACTACCTATGTGGCAAAAGGGACTTTGCAAATTTGACCAAATGGCCTTTTAGACATGAGAAGATGATCCTGGATCTTCTGCATAGTTCCTAAATACAGTTGCAAGTATCCTTATGAGAGGGACAGAGTTCCTGCCTCTGGGAAAGAATAGCCTTGGGTTCCAAGGGAAAACAGCAGTAACTTGGTACCTGACCAAAAGCCAAGGGATGCCAGCAGCCACCAAAAGCTTGAAGAGTAAGAACACATTCTCCCTGAAGCCTGTAATAGTGATTTCAGTCAAATGATAATGATGCTGCATTTCTGGTTCCCAAACCTGAGATTCACATTCTATTTTCAATTTTATTAATTTCTTATAGTGGCCATAGGAACAGAAACATCTAGTTACAATGTCATACTTGTTCTATGGGAAGCAGGCTGAGTATTATGTGGGATATTTGTTTTTTAAAACTTCCCATAAGTAGTCTTTTAAAAGTGTGGCAATTCTGTAAAGCTGTGAAGGCAAAGTTGCGAGAGTGGAAAGGTAATGGGGCAACTCTGACTAAGGGGCCCATCTTCCCAACTGTCTTCCTGGACCAAATGCTGTAACCCTCTGTGGTTTCTCATTTTTTAAGATCTGCATCAGGAGTGGGGTGCAACTCAATGGTAGAGGGCTTTTCTCGCATGGGCAAGATCCTGATTCAACCACCAATACTGCAAGAAATAAAAGCACAAGTATCGAAAACACAGGGAAGAGAGTTGATCTGTAGAGATAGGCAGTAAAATTCAAAAACTATTCAACTACATACAGTAATGACAATGTACATTGGAAAAGGTAAAACTTTTAATAGCAAAATGAGTATATTCAAATGGAAAAGGCAGATTCACTGATACATGATAAAATTATGAAATATCCTTCCCCATACATTCAGCATTTGCATTTTTTCTTCTCTACTTTACCCTACCACCTTTACCCTGTACATTTCTATTACTTTCCCCATCTGTTCCTTCTTCCCTGCTCAGTAATAAAGAAACTTCCCTAAGCAAACTATGATGACTACCATTACATTTTTTAAATATGCCCTTTAACCTACATAACATCTAGGTAATAGCACTCCTTTCCCCCTCATCCCCAAATAAACAGTTGTCTCCCACTCTTCTGGACAGAGCTGTTTTATTTGTCAATTTTCTAATATATGTTGGGGTGAGAAAAGCAATAGTTGCATCCACCTATGTTGTTTTCGCCAATAATTCTTTCAAAGTGGGTACACAAGAAATAAACATCCTAAATTCTTCCATATCAAAAAATATCTTTGTTTTACCCTGGAAATCAATGCCAATTTGGCTGGATACAGGATTCTAGGGTGAAAGCCTGTCTAATGAAGCATTTTTATGATGTTGCTCCATTGAATTCTTGCATTCAGGGTGCCCAGTGATAAGTCAGCTGACAGTCAGATTCTTGTGCCTCTGTAGGTGATTTCTTTCTTCCCTCTAGAAGCCTTTAAAATTTTCTCTTTATCACTACAATTCAAGAACTTCATCAACATGTGCCTAGGAATGAGTCAGTTTTTTTGTCAATCATGTTTGGCCATCGGTATGGTATCCTTAGACAATTCTTCCATCTCATCATCTAGATTACAAAATCTTTCTTCAAGGATGTCTATTCTACTTCTCAGGCCATCTATTGAATTGTTAGTTTCCAAGATATCTGGAAGGCATTTTTTTTATTTTTCCAATCTCTTCTTCCATATCTCAGAAGATACTGATCATAGTTCTATAGTTTCTTTGTTTCCTGGATTAGGTCTGGGACTCTGGATGTGTGTGTTTGAACAGTCTTCCATGTAAAAAACCCTCCTTCTTCCTTTCTCCTCAGTCAGAATTTCATTCCCAATTGAAAGTAATAATCTTTTCATAATCTCCCTCCATTACCGTTACAGTTGTCTCAGGAACATGGCGTTTCTCACATAATATTGGGAAATATCTGCTCTCCTCCTCATCCTCCCATCACTCACATTCCCACCACTCTTCTTCCCCAGAGGTATCAAATGTCACCTGCAAAGCCTCTTGTCCTTCCTCTTCTATGGCACAGGTCCCTTCTTCCTCTTCTGCCCTCATGTAAAAGATGTCATCCTCCTGGGTCTCTGAGTTTTCTCCTGTCACCTCAAAGGTAGGGATTCCTTTATCCTTCCACTCTGAAAACTCTTCCTCCAGAGTCTCTAAGCTCTTCACTTCTGGCCTAGAGACTTTCACCTCTTTGATGAATAAGGAATGCAAGCCATCACTTGCTGTTTCTCCAGCTTCCTGTTTTGAATTTACTACAGAGTTACCCTGAAAGTCAAAAGAAAAGTTTTGTAAATTGTATGGCTCTTACAGAATTAAAATTTTCACTTCACTCTCTAAATTTAATATGACTACCCCTTTGACAATGAGCAAGTACTGGGAGAACTGCTTCAATATTTCTTCCTTTTTTGTGGTGCTGAGGATCATACCCAGGGCCTTGTAGTAATGACATCTTTGTGAAGGCCTAATCCCCAAGCAAGGCAAGTTTGTCTATAATTATTCCAAAATTCATACCTGCTTTAGTAGTACTGGCAACAAATTTTCATGATGTCTTTATGCCTACCGTGGTCCTTCGATAACCCTATCCCTGATGCTTTGTACATAAGATTTTAAATGACTACTTACTTTCATCACTTGTCTGTTTATTGCAATAAGACCTTGTAACCAAGCACAATGGCACATGCCTATAATCCTAGTAGCTCAGGAGACTGAGGCAAGAAAGACTGAGTTCAATGCCAGCCTCAGCAAAAGCTGAGGCCTAAGCAACTCATCAAGACCCTACTTTCATTTTACACATAACTTTATATATTAATATGCTTACCCCCTTTACAGGGAAACCATATCCTCCTCCTAGATTTGGTTCTTCCATCTGTTGGAGAACAGGGTTCAGTAATTCTCCTATGACAGGTTTTTGGCTGGTAAATTGTCGTAAACTTTGCAGGTCTGAAAATGTCTTCATCTCACCATCATATTTAAATGCTAATTGGACCTCACACAGAAACTCAGGGCCAAAGCCATTTTCTCTCAAAATGTTGAAGATGTTGACCCACTGCTTACTGACTTCCAAGGTGGCTGATGCCAGAGGGTCTGCAGCCAGGGTGAGCACGGCTTCTTCATCCATCAGAGTTTCTTCTCTTGATGCTTTGACGGTCTTCTCTTTGTTACTGAGGCTCTGGTGGTTTTCTTCTTCCATTGCTTTTACTGCTCCACCTTCCCTATGCTTTGGCTTCTCTTTGTCGGGCAGTTGTATGTGGTGACTGCCATTTCTACATGTGTGGTCATTCATATCTGAGGCTTCTGCCATCCCTCCAATGGCTTGGTAACTTTGGGGCTCATTCTGGGATAATTCCTTCCCTTGATTGCTAGTGGACATCTTGGCTTTGTCCCATTTACATCTCGGCTCATATATTTCCCCCTTTCTAAAAGTTAAGTTTTCAGTACACTCAGTGAATTTAGAATTTTTTTCCTCTTGTTCCCCAATCTCTGTTTCTTGTGAAGCTAAATCTTTCACTTCCTGCCACTCTTCCCTGCTACCATCATGCTCTGTATCTTTTGTTTCAGATATCTTACTTTTTGCCAGCATTTCTTGTAGTTCTTTTCTGATGGTTTTCCTCATCTCGATAAACATCACATTCCACATTTGCAACAAGACCTTAAATTTCTCCACAATAGTTGTTGATATATGATCTTTGTACTTGCAATCTGACATCTGAGGTGTCTCCTCATCAGTTCCTCTTAGCTGATTTCTTTTGACACAGGTGGTTTGTTCTTGTTCCTTTTCAAGTCTAGACATTTTTGACTGTACAGGCAACATTGTGTCTATATTGTCCAGATCGTATTGATTTCCCTTTTGAAGAGTAATTTTGGTTCTTGCACACTGGCTAGCTCCAGGAATCTAGAATCCTCAAAAAACTCTCATCTGAAATATAAAGAAATGAAAACATTATTTACCAATGAATTTCACTAAGAAACTCAGTAATATGAACTTGATGAAGTATGTTTACTCTATAAAAATTAGTAGAGGACAACTAATGAGATGGGCATATGAACACTAGAATGAGAAAAGTCAGTAATCACAATTTGTGCATGATCATTAAAACCCATTGACATGCTGTGTGTGGTCTATATACTATAAATTCAGTTACTCAGGAAGCTGGGTAACTTGAGGCTCCTCAGGAACTTGAAGATCATAAGTTTAAGGTCAGCCTGAGTAGTTTTGCAAGATCCTGTCTCAAAAATAAAAATATAAAAAGTGTAGGGGATGTAGCTCAGTGGCACAGTACATGTGTAGCATACATAAGGACCTGGGTTCATTCCCCAGCAAAGGAAGAAAACAGATGAGCCTGTCATCTGATAAAACAAACATTTTTTAATAATGTACAATAGCAATTTATGAAAGTCTAAGGTAACCTGATTGGAATCCAACACAAAACCAAAGAAGAGAATTTTCTTTGATTATAGAGTTTGATAATGTAAATAAGGAATGGCGTATACATGCAGTGGAAAATCACCTGGCCTTAAAGGAAATTCTGACAAACCTCGAATACAAGCTAAGTTATGCAGACCAGAACTAAGAAATAGTCCATTTGAGCTAGGCTCCCATAGTAGTCAAATTCATAGACATCAAGTGATTGCTAGTGGCTGGGGGACAAAGGGAATGTGGAGTTTCTGGACAAACCTAAAAAAGACAAACTAGTTGAAAAAAAAATTACCTTCTTAATGAAATAAAATAAGGACAACCCAGCACCAGGAGTGGTACACAAATAGAAGCAGCCACAACAACCCACAACTCAGAGCCTTGTACAGGACTTGAATCCTCAACACAGGCCATAGAGGGGCCTTCTCTAGCTTAGACTAACAGAACTTGCTATATGCAACATGTGTGCCTTGTGTGGATACTAAATGTAATAGATCAATTTTTTTTTTTTTATGTGTGGCTCACTTTTTAAAAATTGTCTTTATTTTGATAAAGTCTCAGGCTTAAAAAAAACTTACTTAAAAAATCAGTTGAAAAAGAACAATAGTTTTTAGGTGTGGCTTGTGACAGCCATACACTTCTGGACTTATCAGAATGTTCCAGATGCATCATAATATTTGTTTATTCTTCAGAATAGATTAATTATAAAGCAGCAGAGATTTTGGATGGACAGAGTATTAACTGATATCAAGGAATATTAATTTAACTAGCTAGATAATATAATTGTTTAGGAATATGTAGCTCAATGACAGAGTGCTTGTCTAGTACTTGTGAGGCACTGGGTTCAATCCTCAGCACCACATAAAAATAAAAAGCATTGTGTCCATTTACAACAACAACAACAAAAGAATGTCTTGTAGGGCCCAGTGACATGAACCTACTTCTCCAGAGTCAGCAGGTTCCAAGTTCCAGGCAGGCCTCAGTAATTTAGTGATTAAGCACTCCTGGGTTCAATAACCCAGCACTCAAAAAAAAAAAAAAAAAAAAAAAAAAAAACCACAAACAAGGTTTTGAATACTGAGGTTGTTGTGACTAGAAAACAATGCCCTCTGATAAGACAATGATTGATCCAATAACTGTTTGTATACATCATGTAATTCTATATAATATCTTTCTATATAATATCTATGATACACCAAATGTATACATAAAACTTGCACATTATTTTCTATACTTGTAGTTTGAGCACTCCATAAAAAAAATCCTAAATCTGAGATGCTCCAAAATGCAGTTTATTGAGTATCAACTTTAGCCAGTAAAAACCTTCACATTATTAAATTTTGTCATCTCATTTTATACATACATAGACCCACATGTTTTATTCCAAAATCTGAAAAAATTCTGACACTTCTGCTCCCCTCCAAATTTAAGATAAATAATATGAAATCTGTGTATATATTTATATACAAACTAATGACTATGGCAGTGGGGCATGCCTGTAATCCCAGTTGAAGCTGAGGCAGGAGGGCTGAAGGTTCAAGGCCAGCCTCATTAGCTCAGCTATGAGCAACTCAGTGAGACCTGTTCTCAAAAAAAAAAAAAAAAAAAAGGGCTGGGGATGTAGCTTGGTGCTAAAAGGCACCTGGGTTCAATTCTCAGATTTAAAAAAAAAAAATAGTGGCAGACAAAATACAAAGGGGTAGGGTTGTGGTTCAGTGGTTAAGCACCTCTGGGTTTTGGTTCAATTTCTGGTACCAAAAAATAAGTTTCCTGGAGCCAGGTTTTTGTCCAAAAAGTTTATTTTTTGGTACCAAGCCTCTAGGGTGCCTAAGGCCCTGAGTTTAATCCTCTAAACTCACTCCCCCCAATAACACACAAAACCCCACATCCCTGTATTTGAAAGCCCCTACAGCCCTTACTGGGGCAAAAGCTCACCCTTGCTGCATTTAAAGGGACCCCAGGCATTGTTATATCTTGGGGTCAATAACCTGGCAGAGGCCCTGTCACCCAACACTCCCTTTTTAGGGTCATGTGTCCTGCAAAAGCCACAGGTATCACCAGAAAACAAAACAAAACAAAAACTGGAAATTACCCACATACCCACTGCTGACTTGGAACAAAGGCACCAAAATGTCCAAACTATGGAAGAGTGCACAGCAAGGAGAAGAGATCTGTAGAGACTAAAAGGTTCTCAAGGACCTGGCCTCAGAATCAGAACAAAAACCCAAGTAGCAAGAAAGGAGAAAATCATAAGAAAAATATGAAATCATAAAAAAAATGTCAAAGGTCCCTGACCCAAGGAAGGAGACTCATTAACTACAACTGAAGTTGGCACCCTACCTTATTCTCTAACCCTGCACCCCATAGTAATAGCCCACCAAACTGAGTGCCTACTGAGGCCAGAGCCTATACTAAATGAAGTTCATTAAATTGTCAGGAAAAAAAGGCCTATTTTGAAGTCTTTTACTTTAATGACAATGCAAATAGCTAATAAACACATGAAAAGAGAGAGGCCCCAAGCCAAGGAAATGAAAATCAACAACATTTACTTTTCCCTTCCTTAAAACTAGGGGGACAGGCTGGACTTGTGGCTCTGTGCTAGAGCACTTGTGTGTGGCTTTGGGCCTTGGGTTCCATTCTTAGCACTGCATATATGAAAATAAAGGTCCATCAACATCTAAAAAAATCTAGGGAGAATTCACCTACCCACCCAGCCCTAAGGCCCCAGGCCTGTGAATTGCTAACTGTCTCAGTTCTTCCTAAGCGTACTGCCTCCTATTGCATAACACTAAGAAAATGAGCTTAAAAATAAAGCTCAATTATTCAGTCACTTAAGTCTGTAAAGCTAACTCTTTTAAAGCCTATCATCCGGACCTGACCAGAAATTTTGCTTCAGTCTGTTTTACCTTGCTTTCTAGGACTCTCCACCCAGAGTGCCTATGGGTAGAATTCAGAGTAGCTAGGATCTTGGGTGGGAAAATGATCACTGATCACGTTTACTTTTGTTAATTCAACTGGAATTTATATTTAATAGTTGTAAATTTGGTATCTTGACTGAGTTTTTATAGGTCGTCAGAATACCTTTATGTGATGCTGAGGATGGAAGCCCAGTGCCTCCTGCTCTCCCTTGGAGTCACAATCCCAGACCCAAGGAAAACTCCTTTTACATATTATTTTGGCAAATAGCTTGGCATTGACATATAGGGGAGGGCTCCTTTACTGAGCACATCCTCAGCTCCCACCGCCAGCCTTGTTTTTTTTTTTTTTTTTTTGCTGGGGGTGGGGGGAACCAAGGGATTGAACTCAGGGGCACTCAACCCCTGAGCCACATCCCTAACACTATCTTGTGTTTTAGAGACAGGGTCTCACCCAGTTGCTTAGTGCCTCACCTTTGCTGAGGCTGGCTTTGAACTCAGGAGCCTCCTCTCTCAGCCTCCCCAGATGCTGGGATTACTGGTGTGCTCCACTGTGCCCTGCCCCTTTTCATTTTTTGAGACAGGATCTCACTCAATGTCTGAGGCTGGCCTCAAACTTTTGATTCCCTTGCAAGAGCCTTCCAAATTGCAGAGATTAGAGTGTGCCACTGAGCTCAGCACTGAAGTTCTAATCTAGAACTCCTAAGATTGTAAAAGGTCACTTCACCTGATTCACTCTAAGATACCCTTCTCCACAGCTGCCTCCCCCACCCTACAGACCTGCCCACCACTGTCCAGTCCCCAAACCCTTGGCCAAACCTCAGCAACTCACCCACTTGCGTACTTCTGCCAGGAACAGACCAGTTTCCCAGAGCACGATGTGGTCTACTGTTCAGCAGTCTCTACCTAGAAGTCAAGTCCATGATATTGAAGTCAAGATTCAAGGTTGACTATGCAGGAAATCACCACCTTATCAACAAGAAAAGAGCAGTTCCTTGTCTACTTATGTTTCCTTAAAAAGACAGGAGCCATGCAAGGTGGCACATGCCTGTAATCCCAGAGGCACAGAAGGCTGGGGCAAGAGTTTGGAGACTTCAAAGCCAGCCTCAGCAATAGGGAGGTGCTAAGCAGCTCAGGGAAACCCTGTCTCTGAATAAAATATAAAACAGAACCCTGTCTCTAAATAACATATAAAACAGAGTTAGGGATAGTGGGGTGTTCCTCGGTTCAATTTCCAGTGCAAAAAAAAAAAGTTCCTGTGGGCAATGGAGAAGATGGTAAACCAGGTGCCTGCTCCACAGCTCTGGCTATTACATTGCTCCTGAAAAAAACATTATTAAGTTGTCACCTCCCCACTGTGCCAACTTTTTACAGATAGGACCTGTATAGACCTCTTCACATGCTTCACTTTCTTCTCAAGGCCCTGCTAGTTTACTAGCCCCACTTTGGAAATGGAGGAGATTTAACAAAAGCTGTTTCCTAAACCCCCCACAACCCACAGGGAGCGAAGCAGGGCAAGAGGCCAGAGGGCCCCACTGCAGGGCCTGCTTCCAGCCAGGCTTACCTGGGAGGAACCTGGGAGGAGATTGGTGACACAGAGCTGCACAGTGAACAAAGGTGGGAGACTGTCTCAGCCAACGCTATTTCACTGCTCACCTCTTCCTTGGCTCCTCCCCTCCTGAGGATTTTGAGATTTTAGGTCCAACCCCCTCTCAACCTGCATGCCTCCCCTCCCTGGAATCCCATCCCAGCCAAGGCCCCTCCCTAGAGTCTCTCCCTAAACCTGCCACTGAGCTCTCCACCCCACCTATCCTGCCTGCAGACACTTGTCTCTGCAGAGGCACTTGTTCACGTGGACACACACCTGTAGTCCAAGCGACTCTGAAGGCTGAGGCAGGAAGATGATGAGTTTTAGGCCAGCCTAGGGATTCAGTGAAACCCTGACTCAAAATAATCAACAAAAATGGGCCAGGGGATGGAGCTCCGTGGTAAAGCGCCCCTTGGGTCCATCTCCGGTACCAAATAAAATAAAAATAATAATTTTAAAAAGCACCTCCCAGTGACTAACTGCTCAGTCCATTCAGGATTTCTGTTTTCTTTAATCCCACAGTTCATCCATTCCTAAATCCTCTTCCATCCCTCTCCTATGCACCAACTCTGTGCAAGCCCATCTTCCCTCTGATCACTGAAATAACCCCAACTGGTCTGACTTCCCCTCAAACTCTCTACAGAGATTAAGGCAGCCTATCAGCTTTAATCAGCCTGTTTATGGTGCACCTACCATACAGCCAGCTGGCTTGAGGGTAGGCTGCCATTGGGGTGATGGCTCCTTAGAGCAGAGGTCTTCAAATTGCAGTGTGCTGTCTGTGGGACACACTGACCCCTCCAGAAGGAAAGGGCCTGAATAGTTTTGTTACAGGGGTTCACTTGGTGCTTTGACTATATCCCTTATGGCTTTGAAACAATTTTTTTTTGTTTTCCCCAGTCTTTATCTCCCTGATCTTCTCCTCCCTGATCTTCTTTTCCCTAAACTTCTCCCTGATGTTCTCACCCCTGATCTTCTTTTCCTTGAACTTCTCTGATCTTCTCTTCCCTAACCCCTCACTTCCTTCCTGATCTCTCCTCCCTAATCTCTTTTTCTCTGAATCCCCTCTGTAAAATTCTCTTGTTCCTGCTGATGGGCAGAAGCACAGCCTTTGGGACAGCAGTCCCCTGTGTTTCTTCTTTGCTGGTAAAGCAATCAACCTTCTTTTTTCTTTTTCTCAAAACTGTGTCTTTGTTATTGGATTGGCATCAATGGGGACAAAGTCTGAGCTTTTGGCAACAGATTTTTGAATAGTGTGTCCATTGAAATATTTTGTTTTGCCAGGCCCAGTGACACAGGCCTGTAATTTCAATGGCTCAGGAAGGTCAATAGTTCTAGGCCAGCTGGGCCTGGTGGCACATGCCTGTAATCCCAGGGGCTAAAAAGGCAGACACAGGAGGCCCAAAATTTCCAAGCCAGCCTCAGCAATAGCGAGGCCCTAAGCAATTTAGTGAGACCCTATCTCTAAATAAAATACAAAAATGTCTAGGGATGGAGCTCAGTGTTTGAGTGCCTGTAGGTCCAATCCCCAGTATCAAAAAAAAAAAAAAAACAGAGGAAATGTTTTGGTTTGATATATATTGCATCCCTAGAAAGAGTCCAGGGTTTCCCCCTCTTATGTTTTCCTTTTGCTTCTTCATGTTTCCCCTGAAATTATCAGTACAGCGAAGCCAACCTGACAGGATGGGAACACATTATTCTGTTTTTCTAGATCTTTGAGTTACACATCAAGTTTGGAGCTGAGGACTCCTCAGCTGTTTGTCCTGCATGTGAATTCACAATTTTCGCACCTCTGTGATCATCAGTGATTTCAAATTCCTTGATGCTATACCTCATCATCACAGAAACCAGGCAACAACCTCTGATCAAGCCCAAAAAGAACCTGATGTTGGGACCTGGAGGTGCAGCTCACTGCTAGAGCACATGCTTAGCATGTGCAAGGCCCTGAATTCACCGAAGCACCAAAATGGGATTAACTAACTAATTAACTAAATAAATAAATAAATTTTTTAAAAAATTAAAAACAGGACAGGGTTTGTAGGTCAGAGGGAGAATGCTTCCTATCACATGCAAAGCCCAGGGTTCAATCCTCAGCAACACATAAAAATAAATAAATAAAATAAAGGAATTGTGTCCAGCTACAACTAGGAGAGGAAAAAAACAAAAAAACAAAAACTGGTGTTTGCTTTTCACCTTAGCATCATTTTTTTTTTTTTTTGTACTAGGGGTTCAACCCAAGGGTGCTTTACTACTGAGCTACATCCTCAGTCTTTTTTATTTTTACTTTTTCTTTCAAGACAGGGTCTTCCCAAATTGCCCATGCTGACCTCAAACTTGGGGCTCTCTTGCCTCAGCCTTCTTAGATCCTGATGTGACTGAAAGTTTGGCCCATGTCCCTGAAGCGGATACACTTTTGAGAAAAAGGAAAAAGAAGTTTTATTGCTTTGGTAGCAAGAGACAAGCACAGAGGACTCCTGTCCAAGAGGCTGTGATTCTGCCCATCAAGGGGAGTAGGGGGCTTTTAAAGAGGTGATTCAGGTGCTGAGCTGAGGTTCAGTGGTGGAGTGTTCCCCTAGCATGCCTGAGGCACTGGGTCCATCCTTAGCACCACATAAGAATAAATGAATAAAATAAACATGTTGTGCCTGTCAGGTTGATGGCCATGACTTAGAACAAAGCAACAGGCATGGGAAAGAAACCATCAGGCGCCCAAGGCAAACACCTGTCAATCACCGGGATCCCCTGGCCAATCCTGGAGTTCAGCCAACTCCCCCAACCAACTCCAGCAGGACAAAGGACACTAAAAACACCTTTTCCTGTTCCAAGCCCTTCCCTTCCTGCTGTAAGCCTCATAAAAGTCCTGTCCTGTCAAGCTCCCACGCGGTTTCTCCTCAGACCCTTCTCCTGTCCACTCTGTGGGTCTAATGGGTTCCACCTAGTGTGATATCTTGAATAAAGCATGGTTCAGCGGCCTTTTTAAATCTGCCAACTTTGGTCACTGTCTGCTGCCACAGTCTGGCTGGGCACAATTCAGGAGCCACTTGTGAAAAGAAACTAACTTTATTTTTAGAACCACACATACCAAACAAAACAGCTCCTCAGAAAAACCCTCAGAGCCCAACTGCCACCACCGGCTTCCCACAAGCCTCTCCACCTACCCCACTCCTCCTACTCTTGAGGCTGATTGGCTGGGTCGTGTGGGAGGAGCCAAAAAAGTCCCCCAATGAGCAGCTCCATAGTCTGAAAGGGTGGGAAACAGCCCAATGAGCATCACCGCAGAGGAGCCAATCAGCTAGATGTTGCTGGGGCCCCTGTGAGCCAATTATCAGCTGGCAGTCTCAAAGTTTGCTGGGGCCCCTTCAGCTGTGGCTCTCAACAGTCTGCCTTGCCTCATGTCATAGTGTCCATCTACAACTGAAAAAAATATTAAAAAAAGAAAAGAGGTGATTCAAAGTCTACATTCCACGTCTTCTGTCTGGATTTATAATCCACTAAAATCTGGGAGATAGTAATTTCTGAGATCTTCTGGTGCCATCCCCAAAGTCTGGATTACTTTGTTCCTGTCCAGGAACACTGTCCAGGAATCCTGTTTCCCCTGAGATTGGGGAGGGGGATGAGATTAGGGAGGAGCAGGAAGAGAAAGAAAACATGTATGTCCATTTAAAAATAAATCAATCAATAAAAATCAGTCACAGTGGCAGAGCAGCAAGGCTGTATCTAAACCATCAATGGACCACTGTTACACTGGGATTACAGGTGTGAGTTACACTGGCTCATTGTTAATCTTAAAACCATCAGCCTGAGCAGGGCATGGAGGTGCACACCTATCATCCCAATAAGGCTTGGGAAGCTAAGGCAGGAGGATTGCAAGTTCAAGGAAAGTCTCAGCAATTTAGCAAGGGTCTAAGCCATTTAATGAAAACCCATCTCAAAATAAAAAGGACTGGGGATGTGGCCCAGTGGTTAAGCACCCCTAGGTATGGAACTCAGTGGTAAAGCACCTTGAATTCCATCCCCAGTACCACCAAAATAATAATAATAATAATAATAAAGAGAAGAAAATGCCATCAGCTGGGACATTCATGAGAACCATTATGGAGGCTTTGAAGATGAAGAGTTGTTACTTTTTTTGTTTTTTACTTTTAGTTGGTAATGGACCTTTATTTTATTTATTTATATGTGTGGCTGAGAATCGATCCCACTGTCCCACACATGCTAGGCAAGCACTCTACAATTGAGCCACAATGCCAACCCCAAGTTGTTACTTTTTAATGGTAAGACAATATTTTAAAATTAACTACATTTCAGAACATTTACAATATTTATGAAACTTAATCAGAGCAATTCCATTTACAGTTTTGTTTTACATCTCAGTAGGAAAGAATCAAAACTATTCAGGTCAAAATTAAAATATCAAAAATATAAGACTGGATTGGTCTTGGGGCTGCATGCCTGTAATCCCAGCAGCTGGGAGGCTGAGGCAGAAGGATCTCGAGTTCAAAGGCAGCCTCAGCAAAAGTGAGGTGCTAAGCAACTCAGTGAGAACTTGTGTCTAAATAAAATACAAAATAGGGCTGGGCATGTGGATTAGTGGTCGAGCTCTGAATTTAATCCCCAGTAGCCCCTGTCTTCAGCAAAAAAACTCCATAAGACTCTCAGGTGAGGTAGTGGAGGATGCCTGTGATCTCAGCAACTGGGGAGACTGAGGCAGGAAGATCGTGAGTTCAAAGTCAGCCTCAGCAACTTAGCTAGGCCTTAATCAACTTTTTCAGACACTGTCTTTAAGACAAATCAAAACTACCCCCTAGAATTGGTGCTCAGTGGTAAAAACCTCATTTAGCATGATTGAAGATGCCCCTGGTTTTATCCCTAGCACCCAAACAAGCAGACAAGCCAACCTCAATTGTCTGTCAACATACAAACTCCAATTATTACTCTGTTCTTTTTTTTCTGTTTTTGTTTGTTTGTTCATTTGTTTTATTATTGTTTTTGTGCTGAGCATTGAATCCAGGACCTCATGGCATGGTAAACAAATGCTCTGCCACTGAGCCTAACCTTTTTAAAATTTAATTTAAAATTTTTGTAGGAATATAAACTTAACCCTGGGCCTCACATATGCTAGATAAATAAGTGCTCTACTGCTGAGTTACATCCCCAGTGTACAGCCGAATATTTGCATAAAGATCTTTGGCATTTGATTTGCTTCACGTGTGGAAATGTCTGTTTGTGCTGGCATGGTTCTTGCATTTCTTTTGCTGTTGTTTGTAGCAGAGTTGCCTGTGATTTTATAACTGGAGTTGCATGGAGAGGTGCCTCTCACTTCAATTTCAAGGAAAGCACATAACTGATTACTGTAGTAATAAACACACACACAGGTAAATCACTACTCAGGATTTTTGAAGCCAACAGGATAAACCCATAGAGTTTAGACCAGATTTAGGATTAAAAGACCTAAAGAGATTTATAGCATGGAGGGAACTGGGAGTTGGAGAACTGAGCCATAAACCAGTTGTGGTGGCTGGTTCTAGCTTACATAGTATCTTCACCAAAGAACAGTACATTTTATTTATTTATTTGTAATATTTATTTATCTTTTAGTTGTAATTGCACACAACACCTTTATTTATATGTGGAGCTGAGGATGGAAACCAGGCCCTGGCACATGCTAGGCAAGCTCTCTACCATTGAGCCACAACTCCAGCCCTAAGAACAGTACATTTGATTTTATTGTACTTTTTGATGCATACATTTTGTTTATATGATGGCAATTACGTGTTAACATGAAAAAAAATAAGATGGAAATTTCTGCACATCATCCACTACAGAAGCCCCAATCCACTGATCCCTTCCATTTCCATCAGGTACACAGGCAAACAGGCCTCCACCCACAGAGTGAAGCAGGTGCCATCACTATCCCAGACCTTAAATGATAGTACAGAGCAATAGTAACAAGAACAGCATGGTATTGGCACCAAAACAGACTCGAAGACCAATGGTACAGAGTAGAGGACACAGAAACTACCCCACAAAACTACAATTATCTTATAGTTGACAAGGGTGCCAAGAACATGCATGGGAGAAAAAGATAGGCTCTTCTACAAATGGCTCTGAAAAACTGGAAATCCATATGCAAGAAAATGAAATTAAAGCCCTGTCTCTCACCATGCACAAAACTCAACTCATAATAGATTGAGGACTTAGGAATACAACCAGAGCTCCTATGTCTAATAGAAGAAAAAGTAGGCCCTAATCTCCTTCATGTGGGATTAGGCCCCAACTTTCTTAATAAGACTCCTGTGGCACAAGAATGAAAATCAAGAAGCAATAAATGGGATGGAGTGCTGGGTTTTTGTTCTCCAGACTAAAAGGCTCAGGGGTCACTCCAGGTCAACTGGGCTAACTGGGCTGCACAAAATAACCACACAGGAGACACAAATACCTTTTTCTTTGGGATCGCTGTGACGCCTCCTCTGACCTTAAGGGTCACCAGGAAGAGAGAGAGCACATGGTAACCCCTTTCATTGAGGAGAAGCTATTCAAATGAGGCAAGAGGTCAGGTTTCAGGAGGCTGAGTCTATCTTCTTGATGTCCACTGTCAGCAGGTTGACTGACATCTGGGTAGGCCACACCCAAGGGCACAGTAAGAGAAGGAGACACACACAAGGCACTTCCATGGAAGATTCTATCCTAAACAGGGCAAGGGATTATATTACAAAGTAACAGGTGAGTGTAGCTTCATCCATGGGGCTGTAGCAAGACACACCCATGCACTAGACACCATTCCCCAAACCCAAGAAGGCATGGGGAAAGCTCTGCCACATTTCTGTGACTGAGCGCCTCAGCACCCAGCTGGGGAGTGTGACTCAGTCACATGCAAGGTTGATCTCCAACAATGGACTCAAACTAAAAAGTTTCTTCTCAGCAAAAGAAACAATCTGTGAGGGGAATAGACAGATACATCTTGGGAGCAAATTTTTACCCCTCACACATCAGATAGAGCACTCATCACTAGGGCATATAAAGAACTCAAAAAGCTAGACACCAAAAAAAAAAAACCAAAAAACAAAACATTCAATTAATTGGCCAAGGTTCAGAAAGGACACTTCTCAGAAGATGATGTTCAATCGATCAAGAAACACATGAAAAAATGTTCATCATCACTAGCAAGTAGAGAAATGCAAATTAAAACATCTCTAAGATTTCATCTCTCTCCAGTCAAAATGGCAGCTATTGTGCATACAAACAATAATAAGTTTTGATGAGGGTGTGGGGGAAAAGATACACTCCTACACTGCTGGTGGGACTGCAAAATGGTGCAGCCAATATGGAAAGCGGTATGGAGATTCCTTGGAAAACTTGGAATGGAACCATCATATGACTCAGCTATCCTGCTCCTCATTCTATACCCAAAAGACTTGAAAACAGCATACTATAGGGACACATCCACATCAATGTTTATAGCAGCACAATTCACAATAGCTAAATTGTAGAACCAACCTAGATGCCCTTTAATAGATGAATGGATAAAAAACATGTGATACACACACACACACACACACACACACACAATGGAATATTACTCAGCAATAAAAGAGATTAAAATCATGACATTTTTAGGTAAAAGGATGAAAATTAGAGAAGATAATGCTAAGTGAAGTTAGCCAATCCCCCAAACCAAATACTGAATATTTTCTTTGGTATGAGGAGGCTGATTCATAGTGGGATAGGGAGAGGGAACATGGGAGGGAAATCTGGATAAGAGTTTTTGGAATTCATAAGAGGGCTCTGAGCCAGGTGCCTAGGTCCACACCTGTAATCCCAACAGTTCAGAAGCCTGCATTAGGAGGATTGTGAGTTCAATGCCAGACTAAGCATTTTAGCAATTTAGCTAGGCCCTGTCTCAAAACAAAATATAAAGAAAAGGGCTGGGGATGTAGCTCATTGGTTAAGTTCCCCTGGATTCAATCCCCAGTACCAAACAAATAAATATACAAACCAAAAAGGGCTGGGGATATAGCTCAGCTGGTCAGTTCTTGCCTCACATGAACAAGGCCATAGGTTTGATCCCTAAAACCACACACACAAAAAAAGATGCTGAGTGTACAGGAACATGACATTTTGCACAGATATGGCTGCTGCACACCCACAACTACTTACCTCTTCCTCAGCATTGATGCCAAGGTGGTGGCTCTGCTTCCAGCCCTATGGATGCCAGGACTCAAATAGGAACTAGGAAAAACTGGTGGGGAGGGATCACTAGGGACTCTGTGGAGCCATCTGCACTTGTTCTGGGTCTAGAAGACTCTTCTTTTTACAGTGCTGGAGGCCAGAAATTCTACAGAGACCCGCCTCTTCTCACCCTGACTCTGCAGCCCAAATAGAACAAGATTTACTTTGGGGGCTTGGTACTATTCCAGCCTAGAGGACAGGTCCTTATGAGGTAATCTTTCTCTAAAGAAGAGCCTTCTGTGGAGATGAATGGCTGTTCCCAACTGTTATAAAAGAGTCTTTCTGGGGCTGGGGTGCAGCTCAGGGGCAGGATATGTGTTTAGTGCTCAGATAGACCTGAGTTGAATCCCCAGCACACCCCACCCAAGCACCCACAGTCTCTCTAGTTTCTTCTCTGTCATCACAATTTCTGGGGGGCCCTCTTCTAAATTTAGGCAAGGAGACCAAGCAATGTCTTTTGAACAAGATTTCCATCTTTATAGCCACACATAAAATCAGGTAAATGGAAAATCTGTACCATCTTCTGGTCATAATGATGTGACATTTTCTGTAGACTTCTGGTTCTTCAATTATTAGATGCAGGGTTTCCTCTGCTTTTCCAGTTGCTAAATCTGATGTTCTTTGTAATAGTGTGTGTGTGTGTGTGTGTGTGTGTGTGTGCACGCGGGTGCTGTCAATGAAGAATCATCTGAGGAAGTAGGATAAAATGCAGATTCTACTTTTTGGTACTGGAGATTAAACTCTACCACTGAGCTGCAGCCCTCTTTTAATTTATTTAGTTTGAGACAAGGTCCCTATACATTGCTGAGCTTGACCATGAAGCTGCCACCCTCCTGCCTCAGCTTCCAGAGTTGCTAGAATTACAGGGGTGTGCCATCAGATAGGTGAGATTCTGATGTCTAAATGTGCACCTGTCCCTATCCAGGATCCTAATGGGAACTGTTTATGGAACACACTCTGAAATGATACCATTAGGGCTGAAGTGTAGATCAGTGGTAGAGTGTAGAAGGCTTACCTATCGTGCCCAAGACCCTGGGTTTAATTCCCAGCAACAAAATCAATTAATAAATAACCATCCCAAAACAACAACCACAAAACAATGCTATGAAGGCCAATCCTTCATTTCTTTAAAGGGCAAATCTGACTAAAACTCCCCACATGAAGACACCTCAGTGACCCCATCATGCTGCAGGGGTGAACAGCAGGCTCCTCATGAGGACCCGCTTCTCATGTCTCATGCTGGAGGCACATATGACTTTGGGTGGTTTGTGGAACCTGCTCTTCTCAAGTGCTGCTGTTTTCCAGGGACACCATGTGGAAGCACACCCCCATCACATCTCTGGCCACCTGGCTAACTCCTACTGCTCTGCAGCCTCTGCAGGTGGCTTTCCTGACCCTTGCTCCATAGGCATGCTCCCTAGTCCTGCTTCTTTGTATTCCAGGATCCTCTCTAATAGCATTGTCTTCCTCTCCTGCAATCCCTGTTTCCCATCTGCCTCCCCAGATGACTCAGCAAGCTGAGCCCAGGAAATGGGTCTTACTCAGTTTTGTATCCCTTGAAGTTGACACATAGTCAACCTTGAATAAATTACTTAAGGCATGAAAAAATTGTGCTGTACCTCCTATGTGTTTTTAGCTTTTTTAGTGGGGAGCACTGGAGATTGAGCTCAGGGACATTGTACCATGGAGTCACATCCCCAGGCCTTTTTTGTGAGACAGGGTCTTTTGCCAAGTTGCTCATGGCCACACTAAGTTGCTGAGGCTGGCCTGGAAGTTGTGATCCTACCTCCTCAGCCTCCCAAGATGTGAAGATTACAGGCAAGGATCACCAAACCTGGAACTGAGTCTCTTTTTCTTTGTTTTTTTGTTTGGATGGTTGATTGGTTGGGGTGGAAGGGATGCAGATGATGGTGGTACAGGGGATTGAACTCAGGGGCACTTGTCCACTGAGCCATATCTCCAGCCCTATTTTGTGTTTTAGAAACAGGGTCTCACAGAGCTGTTTTGTGCCTGGCTGTTGCTGAGACTGGCTTTGAACTCATGATTCTCCTGTCTCAGCCTCCAGAGGCTCAGAGATTACAGCCATGCCCCACCACACCCCATAGGAGTCTCTGGATTTTAAAGATCAGTTTTAATTACTGTTCAGTTGTTAGTATTGGGGATCGAACCCTGGGGCACTTTACCAATGAGCTACATCCCAGTCTTCTTCTTTTTCCCCCTCTCCTCCTCTCCCCCTCCTCATCCTTCTCTACCTCTCCCTCCTCCTCCTCCTCCTCAGTGCACCTACAATTGCACTTTGTGCTATAAATCCACAAAAAAATAAAAAGTTCTTTCAGGTCTTGGAAGGGGACAGGAGAAAGTTGGGGATGGTGACACCTGAGGACTGAAGTTCATGCCCAAGTCCTGAAGCCTCACATTTGTATCCTAGTGCTCAGTGTCAAGGGCCCGACAAATGGATCCAAATGACTAATGGAAAAATGGAGACTGGAAGGCAATGGAACCCCACAAGTATGAAGATCATGGCCACCTTCCTGTACTGTCATTTAATGACTTGGCTGGGCAACTTGGTGGCACGGGAGGTCGAGAAGCCTGTCTTTACTGTTGGGGCTCCGGGTCATTCCTTTCTCCTCTCTGTGTACTTTTACTACACATGCATGCTGCCCTCCCTTCCCCTCCTTTCCAATTCCCATTTGTTGTAGGGACAAATAAGGCAAGGCACCAAAGATAGCAGGAAACAGTTTTATTTGGCTGCAGCCAGGTTCAGAGGGCACAGCTTTTGCTGTAATCAATTAATCCCCTGAACTCCGAATTCAGGGAATTTCAGAGTTTTATACCCAGCATGTAAGCCGAGGGGCTCACAAATTCACAGTCTGCAGAATTTCACACAAACACAGCTTCTTCTTTCACTGTTTTGGGCAAGTTAACCCATTTAGCATAACTGTCAGTTGGGAAGAGGGGTCTGTATGGAAATTCATGGTTGGGTTAATCCAAAGAATAGCCATTACCTTGGGGCTGAGTAAAACACACCAAAAATGCACACAGGATTCTTTGGAAAGATGTGTCTGGGTTTCAGAGAAGTGGGGGATCAGGACATCTAGTAATGCACACCACAAACTGGGCAATTACCATACACCATCTCCAACCCGCATGAAGACCCTGACAGGTAACCCATGCCCAGGGCTTGCTGAGGACCCCATTCTCACCACAAGTCCACCAGACCAAGAATACTAGTCATTCCTGTCTTCCCTGATCAGGGAGAGATATGGAGGATATATTGCACACATTCATGTGGGTCCTAACTGGTAGAGCCTGGATTTTTCTGATTCCAAGCCCCCTTTCTTTTTTCAAAGCCCCGGGGTGCTGAACAGGGCAGCAGAATGCACAGGGACTGCAGATTGGAGTTGTAATCAGCCAGCACAGCAGCAAACACTCCTCAGCACTTTTTAGACATAGTGTTCAGAGCCATGAGGAATCTGAAAGGAAAGAAAACACAGTCTTTGCCTTATTCTTGCCATGTTACAAGGCCCAGAATCTCATCCGAGAGAAAGCATTGACCTGCCTGGAACTCATGAGAACCACAGGGACAAAATATGATCAATTCCTGTAAGAGGGCTATAGAAAAATATTGACATGTAAATAGTATATTATAGAGGAATGGGGATGGGAAAGAGTAGAATGAATCAGACATAACTTGCCTACATTCACATATGAATATACAACCAGTGTAACTCCACATCATGTACAACCACAAGAATGGGGAGTTATACTCCGTATATGTATAATATGTCAAAATAAGCTCTACTGTCATGAGAAACTAAAAAGAATCAATAAAATCTTTAAATACTTTATACAAGAAAATCTATGGGAAATAAGAAATTGTCACTTTTTAATCAGAAAAATTACCACCACACATTACTCTATTTACATCCTTTATCTTATGTGATTCCCAAAAAAGTCCTGTGAGATACACACAGAAAGGCCATTCATTTGTAAACAAAATTAGGATTCAGGGAAGGCAGCAAGGCAGCCACAGTCCCAGCTTGTGGCTGGCAGAGCTGGAGATGGGACTCACTTTCTGATTCTCTTGCTGTGTATGCCGGTGATCACAGGGGTGTCAAGGGCTACAAATTAGAATTAGCCACAGGAACATGAGATCTTATTGAATCAAAGGCTTCTATGTAAAAAGACCAGAGGCATGGAGCAGACCAAAGCATCCTGGGGAAGGCTGGGCCAGGGCGGTGATAGGAAGGCAGGCCACTAAAACACTCAACCTTCATCTCCCCCATGGCTCCACATGTATCAGTGCTGGGTGCTAGGTACTGTGGAGACAGAGACAAAGATGACAGTCCCACCAACAACTGTACAGTCCTTGAGAACAGGAGAGATTGACAAGCTGTGATGCCCAGTGTGATGAATTCCACTTGGGTGGTGGTGGGGGTGAAGTTGGAAAGCCTTTAGAGCAGATGGAGTACCTGACTAGCACCCTGGGGAAGTAGAATTCTGCCAGACAGAGAAGGAAAGCCACGTTGGAAGGAATGGTCATTTGCTTGAGGAGTCCCTGCTGAGCACCCTGGCACCAGCAACAGCCTCACCACATCCCCGTTGCCCTGTGTGCAGGGAGTCCAGATGGCCCTGATGTTGGGAGTCAACCACAACCAGGAGGACATGGTCCAAGTTCTACTGAGCTGCCAGGCAGAGGTCAACCTGTAGGACCACGATGGATTGTGGGCTCTCATGATGGCCTGTCACAATGGCAATGCCGACCTGCTGTGCCTGCTCCTGGCCCACCTGGCCTGTGACATCAGCCTGAATGATAAGGTGAGACTTATGGGCAGTTAACAAGTAGGTTAGTGTTTAACTTCTGGTAATGAAAAGTGCCTCGATGGCCAGCAGAATTCAGGGAACCGAATGGTGGTAGCAAAAAAAATCAACCCCACAAGGCTGTTGTAGATTTAATGAGGCAATACAGTGCTTGGAGCCTGACGGCTGGAAACCTCACAACTCTGGACAACTGGATGAAGGAGCAAACTTTACAGAGTCATCTCTAGTTGTGAAACTGGAAATACCTCTCTGATATTGATCCACTCTGCACACTGGCCCAATCCACTGAGCCAGCCTGCGAAGTAGCCCTGCCAGACCCAGGCTTCTTAAATAAAGGTCTCAGTAAGGTGAGGACATTGATGATCATAATGATGATGATGATGATGATGATGATAACTAACCTGTGCCCAAATTATTTAACCCCATGATGACTTTCTTAGGTTGATATAGCTGCTGCCATTTTGCTAGAGGAAACTGAGGTCCTAAATAGTAAGGTGCATGGGGTAAAGTACCCACGATCATACACCTGGTGGAACCCACCTCCCTTGAACTCCTGAGTCCAACATCCAGCTCTTCTATCATCCTGGTTGTTGTCCCATGGAAGCAGCATATCTCTAGGTCATAGGTGAAACTTTGCACCTTTTAGAGAGCCTACCGCATATCAGCTAATGAATCAACAATTGAATAAGTGAACCCCAATGTTTGGAGACCAATCATCAGAAACTACAGGAGGTGTAGCTAGGACGTTCAGTAGCCTTGAGCTCAAGCCCAGTACAGAGGGAAAAAAAAAGTAAATTGCTTTGGGCAGTGGGAGCCAATGAAAAATTTCTGAATAGTGGTGCCATTTGATCAGATTTGTTTCTTCTGATGATCACAGGGGGAGACTGAAAGAAAAGGGATCAGTTGGAAGGTTCTTATGAGACTTTGGGTATAGAGCAATTTGAGTGGGGATGAAGACAAACCCCTGCAAGAAAGGAATCAGGAACTGGTGCATGCCAAGATGGGGTGATATACTAAATGGTGGAGAGGCATCCGAAATGGGTGACAGGAGAATGGTTGTACCATTGTCACCATATCTATGTTCTCTTCCTCCTTAGTAACACAACTCCCAAATTTTAGCTGGGCACCTAACCACCCAGGGGACAGACTCCATTTCCCAGCCCCCTTGCAGTTTGGTGTGGCCAAGCAACTAAGTTATGGCTAATGAGGTATTAGCAAGGCAAAGGGTACAAACTCTGGCTCCTGCCTTTACAGTGAAGGGGATGCATTTTCCCCCTCCCATTGGCTGGAATATGGAAACCAGAGAGTTTGATCCATGAAGATGAGGCCCACACCTGAGGGATGATGGAACAGTGAGTCAGAGCAGCTTCGTCCCCATCCAATCTGTTCAGGACTACTCATTCCCTATTTCATATTTCAGCAAGGAATAATATTCTAACTTGTTTAAGACACTGTACATTTGGATCTCTGTTGAGTTGGACAAATGTTCTCAGAACCCTGTGGCAATGTCAAGGGTCTAATGCTATACCATAAGTGGACTTCAGCATAGAAAAGCTTAGGAAAGCCTTTTGGAAGGAGCATCATGGCAAAGCTAGGTACAGTGGATATCTCCTCCTGGTACCATCCCCTGTTCATGCCCACAGTGGAAGCCTTCAGCCCAAAGACCTACAAAAAGGGGTCACCCAGTAGATGCCTGGATACAACCTGGGTCCCCTAAGGCAGCCAGTTTTTAAACCAATCAGTGAGTTTGAAATGATGTGGTGTGGAAATCTGTGCAAAGCCATTGAATTATCTGAGCATTCAAATACAAAAACATGTAGAGTTTCAGGCAATAGTGGTGGATTATTGTCAGAGAGTGCAACCACGGAGTGCAAGAGACATGAGGACAGAAGCTGAATTTGCATGAGTAGAGGTCAAGACAAATTGAAGGTAGGAGCAAGAAGGAACTAGGAGTGGGCATCAGATCAAGAGCAAAGAATAAGCTTATGGAGGAGCTGCCTCCTGGACTACCTACCAAGTTCCCCTGGCCTGGAAACCTCCCTTCCTAGACCCATCCCTCATCTCAGGACTGCACCAGTAAGCTGCCCTGTTCTGCAAGAAAACTAACTGGCCTCTGGCCCCCAAAAGACAGGTACCACACACTACCTGTGCCAATCAGGAACTTAGGAGCTGGGATTTAGAAGAGGGCTTCAGCCCCCTTCTGCTGTCCAGGTTGTAACATGAGGATCTCAGAAATTACTGGTGCCAGTGTCAGCCATGTGGGCTGAGGGCCACAAGGAACTCTTCAGATTGAAAGACTGGAGCAGATGCTCAGGGCAGAGCAGTGGTGAGAGACTACTTCCTGATGTGACCAGGTCAACCCTTGCTCCATGAAGGCTCCAATGCATACCTCCCTTGCCTTCAGTAACTGCCCTAGGTGAGTGGCTTTCCCATGTCCCCTCTGGATATGCAGCCTGCGGAAGCCAACCAAGGCCTGGTGTCTACTCAGACGTCTCAGGGTTTGGATCCCAGTTGGGCCACTTGGCCATTCAGGCTCTTGGTCTAAAAACTGGGATGGCAGTTCCTCCTCTGTTCTGGCAAGCATTTAATTAGTTAGAGCACTCAGTACAGTGCTTGGCTCTGGGCAGAGCTCTGCAGAGAGCTTTCCCTTCCCCTAGACCTGGCCATGTGCTTAGCAGCTTGACTTCCCCAGGTCTGCCAGCTCTCCACATCTGACGGCTTCACATCTGTGGATTCAACCAACTGTGAATTGACAAGTGTTTAGAAAAACGTATTTCATGTGTACTAAACACATAGGCTTTTTTCCTTCTCATGAGTCCCTCTACAGTACAGTAAAATAACTACTTACATAGCATTTACATTGCATTACGTATAAGTAATGTAGAGACAATTTAAAATATATGGGAGCCTGGTGCAGTGGCACATGCCTGTAATCCCAGAGGTCTAGGAGGCTGAGACAAGAGGATCAAGAGTTCAAAGTCAGCCTAAGCAACTCAGCGTGGCACTAAGCAACTCAAGCAACTAACAAGATCCTGTATCTCTCAGTGGTTAAGAGCCCCTGGTTCAATCCTTGGTGCCAAAAAATGAATAAATAAATACAAAGTATATGAGAGGTTCAATCTCCAGCACTTCAAAATAAATAAATTAAGAAAGTGTCCAGGAGGGTATGTGGTGGTTATATGCAAATACTATGCCTTTGTTCATTTGTCTTTCTTTTCTGGTGTTGGGGGTTGATCCAAGGGCTTCAAACATGTAAGACAAATTTTGTACCACTACTGAGCCACATCCCAGCCCTGACATTTTTTTAAAAACAAATTTTTATTAATTTATTCATTTTTTTTACACAAACACAACTTTTAATTTCTCTGGTTGTAAATGATGTAGAGTTATACCATTTGTGCATTCATTCCCATACATAGGGGTAATTATGTCCATATCATTCTACCATCCACCTCCACTCACCCTCCCCTCCCCCCGCCTCTCCTCTGCTCAATTTATACTTCCTCCCTTCATTCCTTGACCCCTGCCCATTGTGGATCAGCATCCACTTAGAAAAAAACATTTAGTCTTTGGTTCTTTATGATTGGCTTATTTCATTCCACATGATATTCTTTAATTCCATCCATTTACCTGAAAATGCCATAATTTCATTCTTTAAAACCACACAATATTCCATTGTGTATATATACCACAGTTTCTTTATCCATTCATCTACTGAAGGGCATCTAGGCTGTTTCCACAGTTTAGCTCTTGTGAATTAAGCTGCTAAAAACAGTGAGGTTTTGCCAACCCTGCCATTTTATATTAGGCACTTGAGCATCCACAGATTTTGATTTCCTCAGGGATTCTTAGAAACAAGACCACCCCCAACACCAAGGACAACTGTACTTAGAACTGCCCAGGCATTGATTCTAATGACTTCATACATAGCCATGTACTTTTCACAATAACCTTATAAGGTAAATACTGATGTTATTTCTGTTTTCTATATGAGGAAACTCAAGCACAGAGAGGTTGAGTAACTCATCGAGGCCACCTGCCTAGTAAATCCCAGGTCTGGTATTTCAAGCCAGCTGATCAGGCTTGGAGACTACACCCCATAGTCATGTAGCAGAACACTTCTTGCTCCCTTTTCAGTGTTCCAGGCTGGGGAAGGAGCACTTGACAGCAGGGGGAAAACACTGCTGAAAGAACAAAGCTGCTTCAGGGACCCAATATTAAGTCAGTTACTGACCTGCAGGTCCTGCTGGGTGGCCACTGGACAGAGAGGACAAAGAGGGAGAGTGTTTAAGACTGGAACTGTTGAGATGTTGGTATGCCCATATGCTCAGCATTTCTAGAAAGAAAAGGGCCTCTGTGAAGAGCACAGATGTTTGAATCCTACATTTCCTCAATTGCCCCTAAGGAAGATATTCTCTACACTGTAGTTTAGATCAGTTTCTTTACCACCACCCCCATCCTGGAGAGAGATGGACCTGGAGCCCCAGGGAGCCCAGCTGGTGTTCCACAG
Source organism: Marmota monax (assembly GCF_021218885.2). Taxonomy (NCBI): domain Eukaryota; kingdom Metazoa; phylum Chordata; class Mammalia; order Rodentia; family Sciuridae; genus Marmota; species Marmota monax. The sequence continues at coordinate 10,643,900 of NW_026692907.1, read as the reverse complement.
GATCCCTGACATCTTCTCTGTCTCTACCTTTGTCCTCCATCCCACTTTCATGCTTGGGGAAGGCCTGGAGACAGTACCTGGGCCTCTGCTCCAGGGAAGTCCACTGTCTTGTTGGGTAGAGGGGTGACTGGGCAGCACCACATACCCTGTGAGACCCACAACATCAGAATCCCTTCAGTCCTAGCCAGGGCAGTGGTGTATACCTTGATCCCAGTGATGCAGAAGGCTGAGGCAGGAGGATAGCAATTCATGGTCAGTCTCACAAGATCCTGTCTCAAAATAAAGAATGTAAAAAAGGACTGAGGATGTAGCTCAGTGGTGTAGCACCTGGTTCAATCCCCACTACCCACCCCCCCCCCTCAAAATCACTCCAGTCTCCTTGAATGCCACCAGGTTCCTGAAGATAGGCCAGGGAGAAGGGAGGGAGGTCCATGGTGATGGCACCCACCTTCATAGGAAGTCCAGAAAAGTGTCAGTTGGCTCTTCAAAGCATGGGCCAGTTTTGTGCTAGGTCCTCAGTTTGAGGGCTCTCGCCAATTCCAAGGTATATGAAAAGCCCCACCCAATGCCTTTCCTCCTGTATTAATTCTCCCCATAACCCTATAAGGCTCAAAGCCACACATCCAATACATGCTGGAACCACGATTGACAGAGAGTGACATTCACACCTGGATGAAAGGCCATGAATCTACCACACCACCCCTGTTCAGCCTCACTTCCATGTGGACACTTCCCTCTGACTAGCCCACTGGAAAGGTCAAATGCAGCATGTCCCAAACCAACATCAAGAGCTCAACACAGGGGACCCCCTGAAACCATCTCCTCCTCTAGTATTTCCTCTCCCAAGAGCCTATTCAAAACCTACACAGTTAACATAGAGCACTCTGATGTGTAGAAGTCATTCCCCCGCCCACCAAGCAATTCTCCAGGAGCTACCAATGGTGCACCATCTACCTGGAGTTGAGTCAGATCCCTCAGGTTAAGGGCTCAGAGCCAAAGGCTTACAATCTGTGGGCTTGTTTGGTGTCTGATTTCCATTTTGTTTCCCTATTAATTCAATTTTACTGGGACAGTGGGTTGAATGGTGGCCTTTAAAAAGATGTGTCCACATCTTGTTTCACATTCACTGTGAATGTGATCTCATTTGAAAAAGGGTCTTTGCAGATATAATAAAGGATCTCAAAATAAATGACACTAGATTAACCAGATGAAGTTAAGTCCAATGACAAATTCAACTGAAAGACTTTCAGAGGAGAGACATTTATAGGCCAACTTAGGATAGAAGCAGAATTGGAACGAAACACCCACAATGCAGGGGAAACCTGTAGCCAGAAGCTAGTGGAGACAAAGATCTAGAACTATGAGAGTAAATTGTGTGGCTTTAAGCCACACAGTGTGTGATAATTTGACATGTCTGTCCAAGAAAACTCATAAAATGGTATTGATGAAAGTGATGGTCAGCCACACATATTGAGGGGAAGCATTTTTTTTTCTTTACATATGTGGTAGTAGAGATTGAAAGGGGTGCTTCACAAATGAACTAAGTTCCCAGTCCATTTTATTTTTAATTTTGAGATGGGTTCTTGCTAAGTTGCCCAGACTGTCCTGAAATGTGCAATTCTCCTGCCTCAGACTCCCAGGTTGCTAGGATTACAGGTTTGTGCAATTATGCATGGCAACATTTGTTCTTTAATATTTACTTATTTATTTCATGTTGGTGGTGCTGGGGATTGAACCCAGGGCCTTGTGCATGCAAGGTAAGTACTCTACCAACTGTTATATCCCAAGCCCCACATCCCCAACCCTTTTTATTTTTTATTTTGAGACAGGGTCTCCCTAAGTTGCTCAGGGGATTTCTAAATTGCTGAGATTTATGATTGACTTTGAATTTGTGATCCTCCTGCCTCAGCTCTCCTTGCCCAGTATCTGCATGTTTCCATTTTGCTCAGGATTCTCTAGTCTTTTGAACATAGGTTCCAAAATACCTTGAAAAGTAGTCAAGTTTTAAAAGTTTATCTCTGCCGCAGTCTGGCTGGGCACAAATCATCGAGCTGCCACAAAGCACTTGTATGCTCAAACAGGAAACTTTATTGCCTGAACTCCAACAGCACTCCACACACACTCCCCAGGAACTCTTCCAAATGCCACCCACGCAGCTCCTCTCCGGTACACCACACCAACCGGAACTCCCTCCACTGGAACTTCACCAACCAACATGAACTCCCTAGGCAATTCCCGTGAGAACTCCAAAGTAGCGGGCACCAGAGGCAGACAGCAGGAGTCTATATACAAATGCATCAATCCAGCATCATCTTAATGGCTCACCTCTCAACCATTACTTCTGGCAAAATGCCAGGGGCCATTCTGACTCGGTTGTGGCTCTCAACATCTCCCCACTTCTGTTTAGTTAAACAACAAGCAATGTGGCTTAGGGACTGTGCCTGTCTTAGGTTGTCCAATACTACATATGGTCCTTACCCGTCATCGGATAAGCTGACCTCAAGGCGTCAGCCTCCTGTCTTAGTTTGGTACCATTGCAATTAGATCTTACCCATCATTGACTACCAGTCCAGCATACAGCCATACTTGTGGATAGGCCTTTGCACCAGTGGGGGGTGAGGTTCTTTGCCTCACCTCTGTTGGCCCACAAATTTTTAGAGCATCACAAGCAGAAGGGAGGAGGATGCAAAATGCCATGACACCAAGCCAAATGATGAATCTTTTTGGAAAAATTGTACTACTGATGACACCATCAGCAAAGATACCCCAGCACTATTACAATTTGCTGCACCAACAGATAGTTCACAATGCATACAAGTGATACATAGTCCAGGCAAGTTCTGCAAGCAGTTCAAAGCAGAGGAATCCATCAATATGTCCATTTCCTCCCAAAGTAAATCGACTCCTTGATTGAGCATCACTTGTTGAGTTATTATTCATTAATGCATCAATTTATACAGTTTGTTGTAATAGCTATCATAGAAGCTGTAGTTTGGTTTTATCTTTGTCTACACCGGCACTGGGATGAAGATAGGAATTCTGGCAATGATGGCTAAAAAAAAATTATGTAACATTCCAGCAGGCACTAAAAGAAAGCAATTTCCTAAACAATTTAGTATCCTGAATAGAATTAGATATAATGAAAAGGAAAGGTGAAAGTAAACAAACAGAACTGTTAACCTCCTTATTTGTTCACATATTACAACAATCCTCAACAGCTGTTTACCCAATTTAAATTAAAACACTTAAATCACATGACTAATAAAAATATTTGGATCCATTTTTTCATGAGCGCTCCTCATATATGATATATGGACATATGCACATACAGACATACAACACAAAACACAAGTGTGCACACATAATATACAACACATAAGACAATAGTAAAGGCCTTGTAGCATTACACAGGTGAAATCTCCATTGCAATGTTTAAAAACTCCACAGTCAAAAAATAAAACTGCTCAGAAAAATATTAACCTAAGTATGTATGAGCTCAAAAAATAAAATAGAACTTTATGATGTGGGAAAAGGCAATAATAATATAGATATTGAAAAAGACATCCTGGTTACCACCTGGGTTTGACTCTTTTTTGGATATCCCATCCTTTTTCCTGTAACTTGCATAATGGGTCTGAAGGTATTCCCACAAGCAAGCCCCAAGGTGTTTTACATTTAAAATAGGCTCTAATTGTATTCTTTATTCATTAGCCTCCAGGTGTGGGAGAACCACTGTTGCAGATGCAGGAATAGCCAAGCTGGAGCTCTGGATATCAGCTGTTATGGATTTGAGTCAAATCATCTTCATTTTGGTCTGTAGAAATCACTTTGGTTAGTCTCTCTGGAATCCAAATTGGCTGCTGTTCTCCCTGTGGAAACACACAAGCAGAACCCTGACTCTAGACAATCACTGGGTCAAGACCTTTCCATTGTCCTGTTAGAATATCCTTCCAAAGTACCTTAGGCTTATGTACCTTTTTTGGATACATATGTCTTTCCACAGCACTAAGCTCTGATGAATCCAAATTTTAAAAGTTTAGAGTAAAAAGGGTTATTTTAAGTTTATCTTTGGGGGATATATACCCCTTTCCAATTCCCTCTTTTTGCTTTAATAAGTACATTTTAATAATTTGATGAGCTCTTTCAACTATGCCTTCTCCCTGTGTATTGTATGGGATTCCTATTATATGAGTAATGTCAAATGATGAGCAAAATTGTTTAAAAGAGGTAGAAGTATAACCAGGACCATTATCTGTTTTTAACTGTTTTGGAACACCCACAGTGGCAAAATTTTGTAAGCAATGAGCTATAATATCTTTAGTTTTTTCTCAGGCATGAAGGGAGCCCATCAAAAATCCAGAAGAAGTATCAACTGCAACATGCAAATATTTTAATTTTTCAAATTCTGGCAAGTGTGTGATGTCCATCTGCCAAATATGATTAAGGTATCAGTCCTCTAGGATTGACTCCAAGATTAACTTGTGGTAAAAAGGTCACATAATTTTGACATTGTTTTATTATTTGTCTAGCTTGTTCCTTAGTTATTTTAAAATGCTTTTGTAAAGTATTAGCATTGACATGGAACCTTTTATGAAAATTTGTAGCTTCTTCTAGTGTAGAAAAAATATATATGTCATGTGTAGTATTATCTGCTAAATCATTGCCCAAACTAAGGGCTCCAGGCAATCCTGTATGTGCCCTGATATGTCCTATAAAGAATGGATCTTTTCTATCCCAGATTAGACTTTGTATAGTGGAAAACAAAGAGAAAACAGTAGAGGAAGGAGAAATCCTACCAGCATCTTCAAGGGCACTATAGCATTAACTACATACTGACTATCAGAAAATAAATTAAATACAGAATCTTTAAACATCATAAAAGCTTGTAATACTGCATTAAGCTCTACCTTTTGAGCTGATTGTTTGGGTACTAAAAATGTAAAAGTTTGATCAGGTGTAACTATTGCTGCTGTACCATGATTTGACCCATCAGTGAATACATTTGGAGCATTCATGATAGGTGTTTTTCTTGTCATTTTTGGAAAAACTACAGGATGCGAAGACCAAAAAGACAATAAAGGGTTAGATGGTAAGTGATTATCAAATGAAATATTAGATTTGCACATGATTATTGCCCAAGTATTTAACTCATTAGCTAACTCATCAATTTGATCCATAGTATATGGAGTAATAATTTTATTGGGAGAAATCCCAAACACTCCCTTGGCTGCTTTTATTCCTTTGAGTATTAATTGTCCTACAGTGTCAGGTTACCTAGTAAGAATAGTGTTAGGAGAATAAGATAAATGTATCCACAATAATGGACCTTCTTGCCAAAATACTCCTGTAGGAATATTTTTTGTTGATAGTACAATAAATAATAAAGGCAAACTTATATCAATTCTATCCAAATGCATATTTTCCATATATGTTTCAATGATTTTTAATGCCTTTCTTGCTTTAGGCATTAACATTTGGGGTGAATTTGGATCTGATGGACCTTTGAGGATATCAAATAAAGGTCCCAACTCTCCTGTTGGTATGCCTAGATAAGGCCTTATCCAATTTATGTCTCCTAATAACTTTTGAAAGTCATTAAGTGATTTGAGTTGATCTACTCGTATATGAATTTTTGGAGGACGGACCATGGTTGAGGATAAGAGAACTCCTAAATAATTAATTGGAAAATGTAATTGTACTTTATCTATTGCTATCTCTAGATTATAATTTTTTAATAAATTTGTAAGTGTGGCATAACATTCTAGCAATGTGTTTTTATCTTTATGTGCTAACAATACATCATCCATATAGTGTAATATTTGTAGTTCAGGAATTTGATTTCTAAGTGGCTGGATTGCTTTGATAACATAAATTTGACACATAGTTGGGCTGTTAGCCATCCCTTGAGGGAGTACTTTCCATTCATATCTCTGATCAGGACCTTCATGATTCAGTGCAGGGATAGTAAATGCAAAACGTGGACTATCCTCAGGATGAATTGGAATTGAAAAAAAAAATCTTTAATATCTATAGCTAAAACATACCAGGTTTTTGGTAAAGCAGACAATTGGGGAATCCCTGATTGAGCATGTCCCATAATAACCATCTAATTATTAATGGCTCTTAAATCTTGCAATAATCTCCATTTACCAGATTTCTTTTTAATGACAAAAATGGGAGTATTATGGGGAGATATGGAAGGTTGTATATGTCCCTCTGCTAATTGTTGTTTGACAAGGTCATGGGCTGCTTGTATCTTTTCTTTAGTCAGGGGCCACTGAGGAACCCATACTGGTCTTTCTGATTTCCAAGTAATTTTTATTGTCTCAGTGACCCCTCCTGAAAATCCAATCCATGTCTGTCTGTTCCTTGGTCTATTTGTATTGGTGCTGCTATACCTTGTTCTTGTTCTCCTAATCTTTTTCCTTTCCTAAAACCTTGTCTAGCCATAATAGTGGACACATTTGGATTGATGTTATTTGTTAATGTTAGTCCTAATTGATTTAGGACATCTCATCCCCATAAATTTATGGGAAGATGATCCAATACATATGGCTGTATAGTTCCTTCACATTCTTCAGGATCCTTCCAATCTAATACCATTGCACTTCTATGGGGATTAGTCGCCACTCCTAGGCCTCGAAGCGTTTGAGTGGCTTGTTGTAGTAATGGCCAATGTTTTGGCCATTCTTGACGAGAGATGATGCTAAGGTCTGCACCTGTATCCAGTATCCCATTAAATTCATGTCCTTGAATATTTAGTTTTAGCATTTGGCGAGAATCTAAATTTAAAGAAAGCATAGCCCAATATACACCTGTGGAGCCTAATCCCCTCCGACCTCTTTCTACAGTACGACTGGAAAATTTATCATGTAGGCAGGGTATTATTAATAACTGTGCTATTCTATCTCCTGGTGAAAATACTGATACACCCTTTGGAGAACTGGCTATAATTTTTATTTCACCTTCCTAATCGGGATCAATTACCCCAGGACTTATCATAAGTCCTTTTAGAGTAGAAGAACTGTGTCCCAATAATAAGCCTACTGTTCCTTTGGGAAGAGGTCCTTTACCCCTGTGGGAATGATTTGAACTCCCATCTCTGGAGTTAGTACTGCTCTTATGCCCTCTGGTGATAGAAAGGTGTTAGTAGCAGCCTCCTGTTGTAACTTTTTCTCTGATAGTCCTTCCTCCTTTACATTTTCTTCCTCTGTCAGACTAGCTCAAGAGAACTTCTCTTTTCCTTGATCTAACATGTTTTCTACCATAGTCTGAACATCTAACAATTTAGTTAACACTCTTTCGGTTTGTTTTTTACTAATTTCTAATCTACTATAAAGATAACACGACCCAACTAGATAACACAAAACAAAACCGAAACAGAATGAAACCAAAAAGGAACAAAAATGCATTGTATCAATTTTCCTATTTTCTTGAAATGTATATTCGTAGACTATTTCTATCTCTTTCTCAGGGGCGTACAACTTCAAACCTTGAGCCAACCATTTTCCCCAGTTTGCCTGAGAAAGTTCTAGGGACTGGCAGCTTCAAAAAAAAAAAAAAAAGAAATCAAAACAAGAACACATTTTTTTTTTGAAATGGTCACCCATTCTCTCACTCTTCCTCAGGGATGAGCAATTTTACTTACCCCCAAGCTTCAGGCGTCCCCTGCACACACCACCAAATGCCGCAGTCTGGCTGGGCACAAATCACCGAGCTGCCACAAAGCACTTGTATGCTCAAACAGGAAACTTTATTGCCTGAACTCCAACAGCACTCCACACACACTCCCCAGGAACTCTCCCAAACGCCACCTACATGGCCCCTGGCCCCTCTCCAGCACACCACACCAACCGGAACTCCCTCCACTGGAACTTCACCAACCAATGTGAACTCCCCAGGCAATCCCAGGGAGAACTCCAAAGTAGCTGATGCCCTGGTGGACAGCAGGGGTCTATATACAATTGAATCAATCCAGCATCATCTTAATGGCTTGCCTCTCAACCATTACTTCTGGCAAAATGCCAGGGGCCATTCTGACTCAGATGTGGCTCTCAACACATCTGCAGTGGGCATGCTGTCCCAGAAGGTCAACAGATGGTGCAGTTGAGCCCATATTTCCCTCCCCCCCCCCACCATTCCACCACCTTTAGGATGCTCATTGATTACCTACTCTGTGCCATGAGCCTTAATATTGCTGAAGGTCATAGTCTAGACCCTGATCTTCTGACTTAGGATGAAATTCTTTTTCCAGATCACCCACTGTTAGAAATAGGAGAGCCTGTAATACCCGTTGCATCACATGGACTTAGGGAGCAGACAGCAGCTGCAGCCCTGCCTCTTGCTTTTTCCCAGATGCTTTGCCATATATTTCAAGAGCCTACCTTTCTCCCCAGAGAGCTGTCTTTGCAGTGCATCACTGGAAGTGGTCCCAGAGAGCACCAGCTAATACCTTAGTGCCTGGGGGCCTGTCATCCTGCCACTTGGCCTCGTTGTTCCCTGCTTAGCATCCTCAGCATCACCGATCTCCACAGGATTACCCACAGCAGCTCCCAAGAGGCCCTCCTCTCTGCATGCACAGCGTCTCAGAGTAAAGGCCAAGCAGGAAAGCCTCCCTGGCTGCCTTGGCCTTTTGAAGAGGCTGACTTAATTCCCGTTCTTTCTGGCTTTATTTTTAGCCATTTTTCTCTCCTGTTTCTGTTTTTCCCATTTCCTCCAGACACTGATTACAGACTTTTGAATGTTTCTTTCTCACTTTCAGTGACTCTAATTGGTTTAGTCACCTGCTGAACTTTCTTTTGTCCCTCCAGATGATTCTGTGGCGCTCCTCCTTACCTTGTCCCTTCCCAGCCCTCTTCCTCCCATCTGTGTGTGACTCTGAGGCTGATGGCTGTGTTTTACATCCTTCCCAGGCATCTACTCCTTGGCTTTGCTTTCATAAAAAGATAGTTCCTGGTAGCTTCGAGCCTCCTGTATCTTACTCTTTTTTCCCCCAAAACTCATTTTTCCTTTTTCTCCAGAATTATTTCCGTGGGCTCTCATTCCCTCCTGAGGCTGTAGTCCTCACAGAGTTAGGGAGAGAATCTTTAGCAAATCCTCCCCCACCTGTTCAGAGCCAAGCCCCCCCCCCCCCACCGCCATTCCACCACCTTTAGGATGCTCATTGATTACCTACTCTGTGCCATGAGCCTTAATATTGTGACAATTCTAAGAATTATTATCTCCTCTTTATATATGGATAAATTGAGGCATAGAGAAATGAAATACTTTGCCTAGAGTCTCACAGGTAGGAGATGATAGCCAGAATTCAAATCCAGCCAGCCTAGCTGTGCTTGGCTTATCTGATCCAATTGTCATTTTGATTACAGACAGTTCTCCTAATTAATTCTTGTCCTGGCCCCATGCCTGGAATTGTGAGCTCCTGCATACCTGTCATCAGGAAGAATTAACAGGAGTGTAGCATGTGGTGAGGCTGGGTCTCCCTGCCTATCAGCTCAAGCTCCATCATGGAGGTCCAACATTCTGCCTGCACTGGGAAAAAGAAAAGGGCTGAAGAGTGGCACGTGGCAGCCAGGGCAGCATGATGGATCACAAGTGAGACTCTGTGTGTGTGTGTGTGTGTGTGTGTGCATGCACATGAGGATGGGTTTAAGAAAGTGCCTATTAATCCTCTCATCCATGATAACTGCTTACTCTCTGACTCCTTTGGTTCCCCTTGCCTCCCTGTGGAAGATTCTGCCTCTGAACCTTCTGTTTCTTACTTGATGTCATTATTGCATTTGTGTTCTGAACCTGCTCCCAGAGGCCTCTGGGCAAATCAGTGCATTTCTACTGAACAAAGGCAATAAGGGTAAATAATGCAGACTCTCCTTTAGGAAAGGTCTTTGCTTTCTGGGTCATAAATCTACTTTCCGCTTAACTTGAGACAAATGTCTCCTCTCTGATTTGGCCTGTCCCTGTACTCCAGGAGGCTTCTGAGTGAATCAAAGGACTTAAGAATATAGCTGAGTGTAATTGGAAACATTGCTCTCATTTACTGAAGCAGCCAGCCTGCAGCTTTGGGGTGGAGGGGAGATGTAGTTGGTATAAGAAAAACTATGTGGGTGAATGGGAAGTGATAAGGAGTTTTTGGGGGGTGCTGAAAGAGTGTTTGCTCCTTATCTACCTGGAGGCCAGTCAGCTGCTACAGAATTTCTAAAACCCAACAGGAACCATGGTATAGATCATCAGCAATGTAATCATATTCCCTACCGTGCTTGTGACATAGTTGCCCACAGGTCTGTGGCTCTGCTCAGCAATGATGGCTGGCAGGCTCCGTTGTGTCCATGTTCACGAGTTCAGTCTTCATATGTCTAGTTGGCTTTGTCTCATTTTTTGGAGGTAACTATACTTCCCTAAGCACAGAGAGCCACCTGGCCCACATGTGGCATTAGCCAGAAGAAGCAGCTATCAGGCAGTCACATGGGAAGAGCTCAGCCCTAATCTATCATCATCCTCAGGGAAAATCAAGCCCCAGTGTGCCCCAGGTAGCACCATCATTTGCACCTTTTTTCATCTTGTCCCTTTCCCTCCATTACCTTTAGTTTCTCTGACCTTGACCACATCAGCAGTCTCCCAGCTGGTCCCTAGTTTTATCCTTCTTTCAGTTCTCTGAGAGGGCTGGGGGTGTCACTCAGGGGCAGAGTACTTTCCTAGCATGCACAAGGTCATAGGTTCAACTCCTAGCAGCACAGAATAATAATAATAACAGTCCTCCTCAAGATGCTCCTTTTGAAATCACACTTGTTTAATCTTTTCTTGGGATGCTGGGGAACAAATCCTAGGCCTCATGCATGCTGAGCTCACACTCTACAACTGAGCTAAGTCCAGCCCCCCATTCCCTTTTTAAAACCCTTCAGTGACTCCTGTTACCTAGAGAATAAGATCAAAACTTATTGGCATGTATGTACGATGCTCCATGACCTGGTGCTTGCTTACCTTTCCAATTTTCTTTTTCTGCTCCTTGTTCTTCTCTTCCACACTTTAGGTTCTTGGCCATATGAGCTGCATTTACAGAGCCCTGGCACACTATGCAATTCCATGTCTGATGTCTTTGCACATACTGGTGTCTATCTAGAATATCTGTCCTGGCTATCTATTGGAGGATAACAACCCCCCCCCCCCAAAAAACTTGGTAGTTTACCACCATAATTTAATATTGATGCAGATTCAACTGAGTCCTCCTCACTGGGGCCTTTCCTGTAGTTGACGTTGGATGACAGCTAGTGAATTTTATTTATGTGTGTTTATTTATTTAGCAGTACTGGAGACTGAACCCAGTCACACTTTATCACTGATATTTAGCCTCAGCCCTCTTTACACTTTTATTTTGAGATGGAGTCTTGCTGAGTTGCTGAGGTTTGAACTTGCAGTTCTCCTGCCTCAGCCTCCTGAGTCCCTGGGATTACAAGCCTGTGCCATCTGTGCCCAGCAGAGTTGGTGACTGTTTTTCTCCTGCCTAACACCTGGGCTAGGATGGCTAGAATCATTGGGGGCTGGTGAGACATCACTCTTCCTTTCTCTGCAGGACCCGTCTCCCTCTGTGGGCTTCCTCACCATTCAGCAGCCTAAATGAAGTTGGACTTATAAGGCAGCCAACTTCCCACCAACTGGGCGTCCTAAGAGACCCAGCATAGAATTCTCTCAGCATCATTTCTGCCATATTCTTTTGGTCAAAGCAGTCACAGATCAGCCCAGATCCAAAGACATGGAGAAACAGACTCCACCTCTCAATGTGGAATTTGCTTTCTTGTCTAAAGAAGGTAGGAATTGATGGTACCATCTGGAGATAACTGGTAGAATATCTTTCACCCTCCTATTCTCCTGATAAATTCCTGTTTGTTCATTTAACAGCCAGTCCTATGTCACTTTTGTGATTTCTACTCTCTCTTACCAAGGCAAAATTAGCTTCCAAGTTTAAGAAAAACATTTTTAGAGAAACTGGAAAAATAAGTCAGGGAAGACTGTACCTTGAGCCTGATTTGGCACCCCTTACCCTGCTGTACTGTATGTGTGGCAGTGCTCCTACTGGATCACATCAATCCTTGGAGGGCAGGGCAGCTATACCTGACTCATCCTTATGCTGTTGAGACCTAGCTTATCAACTGACCCATGGGAGCTGAATAAATCATGGCTGAGGGAAGTGAATTGAATTACTGCTGCTTTGTTGCTATGCTACTTTTTCCACCCAGGGCCCCCCTCCCTTTAGAGCTAAGGAATCGGTCACAAAGAACTTGTAGACTCAGAATATGCAACAGTGAATCACACAAGTTGATTTCTATCCTGGGGCCTCAGTTCTCGATATTTTGGTCTTCCACAAAGATAATCACTACTGAGCAGGTATCAGGTGTTTATTATGTGCTAGGCATTGTGTCAGGCACCTAATATTCATTATTCATTAATTAGGCCTTATAATAATGCTACATTACATATTATTTTTCCCACTTTACAGATGATGAGATGCAGCAAGACTAGGAGCAGAGAAATAGATGGAGCTCTGGAATCTGTTTTTTGAACCTCTTCTGAGCTCAGCTTTTTCAGAGTATGCTCAGCAGAATGTCAGAGGTAATAGTACCACATGAGGAATGCTGGAAGAACCTGGTCTTCTTCTGACCTGAAGAAGAGGATGCCTGGAGAGAAGTCCCTAGGGACTCCAACACTTGAAGGACTGACTTGTTCTTAGAGGCCTCTGTGGGGGCCAGTAGGTCGATGTTGCATGGAGCCCAATGGCACCTTGGTGCAAAGTTTCCCATGGTGTCTCCCATAGTTCAGGCTGCCTTAAAAGCCAAAGGGTCCACAGGGTCCATGTCTCTTGGAGAATATCAGCCTGTGTTCCTTTTGACATTTATTGGCCCTTCTCCCTTCGTGCCTTTTTTCCAACCTACAAAAAATGTATTCCGTTACAGGGCATGGTGTTTGAAAGTGGAATTCAGCTACGCATGATCACTGTTAAGCACTAAGCAGTTTTCAGGGGGAAAGAGCATTAGCTATGCAGGCTCACTTGTTCCAGTTCTCTCTGATCTTCATGTAACTGGATGCTCAGGCATGGGAGGAAGCTTCAATAATGTAGAGGGCATAACTCATTGATATCTCCGGTGTAACAAGATTTACTAATTCTTATTTGAGTAATGCAAGTTTCTTTTTTATGCTGAGCAAATTGTGTATCTCATCCTTCAAAACCTTCCATATCCATAATTGCCAATTAGTCCCCCTGATGTGCCAGTTCCTGGTCACTTCATTTCAATGGTTACATGACTCCAACCGGGAAAAAAGTTGTGAGATAATTTGTTTCGCTGGTCTTCAGGCAGATTCCACATCATCTGAGATGACATACTGCAAATTAGAAATCATTCCCTCTACCTGTTCCCTTGCAGGCACTGGCTAAATACACATTGCTTTAATAAGATGGTTTCCCAGTACAGCCAAAAGGACTGTGAGCTTCTCAGCACAATTTAGACGCTAGAATATTTGGGAGAAATCTCACGTGACATTGTCAAGTTGAAATCACAGATATTAAGTTTCATCACCCTGTAAATTTTGTTAACTTTTCTTCTCCCCCTCCCCTCCCCCTCCTCCCCTCCTCCCCCCTCCTCCCACTCCCCTCCCCCCTCCCGACTGCCCCCTCCTCCACCCCTCCCCCTCTCCCTCTCCCCCCTTCTCCTCCTCCTCCTCCTTCTTCTTCTTCCTCTCAGCCAAAGACCAGTTCTCTCTGGGGGATGAAGAGAAAGACCCTCCAAGGAGCCACCTATACTCTGTGGAAACCCCATATGGCTTTCACTTGGACCTGGACTTCCTCGAGTATGTAGATGACATTGAGAAAGGGAACACCATCTAAAGAATTGCTATCCACAGAGCAAATTTTAGCACGTTGCCCTGAAATTTCAGCCTTCCTGACAATGGGGCTCACCCCCATGTTACTATCCCCGAGGAAAACTGGTCTCCAGCAGTTCCAAGGAAGGTGTCACCCAGGACACTGGAGCAAACCCAATCACTGCCATGATCCTCCCCACGCCTCAGCCAGCGGGAGCCAGGTGAGCTATCATAGGAAGGCCCTATTGGTGGAGGCCTCCAGGCAGCTGGAGGCTGCTGCTCCAGAGGAAGCCGAGCTCACTTCTGGGAGTGGACGGCCCCAGCTTTTGAGAGCTCCAGCATGCCAGCCACGCGGCCGCAAAACAGGGCCTCGGAGGAGCCAAACCTAAGCGCGGGTCTTCCAGCACCTCCTGCCTTCCCTCCTCTGCAGGGGGACAGCAGCATCTGGGATGGCACCTTTGGCCCAGCGGAAGGATTTGCAGGTTTTCACAGCTCCAGCCCTCGAATGTCGCCCAACTGACAATCAACGATTTGGGAGACCTGGTGGCAGGGCTCCCAGAGCTAGTCCAGGAGGGGGCTGAGCCTGCAGTGGGGGAAGTGAAGGCTTCAAATCACCTGTTTCTCCCAGGGCCTCCTCCCGCATTCCAGAACGCACTCCTAGAGGATGTGGAAGGCGAACCCCAAACCAGAGAAGCAGAGAGCATTCTCACTCCTGGCTCCTCAACACCCAGCCCCCCACCTCTGCCATCTCCCATCCCTGAGAATGAGCTCCCTCTGGAGGAAATCGAGCTCAACATCAGTGAGATCCCACCCCCGCCGCCCATAGAGTTGGATGTGAGAAGCATCGGCATCCGGGTAACTGAGGAAAGCCTGGGCCTTGCCCTGGTGGACCCCAACAGCATCTCCAACCTGAAGGAGCGGGTCTCAGCCCTTGAGGGTGAATTGTCTGGCAGAACCAAGGAACTGACCCAGGTCCGAGCTGCCCTTCAGCAGCAGGAAGAGGAAATCAAGACGCGGGAACAGAGGATTCGAGAGCTGGAGTGCACTGTAGCCCAATTGGAAGAAAAGCTTAGCCAAGAGACTTCCAGAGATGCCCAGGGCCAGACTGATGCCATGGTGAACACTGACCCTCCCCGTGGGCTCTTCCCAGGGGAGTCATGTGACAGGAGCATCGGGGTCAACCTTCTGAGCATCACAGACTCTGAAAGCTGGGGGGCCAGGGGAGAGGAGAATGGCTTCCTATGGGGGCAAAATGGTCACACTCGAGCGGGTCAGAGACTGGCAGAGCCTGTGCTACCGCCCCAGCTCTCACTGCCACAGGGACCTGAGAAGGTCCTTGCCTCCGCTTTACATTGCTGCCTCCCCACTGAACTCAGGATTGAAGAAGCAGGCTCTGAGCACGAGGGAGGCCTGCAGGCAGGAGGCGAGAGCCTGGCCAGGGCAGCACAAGGTTCTTCACGGAGCAGTGACAGAGAGGCTGCCCCAGGGTCCAGGGAGGAGCTCCCAGGGAAGGAGCACCCGGGAAGGCCACCAAGCTCTCCAACAGATGCCACCATTGGGCAATATGTGAAAAAGATCCAGGAGCTCCTGCAGGAGCAGTGGAGCTGCCTGGAGCATGGGTACTCGGAGCTGGCCAGCGCCATCAAGCAGCCTGCCTCCAAGCTCAGCAGCATCCAGAGCCAGCTGCTCAGCTCCTTCAACCAGCTGCTGTCTGCCTACTCAGCCCAGGCTCCCCCACAGGAGCCTACAGCCCTGCCCTCCTCCCCTCCAACCGGTAAATACTGGTGCCCAAGGCAGGGAACCTTTTCTCCTTTATATGACAAATCCAAGGGAAAGGGGGTTTTGGTTACATGAGTAGATTTCTAAAAAGATTTTAGCACCTCCAGGAGCCTAGTGGAATAAAAACTGACCTGTGTAAGCATGGGGGCCACACCTCTACTCTCCTTGTGTAGGTGTAAGGCTGACTGCAGGGCCACCACATACAGCTGTACAGATAGTGTCAGCCACAAAGATGCCAGCCAGGGAGGGCAAATAACAGCTGAAATCCAGCCCACGCTCCCTTTGCCAAACCATGTGCCTGCAGCACTGGGTCTACCCAGAGGGGGCGCTGTTCTCATTTCATCACACAAAGGCAAAGACTTGGCCAAGGGTGGTCCTGCCTTTGGTGCTCCCCCCAGACTCCCTGCCGGTTTCCTGGGCTTCAGCATTCGTGCTGGAACAGGAAAAATGCTTTCTGTCCCTCTCACATCAGAGGTTTTCTCTAGCCTGGTTTTGGATGAGCATTATATAGAGATTGGGAATTGTTCACTGAGTATTTTCTGTGTGCATGCATGGGGGCAGGGGCTCACATGGGCCAGAGCAGCTCCTCCTCTTCTGACCGATCTCACACTCTTCACTGTTGAGGAGAGTGGAGCCATTACCATGCTTGGCTCAGTGGGCAGCATGCAAGTCTGCTTCCTGCCACAGGTCACAGATTGGCTGCCTTCTCATTTCGGTGCTAGTTCCCATCTTGTCCCTTGGGAAATGCCTCCCATACCACTGAGCAGAGCATGAGGTTGTGCTCTTGCTCACATGTCTCCAGTGTCATCACTACCCCCACATCACAAATGTCAATGTGCACATGAACTAGAAAGGACTTCTGAGGTGCCCTTGAATGGAGAAGGGTACTGGACCATGAGTCCACAGACCTCAGTTCTATTCCTGCTCTGCCATTCCCCAAGGAAGCCTGAGTCTCAGATTTCCTAACCATAAGATAGGGACAACAATGACATGTGCATGTGGTTCCCTGCGAGAATGTTCCAGTCTCTCTACTCATCCACATAGAGAGGGGCATCATTAACAGGAACCATTCTATTGACAGTCATCAGAAAGCCAGACTTCTGCCCAAAGTCCCCAAAACATTTGATTTGAATTATCTGGTTTCTGTCCCTGTCCACCTTTTCACACACCTGTAACCTGTATCCCCTTAAAGGAAAAGCCCTGCTTTTGCTACTCCAAGATCTTTCTAACCTGTGATGTTGTATCTACCTAGAGAGCTCCCTGCCGACCAGCCTTAAATCCATAATGAAAAAGAAAGACTATGGCTTCCATGCAGGAGGTAATGGGACCAAAAAGAACCTTCAGTTTGTTGGGGTTAACGGTGGGTAAGCATTGCTTGTGAAGCTCCGACTGCCTTCCCTGCTACCTCTCCTGCTGTTGTCCTCGGTGCTCTCTTTTCTAGGGGGAAGCATATGGCTTTTGTTCTTCTGCAAGGGAATTAATCTCCAAGGTCCTTTAAAACTCCATGTCGGGTTTGCACATGTTTGGCTCTTTGCCAGATGTGCTGGCTTGTTGGAACCTCTGCTTTTAATATACTTGGCTTTAGTCTCCCCCAGGGCCAGGACTCTGGGTGGTTTCTGGGAGTTTGGGGGAACATGGACCCTTTGAGGAAGGTCTTTAACCCAAACCATGACACTGAAACTAGTAGAAATGTATGTGTTTAAAATGTTTCTCCTTTAATTACTGCAAACCAAACCCAAGTTTTGGGCAATGAAGGGAAACAACCAGTCTATTGATAAAGAACATGAACCAAGCCTTCTGTAGTCTAGGGACTTAAACATTGGATTTAGAATATAGTCATGCAGCTGGGCACAGTGGCACATGCCTCTAATCCCAACAACTCATGAGGCTGAGGCATGAGGATTGCAATTTTGAGGCCAGCCTCCGCTTCTTAGTGAGACCCTGTCTTAAAAGAAAAGATTTTTTTAAAAGGACCCGGGATGTAGCTCAGTGGTAAAATGCCCTGGGGTTCATTCCCCAGTGCCAAAAAGAAAGAAGGAAAATTACAGTCACATGTCACCTAACAACCAGGGATACCTCTAAGAAATACAGCATTAGATAATTTTTGTCACTATGGGACACCACAAAGTACTTACAAAAGTCAAAACATCTATGATGTCACTAAGCACATGACTGTATTTTCTAAATCACTCATTCAGCATTTATTAAATGCCAACAATATGCTAGGTGGTGGGTATTAAAAAAAAAAAGTCAAATAGATCAAGGTCCCTACCTTTAGCTTGCAGATATGTCAAGAAACAAGGGAGAACCCACTTGAGTCAAATGTATGAAAGATGATATGTCATGAGCTTTGTAATGTTTTGAACAACCAATAAAAAAGAAATAGAAAGAAACAAGGGAGAAATGCTGATGTGCCAAGACCAGTTGTATTAGTCAACGAAGCACAGGATGCTGTGGAGGCCCAAGGAGGGGTCCAGCCCAGCAGGCAGTGTGTCCAGAAGACTGCCCAGAAAAAGTGGGGATCCTGCAAACTTAAGTCCCACCAAACACTAGTCGCAAACGGGGGTGGCATCATTGTTGTAGTTTCTGTAAGGGAAACATCAGAAATGATGAAACAGGTTGTCAGGTGGGCTGCTGCTCCCACTACCTCTGGTGTGTGACCCTCTGGCCCATGAAGAACCATGTTTTGTGCTTTCACCAGTTCACATGCAGAGGAGGAGGATCAGCCTAATCTCCAAGCCTAATGCAGGTCATGCTGCTGCCCAGCTTAAATGCCCTTCACAGTCCCTCTCTGTGCCCAAACCTGGAGGAACTAGATCATGGTTCAGCCTTCTCATCCACCCCAGCTCCTGCCTTGCCTCTCTCCAACATGCTGAGCTCAGGCCCATTTCAAGCCCCCTGCATTTGCTTCCCCTGCTTAGACTGAGCCCCTCCTGGGGTGCAGGAGCATAAATAATCCTGATCTCCATCCTGAAGACTCAGGTTTAATTAGTCTGGGAGACAGTCCACCTACTGGGAATGCTAACCCCCACCCCAAGTGTTCTAATGTGCAGCTGAGGTTAAGAACCCATGTCCTAATTGAAGCAGCTCTTCCTCCCATCACTAGCCCATGGCCCTTTTTAACTTTGTGGAGTTCAGTTAAACTCCAGTGTACTTCCAGTTCTCCACTGTTCTTTTAAGCAGCCTTGAGGCTCTTCCAAACCAGAAAGGTGACATATGTAAAAATAGCCTAAACTTCTATCTAATTCTCACATCATCAAGAAATTAAATTCCATTGGGGCTGGGGATATAGCTCAGTTGGTAGAGTGCTTGCCTCAGATGCACAAGATCCTGGATTCAATCCCCAGCAATTAAATTCCAGTTCTAAGATTGAGTCAATGTTATTGATTTCAGTTATTCATGGATTCCTGGGTACCATCAACATGGTAGCTCAGTTGAGGGAGGCACATGGTTCAGTGGAGCATGCCTCTGTATTCCACTTTCCATTTCCAGTATTCTGGGCCTTCAATTGAGAACATGAAGAACAGTAGCTAGAGTCTTTTGAGTGTCTTCCCCATCCCAGAAACTGGTTTAGGTATGACATGCATGTTCACATATACAATCCTTGTGGAGACTGTGAAACAGATATTAATTGCATTTTCCAAGTGAGGAAACTGAGGCCCAGAGATGTCAGTAAATTTGGTTGAGATCCCAGAATCTGTCACAAAGCCAGAATTCAAACCAAGATCTGTCACTCTCCCAATCTAGACTTTTTCTACTACCCTCAAGTAGTTTACAGGGACACTCTGAGGCTTTGAGAGCACCTAATATGTGTGTGAAGAATCCAAAGACCAGTAACATGGAGCCCTGTCTTAAGTAACTCACAGACTTGTAGCCTATTAGGAGTTCTAGGTGGGCTAGGCCAGGACAGCGAGCAGACACCCTAAGATTTGGGTGCTGTAAATTTCTGCTACCATTGATTAGACATCCAGCCAATACTCATCAACTTTATGGTGGTTTGGAAGCTTCCCCTTTGATGTACTAGCATAGAGGGTGCAAAGGGTTGTGGAGAACAGGCCCGAAATGCCATTACTTTCTCTCATCAGTAGAAAGGGTGTTGAGAATGATAGATCTGTCACACTCTCAAACCTGGGCTCCCTTCAGAGGCCATTGTGAAGCATATGAAAAGCACATTACAAACTGTAAAGTGCTGTACAGAAAGTGACTTCTCCTCCTCCTCCTCCTCCTCCTCCTCCTCCTCCTTCTTCTTCTTCTTATTATTATTACCTGGGATTGAACTGAGGGACCCTCAACTACTGAGCCACATCCCCAGCCCTATTTTGTATTTTATTTAAAATACAGGGTCTCATTGAGTTGCTTAGCACCTCATTTTTGCTGAAACTGGCTTTGAACTCTCGGGCCTCCTGCCTCAGCCTCCCAAGCTGCTGGGATTACAGGTGTGCACCACCAGCCCGGCTGTGACTCATTGTTATTGAGAATAGAACCACAGAGTATACCTCCATAAGCTGGGTCCCTAGTGGTGCAAGCTTGTTGAGGTAGAGCATGCTCAATGGAGAGCCTTTCAGAAGCATGTGGCATGAATGTGGATCCTCAGCCCTTTTCTGGGACCCTGGTGAGGACCTCACTCCAGGGTGGGGCACAACATGTTTCTGAAGAGATAAGAGCGCTGGTAACCTGAGGCCTATTCACACATCTTAAAGCAAACTAAAAGTAGGGGTAAAAACAAAAATTGTTAACACAGCAGTGTCCACCTTCACTCCTAATCAGGACAGGCTTCTGAGGTGGTGCACTGGGTTATCATTCAAGGTTTGTAACCCACTCAATCACAGCCATGGTCAGAGGGACTTGAGAGGAAAAACTGCTAATGAGTCAGCCACACCAAGGTTTGCAGATCCACTGGCACTCAGGTATAACAATGGCACACTTCTGAAAAATGCTTGGGGTGGAGCAGAGGGAATATCAAACAAATGCTGGGTTCTCTCCTTGCACAGAACCTGTAAGTAGCCCTAATTGACATTGTTCCATAAATTAGATTTCTTCTGATGAATTCCTAATCTACAAGAATACTATTCTGAATGATCATTGTTAACACTAAGCTTTTACCATGTGTTAGGCATGCTCTAAGAGATTTAAATACATTAACTAGGGGCTGGGGATGTGGCTCAAGTGGTAGCATGCTCGCCTGGCATGCGTGCGGCCCGGGTTGGATCCTCAGCACCACATACAAACAAAGATGTTGTGTCCGCCGAAAACTAAAAAATGAATATTAAAAAAAAAATTCTCTCTCTCTCTCTCTCTCTCTCTCTCTCTCTCTCTAAAAAAAATTAAAAATTAAAAAATTAAAAAAAAAATAAATACATTAACTATAAATTCCACAATAAACCTATGAGGTAGGTTCTGTAGTTCACTCTTTTCCACAGAGGAGGGCAGCCTAAGAAAGACTGTCTTGATCTACTGAGATAATTTTGTTATTTTGCTCAAAAGAGCCACCTAGGCTTTTCCAATGAGCAACTGCACAGGGACAATTTGGTTTTGCACACAATACTACCCTGGAGAAGTGACATCATTTATATAAGAGACATCTGTGTCTCACAATCATTACCTCTCCTTTGGATAGCCTCAGGACCACAAACCAAGAATTTCTTTTCATTTCTTCTTTACTACTTCATCTCAAAAAGTATACCAGTTTTAGCTGAGTACAGTAGCACCCACCTGTAATCCCAGTGACTGGAGAGGCAGAGACAAGAGGATCACAAGTTCAATTCCAGCTTGGACAACTTGGCAAGACCCTTTTTCAAAAACAGAAATATATTAAAAAAAAACAAACCAAAAAACAGAAAATTTAAAGTGTGTGTGTGCATGTGTGAGAATTTTTTGCACAGTTTTACATTATGTTGTGAAAGGTTGATTCTTGTTTTATTCAAAAGTTATGGTGTTTTTATCTCCCCGTTTTTCAAGTGAGATGGTCATTTCCGGAAGATTTTCTATGTTTATCCTAAAGGACTTACATGCCCAGCCACCAGCTTCAGTTACATACAGACATGAGGTAGTGAGAGTGAGACCTGTAGTGCAGAGCTGTGGGTACATGTGGCTGGTGACGGATGGGCTCAGGACCCAGACAATCCTGAGCCCTGGTTCTGCTTCACCTGCACATGAATAGTTTATATCATCTTCTTAGCCTCTCAGAGTCCTCATCTGTAAAATGAGAATAATGTCATATGCTCAGGTTTAGGAAGTAAAGTCATGGTCATTGACCCTTTGGCCATCTCTGGCCTCCTGTGGACCTCCCTTCCTGGGTATCCTCAGAAAACTTGTTAAAGAAAGGTAGCTAGCTTTAAATGCTACCAGAATTGTAAACTAGTGACTCCTGCTGTGGATGGCGTGGCTCTATTCCTTGGATTATTAACCAGCAAGCAGCGTCTTGTTGACCAGGCTAAAGTGGAGGCTGCCTTCTGGCCCCTTGGGGCTATTCCAGGCCCCGTTGCTTATCTTGCAGGGGTCTGCAATGTCGACCACCAGAACAAAGCTGGCTATACTGCCGTGATGATCACTCCCTTGGCTTCTGCGGAGACGGATGAAGACAAGGCTGTTGTCTGGAAGCTCTTCAGAGAAGGAAATGTGAACATCCAAGCAACTCAGGTAGGTGGTGTGAAGGAGATCTCTCTCCTCTTTAATAGATGTGGGAAACTTTCAAGTTTTAGTCTGCCAGTGAGGCAAGAAATTCCATACAGATTCATGGAGAATTTTTCACCCAAGAAGGCTGGGCCTCCAAAGCCTGAATATTTGCTTTTCTTTTTTTCTTTTTATTTGTTCTTTGTAGATAGACATGATAGTAGAGTGTATTTTCACATATTATACATACATGGAGTATAGCTTACTCTAATTAGGATCCCATACTTGAGATTGTACATGATATGGGTCACATTTGTCATGTATTCATACATAAGTATAGGAAAGTGATGTCTGATTCATTCTTTTATCTTTCCTATTCCCATTCCCCTCCCTTCCCTTTATTCTACTTTGTCTAATCCACTGAACTTCCATTTTCCCTTCCACCCTTGTTGTAAGTTAGCATCCACATATCAAAGACAACATCTGACCTTTGGTTCTCTGAGATGGGCTTATTCCACTTAACATGATAGTGTCCAGATTCATCCATTTAGTGGCAAAGTCATAAAGTCATCTTTTTATGGCTGAGTAGTACCCCGTTGTATATATATATACCACATTTTCTTTATCCATTCATCTGTTTAAGGGTATCTAGGTTAATTTCCATAGCTTAGGTATTGTTAATTGAGCTGCTATAAACATTGATGTGGCTGTGTCAGTGTAGTGTGCTGATTTTAAGTCCTTTGTGTATAAACCATGGAATGGGATATCTAGGTCAAATGGTGGTTCCATTCCAAGTTTTCTTAGGAATCTCCATACTGCTTTCCACAGAGGTTGCACCAATTTGTAGTTCTACCAGCAATGTATGAGTGTACATTATCCCCCAGATCCTTGCCAACATTTATTGTGACTTGTATTCTTGATAATTGCCATTCTGACTGGACTGAGATGGAATCCCAGTGTAGTTTTAATTTGCATTTCTCTAATTGCTAGAGGTGGAATATTTGGTTTCTATAAAGAGACCCAGACAGCCAGGGAATGAGTCAGTGAGCTACTAACTCATGTCCCATTCTAAAGCTGAGCATATTCCAAACATTTTTACCATTAGCATTTTGAGAAAGAAAGAAACAAATAAGGAAAGAAAGAAAGAAAGAAGGAAAGAAAGAAAGAAAGAAAGAAAGAAAGAAAGAAAGAAAGAAAGAAAGAAGCCCCATTGGCAGTCTACCTTGATCATGACCCACAGGCATCTAGCCAGTGAGGATGCTCTATGGAGGCCTAGTCCTGTAAGGAAGTTACCACCTCTGTCATTCCTCCTTTCTCCAAAGTCATCAGTTTCCAGCCTGGTGGACAGAATTGGCAGATAGACAGGACATACAGGAACTGTTGTTGATCAGTCCCAGGAATGATAAGGATGCTCATTTCCCAGGCTTCAGCTTGGATCAGAGCATCATTATAGAATTTTGCTGGTGAGTGAGCACTCTGCCTGGCACACTTCCACAGTCCTTAAAATAACCAGATATTAAATAGCCATGGCTGAGTGCAATGTCACACACTTGTAATTCCAGCAACTTGGACAGCTGAGGCAAGAGGATCTCAAGTTCAAGGCCAGCCTCAGCAATTTCATGAGGCTCTAAGGACTTAGCAGGACCCTGTCTCAAAATAAAACATAAAAAAGACTGGGGATGTGGCTCAGTGGTTAAGTGATCTTGAGTTCAATTCCTGGTAACAAAAAAAAAAAAAAAAAAAGGAAAAAAGACAATGAAAAGAAAACATCCCTGAGGGCCAGGTGCAGTGGCACACACCTGTAATCCCACCAGCTTGGGAAACTGAGGCATGAGGATTGTGAGTTCAAAGCCAGCCTCAGCAAAAGCTGAGGCCTAAGCAACTCAATGAGACTCTGTTTCTAAATAAAATACAAAAAAGGGCTGGGGATGCGGACCAGTGGTTGAGTGCCCCTGAGTTCAATCCCTGGTACCCAAAAAAGAAAAAATAAAGAAAATGTCCCTGTCTTTCTTCCCTTACCACTAACCTGTGTGTGACATTGTTTTGGGCACATAAATCATGTTGTGATTCTCAGGAACAGTCCTGTGGGTCAAGATGATAAGAGTAATTTCTGCCAAGAGCCAAAAGGGCCCTACAACAAAGATAGTAGCCAGGAAGTCAGGACATTAGGGTCTACTAGGACACATGGGCCCACTAACTCACTGGGTACCTTTGCCTCTGGTAAGAACAACACTTGAAAGTCACCTCGGTGTTTTTCCTCCCCCCCTTTTTTTTTAATTTGTAAAATACCAGATGATCTCCAGCTTCATATTATTATTATCATCATCATTATTATTATTACCAGGGATTGAACTGAGGGGCACTCACCCCTGAGCCACATCCCCAGCCCTTTTTTGTATTTTATTTAGAGAGAGGGTCTCACCCAGTTGCTTAGGGCTTAGCTAAATTGCTGAAACTGGCTTTGAACTCATATCCTCCTGTCTCAGCCTCCTGAGCTGCTGGGATTATAGGCGTGTGCCAGGGCATCCAGCCTCCAGCTTCATTATAATGCTCTCTGAGCCCATGACCTCCAATATCAGAAACCCTGTGCTCTTCTCAAGCAGTCTGTCTGTTACCCCAAGCAACTCTGATAAATGTGTAACGTGACCCAAAATCAGTGTTCTGAACTTTTCATAGAGTGATTAGGTAGAAGTTGTTTGAGATTCACACCAAGAGAGATCTTGTGAACAACAAAGGTATTCAAGGCAATCAGAGCCTTGGGGCCTGGAATCTTCTTGAGAACACAGGGCATGTGAGTGGTCTTACCTAGCAGGGCTTTGAATTGGACAAGGTTCTGCATAGAATATTGGGGAGCCCTTCAAAGGTCACTTGCGCTTTTGGCCACACAGGAATGAATAGGGTACATTCAATTCCCCTGTCTCCCTTTTTTTTAAAAAAAGATATTTATTTTTTAGTTGTAGTTGGACACAATACCTTTGTTTTATTTATTTTTATGTGGTGCTAAGGATCAAATCCAGGGACTCACACATGCTAGGCCAGCAGTCTACCACTGAGTCACAACCCCAGCCCTTTCCGGTCCCTTTGGAGTGAACATAGATGATGGCATAACTGTCAAGAACTGTGAAGTGCCTGAGATTTTATCCTTTTTTTTTTTTTAATACCAGAGATTGAACACAGGGATGCTTAACCACTAAGCCACATCCCAGCCCTTTCTTTTTCTTTTTCTTTTTTTTAGTTGTAGATAGACACAGTACCTTTATTTTATTTATTTGTGTGATACTGAGGATCAAACCCAGTGCCCCACATGTGCAAGGCAAGTGCTCTACTACTGATCCACAACCCGAGCCCCTCCCCAGTCCTTTCTTATATTTTATTTTAAGACAGGATCTTGTGAAGTTGCTGAGGCTTACCTCATATTTGAGATCCTCCTGTCTCATCCTTTTATCTCTTATATTGGGCAATGTCTTAGAAGATACCACCTCTATCTTCCAGGACTGTTTGCTATAAAAACACCCTTAAAAACATCATATAAACTGGGTGTGTGATAGTAGGAGCGAATGTGACTCCATTTTGTTTTATGACTTCATCCTGTAAAACAACCATGCCAAGTAGAAGAGTCATGACTGGAGCAAGATGTTCTTTTCCTTTTGCTATAGAAACCTTTAAGAACACGGAACTACCCAATGGGGTATTGTTTCTGTAACTAGGGTAACGGGGCTCTGTTTCTGTAACTGGTGTGACTGGGCTAACTGTGATTGGTTAGGCTTCCCTCTGCTTGACTTCACTGTCCCGCTTCTGTAACCTGGCTTGCTTGCATTGGCTAGACTCCCTGAACATCCCTTTTGTAGTTTTCAGGCTTATAAGAAGTGCCCTTACAATTGTTCGGGGCTGATCAGGGGAACAGCTTTATGTTCTGGTCAGCCGCCACCGGTGTGCTTCAATAAAGGCTTGATTCAATTATACGTGAGTGGTCTGGAAGTCAGTTTATGAAACCCTGGGACAAGCTTTAACTATAACATTTGGGGGCTCACCCTGGATCCATTTCTTCCCTACCCTCACGCCAAATTTGCCTCCAACAACGGGCCTTTGGACCTCGGCCCCGGAGTAGAGGGGAGCTCCTGAGAGACATTCCTCAGCCTCACTCCAAGGACAACTCCAATCCATCCTAGGATGCTCTGAAAAGCCTCCTGCAGGCTGTCAGTTCTGGTGAGTGGACTCTTCTGGGGAAAAAGGTCAGACTGGACACAGTCGCTTACACCTTCCCCGCGACAGGACAAGATGTTGTCACTGTCTCCCTGGAGGTCTCTCTGTGAGACCTCATCTGTTTGTATCTGGGGCCCACTGGAGGCCTCCCTGGGAGGCCTCATCTGTCTGGCGGCAGGATGAGATGTGGTCTCTGTCCCACTGGAGGCCTCCCTGTGTGACCTCAGCGATTGTTGCTTGTCCTGTGTCTGTTCTGCTGTTTGTCATTTCTCCAGTGTCTTCTGCTGTTGGTCATTTGTCCAGTGTCAGTTCACTGGCTGTTTGTTCTGTTTGCGGGGTCTCTGCCCCATTAGAGGTCTCTCTAGGTGATCTCAGTGATTTTTGCTTGTCCTGTGTCTGCCCTGCTATTTGTCGTTTCTCCAGCATCTTCTTGCTGTTTGTCATTTGTCCTGTGTCTGTTCCCCAGCCATTTGTCTTGTGTTTATCTGTCTGAGTGTTGTGCGTGGGGCCCTTTTCTTGTTCTCATAACCACTCTTCTTTCACCAGGACTCCTTCGCTCCACCGACATCAGAGACAAGGAAGTGCTACAGAGATCTCTACCTGGACCCCTTTAACTTGTTTTCTTAACACTTTTCAGGACTTTGTCTGTTGGTTTGTTTTTGTTTGTTCCCTTTGTGTTCTGTGTTAATTTCTACCTCAGTTTGTTTGTAATGGAAAAACAATGGTTAAAATGGTTTAACTGTGCTCACTACAGCTTGCATTAAAATGTAAAGTGCTGCCAACAGGACAAAAAAAATTATCAAAAGTAAAAGGTAAAGGTAAAAAGAAAAAGGCATTCTAGAGATTATCTTCATTTAGGAACTGGGCCAGATGGCCAACTGGGTAAATCATGTCAGTTCCTATAGAGGACAGATTAAAACTAAAGTGTTTTATAAAATTATTATTCCTAAAGTGTATAACAAAAAGCATAATTTTGTCTAGGAAATTTGGCTTTTGTCTCTCAGTATTTACAAGCATGAATAACTCCCAACTATTAAAAAATGGTCTAAAGATTTTTCAATGTCAGGCTAAGTAAGTTGGTGGCGGCTATCCAAGAAACCGGAAAAACCAGTTTAAAATAGGACCCCAACCCGAGGGACTCTCCCAAGGAAACCAATAAAGCTGTGTCTTTGGGAAGTTCCTCCAGGGAAAAATAAACCCCCTTCATTTGTCTATGTTCCCTCAACTCTTTTCAGCTTTCATGAACAGGACCACCTCAGGAAAAAGGTCAGAAAACTTTTAAAATTCTATATTTGTTAAACTCATAATTTTGATCCAATATGCCTAAGTTAATATGTTTTTCTGATTACACTCTGCTTTATTCTAAGGCCAATTTACAAGGGTTAACTCTCAATCTAATAGGTTTTTAAAAATAAGCTACAAGGCTTTTGTTTGTCTGTTTGTTTTGTGTGGGTGCACCAATGTACTGTCTATATGTATTGCCAAGTCTACATATATTTGGTACAAAAAATTGACATATGAGCTCATAAATTAAAATTTAAAAAAATGGATCCAAATACTTTTGGTTAATATAATTTAAAAGGTTCAATTTAAATTGGGGAAATAGATAAAAGTACAAATATCTTTAAAGTTACTAATACACAGCTTTGTTTCCAGATGGTTAAACAGCTGTTAAAATGTTAATGTCTATAATGTGTCTGATATCCATTGTCTCTAGGATTTTTATTCAACAACAACAACAACAAAAGATTACTAATAATATTCAATACACTTGTGTGATACCTTGTTTTTAAAAAAAGATATGCAAATTTCATCTAAACATATATGAAATTAATCATGGATTTGTTTATTAGAGACATCTAATTGGTACAAAGTTAAAATACTGTTAAATATAATATCAAGTACTTTTAACTCCTTAAATTCCATAAGGTAAAATATTTAAACAATGTTGGTGTTTTCATAAATTAGTAAACTAAAAAAGAAATTTAAAATTATTTTGTGTTATTATAAAAACAAGGTTACTCTAAATTACAAAGTCCCAACAATATAATTCTACATACAAGAAGTCAAAAAGTTTCAACTGTATTTTACTTAAAGTACTGTAAGTAACAAAAATTTCATATTATTAAAAGAAATTAATTTATCTAAATTCAGAAATTTATAAGGGTTATTTCAAGGTTAAAAAAAGGATCAATGGGTTAAAAATTATTAAAAGTTCTAAATATAAAAATATATTTAATTAAAAAAACGTTTCCAGGTAAAAAGTCTTTATGTGATAAAGTATAATTATAATACATCTAAGTAAACAACAAAAGGGTCTAATTAAGTAATATAAAGGTGTATAAATAAAAGACAAATATTAAAATATTTATATGTAACTAAGTTGGTTATATATGTAACACAAATAGTTAAAACTATTCAAGGTTGTTCCCTAAGGACAAATAATAATGTACTGATATATTTATATGTTAAATTGACAAAAACTTCTAAAAATATTAATTACATTATGTCTGTTAAGTTTGATCCCCTAGAACAAGTAATCTTGGAGAAACTAAGGTTTTTACATCTGTGGCTAAACAGAAACTGTTATTTTAAAGTATTGCCCTACATTGCAGAGTCTAGATTTTCCTTTAAAAGCTAACCTTGGTTAATATAAAAAACATCAATAAAAGTGTGGTACATTACTCTTCTTTACAGATTAAATGTGTTCATATCTTTCAGGTATACAAGTCTTTAAGGTAAAAGGTTTAAAGAAACATTTTATCAAGTGAGTATTCTCCAAACTAAAATTGTCTGTAATGGTAATTTAATAGATTTTATTGGGCATTTATTTATATTATTTGATGTTTTATAACCAAAACTTATGTTAACTTTTACACTAAGATATAAAAATGTAAAGATATTTTAAAAGATAATAAAATCCTGATCTGTTTAAAAATTAATATTATAAAACATTTTGCCACTTTTCCACATAGAAAAAAAAATGTTAAGGGCTCTCAGCCTTTCCTTAATTAATGTTTCAAATATATGTCATATTGTGCTAGCTAAAATTTATACAGAGTAAAAAACAATATATGTAAACTTTATAAAATGATATCTAAAAAGAGAGACAAAGATCAGCTTTAGAACTAAAACACTTTACTTAAGATTGTGAAGTGCCCTGCCTTACCTGAGATAAGGCTCTGCCTCCCACCTTACAGCATGTCAAAATAACTTCAAAGTAGGCCAGACTTCAGTTAATTTAAAGTTATATTCAAAGATTAATTTATTAAAAAGATTACTGTGATCTCAAATAAAAAATACAATGTATAACTCAGCCAAGGTTCAAAATTATATACAAGCTAAATATGTTTTTACTATTGTTAATTTTACTTTGTATTTTCATTATAACTAAAAAAGTGACCAGTACACTTAGAGCAACCAAGTGACCTTTACTGTGACAGTGTCTGATTAACACACAAAGAGAGAGAGAGAGAGAGAGAGAGAGAGAGAGAGAGAAAGTGCAAGAGAGAGAGAAAGTGCAAGAGAGAGAGAAAAAAGTGAGTGAGACAGAGAGAGAGAGAGAGAGAGAGAGAGAGAGAGAGAGAGAGAGAGAGAAGTAAATGAGAGACAGGGAAAGTGAGAGAAAAAGGAGAGAGCAAGAGAGGAGGACCTGCAAGAGAGAGTTTTTATAGCCAAAATCTAATGGGCTCTCTGGATCTGCAAGCTGCCTTGTTGGTGTACAGTGATTGGATCATACAGTAGATACTAAGGTGTCATCTTCTGCCTTCAGGCAGATGTTCAGCATTAAAATAAACTGTAAAGTTATAAAGATTAAAGTTAAAACTGGTAAAACGGACTTGCTGGATGTTTAAGGCCAAATTTAAATATTAAGGTTAAAATAAAGGGCCAAAGAAACCAATATTTGGCTCTTGCCCTCTAAGTCAGCCTGAACCCAGGACAGGGGAAAAAGCTTTGCAACTCCGGGCCACATAAACTCCCGATAAGGGAGATTAATGAGACCAATGGAGAACAGAAAGCCAATGAGTGTACATGCTGCAAAAGAGGAGGGTCATTTAAAAAGGAGACATGCCTGATGCTTCCAAGGGAAGCAAGACCTTGACCCATCCTAATGCAGATGACACTAACAGAGCTAAAATGCTACTCACACATTCCCCAAGAATGTCCTCCAAGGAAACTCAGCTGACTCTTACCAATAGACAGAAACAAGGTCAGTTTGACCAGCTTGGTCTTAAACACCTAGCAAAAACAGTTAAAACCAAAGCACAGCCATTCCTGGACATTTAAAAAGAAACAACAGTTATTTTAATGTAACATAAAATGTACCCTAGTGTTAGAATCCCCAAAATAAGTAAGACTGGAGGAAACAAAAGAAAAATTCTTAGGCAAAAATGCCTGATAACTATCAATAAAAAACTGCCAGAAGTTTTTTGTCAGTTCAAGGCCTACAGATCTTCCTAACTTCCAACACAGGTAGATGTAATCAATGTTTATTAATATAATTATCTAGCCCTAAGTAACAAAGGGATCTTTACTGAACACAGAGGTCATGCCAAAAAGATATTTTTACAAAAACCAAATGACATTAACTAATTTAACTAAATGTTGTGTCTACATTCCTGATAATTCTGACAATGTTAAAGATTTATGTTTCCTAAAAAAGTGGCTTATTAGGCTTTGTTAGGCCTTTTTATTGGGACATTTTCTCAGGTCTTCCACCTCCTGGTAAACAATTATTAATTTCTGTCATTTTCATGATATTCATGGACAGGTTCCATATGCTAAAACTGCTATTTTGTATTAATCTTACTTCAGCACTCATGTCTTTTTGTTTCTCTCATAGAAGTGCCCACCCCAGGTGACTTTACATCCTGTTCTTCCTGAACCAGATTTTTAACATGGACTCCTTGACCCACTCAGTTTCTAAAAAGGGACTCCAAACTGCTTGCCCACTGCACATTGCCCCTCTTTCAGCTGGAAGTAGCAAGAACGGTCAATCGCCCTTTTCCCTTATGGCAGTTGGAGGTCCCTAATACAAGAGGAAAAATTATGATCAACATAGATGTTTGCCAATATGTCTAGCTCAGGAAGATGTACCTGGGAAACTACTCCCAAGATTACCCTGGGTGATCTCCCAGAAAGAGACACTTGCTTCCACAACCCAACTTATAAGTGGGACAACTCCCTGTTCACCAAAAATTGTGCTTCCCGGGTCCCACTTCGAACTCCTTGCCTATATCTCCAAACTGTCAATAACTCTGAACTATGTAACCTACTATTTTGGTGGAGTAAAGGGAAAAGAACACCTGGACTTATTAAAAGGCCAGGGCCCACTGATTTATCAACATAGACTGGCTACCCCCATTTTAGTTCCCCTCCTGGCTGGGGATGAGGGGAACTATCTACTGCTTTGGGAACTACAGCTCTTATCACAAGCTCTAAAAATTTTAAGTCCCTCAGCCATCAAATAAATATACATTTAGGAAAACTAGAAAGGTCAATCTCCAAACTAGAGGTTTCACTAGACTCTCTGACAGAAATAGTCTTACAAAACAGATGAGGTCTAGATGGTCTCTTTCTGAAACAAGGAGGACTTTGTATGGCTCCAGGAGAAACTTGTTTCTCTGAAAACCATTCTGGGATAATAAAAAGCAGTTTGGCGCTTGTGAGAAACAGTTTAAAGAAAAGAGATGAAGCACTGGAAATTTCAGACAATTGGTTCTAAAACCTATTCTTATGGTCCCCTTGGTTGACTACCATCATTTCAGCCATAGTTGGTCTCCTAGTCCTTCACCTGATTGGTATTACTGTAAGACCCTGCCTCTTAAAAACCCTCCTAAACCATATACACAAAAGAATGTAGATGGGGTCAGACTTATGGTCTTGCGAGCCCAGTATAGTCCCTTAGACACAGAAGGATGAAACAAAAACTGAGGCCTAATGATGTGCAAGATTGACATCAAGCCTACTAAAACCAGTGGGGAATGTGATAGTAGGAGCAAATGTGACTCCATTTTGTTTTATGACTTCATCCTGTAAAACAACCATGCCAAGTAGAAGAGTCATGACTGGAGCAAGATGTTCTTTTCCTTTTGCTATAGAAACCTTTAGGAACATGGAACTACCCAATGGGGTATTGTTTCTGTAACTAGGGTAATGGGGCTCTGTTTCTGTAACTGGGGTGACTGGGCTAACTGTGATTGGTTAGGCTTCCCTCCGCTTGACTGCTCTATCCCGCTTCTGTAACCTGGCTTACTTGCATTGGCTGTAGAGGCTGCAGAGGAACCAGCAGCCAGGAAGAAAAGGCTCCTTCTCTGCACTCCTCCCTGCCCTGGGAGAGGACAGGGTCACAGCCTGAGGGTCGCCCCTCAAGAGAAGAAACTATGTCATATGCACATACATTCCTGTTGTGTAATTCTGCTCATTAGGATGCTTTGTAGTTTATGCCTAAGGCCAAGCCCCAGAACAACACGGGTTTCAGAGTGGGGTGCAAGGTGCAGAGTACAGGTGCATTGGCTTTGACCCAAATCCCAAACATCTTCAGCCTTGAATTCCTTGTGACTCTGCCTTGGCAACACTGTGTGGTAGGCAGGCAGGAGCACATTCGCACATTAGAAAAGCAATACTTTTTACAAGGAGTTTTAAAATGCACTCTCATTTTGTTTATAATCAACTATATACATATATGTCTCATTGAATATGCATGTCTATAGAGGATGGCAAGGGATTGAATCATTCTCAAGAGGACCTTTGGGAAATCACCATGAAGTCAGGTGAAAATGAGCAAGTCCCATTTGGGGCTTGACAGAGGAATCTTGAATTCAGACAAGGTGGGAAGAAGCATATTGGCATCATTGCCAACTATAACACTCTTGACCATTTCTGAGTCATCAAGTGGCTCCAATCTGCCCCTAGAAATGGAATTAATCAGGAAGTCCAAGTCAATGATGTGCATCACAGAGTGGCAGGGTCCAGTTCTATCAGCTATTCCCAGCCCACAGAAGAAACGAATCCAAGTGAGATCCTGGAGATGGATTATTGTCATTCAGAAGCCACCACGTTCATCCATAGCCTCACAGTAATCCCCAGTGCTGTTCCTGTGAGCAAGCATCTGCTCTGAGGTGTCAGGGCTCCTAGCTGAAAAGCCCTTGAGCCATAGCTGCAGCAGGAGTGGGTGCACAGGGCAGGGCCCTCCCCGCACTGACCTCTCTCCACTGGACAATTCCTTCTTGAGAATTCCCTGTTCTCTAGCCCCACACATGCATGGTACATATTCAGTAGCTCACATAGATTATCTATGAATTGTTCTTTCTGAACATCTCTTATGCCAAAAAAAACCCCCACAAAACTCCCCTTTATATAAAAAGAAAAGAGACATCCAGGTTGGTGAGCCTCCTGCTGAAAACGCAAAAGCATGAGTTTTTCTTATGGCTGGAATGCTAACTTGCATGGCACTCATTGGGTGAGTCACAAAGCTTCCTGGGACCCCGGTTTCATCATCAAAGCAGAAATCATCCTACAACCTACCTCCTGGAGGTGCTGCACAACAAACTGCTGATGGAAGTTTTGGAATCCAGTTTATAACCCATAAAGGCTATCCTCAGAAATGGTGTGGAAAACTTCTTTATGCTATTGTGATTCAAGAGATGCCAAGTCTCAGAGCAAGAGCATTCATGCTTGTTGATGCTGCTCAGAGGTGAAGAGGTTGGGGCAAATAATGAGGGGGAAAAGTGCTTTAAATGGATTTATTTTGACCACAAAACATGTTGTTAGAACAAAAAAACTACAATTATACATTCTCTGTCCTCATGCTTTGCAAATTTTAATGTGCATATAAATCCTCTGGGACCTTGTTAGAAAGAAGTAAGTCTGGGGTGGGGACTGAGAGTCTGCATTTCTGACCAATTTCCAGAGGATGCTGAGGCTACTGGGCTACATCCAAAGTTCAGGTAGCAGGGCTCTGGCCTGTCCTTACTGTTTGTATATTAAAAGTGCTGCCTCTCATTCTTCTGTCTCAAAATTTCTGTGCATTTCTCTGCTATTGATTCTTGGGAACTCGCAGTGCAGGTCTACATTAGTTCATTTTTTTAATTTCTATAACAACATACCTGAGACAGCCTACTTATGAAGAAAAAGAGGTTTATTTTGCTTACAGTTTTGAAGGCTGTAAGTCTAATCCTCATGGCCGAGGCTTTGGCAAGGGACCTAGGACAGATGATAGGAGCTCATGGAAGAGGAAGAATCACATCTCAAAACAGGAAGCTGGAGAGCTGGATGGTCTGAGCTCCAGCTTTTCTGACAGCCCCTCATAAAAGAACTAACCAGGATCCCCCTAGAAATACCTCACTTCCTTTCTATGGCACATCCCCTATTGACCTAAAGACCACCCACTAGACCCCTCTTCTTCAAAGTTCCACACCTCCTCCCGGTTCACAGGGGAGTAGGACTGCACAGTGCTGTGGGAACTGGCTGCCAGAGGGAGTCAGGAAAGCTCCCAGAGGAGGTGGCTTTGGACGAAGCCATAAGGGTGGGTGGGAGCTAGCTAGAGCACTGGGGACAGAGCAGCAGACCCTGCACTGGGCACGTGAAAAGGTGTGGCCTGGTGAGCAAGGAGAGAACTTCAGGATGACTCTAGTTGTATGGGAGAAGTGCACAGAGATGAGATTTGGGGGTGAAGTGGGGAGATGTGTCACGTGTTAATCTTAAGAATTAGGACTTGAGCCTAGAACTCCAGAAGTCTGCTTCACAGACCACTTGGAGAATGGAAGCTCTCAGAAAAATGCACATCTGTGCAAAATTTGCTAACTTCAAAGATTCAGAAATCCTATGTACCCCCCTGCCAGTCACAGTGGTTCATAGCTATATCCCAGAAACTCCGGAGATTGAGGCAGGAGGTTAGCAAGTTTGAGACCCATCTCAGCAAGGTAGTGAGATCCTGTCTCAAAACAAAAATTGAAAAAGGCCAGGCATGGTGGTGTGTCTGTAATCCCAGTGACTCAAGTTCAAAGCCAACCTCAGCAACTTAGCAAGGCCCTAGGCAACTTAGTGAGATCCTGTCTCAAAAAGTAAAAAGGGCTGGGAACAGGGCTCAGTGGTGAAACCTTATGGGTACAATTCCTGGAATGAAAAAAAAAAAAGAAAGAAAGAAAAAGGGTTGGAGGTGTAGATTTGTAGTAGGGTAGTCTTGAGCTCAAGTCCAGTACAGGAAAAAAAAAAAAAAAGCAAATTGCTATGGGCAGTGAGAGCCAATGAAAAATTTCTGAATAGTGTGGGGATGAAGACAGAGCCCTGCAGGAAAGGAATCAGTAACTGGGACATGCCGAGATAGGGTGACATACTGAATGGTGGAAAGGCATCAGAAATGGGTGATAGGAGAATGGTGGTACCATTGTCCATCATATCTAGGTTCTCTTCCTCCTAAGTAACACAACTCCCAAATTTTAGCTGGGCACATAACCACCCAGAGTCAGACTCCATTTCCTAGCCCCTCTTGCTGGTGTGGCCAAGCAACTAAGTTCTGGCTAATGAGCTATTAGCAAGGCAAAGGGTGCAAACTCTGTCTCCAGCATTGAAAGTGAAGGGGATTCATTTTCCAACTCCCACTGGCTGGAAAGTGGTAGCCAAAGAGTTTGATCCATGATGATGAGGCCCACACCTGAGGGATGATGGAACAGTGAGTCAGAAGCAGCCTCGTCCCCATCCAATCTGCTCTGGACTACTCATTCCCTATTTGATATTTGAGCAAGGAATAATATTCTAACTTGTTTAAGACAGAGTACATTTGGATCTCTGTTGAGTTGGACAAATGTCCTCAGCACCCTGTGGCAATCTCAAGGATCTAATTTTATACCATAAGTGGACTTCAGCATTGAAAAGCTTAGGAAGCCTTTTGGAAGGAGCATCATGGCAAAGCTAGGTACAGTGGCTGCCTCCTGGTACCAGCCCCTATTCATGCTCAATGTGGAAGCACTCAGCCCAAATACCTGTAGAAGGGGGTCACCTGGAAGATGCCTGAATACAAACTGGGTCCCCTAAAGTAGCCAGTCCTAAACCAATCAGTGAGTTTGAAATGATGTGGTGTGGAAATCGATGCAAAGCCATTGAATTATCTGAGCATTTCGAATACAAAAACATGTAGAATTTCAGGCAATAGCGGTGGAGTATTATCAGAGAATGCAACTACAGACTGCAAGAGACATGAGGACAGAAGCTGAATTTGCATGAGTAGACGTCAAGACAAATTGAAGGTAGGAGCAAGAAGGAACTAGGAGTGGGCATCAGATCAAGAGCAAAGAATAAGCTTATGGAGTAGCTGCCTCCTGGACTACCTACCAAGTACCCCTGGCCTGGAAACCTCCCTTCCTAGACCCATCCCTCATCTCAGGACTGCACCAGTAAGCTGCCATGTTCCTGTAAGAGAGCTAACGTGGCCTCTGGCCCCCAAAATACAGGTACCACACACTACCTGTGCCAATCAGGAACTTAGGAGCTGGGATTTAGAAGAGGGCTTCAGCCCCCTTCTGCTGTCCAGGTTGTAACATGTGGATCTCAGAAGCTACTTGTGCCAGTGTCAGCCATGTGGGCTGAGGGCCACAAGGAACTCTTCAGATGGAAAGACTGGAGCAGATGCTCAGAGCAGAGCAGTGGTGAGAGACTACTTCCTGATGTGACCAGGGCAATCCTTGCTCCATGAAGGCTCCAATGAATACCTCCCTTGCCTTCAGTAACTGCCCTAGGTGAGTGTCTTTCCCATGCTCCCCCTGGGTATGCAGCCTGCGGAAGCCAACCAAGGCCTGGTGTCTACTCAGATGTCTCAGTGGTTGGATCCCAGTGGGCCACTTGGCCATTCAGGTTCTTGATCTAAAAACTGGAATGGCAGTTCCTCCTCTGTTCTGGCAAGCATTTAATTAGCTAGAGCACTCAGCACAGTGCTTGGCTCTGGGCAGAGCTCTGCCGAGAGCTTTCCCTTCCCCTAGACCTGGCCATGCGCTTAGCAGCTTGACTACCCTGAGTCCACCAGCCCTCCACATCTAAGGGCTTCACATCTGTGGATTCAACCAACTGTGAACTGAAAGATGTATTTCATGTGTATTAAACACATACAGGCTGTTTTTCTTTGCATGAGTCCCTCCACAATACAGTAAAACAACTATTTACATAGCACTTACATTGTATTAGATATAAGAAATGTATACACATTCACACCTGGATGAACAGCCATGAATCTACCACACCTCTCCTGTTCAGCCTAACTTCCATGGACACTTCCCTCTGACTAGCCCACAGGAAGGTCAAATGCAGCATGTCCCAAACCAACATCAACAGCTTAACAAAGGGGACCCCACTTAGAGGCCATCTGAGGATAGAGGCAGTATTGGAACGAAGCAGCCACCATGCAGGGGAAACCTGGAGCCAGAAGCTACTGGAAACAAATAACTAGAATTATGAAAGTAAACTTTGTGGCTTTAAGCCACACAATGTGTGGTAATTTGACATGGCGGTCCAAGAAAACTCATAAAATGGTACTGATAAAAGTGTTGGTCAGCCACACATTTTGAGGGGAAGCATTTTCTTTTTTCTTTGAATATGTGGTAGTAGATAGAGATTGAACCCAGGAGCTTCACAAATGAACTACATTCCCAGCCCATTTTATTTTTAATTTTGAGATGGGTTCCTGCTAAGTTGCCCAGACTGGCCTGAAATGTGCAATTCTCCTGCCTCAGACTCCCAGGTTGCTAGGGGCACTTAAACATATACCCAGCCCTCTTCCTTCCTTCCTTCCTTCCTTGCTCCCTCCCTCCCTCCCTCCCTTCCTTCCTTTCCTTTCCTTTCTTTCCTTTTCTTTCTCTCTTTCTCTCTCTTTCTCTCTCCTTCCTTCCTTCCTTCCTTCCTTCCTTCCTTTCCTTTCCTGTTCTCTCTCTCTCTCTCTCTTTCTTTCTTTCTTTCTTTCCCATGCTGGGATTGAACCCACGCCCTTGTGCATGCAAGGTAAGCACTCTGCCAACTCAGCTATAACCCCAGCCCCACATCCCCAGTCCTTTTTATTTTTTATTTTGAGACAGGGTCTCACTAAGTTGCTCAGGGGCTTCCTAAATTGCTGAGATTGATGATTGACTTTGAATTTGTGATCCTCCTGCCTCAGTCTCCCATGTGCTGGGACTACAGGCATGTGCCAAGGTACCTGGCTAGCATTTGTTCTTAATGCAATTTGAGAAGCTGTTCTCCACATAACTTCCTTGGGTGTGATGGATCATATTTTATGTGCCTAGATGTGTCTCCATCACTAAACTCTGGAGGAAAAGCAGGCATGGAGAGTTCATGTTTTTTCTCCTCTTAACTCGCATTACCTAGCTCTTGAACTCATACAGAGCAGACAGGAATAAACCTCATTAATGTGTAGGTCCAGGCTGGATTTCCTAGGACCACTTATATTGAACATAAGAGTAAAACCTTACCATGTGACCAGAGTTCCTCTAACCTAGACCCCATCTTTCTTAGTTAGAATGGATTCCAGAACCTGGAGAGAGGCTGAGACTGTTGAATGATGGCTTCTTAAAGTGCCACCAGAACAGGATATTGATAAGACACAGGTCAATTCATTTTTGTCTCAATGAGATAGCTAGTAGCTTCTCACTGGGGGAAAGTTGTGATATACAAAAGGCTTTGGAACCTGATCTCATGAGGATTGGGCATGATTAGGATTAAGAAAGTCTAATAGTGAGACATGGAGCATGCCAGTGACCCCGACTACTTGGGAAGCTGAGGCAGGAGGATCATAGGTTGAGGCCAGGCTGGGCAACTTAAAGAGACCCTTCTCTAAATAAAATATTAAAAGGTATGGGGTGTCATTGTGGGCATTCCCAAAGACCCAAGTTCAATTTCCAGGTACAGTGAAAAAGACAAAAAGAAAAAAATCATGATATAATAGTTCAAAACTGGTGAATACAGCAAGGATAATGTTTTTGAGCTGTGAGATTCAAAGAGTCTAGAGAAATAAATGGTTGTTAGATGCATTCTGTTGAAGAATCAAACAAATTGACATTTGCTTACTTTTTTTTGGAAAATTCCTAAAATAAATTATAGTTATTTGCAATTTTTATCTTCCATGGTAAAGTTTTCCTGAAATAATGCAAATTGAGCATCCTGAATCTAAAAATCTAAAGCCCAAAATGGTCCAAAGTTGGAAACATTTTGAGTTCTGACATGATGCTACAAGTAGAAAATTCCATACCATGAAACTTGGATTCATGCATAAAATCATTAAAAATATTGCATAAAATTCCCTTGGATGTATGGGTATAAGGTGTTTAGGAAACATTAATGAATTTTAACAGGCAATGTGGCACACTTCTGTAATCCCAGCTACTCAGAAGGTTGAAGAAGGAGGATCACAAGGTCAAGGCAAACTTGGCAATTTAATGAGACCATATCTCAAAATAAAAATAGCTGGGAATTGAGCTCACTGTTAAAGCATCCCTGGGTTCAATCTTCAGATGACCCCCACACGTACACTCATATACACAAATTAAAATTTCATGTTTAGGTTTGGTTCCCATCCCAAACACATCAGGTGTATGTTATTATTCCAAAATCTGAAACAATCCCCCATATTTTTAATTCTAAGAATTTCAGATAAGCATCAGAATAGCCAAGCATGTCTATTCAGGGTACTCGACCTGGACACCTTTCAGTCACTCATCAAGACAGTAAAAATAATCCTGAAAACCAGAAACTGATCCCTCACACCACACAACACGGTGATGCCCTTTGAATTCATGTTCCATCATGGACTAGGAAAGTTGTTCAAGATCTGGACAGACTTTTATCTACTAGAATCCAGCATGGTTTGTATGAGTGTTTGTTGGAGGACAAGTCACATTGGACGACACAGTGACCTTTTCCACATGCCTCCTGGTCTATGTGCAGTCTGGAAGCAAGAGGACTCTCCTGTAGCTTCCAAAGTGATTACTCAGTTGCAGACAGACAAAGTGAACCAGGCATCCTGGAGCATGCCTATAATCCTGGAAGCTGAGGCAGGAGGATCACAAGTTCAAAACCAGCCTCAGCAACTTAGCAAGGCCCTAAGCAACTTGGTGAGACCCTGTCTCTCAATAAAATATTAAAAAGGAATGGAAATATGGCTCAGTGAACAAGTGCCCGTGGGTTCAATCCCTGATACAAAAAAAAAAAAAAAGAGAGAGAGAGAGAGAGACAATGAAGAGAGCAGGCTTAGCAGAGGTAAATGCTGGTGTGCCTGGAAAGGTCAAGCCAGGCTGGAAGTACACAGCCTGGACCTGGAAGCAGACATGTGTGGCTCCAGGAGCAGACTTGATCTCCTTTCTAATCAGGAATAACCTACCTCCCTAGGGTGGAACACTGAGCCTGATTGACCTAAAAAGTACTTGGAGTGGAAGGTTGTGGGACAAACATTTATTGAGAGCCCACAGGCATTTGTTAGACATCATTTGCATGGAAAAGTTCAACATATTCACAATCCACAATCAAATATTCCCAATATTTAGAGAGACCTCTATTTATAGGAAACTTGAAGCAAGTCTCTAATATGAAGGAAATACTACTTAGTTTAGGTTTCTTCATCTAGTGGACTTCTCTTTGACAAAATTTTTTTTAAAAGGCACCAGAGGCTGGAGCTCAGTTGGTACAGTGGAAGGCCCTGGGTTCAAGCCCCAGCATCACCAAAAAAAAAAAAAAAAAAAAAAAAGCTCTAGTCAATATCTTCCACAAGAATGTGCTACCCAGCCAGACAAGGAAAAGTCTGACCCCCCAACAACAGTAAGAAACCCTTCTTTCTAGAACCTGCTTCCTATCAGTGCTTCCAATTTGCTCCTAAACATTCTTCCAAGTTTGGTGCCAGAATGAGGGAGCCCTCTACCAGGAACAGTCTCTCCCATTCTCTCTTCCTCTGTTTTGTCCCTCCTCCACCATGTGCAGTGCTAATGCAGTGACTTCCTGAGCTTAGTGTTGCTCTCTCCTGGGCTTCTGCCATGCTGCTCTCCCTGGCTCTCCTCCCCCAGAGCTCCATCTCAGATCCTCTCTCCTCCTACCCATTGAAAAGTTTTCATTCTCTTTTCTTCTCTTAGCTCATTTCCTTTAGGACCCAGAGCCTCTCCAAATACTTTCATCCCAACAACATCTGTACCTAGGACTCTTCCAAAGTGCTCCTGAGTTCCAGCATACCCTGACTTTGAGAACTGACCTGGCAGGAGTGTCCACCATCCAGCTTTCCACTGCATCTGCTGAACCCCTCTCAGCTCATGGCATCCTGCCCTCAATAGACCCACCAAAAGCTCCCCGCTGCCTACAGAAGTTCTCTGAACTCCAGCCTTGGATTCACTCTCCAGTGTGGTCTGGCCCAGCTTCCCCACTTCCAAACACCCACCAATCCCAAGTGGGTCACTCCCTCCTGCTAGACTGTGAGGCTCCTTTTCCCCTCCTCTAAGAATTTTCCATATGGTGCCTTCTGCCTCCTTGATGTCTCCAAGCCCAGTATCTGCATGTTCCCATTTTGCTCAGGATTCTCTAGTCTTTTGAACATAGGTTCCAAAATACCTTGAAAAGTAGTCAAGTTTCAAAAGGTCATCTCTAGTGGGCATGCTGTCCCAGAAGGTCAACAGATGATGCGGTTGAGCCCATAGCTGCTACCCCAAAGAAAGTCACTAACTGCCACTAGAAAATTTCAGAAGTGTAAAACAACAACAACAACAACAACAACAACAATCCCCACCCAAACCCACACCTCACAAAAGAAAATTCACCTATTTGAAGAAGTTTAAAAAAAAAAAAAAACAGTCAGGGGAGGTAGTGCACATCTGATATCCCATCGAATCAGGACTCTGAGGACCAAGGATCATGAGTTCCAGGTCAGCCTCAGCAATTTAGGGAGGCCCTAAGGGACCCTGTCTCTAAATAAAATATTAAAAAGGGTGGAGATATGGCTCGGTGGTGAAGCGCCCTGAAGTTTTATCCCCAATACCAAAATAGAATGAAACAAACAAAAAAACCACAATACATTATGAGCCATGCTTCTTGGTGAATACCTGTAATCCCAGTAACTCCAGAGGCTTAGGCACCAGGATCTCTAGTGAGGCCAGTCTCAGCAATTGAGCGAGACTCTAAGCAATTTAGCAACACACTGTCCCAAATTCTTTTTTAAAAGGGCTGGGGAAATGCTTCAATGTTGAGAGCAACAGCCTAAGGGGCCCCAGCAAACTTCCAGCTGATTGGCTCACCGCTGCCCCAGCAAACTTCCAGCTGATTGGCTCACTGTGGCACCAGCAAACTTCCAGCTGCCAGCTGATTGGCTCCTCTGCGGTGATGCTCATTGGGCTGTTTCCCTGCCCTTTCAGAACACGGAGCTGCTCATTGTGGGACTCTTTTGGCTCCGCCCATGTGACCCAGCCAATGGCCTCAAGAGCAGGAGGAGTGGGGGGTTGAGAGGCTCACCAGAACCCAGTGGTGGCAGTTGGGCTCTGAGGGAATTACTGAAGAGCTCCTCTGGTAGGGCATGTGTTCTAAAAATAAAGTTTCTGTTTGACAATGGCTCGTGAATTGTGCACAGCCAGACTGAGGCATTCATTAGCCCAATGTCTCCCTCTATGGCATCATGGGCAAATACCCGGTATTCTACTCCTTTGATACCTAGTTTTGTTAAACCCTCCTCCTATGGGGCAATTCCTTTTAAAATGTTTGTTCACAATTGTAGCATGTTTTTGGCCTGGCACCTAAAGCCTGTTGTACTGAAGCTGCCAAGTCTTGCCCTTGTTCATTAATGTCCAAAGGCTGTAACCTCTGTGGTTTCTCATTTTCTAAGATCTGCATCATGAGTGGGGTGCAACTCAATGCTAGAGGGGTTTCCCCCATGGACAAGATCCTGGCTTCAACCACCAGTACTGCAAAAAATAAAAGCACAAGTATTGAAAACACAGGGAAGAGAGTTCATCTGTATGGAGTTAGGCAGTAAAATTCAAAAACTATTCAACTACATACAGTAAGGACAAAGTACGTTGGAAAAGGTAAAACTTTTAATAGCAAAATGAATATATTCAAATGGAAAAAGCAGATTCACTGATACATGATAAGATTATGAAATATCCTTCCCTATACATTCAGCACTTTCATTTTTTTTCTTCTCTACTTTACCCTGCCACCTTACACCTGTAAATTCCTATTACTTTACCCATCTGTTCCATGGACAGATTCCTTCCTCCCGGCTCAATAATATAGATTCTTCACACTAGGCAAACTACAATGACTACCAAATTTTTAAAATATGCCCTTTAACCTTCCTAACATCTGGGTAAGACTACTCCTTTCGCCTCATCCCCAGTTAGCTCTTACTCTTCTGGACAGACATGATGTTGTGTTTGTCAGTTTTCTAGATCTATGTTGGGGTGAGGAGAGTTAGTTGCAGCCACCTATGTTGTTTTCTCCAATAATTCTTTCAAAGTGGGTACATGAGAAATAGACTTCCTAAATTCTTCCATATCAAAAAATATCTTTGTTTGACCCTGGAAATCAAATGCAAATTTGGCTGGATACAGGATTCTAGGGTGAAAGCCTTTCTTAGGTGTTAACTTTTTTCTCTCTAGAAGCTTTTAGGACTCTCTCTTTATCACTACAATTCAAAAACTTCACCAAGATGTGTCTCAGAGTCAGTCTGTTTTTATCAATCACACTGGGGATTCAGTGAGCCCTCGCTATCCCAAGACTACAATCCCAAATCTCTGTAAAATCTTCTTCAATTACTTCCTGAAGTATGTCCTCTGCTTCATTCTCTTCACTCTTTTTCTGGGATTCTCCTCCCTCTCCTTTAGCATTAATTTATTATCTTATTGGCCACAACGTGCATGATATCCCTAGAGAATTGTAGCGTTTTATCATCTAGATTGCAAAGTCTTTCTTCAAGGATATCTATTCTAC
The DNA here is from genome assembly GCF_021218885.2 of Marmota monax. Lineage (NCBI taxonomy): Eukaryota > Metazoa > Chordata > Mammalia > Rodentia > Sciuridae > Marmota > Marmota monax. The sequence continues at coordinate 10,599,518 of NW_026692907.1, read as the reverse complement.
TCCTCAGATCATCTATTGAATTCTTAATTTCCAGGATATCTGTAAGGCATTTTTTAATTTTTCCAATCTCTTCTCCCATCTCTCTGAGGACACCCATCACAGTTGTTCTGTAGTTTGTTTCTGTTTCCTGGATTAGGTCTGCCTCATTGGATGCTTGTGTTTGAAGAGTCTTCAGCATAGAAAACCCTCCTACTTCCTCTTCCTCCTCCTTCTCAGAATTTTGTACCTTACTGAACACCATAATCTCTTCATCAGCTCCCATCTTACCCACCACACTTGTCGCAGGAACAAGGCGACAGGTTGAGTGCCTTTTCTCACATAATATTGAGTCATCTTCGCCCTCCTCCTCCTCCCACCACTCCTCCTCCTCCCACCACTCCTCCTCCTCCCACCACTCCTCCTCCTCTTCCCCAGAGGTCTCCACTTCTTCCATTTCCTCTTGTCCCTCCTCTTCCACATCACAGGCCCCTTCTTCCTCTTCTGCCCTCACATAAAATACGTCTTCCTTGTGGGTCTCTGAGTCTTCTCCTGTCACCTCAAAGGTAGGGATTCCTTTATTCTTCCACTCTTAAAACTCTTCCTCCTGAGTCTCTAAGTTCTTCAGTTCTAGCCTAGATACTTTTACCTCTTTGGTGAATACGAAATGCAAGCCATCATTTACTATTCCTCCAGCTTCATGTTTTGAATTTACTACATCATTACCCTGAAAGTCAAAAGAAAAGTTTGGTAAATTGTATGTCTGTTACAAAATTAAAAATTTTCACTTCACTCTCTAAATTTAATATGACTACCACTTTGACAATGAACTGGGAGAACTGCTTCAATATTTCTTCTTCTTTGTTTTTTTTTTTTTTTTTGTTTGTTTGTTTTGGTGCTGAGAATCAAACCCAGGGCCTTGTAGTAATTACGTGTTTATGAAGGCCTAGTCCCCAAGCAAGGCAAATGTCTGTATGATTATTCCAACACACTCATAGCTACTTTAGTAGTTCAACAAATTTTCATGATGTCTTTATGCCTACCTTGGTTCTTCTACATTCCTATCCCTTGATGCTTTGTACATAACAGACTCTAAATGACTATTTTCATCACTTGTCTGTTTATTGCAATAAGTCCTTGTAACCAGGCACAGTGGTGCTTGCCTATAATCCTAGAGGATCATGAGAGTGAGGCAGGAGAATGTAAGTTCAAAACCAGCCTCAGCAAAAGCTGAGGCCTAAGAAACTCATGGAGAAGCTGCCTCTAAATAAAATACAAAAAAGGGCTGAGGATGTGGCTCAGTTGTGGAGCACTCACCTGGCAGGTGTGAGACACTGGATTTGATCCTCAGCACCACACACACACACACAAAAGAATTTAAAAACTTAAAGACAAAAACACTGGTGGGATGTAGTTTGGTGGTAAAGTACCCCTGGGCTCAGTTCTCATCACCCCAAATAAGTAAATGTAAATAAAAATTTTAAAGAAATGTCAATGTAATCATTTTTAATGTCATGCTTTTTCTTTAATGAGATTGTTTCATAAATACTGATTTTCCAGGCTGGGGATACAGCTCAGTTGGTAGAGTGCTAACCTCGCCTGTGCAAGGCCCTGGGTTCAGAGCCCAGCACCAAAAAAACAAAAACAAAAAAACCCCACAAAACTAATTTTCTCCAGAATAACTGCACCAACTACTACTTCTGCTTTGCACATAACTTGACATATTAATATACTTACCCCTTTTACGGGGAGCCCATATCCTCCTCCTAGATTTGGTTCTTCCTTCTGTCGGAGCACAAGGTTCAGTAATTCTTCTAAGACAGGTTTTTGGCTGGTAAATTGTTGTAAGCTTTGCAGGTCTGAAAATGTCTTCATCTCATCATCATATTTAAATGCTAATTTGACCTCACACTGAAACTCAGGGCAAAAGCCATTTTCTCTCAAAATGTTGAAGATGTTGCCCCACTGCTTACTGACTTCCAAGGTGGTTGATGCCAGAGGGTCTGCAGCCAGGGTGAGCACGGCTCCTTCATCCATCAGAGTTTCTTCTTCTCTTGATGCTTTGATGGTCTTCTCTTTGTTACTGAAACTCTGTAACCCTAAATCTTTCTCTTCCTGCCACACTTCCCTGCTACCACAGTGCTCTTTATCTTTTGTTTCAGATATCTCACTTTTTACTAGCATTTCCTTTAGGTCATTTTTCAGAGTTTCCCTCATCTCAAAGAACATCAGGTCCTGCATTTGCAACAAGACCTTAAATTTCTCCACAATAGTAGTTGATATATAATGTTTGTACTTGAAATCTAACATCTGAGGTATCTCCTCATCAGTACCTCTTAGATGATTGATGGCCTTCTCTTTGTTACTGAGGCTCTGCAGGTTTTCTTCTTCCATTGCTTTTACTGCTCCACCCTCCCTATGCTTTCTCTTCTCTTTGTTGGGCAGTTGTATGTGGTGACTGCCATTTCTACATTTGTCATCTGAGGCTTCTGCCATCCCTCCAATGGCTTGGTAACTTTGGGGCTCATTCTGGGGTAATTCCTTCCCTTGATTGCTAGTGGACATCTTGGCTTTGTCCCATTTACAACTCAGCTCATCTATTTCCTCTTTTCTAAAAGATAAGTTTTCAGTATATTCAGTGAATTTAGAATTTTTTTTTTCTTGTTCCACAAACTCTGTTTTTTGTGAAGTGAAATCTCTGACTTCCTGCCACTTTTCCCTGATACCACCATGGTCTTTATCTTTTGTTTCAGATATCTTACTTTTTACTAGCATTTCCTTTATGTCATTTTTCAGGGTTTCCCTCATCTCAAAAAACATCAGGTCCTGCATTTCCATGAAGATCTTAAATTTCTCAACAATAGTTGTTGATATATAATCTTTGTACTTGAAATCTAACATCCGAGGTATCTCCTCATCAGTACCTCTTAGCTGATTTCTCTTGACACAGGTGGTTTGTTCCTCTTCCTTTGCAAATCTAGACATTTTTGACTGTACAGTTGACAGGGTGTCTATATTGTCCAGATCGTATTGATTTCCCTTTTGAAGAGTAATTTTAGTTCTTGCACACTGGTTAGGCTCCAGAAATCTAAAATCCTTAAAAAAAACTCTCATCTGAAATATAGAGAAATGAAAAATTATTTACCAATAAATTTCACTGAGAAACTCAGTAATATGAGTTAATAATAATAATTAACTATGTGTACTCCATAAAAATTAGTAGAGGACAAATAATGAGATGGGTATATGAACACTAGAATGAGAAAAGCCAGTATTCACAATTTGTGCATGATCATTAAAACCCATTGACACGCTGTGTGTGGTGCTATATACTATAATTTCAGTTAATTAGGAAGCTGGGGAACTTGAGGCTCCTCAGGAACTTGAAGATTACAAGTTTAAGGTCAAACTGAGCCATTTCACAAGATCCTGTCTCAAAAAAAAAAAAAAAAAAAAAATATATATATATATATATATATATATGGGGGGGGATGTAGCTCAGTGGCACAGTACATGTGTAGCATATGCAAGGCTCTGGGTTCATTCCCCAGCACAGAAGAAAAACAGATGAGCCTGACAGCTGATAACTAAAAATAATGGAACTAGTTGATTTCCCATAGTATTAGTTTTTCAGTTCACATTCTGCATAACGAGCAAACAAATTAACTAAAACAAACATTTTTTTAACAAGGTACCATACCAACCTGGATGGAATCCTGCACAAAAGCAAGGAAGAGAAGTCTTTCTAATTACAGAGATTGGTAACATTAGGACCATTCCTCAAAAATCAGCTGACAAACTGTATGTGGTGGTGTCAACCTCAAATCTCAGCCACTTAGGAAGCTGAAGCAGGACGCTCATAAGTTCAAGGCCATTATAAAGGGATAGGGGGTTGGGGTTGTGGCTCAGTTAGAGCACTAGATTAGCATGTGTGAGGCACTGACTTTGATCCTCAGCACCATGAAAAAAATAAAGATATTGTGTCCACCTACCACTAAAAATTAAATGTCAAAAAGAAAAAAGGATAGTGATATGGCTTAGAGGTTCTGTGCCCTTGAGTTCAACCCAGAGCACCAAAAATAAATTTAAAAAAATAAAAATTAAAATTAACTGTCAAGTCAATGAAGAATATTATTTTTCCAGAGTACAAATATTAAAATATTAATGCAGAAGTAAACCACTCCCCTCTTCCCACCTCCTGCAGGACCCATCTTTGCTTAAGGAGCCTCAGTTAAATTGAATATACATATATATATTCTTATTTGTTGATAGAACTTTATTTATTTATATGTGATGCTCAGAATCAAACCAAGTACCTCACACATGCTAGGCAAGTGCTCTACCACTGAACCACAGCCTCAGCCGCTCCTCTTTGGTTTCAATAATTATACACTGTATCGTGCAAGTGCCTGACCTCAGCAACAGGCCACTCTGTTCCTGAATTGGCAGCTAACAGGCACAAGGGAGGAAAAGCACAGAACAACTGGCTTGATTGACAGCAGAGATGTGTGCCACCCTCTTCCTGTCTGTGGCCTGGTGGGTACTCAGGTCTTATCAGTACAGTTCACCACTACCAACAATCCCCAAGCTGTTCAAAAATCATATCCTTGGGCTGGGGAAATAGTTAAATTGGTAGAGTGCTTGCGTAGCATGCACTCAGCCCTGGTTCCATCCCCACACAACCAAAACAAAACAAAACAAAGCAAAAAAACACACCACCTTACAGGGGTTCAGTTGTTCATGGAATGGAGATCAGGGTAAATTATCAAAAGTAGTAGGAATTAACTAGGTATGTAGCCCTTCGTGCCTGTGATCCCAGATGCTAGGGAGGTTGAGGTGGGATGAATATTTGAGCCCACAGGTTCCAGAAAAACCTGGGCAACAGAGACCCCCATCTTAAAACAAATAGCTGGGTGCCATGACACACCCCTATAATTCCAGCTATGTGGGAGGCTGAGGCAAGAGGATCACAAGTCTGAGGCCAGTCTGGGAAATTTAGCAAGACCCTGCCTCAAAATAAAACAAAAAGGCCAGGGAAATTGGGCATGGTGCACATGCCTGTATGTTTTCTGTCAGGTGGAAGCTAGAGAGAAAGAATTATTAAAAGATCTCACTAAAATATAAGGGAGCACCAATAGAGGAAAGGAAACAGGAGGGGAAGGGGGAGGCATGGGTAAGTACCAGGGAGCAAAACTGACCAAATTATGCAATGCCCATGTGCATATGTCACAATAAACCCCACTTTTCTATGTAATCATCATATACCCCTCACCTCCTTATCATATAATAATTAGTGTAATTATTATATAATTATAATTATTATATAATCATATTACATATAATTATATAATTATCATCATATAATAATTAGTAATAATGGAAGGTAGCTCAGTGGAACAAGCAAGAGCATGGAGAAGGGAGGACAGGGAAGGTACTGGGGGATGAGATTAATCATAATGTTATGTGCATATACAAATATGGAATGATGCATCACACCACTACATATAATTATCATGTGCAGGTAAATATAGATACTGTTAAAAACAATAGTTACTGTAAAAGCCATCAATTCTGCTTCTGTGTATATGCCCAGAAGAAGAAAAGCAGGGACTCAAATATTTGTACATTGTCCATTTGTACACGTTTATTGCAGTATAATTTTTTTGGGGGGGAGGAATATACACACTGAAGATTGAACCCAGGATTTCTCTATCATTAAACTATATACTAAGTCCTTTTAAAATTTCATTTCATTTTATTTTTTTGCAGGGCAATGGTGGGAGCTGGATACAAGGGTCTCATTAGATTGCTTATGGCCTAAGTTGGTAAGGCAGGCCTCGAACTTGGAATCCTAGTGCTTCAGCCTCCTGAGTTGCTGGTATTACAAGTAGGCTCCACTGTTCCTGGCTCCCAGTCCACAGGATAACATCATTATTTACAGCAGCCAGAGGTAAATAACCTAAATACCTAACCATGCATGAATAGGTGAATAAGGCTCAGCATATACATGCTCTGGAACATCACACAACCTTAAAGGAAATTCTGACACAAACCTTGAATGGAAACTAAGTAAAGTAGGCCCGAACTAATACTCCATTTGAGCTCCCACAGTAGTCAAATTCATAGACACACAGGTGATTGCTAGGAGCTGGGGGACAAAGGGAATGTGGAGTTGTTGGGCAAATCTAAAACAGACAAACCTTCTTAATGAAATAAACTAAGCACAACACAGCACCAGGTGTGGTGCGCAAATCAGGAAGCAGCCACAACAACCCACAACACAGAGCCTTGTACAGGACTTGAATAATCATACCCAGGCCAGAGAGGGGCCTTCTCTGGCTCACAATAACAGAACTCGCTATACGCAACATGTGTGCCTTATTTGGATTCTAATTGGAATAGACCAATTTTTTTGTGTGTGTATGGTTTACTTTTTCAAATTGTCTTCAGTTTGAGAAACTCAGGCTTAAAAAACTTATCAAAAAATCTGTTCAAAAAGAACAACAGTTTTTACATGTGGCTTGTGACAGCCATATAATTGTAGACTTACCAGAATGTTCCAAATGCATTGTAATATTTGTTTATTCTTCAGAATAGATTAATTATAAAGCAGCAGAGATTTTGGATGGACAGAGTAAGAGAGGAATATTAATTTCACTAGCTGGGTAAAACTATAATTGTTTAAGAATGTGCAGCTCAATGGCAGAGCACCTGCCTAGCACATGTAAGGAACTAGGTTCAATCCTCAGCACTACATAAAAATAAAAAGCATTGGGTCCATCTACAACAATAACAAAAGAATGTCTTATAGGGTGCAGTTACATGCACCTACTACCCCAGAATCAGAAGTGTGTAGCAGGCTTCCAAGTTCAAGGCCAGCCTTAGTAACTTAGTGATTAAGCACTTCTAGGTTCAATCCCCAGTACTCAAAAAAAAAAAAAAAAAAAAACACAGAAACAAGGTTTTGAATACTGAGGTTGTTGTGACTAGAAAACAATGACCTCTGATAAGACAAAGGTTAATCCAATGACAGTTTGTACACATCATGTAATTCTATATAATATCTATGACACGCCAATTATGAAACTAAAACTTGCACATTATATTGCATATATGTAGTATGAGCACTCCAAAATCAAAATCCTAAATCTGAGATGCTCCAAAATGCAGTTTATAGAGCACCAAACTGAAACCAATAAAATACTTCACATCAATCGACTCTGTCATCTCATTTCATACACAGACACACATGCTTTATTCCAAAATCTGAAACAAAAAAAATCTGAAAAAACAAAAATCTGAAACACTTCTGCTCCTCTCCAAATTTAAAATAAACAATATGAAATCTGTGTGTGTATATATACATAGATTTACATACAAACAAATGACTATGCCAGAGGGGCATGCCTGTAATCCCACCTAAAGCTGAGGCAGGAATGCTGATGGTTGAAGGCCAGCCTCAGTAACTCAGGGAGACCCTCAGCAACTCAGTGAGACCTGTTCTCAAAAGAAAAAAAGGACTGGGGATGTAGATTGGTGGTAAAAGGCACCTGGGTTCAATCCCCAGCTTTAAAAAAAAAAAAAAAAGTGGCAGAAAAAATATATGTTAGGTCGGTGGTGGCGACTTGGTGGTGACTTAGTGGCAATTTAGAACAAAGCAGCCTGCTGTGGAAAAGAACATCAATCAGATGCTGGCAGAAATGCCTGTCAATCAGCCAGATCTCCTGACTAATGCCTGTCAATCAACAGGACCCCCCTGGCCAATCCTGGAGTTCAGCCAATTCCCATGACCAACTTCAAGGGTGCAAGGGACCCTAGAAACACCTTTTCCTGTCCCAAGCCCTTCCCTTCCTGCTGTAAGCCCCATAAAAGTCCAGTCCGGTCGAGCTTCCACGCATTTTCTCCTCAGACCCTTCTCCTGTCCCCTCCGTGGGTCTGATCCAGTGATATCTCAATAAAGCCTGTTCAGCAGTTCTTTTAAATCTGCTGCCTTTGGCCATTGCCTGCCCCTACTGATCTGACAATATATACTGCAATTGTATTCCTTGTAAGCATATACACAAAAGCCACAGAGCATAAATATGAAAAGATTCTCAATTTTATAAATTTGAGGAATGCAAATCAAAAGTTTCCTAGAGCTGGGTGCAGGGCACCTGGCTGTCATTCTGGGGATTCAGGAATTGAAAGCCAGCCTCAGAACTTACACAGGCTGTGTCAGAGTAAAAAAATACAAAGGGGTAGGGATGTGGCTCAGTGCTTAAGCACCTCTGAGTTTGGGTTCAATCTCTGGTACCAAAAAATAAGTTCCCTGGAGTCAGGGCTCAGTGGTAGAGTGCTTGCCTAGCATGCCCAAGGCCCTGGGTTCAATCCCCTAAACTCCCCCAAATAACACACAAAACCCCACATCCCTGTATTTGAAAGCCCCTGCAGCCAGTACTAGGGCAAAAACCACCCTTGCTGCAATTAAAGGGACCCTAGGAATTGTTAGATCTTGGGGTCAATAACCTGGCAGAGGCCCTGTCACCCAACACTCACTTTTTAGGGTAATGTGTCCTGCAAAAGCCACAGGTACCATGAGAGAAAAAATGGAAATTACCCACATACCCACTTCTGACTTGGAACAAAGATACCAAAATGTCCAAACTATGGAAGAGTACACAACAAGGAAAAGAGATCTGTAGAGACTGAAAGGTTTTCAACCACCTGGCCTCAGAATCAGAACCAAACTCCAATAGTATCAAAGGAGAAAATCATAACAAAAATATGAAGTCATTAAAAAATGACAAAGGCCCCTGACCCAAGGAAGCATACTCATTAACTAGAACTGAACTTGGCACTGTACCTTATTCTCTTACCCTGTACCCAATAATTAATAGCCCACCAAACTGAGTGGCTAAGGAGGCCAGAGCCTATACTAAAGTGGAATTTTTGTGAGACACTGGGGATGCAATGGAGGGCCTCAAATACAGAGCCTGACCCTCTAGGCTCCTACCCCCAACCTGGAGTGGGAAGTTCATTAATAGGGTCAGGAAAAAAAAAAAAAGGCCTCTTTTTAAGTCATTTTCCTTAATGATTTATTGCAGATAGCTAATAAACCTATGAAAAGAAGGCGGCCATAAGCCAAGAAAACACAAATCAATGTTTTCTTTTCCCATTCCTAAAACTAGGGAGGGGGCCAGGCTTGTGGCTCAGCAGTGGAGCCCTGGCCTGCATCCAGTACAGCCTTCGACCTTGGCTTCCATTCTCAACACTGCATGTAAATAAATAAATGAAAATAAGGTCCATCAACATCTAAAAAAAATACTAGGGAGGATTCACCTACCCACCGAGCCCTAAGGCCCAGGCCTGTGAATTGCTCAACAGTCTCACTTTTTCCTAAGGATACTGCCTACTATTGCATAGATTCTAAGAAAATGAGCTTAAAAATAAAGCTCAGTTTTTCAGTTCCTTAGGTCTGTAATGCTAACCCATGCCTCCTGCGTCAGCTTCACTTAGGTTATAATGCTAACCAGAAAAATTGCTCAGCCTGTTTTACCTTGTTTTCCTAGGGACTCTCCACCCAGAGAAGCTAGCATCTTGAGTGGGAAATTGATCACTGCTCATGTTTCTTTTCATTAATTACACTGGAATTTATATTTAATCATTATAAATTTGGTATCTAAACTGAGTTTTTATAGGTGGACAGAATATCTTTATGTGGTGCTAAGGTCTAAAGATTGAACCCAGTGCCTCAAGAAAGCCAGGCGAGCTCTCTCCCTCTGAGTCACAACCCCAGCCCCAAGCTAAACTCCTTTTATTTATTTATTTATTTAGGCAAGGAGGTTGGCATTTATCCTTGGGGGAGAGCTCCATAACTGAGACACACCCTCAGCACGCCCCTCCCAACCTTTTTATTTTTGTTACCAAGGGATTGAACTCAGGGGCACTAGCCAGCTGAGCCACATCCTCAGCACTATTTTGTACTTGATTGTACAGGGTCTCACCCAGTTGCTTAGTGCCTCACCTTTGCTGAGGCTGGCTTTCAACTTGCCATTCTCCTGTCTCAGCTTCCCCAGATGATGGAATTACAGGCTTGCGCCACCACGACTGGCCCCTTTTCATTTTTTGAGACAGGATCCAACTAAATGTCTGAGGCTGGCCTCAAACTTTTGATTCCTTGGCTTCAGCCTTCCAAATCTCAGGGATTACAGTGTGTGCCATGGAGCTAGGCACTAAAGTTCTAATCTAGAACTCCTGAGACTGTAAAGGGTCACTTCACCTGATTCACTCTAAGATACCCTTCCCCCACTGTGGACTCCCCCACCCTGCAGACCTGCCCGCCACGGTCCAGTCCTTGGCCAAGCCTCAGCTACTCACCCACTTAGGTGCCTCTGCCAGGAACAGACCAGTTTGACAGAGTAGATGTGGTCTACATGATGTATTCAGCAGCCTCTCCCTAGAAGTCAAGTCCATGATATTGAAGTCAAGATTTAAGTTTGACTGTGCAGGAAATCACCATCTTATCAACAGGGAAAAGAGCAGTTACTTGTCTACTTATGTTTCCTTAAGAAGACAGGAGAAGGGCGCGGTGGTGCATGCCTGTAATCTCAGAGGCACAGAAGGCTGGGGCAGGAGGATAGAGAATTCAAAGCCAGCCTCAGCAATAGGGAGGTGCTAAGCAGCTTGGGGAAATCCTGTCTCTAAATACAAAAAAGGTTTGGGGATAGTTGGGTGCTCCTTGGTTCAATTCTCAGTGGAAAAAAAAAAAAAAGAGTTCAAGTTCCCCTGTGGGCAATGGAGAAGATGGAAAACCAGGCTCTTGCTCCACAGCTCTGGCTATTACACTGCTCCTGAAAAAGACACTATTAAGTTCTCATCCCCCAACGCACCAATATTTTACAGATAGGACCTGTATAAACCTCTTCACATGCTTCATTTTCTTCTCACAGCCCGATAGTTTACTACCCCCACTTTGAAAATAGAGATTTTAAAAATGCTGTTTCCTAGCACCCCACAACCCATAGGGATAGAAGCAGGGCAAGAGACTAGAGGGCCCAACTGCTGCGGGGCCTGCTCCAGGGCCAGGCTTACCTGGGAGGAGATAGCTACCTCAGAGCTGCTCAGTGAACAAAGGTGGGAGACTGTCTCAGCCAAGGCTATTTCACTGCTCACCTCTTCCTTGGCTCCTCCCCTCCTGAGGATTTTGAGATTTTAGGTCCAACCCCCTCTTTACCTGCATTCCTCCCCTCCCTGGAATCCCATCCCATCCAAGGCCCCTCCCTAGAGTCTCTCCCTAAGCCTGCCACTGAATCTCCACTCCACCTATCCTACCTGCAGACAGGTGTCTAGGCAAGGCACTTGTTCACTTGGCCACACACCTGTATTCCCAGGGAATCCAGAGGCTGAGGCAGAAAGATGATGAGTTTTAGGCCAGCCTAGGGATTTAATGGGATCCTGTCTCAAAATAAATAGATAGATAGATAGATAAGTAAATTAAAAAATGGGCCAGGGGATGCAGCTCAGTGGTAAAGCACCACTTTGGTCAATCTCTGGAACCAATAAAATAAAAATAATTATTTAAAAAAGCACCACCCAGTGCCTAAATGCTCAGCCCACTCAGGATTTCTATATTCTTTAATCTCACAGTTCATCCATTCCTAAATCCACTTCCATACCTCTTTGATGCACCAACTCTGTGCAAGCCTATCTTCCCACTGATCACTGAAATAACCCCCAACTGGTCTGGCTTCCCCTCAGCCCCTCTACAAAGACTAAGGCAGCCTCTCAGCTTTAATTAGCCTGTTTATGGTGCACCTACCATGCAGCCAGCTGGCTAGGGTGTAAGCTGCTATGGGGTGATGGCTCCTTAGAGCAGAGGTCTTCAAATTGCAGTGTGCTGTCTGTAGAGCACACTGACCCCTCCAGAAGTAAAGGACCTGAATAGCTTTGTAACAGGGGTTCACTTGGTGCTTTGACTATATCCCTTGTGGCTTTGAAATTTAATTTTTTTTAATTTTCCCCAGTCTTCATCGCCCTGATCTTCTCCTCCCTGATCTTCTTTTCCCTAAACTTCTTCCTGATGTTCTCACCCTGATATTCTTCTCCTTGAGCTTCTCTTCCCTAACCCCTCACCTTCTTCCTGATCTCTCCTCCCTAATCTCCTTTTCTCTGAATCCCCTCTGTAAAAGCCTCCTGTGCCTGCTGATGGGCAGAAACACAGCCTTTGGGACAGCAGCCCCCTGTGTTTCTCCTTTGCTGGTAAAGCAATCAACCTTCTTTTTCCTTTTTCTCAAAACTGTGTCTTTGTTATTGGATTGGCATTAATAGGTACAAGGACTGAACTTTTGGCAACATTTTTTTTGAATAGTTTGTCCATTGAAACCTTTGTTTTGCCAGGCACAGTGACAGAGGCTTGTAATTCCAATGGCTCAGGAGAATCAAGAGTTCCAGGCCAGCTGGGCCTGGTCTCCCACATGCCTGTAATCCTGGAGGCTAAGAAGGCAACACAGGAGCACCAAGAATTCAAAGCCAGCCTCAGCAATAGCAAAGCCCTGAACAAATTAGCGAGACCCTATCTCTAAATAAAATAGAAAAAAAAAATGTCTGGAGATGGGGCTCAGTGGCTAAGTACCCCTAGGTTCAATCCCCAGTACAAAAAAAAAAAAAAAAAAAAAAAAACAAAGGAAATGTTTTGGTTTGGTATATATTTCATCCTTAGAAAGTGTCCAGGGTTTTCCCCTCTTATGTTTTCCTTTTGCTTCTTCATGTTTCCCCTGAAATTATCAGTACAGTGAAGCCAACCTGACAGGATGGGAACACATTATTCTGTTTTTCTAGATCTTTGAGTTGCACATCAAGTCTGGAGCTGAGGACTCCCCAACTGTTTAACCTGCTTGTGAATTCACAATTTTCCCAGCTCTGTGATCATCAGTGATTTCAAATTCCTTGATGCTATACCTCATCATCACAGAAACCAGGCAACAACCTCTGATCAAGCCCAAAAAGAACCTGATGTTTGCACCTGGGGGTGAAGCTCACTGCTAGAGCACATGCATAGCATGTGTAAGGCCCTGAATTGATCCAAGCACCAAAATGAAATAACAAAGTAAGTAAATAAATAAATAAATACAGTTTAAAAATAATTTTTAAAAAAGGGCGGGTGTTGTGGCTGAGAGGGAGACTGCTTGTCAATCACATGCAAGGCTCTAGGTTGGATCCTCAGCAACACATAAAAATAAATAAATAAATAAATGTATGGTGTCCAACAATAACTAAGAAAGAAAAAAAAAACTGGTGTTTGCTTTTCATCTTAGAATCATTGATTTTTTTATTTTATTTTATTTTATTTTTTTATTAGGGGTTGAACCCAAAGGTATTTTACTACTGAGCTATATCCTCAGTCTTTTTTATTTTTACTTTTTCTTTTGGGACAGGGTCTTCCCAAATTGCCTAAGCTGACCTCAAACTTGGGGCTCTCTTGCTTCAGCCTTCTGAGATGCTGATGTGATGGAATGTTAGTCCCATGTTCCCAAAGATGATATACTTTTGAAAAAAGGAAAAAGAAGTTTTATTCCTTTGGTAGCAAAAGACAAGCACAGGGGACTCCTGTCCCAGAGGATTCTGCCCATCAAGGGGAGCAGGGGGGCTTTTAAAGAGGTGATTCAGGCTCTGGGGCTTGGGCTCAGTGGTAGAATGCTCACCTAGCATGCGTGAAGCACTGGGTTCCATCCTGAGCACCACAAAAGAATAAATAAATAAAATAAAGATGTCATGTCTGTCAGGTTGGTGGCAGTGACTTAGAACAAAGCAGCAGGCTCAAGAAAGAAACAATCAGGGGACCAAGGAAACTCCTGTCAATCAGCGGGACCCCCTGGCCAATCCTGGAGCTCAGCCAGCTCCCCCAACCAACTCCAGTGGTTCAAGGGACAGTAAAAACACCTTTTCCTGTCCCAAGCCCTTCCCTTCCTGCTGTAAACACCATAAAAGACCAGTCACGTCAAGTTCCCACACAGTTTCTCCTCAGATCCTTCCCCTGTCCACTCTGTGGGTCTGATGAGTTCTGCCTGGGAATGATATCTTGAATAAAGCCTCATTTGTTGGCAACAGGTCCACCCTGGCCCCTGGAGCCCTACCTCCACTAGTTTGTTCTGCATGCCAGTGTGGCCAGCTCACAAGGCCATGGCGAACTTGCGGTTTTTCTGTTCCTGCTTGTCCGTCTGAGACATATGTATCCCACGGGAATGCCTTGACCTTTTCTGGTCTGATGGACTTATTGTTAAGGGAGGTTTCGGTACCTGACAATAATAGATGTTGAAACTAAATTTCTCCCCCCTCCCTCCTGCTTTTGGGTAGTTTTCCACTTCTGCTGCTTGGGGTATAAAAAAAGGCGTGTTAGCAATAAAGATTATTATTGACTCCTGGATGAAGAACCTTGGTGTCCTGTGTGTCTTTTAACCTCGCCGTCCCTCGCCGGACTCGGCTCCCTTGGCCGGACGCGGCAATTGGAGGTCCCACCGAGATCCGGAAAGCAGGGGTAAGCGGACGGGGCTCACCTTCTAAGAAAGAAGGGGGAGGATTGGTTTAAAGATATTTTAAAGAGACAGGGTACGTACCATGGGTAACTCAACAGCGAAGGTTCGTCTGGCCAACGAACTGAAAGAGCTGTTAAATACACAAGGAACAGGAATAAAAACTAAGACTGCAACCGAATTCGTTGAAATTATTGCCCAGGCTTGTCCTTGGTTTCTGACAGGAGGATTTCTTAATAATAGTGACTGGGACCTGGTGAGGCATGACCTTCAGAAATTATTGAGGGACCGGGGCTCGGACAGTGTCCCAGTTGCCACCTTTTCCTTATGGAGGTTGGTAAAGGATGCTTTATTAACAGATAAAGTAAAGATCAAGGATCAGCTTGCTGAATGTGAACAGGCCCTTAATCAGGTGCAGGAGGAGCAAATGGCAGAATCCTTAAAGGATGAGGGTCCCCTTGAGGACTCGGGCTCAGGGGATAGGAAACACCTCCAGATTTCTAAGCCCAAAAATGATCCTGAGGACCTCAGTTCTCTCTCTGAGGAAGAGGAGGGATTAGAAAGGGAGATAGAGAAACTAGAACATCGCCTTAAAAGGGCAAATGTGAGGGTGCCTAGAGCCCCCTCAGTTGCCGCACCTCCTCCCTATAATCCTGATTGGAATGAGGACGCCCCTACTAGATGGGCGGGGGTCCACTGGGGTTCTAGAGTGGCTCAGGTTTTTCCAATGATTGAAAACGCCGATGCTGATGGACAGCCGGCCAGAGCCCATGTCCCCCTAGCCTTCAAGGACATAAAACAGCTTAAGGAGGCGGTCATTAATTATGGACCTCATGCCCCTTTCACATTGACCCTCTTCGAGTCCTTCTCAGCCAGTCAACTGATACCCAATGATTGGCAGCAACTTTCCAGGGCTGTGTTATCTGGAGGGGATTTCTTATTGTGGAAAAGTGAATATCATGAAAGGTGCCGCGAGCTGGCTCAGATTAACCTGAATGCGGGCCATCAACGGCGAAATGCTGAAATGTTGACAGGAACTGGGCAGTATGCCACCATAGGCCAACAAATTAATTACGACCCAGGTGTTTATGCTCAAATAGCCTCAGCTGCAGTCCATGCCTGGAAAGCCCTGCCCGTTTCTAAGACTGAAGCAAAAATTTCCAAGATCTCTCAAGGACCCTCTGAACCTTATTCAGACTTTATAGCCCGCCTAATGCAGGCTGCAGGAAAAATATTCCCTAATCTGGAACAGGCTATGCCACTTATTAGACAACTGGCATATGAAAACGCTAACACTTACTGCCAAAATGCTATTAAGTCCTCCCGGGCCAAAAGTATAGATGACATGATTCGAGCATGCAAAGATATAGATGGACCTCATATTACTGGTCAGGTTTTGGCTGCTGCCCTTAAGACTGGAATGCAAAAAGCTGATAACAGGGGAACCCGCTCTAAGGGGTGTTTTAAGTGTGGGAAAGAGGGACATATAAGGAGAAACTGCCCGGAAAGGAGCGAGGGTGCTGGCAGAGGGATGCCTAGAATTTGTCCTAGATGTCATAAAGGAAATCATTGGAGCAGTGAGTGCAGGTCAAAATTTGACATCCAGGGTAACCCAATACCGTCGGGAAACGGGAGCAGGGGCCCGCCCCGGGCCCCGGAAGCCAAAGTGTACGGGGCAGTGCAGGGACAGAACAGTGCCCCAGGGAGTGGGCGTCTCCGCCGCCTCCCACTGACCAACCCCTTTCTATCTGGGAACTCCCCAGGGGAACACCAGGAAGCGCAGGACTGGACCTCAGTTCCACCTCCCGAGCGGTATTAACTCCCCAAATGGGACCTCAGACGCTGCCTACTGGGGTTTTTGGACCCCTGCCAGAGGAGACAGTGGGACTAGTGTTGGGACGAGGTAGCGCAACTCAGTGGGGCTTGAAGATTCTTACGGGGGTTGTTGATGCTGATTATCAGGGAGAGATAAAAATAGTAGTAGAAGCTACCCAAGGAATTGTTATTCTTCCCCCCGGGGAGCGTATAGCTCAATTGCTGCTGCTACCCTTAGCTTCCATTCCTGGGCACACCCTCCGTGGGTCCCAGGGCAACGGCAGCTTTGGCTCCACTGGAACTCCCCAGGCCTTTTGGGTAGCTCATTTGGATTCGCGTCCCAACCTGACCATTGAGATACAGGACAAGGCTTTCAAGAGAATACTAGATACGGGGGCAGATGTCTCTGTCATTTCTGAAAAACAATGGCCACCTGCCTGGCCCCTCCAGAGTCCCTCGGCCATATTACAGGGGATAGGACAGACCCGACCAAAAAGAAGTGCCTCCTTTTTAAAATGGAGAGATGGTGAAGGACATAGTGGCCATTTCCAGCCTTATGTAGTGACTGGACTCCCCACGAACCTTTGGGGGAGGGACTTGCTTCATCAAATGGGGGCTATTCTCACTACCCAGACTTTGAAAGGAAATAATGACTTTGTTAATGATGTAATGCTAGACATGGGATGGATCCCTGGAAGGGGACTAGGAAAGAGACATGAGGGCAGAATATCACCCGTGGATCCAGCAGAACAGGTTACCCGGCGGGGAAGAGACCGGAGAGGACTGGGAAATTTATCCTAGGGGCCACTGAAGTGCGGCCACCTCCACTGTCCATTACTTGGTTATCAGATGACCCTGTGTGGGTAAAACAGTGGCCCCTAACTAAGGACAAATTACAGGCCGCTTCCCTATTAGTTCAAGACCAGCTTAAGTTAGGACATGTGGTGCCCTCTACCTCCCCTTGGAATACCCCTATTTTTGTTATACAAAAGGGGTCTGGGAAGTGGAGACTTCTTCAGGACCTACGAGCTATTAATAAAACTAAACAACTCCAAGAAGACCTAAAAAAAAGGAGGAGGGAATTATTTGAGAACCCTCTCTGGACTGGACTTAATGGATTTTTGCCTTATCTTCTTCCCTTATTGGAACCATTGTTAGGCCTCCTTCTAGTAGTGGCAATAGGACCCTGCATTGTAAATAAGATAGTACAATTCATTAAGGATCAAATTAATATCTTAGCCTCTAAGCCAATACAGGTTCACTATCAACGCTTAAAGATGGATGATCGCCTCTCTGAGATATACTTCAGACCTATCCGAAGATGAGTGTCCTCCTTAAAAGAAGAACTCCTGCCATATCTTTTCTCTATGCATACCTCTCCCTCTTGCCTTCCTGCACTAGGATCTTTGCTGTCTAATCTCTCCGTCCAATCACATCTGCCATTCGGCGGTGACGGTCATGGGTCCCGTGGGTGGAGACGGTTAAGCGTTCACCGCAATAATGTCTTGATAGGTCATAACACCTTGAGCTGATCTTGTAGTACCCAGTGACGGGCAACTTTCACGCTTGCTGTGCGACCTAAGCCAGGGAATCGGGGCCTTCCCAGAGACGGGTAAGCATCGCAAGGGCTGTGAACGACCTAAGACAGGGGCTACTTGATTCCCACTGGCATACAAAAAACAAAAGAGGGGGACTTGTTGGCAACAGGTCCACCCTGGCCCCTGGAGCCCTACCTCCACTAGTTTGTTCTGCATGCCAGTGTGGCCAGCTCACAAGGCCATGGCGAACTTGCGGTTTTTCTGTTCCTGCTTGTCCGTCTGAGACATATGTATCCCACGGGAATGCCTTGACCTTTTCTGGTCTGATGGACTTATTGTTAAGGGAGGTTTCGGTACCTGACAATAATAGATGTTGAAACTAAATTTCTCCCCCCTCCCTCCTGCTTTTGGGTAGTTTTCCACTTCTGCTGCTTGGGGTATAAAAAAAGGCGTGTTAGCAATAAAGATTATTATTGACTCCTGGATGAAGAACCTTGGTGTCCTGTGTGTCTTTTAACCTCGCCGTCCCTCGCCGGACTCGGCTCCCTTGGCCGGACGCGGCACTCATTCAGTGGCCTTTTAAAATCTGCCAACTTTGGTCACTGCCCACCTTGCCTGATGACACAGTGTCCACCTAAAACTGAAAAAAAGATTAAAAAAAGAAAAGAGGTGATTCAAAGTCTACATTTCAATTCATTGTTTCAAATTGTAGTCCACTAAAATTTGGGAGACAGTAATTTCTGAGATCTTCTGGTGCCATCCCCAAAGTCTGGATTACTTTGTTCCTGTGGTGGGTGTGTGCTCAGGGACAGAAAACTGTGCAGGAATCCTGTTTCCCCTGAGATTAGGGAGGGGGATGAGATTAGTGAGGAGCAGGAAGAGAAAGAAAACATGTATGTAAATTTAAAAATAAATCGATCAATAAAAATCAGTCACAGTGGCAGAGCAGCAAGGCTATATCCAAACCATCAATGGACACTGGGATTAAAGGTGTGAGTTACACAATGGCTCATTGATATTCTTGAAACCATCAGCCTGAGCAGGGCCTGGAGGTGCACATCTATCATCCCATTAAGGTTTAGGAAGCTGAGGCAGGAGGATTGCAAGTTCAAGGCCAGCCTCAGCAATTTAGCAATGCTCAGAGCTAAATTGCTGAGACTGGCCTTGAACTTGCAATGAGACCCTATCTCAAAATAAAAAGGACTGGGGATGTGGCTCTGTGCTTAAGCATCCCTGGGTATGGAACTCACTGGTAAAGCACCTCGAATTCCATCCCCAGTACCACCAAAACAAAAAGAAAAAGAAAGAAAGAAAAGAAAAGTCCATCAGCTGGGACATTCATGAGAACCATTATAGAGGCTTGGAAGATGAAGAGTTGTTACTTTTTTAAAAAAATGATTAGTTATTAATGGACCTTTATTTATTTATTTATATGTGGTGCTGAGAATTGATCCCAGTGCCCCACACATGCTAGGCAAGTACCCTACAATTGAGCCACAACACCAGCCCCAACTTGTTACTTTTTAATGGTAAGACAATATTTTAAAATTAATTGCATTTGAGAACATTTACAATATTCATGAAATTTAATCAGAGCAATTACATTTACAATTTTGTTTTACATCTCAATAGGAAAGAATCAACATTATTCAGGTCAAAATTAAAGTATCAAAAATATAAGA